>NC_045627.1:76391030-76994602 GCF_009829155.1 Mustela erminea
AAGTGTCTTGCACCACAAAAAAACAGCTGTTTCCTCAAACCCTTATAAGCAGATTACATACCCAGCCACAGTCCTTGACTTTTGCAGTAATATGACTTTCTCCTGAGAAATGATACAAATGAAATGAAATGTATGCACTCTAAAACGGATGGTATTGATTACCCAGCCTGCACACTGGATTCAAGCTTCAAAATGCAACAATTAGTGCTCGTTAATTTCAGGCAAAGCCTGGCACCCACTGAACTAAGAACTCTTGGGGATCATAAAAAAGTTTCCTTCTGCTTCTTTTTCAATTAAACTATCAGATATGCAAACACTTTACTCATTCGCTTTTCATTTTGCTAAACTCCCAAGAAAACTCCTAGAAGGCTGCCAGTTCTGCTAGTTTTCTGCAACTGATTTCAGATTTGTAAATGACTAACAGCAGGTGCTGTTCCTGGGCTCCCAGGGTTCCCAGAGAGCAGGGGTTCTGATGAGGACAAGAATAAGGCTTTTGCCCCTCTCCTCACAAACAGGAGGAAAAGCCTGAGAAGGAAGAACACTGGTTTTCAGATAGAGAGCATGGAGTGGGTTCAATGATGACCCTCCAAAAATGTCTACCTGAAACTTCAGAAGGTAATTTTGCTTGGAATGAAGGGTTTTGCCGATGTCATTACATTAAGGATCTTGAGATGATGGTCCTCTTGGATTTCAATGGCACGAGAAGGGGAATCAGACTCAGAGATGCAGAGAGGAAGGCCAAAGATTGGAACGGTATGTCTACCAGCCAAGGAATGCCCAGGATTGCCTGCGGCCACCAAGCCACCGGCCACCAGAGAGCTAGGGACAAGTTCTCCATCAGCAACTCCAGAAGGCACCAACATCTGCCCTCACCTTGATTTCAGTTGTCTGGCCCCCCAGAATTGTGAGAGAATCAATTTCTCCTATTTTAAGCCAAGTCTGTGGCACTGTGTTACCACGGCTCTAGGAAACTAACACAGAGCATCTCCAAATGCACAGACATTAAAGGGAGAGCAGAGTGTGTGGTGTGGGTCTGTCCCATTCACCACAAGGCACACTCTACAGGACTACAGAATACTCAGAATTTTCAAGGCTTTACAGAAATCTCTCCATAATCAACCATGATGCTAACCCTAAAGTCATGAAGTCTGAACACTTCAGTCATGCAAAATCATTTTTTTTAAGATTTTATTAATCTGACAGAGATCACAAGTAGGCAGCGAGGCAGGCAGAGAGAGAGAGAGGAGAAAGTAGGCTCCCTGCTGAGCAGAGAGCCTGATGTAGGGCTTGATCCCAGGACCCTGGAATCATGACCTGAGCCGAAGGCGAGGCTTTAACCCACTGAGCCACCCAGGCGCCCCATGAGAAATCATTTATTCACTCACCACTTGGATGCAGTGCTGAGCTGGGAGGAAGTGAGGCAGAGGCTCAGTACCCCCTTTAGAAAGGCTAATGTGGAGGGCGCCTATGTGACTCAGATTGTTAGGCATCTGCCTTCCACTCGGGTCATGACCCAGGGTCCTGGGATCAAGTCATCCATCAGCCTGTTCTTCCTCTGCCCATCCCCCACTCTTCCCTCCACCCTTCTCCCCTGCTTGTGTGCAAGGTCTTGTGCACGGGTGCTCGCTCTCCCTCGCAAAAATAAATACAACCTTAAAAAGAAAGGAAAAAAAAAAAGAAAAAAGAAAGGCTAATGTGGAGTGTCACCCTGTGACAATATAAAGGAAACAAGACATTATCTTTGACTGCTGGCCAGTAATTACTAGTATATAGTTATATATTCTTCTGTATTTGGGATGATCTCTCGGAGGAAGGTGGAGAGGGAGGCCACTGTGTCCCCCTGATAAAGGAGTCATAAATCAAAGCACTGACACGAAGTCACCACCCAGTGAAGAAAAGGAAACCACAGAAAACTACGCACCATGTGGTCCTATTTGTGTAAAACAAGAGTATACAGCCTCCCACGTGTCTCTGTACAAAAGAAACCAGGAGCAGAGCAAGGTACGGAACTCTACATTCTGTAGGTCAAAATTCCCGTGACTAAAGCCCACATCTGTACCGTGCTAATGCACGCCAGCGGGAACAGACTGGACGTTCCATCAGTAGCCCCCTCTGGGGAGCGGGGCTGGGGAGCGAAGGGAGATGTTTCCTTTTACCTTGTATGAGGGTTAGCAAACTGGACCTGGGGGCCCCACCCGCCTCACCACCTGCTGTTATAAACGAAGCTTCACTGGACCCAGTCATGCCGTCTATCCATCTGGTATCTATGGCCACTCTGGCCTCACGCAGCAGAGCTGAGTAGTTGAGATGGAAACCGTATGGTCCATGAAGCTGAAAATATTTACCATCTGGCCCATTAGAGAAAGAGTTCGCTGTCCTTCGCTTTTTCTGGTACAATAAGCAGAAAAGTAGTTGAAGGTGCAAACTGGGCTGTGTTGGGGGTTGGGGGGGTACCAAATTGCTCTGAAGTCCACTTGCGGCTTCCTCACCAATGGGATATGCCTTCTTGTGTTTCTTGGGTCTAGTGTCCTTAACTTTAAGAAGGTGAGACTCGATTAAATCTATGGAATTTTCATTCTAGGAGTCTTGAGTGGGACTTACCTTTAACACAGAAAAGCAAGTAGAGAAGAGATCTTTCTAGTTGGTGCATGGCCAAGTCTGGAAACCAGCCAGCTGAGTTGCAGCTCTTGCTGGTATGAGTTTAGATTAGGCAAGGCCCCAGTTACTAAATGGCTCTAGTCTGGGAGTGGCATGAGTGAACAATTAACCAGTCAGAAACTCCTTTCTCCGACTCTCATTGCCCAGTAAGTTCAACTGCACATCACAAGACATACTGACCGACCAGTGAGCACATCCAAGGCCATTTAAGCTGTGTTTAAAAAGTCCAAGTCCGCGCGCCTGGGTGGCTCAGTGGGTTAAGCCGCTGCCTTCGGCTCGGGTCATGATCTCAGGGTCCTGGGATCGAGTCCCGCATCGGGCTCTCTGCTCGGCAGGGAGCCTGCTTCCCTCTCTCTCTCTCTCTGCCTGCCTCTCCATCTACTTGTGATTTCTCTCTGTCAAATAAATAAATAAATAAATCTTAAAAAAAAAAAAAAAAGTCCAAGTCCCTCCACCCTCGCTCGGGGATGGTTAAAGGGCCAGGAAGCAGCTGTTTTCTTTGTGATGGACAGAAAAACTGGATGACTTGCTGGGGTTCACCCACAGATTCCTCACACACCCCCAGGGCTGGAGGCCTTCGGAGTTTTGTCATCCCCACAAACGGCATGTGGGTGCCACCTTCCTGCCTAGCAGGCCTCCCACCAAGGAAGATGGGAAACCGCTGTGTTGGCCCAAACTTGGGTGAAACTTGATTATGAGCCAAGAAAAGCTTCGAGGGACCAGCCTCATCAGGCTGCAGACTCTGCCTGGCTGGAGCTGTCATCAGGACTTACATGCTGGAAGGTTCTGCTGTCAGACAATAAGGGATGCGCAGCGGACACACCAGCACAGGCTGCTTCCATTCCAACCGGAGCCACACCAGTGCGGAAACCCCTGGGCGTGAGCACAGTAAACAATTCCCACCTCAGCTCCACGTAAAGACGGCAGTTCTGCCATCTTAGAATGGGCCAGAGAATTACACCGGTGTATCAAAAAAGGTTCCTAAACTTGGTCTTCTACTTCAGCGAAGGAATATCCTGAGACCAACCAATCTCATAAAGACCGGTGTGAAGGCAAGCCAGGCGACTGGAAGCACTCGATAATGTTAAAAACACTGAAGAAATGCTGACACTTTTAAAATTTTTAGGCCTTTTCACAGAAATTCCTACCCACAACTGCCCACTGGAAACCCCCCTTGGTTTAAGTACACATGTGTGACAACAGCAGCTGAAATTTTTACTAACAGATGTGTTTACGTAAGAAAAACGAGAGTTTAATCAATCAATTGAGCTGTCAGTTGAAGAATGGGACATGATAGACAAGCTAGCTGTCCTTAGAGATGAACGAGTACGTTTGTATTTAGAGTATTTATATAAGTATTGCAGTTGTATAAATAGTATTTGTAAGTTCAAATAGTAAGGAAGAGAGGGCGGAGGGGAAGCCTTAGGTTTCATTCATTTGGCGAAGATGGCGGACCTGTGAGTCAGACACCTGCTGGGGAGGAGGAGAAGGCTGGAGAAGGTGGGCTCTGAAGACAGACATCTAGGATCCAAATTCTGACCCTGCTCGTAATCATCTGTATGCCTTGGGGCAGCTGCTCTGAGCCTCAGTTTTGTCACTTGCAAAACAAAGATGAGAGGCATAGTGAGTACTGTGCGTAGAGTCGGTAGAAGGACTTTAACCAGCTACAGAGTACACTGCTCAGCGAAATGAGTCAGTCAGAGAAAGACAATTACCATATGATTTCACTCATATGTGGAATTTAAGAAAGCAAACAGATGAACTTATGGAAGGGTGTGAAAGGAAAAAGAAAAAGAAAAAGAAAAAAGAGGGAGGGAAACAAACCATAAGAGACTCCTAGAATAAACTGAGGGTTGATGGAGGGGGTGGGGGAGGGGCTAGATGGGTGATGGGCTATAGGGAGGGCAGTTGCCGAGATGGGCACTGGGTGCTGTATGCAAATGAGGAATCACTAAATTCTACTCCCATAACCAATACTGTACGGTGTGTTCACTAACTAGAATTTAAATTCTTTAATTAATTAATTATTTTATTTTTTAAAGATTTTTATTTATTCATTTGACACACAGAGATCACAAGTAGGCAGAGAGGCAGGCAGAGAGAGAGGAGGAAGCAGGCTCCCCGCCAAGCAGAGAGCCCGATGCGGGGCTCGATGCGGGGCTCAATCCCAGGACCCTGAGATCGTGACCTGAGCCGAAGGCGAGGCTTTAACCCACTGAGCCATCCAGGTGCCCCTTAAATTCTTTAATTTAAAGCACTTCTTTAGGGGCGCCTGGGTGGCTCAGTGGGTTAAACCTCTGCCTTCGGCTCAGGTCACGATCTCAGGGTCCTGGGATTGAGTCCCGCATCGGGCTCTCAGCTCAGCGGGGAGCCTGCTTCCTCCTCTCTCTCTCTCTCTCTGCCTACTTGTACTTGTGATCTCTGTCAAATAAATAAAATCTTTAAAAATAAATAAATAAATAAATAAAGCACTTCTTTAAAGACTTTAAAGAAAATTTAACTAGAATTGAAAGTTCACTAACTAGAATTTGAGAAAAAAAAACAAAGGGACTTGGAAGTACAAAGTACAAAGGCAGTAAGAACAGGTAGTAACTACAACCGTAACTGCCCTCTATTAGCTACTCCTGCCCTCATGGAGCTTACCCCGAAGAACGGCGGCTGACCCGGAAACAAGTGCGTGCAGGAGAGTAAGACTGCTGTGTAACACCGAGCCAGGCGGGTATCAGGGAGAAAACCGTCCAAGACTGCTGTGCAGGGGAGTCATGGAGACATCCCAGAAGAGGGGCACTTAGGGAGATTTAAAGGGGGGGGAGACCTTTACGAAGCGCATAGTCCTTCCCCCCACCATCCCTTCCCATTGGTCCATTCACCCGCCTGTTTACTGAGCACTACCTTCCGTCAGATAATGTCTTAGGTGCTGGGGATCTGGCAGCACCTGTCGCGAAGTCTGCATTTTAGCAGCCGATGGCAGAGCAGACAAGTAGATGAGCATCGAAGAACTTTAGATCCTGGGGCAGGGTGGTCGGGTGGGGGGAGTACCATAAGGAAAAGTAAACAGGTCCAGGGGACAGAAGATGACCTGGGGTTGGGTAGACGGAGGCAGCGTCAGCTACCGAGATCAGGGGAGGCTTCTCTACCGAATGGCAGGCAAGGCGAATACTGAGTGCACCGAGACTTGGGGCGAGGATGTTCCAAGCGGAGAACAAGGGAGTGTGCAAAGACCCCACAAGATGGAAAAAACAGGTCTTGAGGGACAGAAAGCAGGCCAGGGGGCTGGTATGAATGAGGGGGGAGAGATGTAGGTGACCAGGAGACAGAGTGGGGTGCTTAATCACAGAGGGCTGGGTAAGCCGAGATAAGATTTTTCAATAGATTTTTAAAATAATTCTGAAGGTTAGAGTCCAAACAAAAAACCCAGTCAACAACATTTTCTCCCCCCTCTCAAGCTTTCAAACTCTTTAGAAAACACAAAGGGAAGGCTGGAAATCTCCCCTGCCCGCCCGAGTCTCTGGCCCTCCGCTTTGTTATGTAAGAACCAACACCCTTCTTTAATCTGCTGCCAGAACCAGATACACTTTGCATCCCAAACAAGCTGCCAAAACAAAGCAGAAAAAGCCGGGCTCCAACTCTGTGAGAGGATGTTCTAAACTTCACAAAAACACATTTCTGTATCTTTCAAGTATGTTTATTTGGACAAGGTATACGGATATATGAACGGACGCAAGGGGCCAGCTGCTGAGAACCAAGACCAACCAGCAAAATGGTTATTTAGCGAGAGGGAAAGATAAAAGCCGTCTTAAGTGTAAGCAAACGTTTCTGCTTCATCGAATTCGTTCATGAGCAAAACACGACCTTAACGTGAAGCAATGCAGAGGAGGACACAGACGCGTATTTGCCAAAACCATTTTGGGCTTGGTGAACAGAAGAGTAGCAGGGTGTGTTTCCTTTTTTACTAGGGGCCCCCGGCTCCCCGAGGCCACACCTTGGTGCTGGGGAGGTTCATTCTTGCTCATCCAGACTCCTAGCAGCAGCTCTGCTAAGGGAAATGGAGCTGCGGTCTGTGTATGCAGGACGGCATGAAGACTATCTTCTGCTTCTCTCCCATCTCAAGTCGTTGGCCTCCACATCCTGATTCAGGAAATGGGGGGTCATTCCAATCTCCCAGGAGACACCCCCCCCCAATACTCCAGGGTGAAATGTTAGGAGACCTAGAGTTAAGGAGGCATATTTTTTCATTTGTGATCTACAAGTTTTTTTCTTTTGACCAGATAATTTTCAACAATCAAGTTGAGAGTACAATGCCTTTGGGTCACATCCTGGAGCTGGTCTGCTTTTTAGGTTATTAAATCTGTGTGGCATCTTTAGCATGTGGGATTTTAAATAAGAGCAGAAGTTTAATTTCCGGGCCTCATGAAAGAAAAATTTACAAAGCTCCCCATTCCATATTCTACAATCCATAGATCTGCTTTTTCTGCATTCTTAAAAGATTCTTCTGGTAGTCCCTCGAACATTAAAAGCTGCTTTGCCGGGGTTGGATTTGTCCTTTTGGAAAAACTATGGACTGACAATGTGAACCTGGCATGTGAGCCTCTCACAGACCAGCCTCCTAGGTGGTCTTTCTATGGGAATCACTGACATTCACTCACTCATTCATCAACTACTAAGCAACCAAAATGGCCAGACACTGGGCCCATCTTGGGGATCAAATGGACCTATAATCCTAACATTCTCTGTGCTCATGGGCCTCAGGTATAGCAAGGGAGGGAGCAAATTCTAAAAATGAGAAAATGTTTCTAAAAGAGCACATGGTGTATGATACCATGTGGTATCAGTATCCCAAACTGGTACCTCTAGGTAGAGGTAAAAAAGGAAGGTTTTTGAGGTAAAAGGAAGGTTTGCTTTGCAATAAAAAAAGAAGAAAAAAAAGGCAGAAAACATAATTTGTTGGTAACAGAACAAAAACCATAAATTGTTGATAACACTGTGGGCCGGTCCAATCCTATCACCAAGAATGGACTCAAACAAGCAGAGGCATTTCGTGGTATGTTCAGCCAATGGCAAGGGCCACCCCTCCCACCCCAACTGGGCTTGACCGGAGTCTTCCCCAGAGTGGTATGTCCCCTCCTGTTTGGTGGTAGCTCCCAGAAGTCATGGTGCTCAGTGCAACCTACCACATTCTTGGAGAAATGCCAAGAAAATGTAACACATAACTGGATTGTAACAACTATTTTATGAGGTTATGAATGTATACTTATAAAATTTAAAGTTATAATTGGAACACTGGGTCCACCCAAAGAAGTGGGACTATGAAAAGTTAGCCCAGTCAGATGTTTTGTATCAGTGTTTGTTTGCTACAACTTTACTCACAATCTGTTAACTTTTGAGAGCCAACAAGCAGCAGCACAAGCAAAAGGTATAGGAAAAATTGTAAACGGAAAAAAAAAAAAAAAAAACCCGCCATGGTCTTTATCGTGATCTGCGAGCTGGAGGAAAGGCTGTGAGTATTCTATTTCATTGACAAAAGAAACCCAATTCCTAGAAAATCTAAGTTTGAGACCTACTGGTATAGAAGGGCAAAGGAAAAGAGAAATGAAAGTGCTCAGCTGCAGGTTCCAAAAGAAAAACCCAAATATGCATGCCCAGATTTACTCAAAGCCCACATATCAAAAAACCTCTGTTTGCAGACTTGGTAAATAATGGATAATTATTTGCTTTATAAAGTGGGCTATTACACGAGATCCCTTTTAAAAAAACAACAAAAAAACCCCACATTCCTGGGAAGCACTGAACAGGAGATTCAGGTTGGAGAAGTCAGACTACTACACAACCAAGGCACTGTATCAAACAAGGCCCCAAGGGACTGTGACCGGGGTGGCCAGAACAGAAGAATGTACACCAAGAATAGAGTTTAACCCCTGCTCTCTGGCTCACGCCAGGACCTGACTTCAAACAAAAGCAGAACACAATAAAAACCAACACAGGCAGGGCAAAGTATTGTCCTGTCCAGGTTCCTCTGACTCAGCCACTGTCCCTTGGGGTCTGGCCTCTCTCTCCATTGCCCGCTCTTCCTTCGTGGCATCTGGTCTCAAAAGGGGCTTCCTTACAGCAACGGTTCAACTGGCAGGTGACTCTGCCCTGCAGGGAACCGCTGGCAACATCTGGAGTCATTTTGGGTTGTCATCACAAGTGGGGAAGGCAGGCTATGGTCAGTAATGAGCAGAGGCCAAGGATACTGTTGAACATCCCACAGGCCCGCCCTCTGCAACCAAGAACTGACCCATCCAAAATGTTAATAGTACGGAGGTTGAGAAACTCTGGTCTACAGGAGGCAAAATTATGATCATCCCTCTAGAGCTGGGATTCAGGAACCGAGTATTTTGAACTCTCCCATCCTTTTAAATGAGCTACTATTTAGTTGGAGGGAAAAACCCTGCAGATCTGTTGTCCTGATTTGATATTCTCTGGATCAGCTGGATAGGCCCCAATGCAAGGGTTAGACTCATTGACACATAAAAATGGCTAAGCAGCCACTTGAAAACATTTGGTCAAAACATGCATTCATAGAACCACAACGAAACGCTTGGCAAGGGCGCATACTTAGTCTTAAAAAGCCTCCTCAAAAGTAATTTATGCCAATGAGCCGTGGCAAATTCACCTATTCTGTAAGTACATCGTGACTCAACAAGCCTTTTGATCCATTATAGAACGGCAACAATTATAGTTTAATGAGTTATTTTCACTTACTTGTCAGAACCTGTTTGGATAATCTAAATAACTTCACATCCTCTTAACATTCCTCTTGAGACCGTCTCAGAGAAAACAGGCTCAATTTTCTTTTAAATCCCCAATCCCAGTTAAGTGACAGCTGAAGCTGTAGTGACCATTCTCCTGCTGGGTTTTGGCTAGATCCTTCTTTCCACCACCCCCACCTTTCCAAAGTCAGAAATCTCTTTCTTTCACAGTTGAGATTTCCTTCTTCTCATTCCTTCTTTAGAGCCAGCATGGCCTATTTTAAAACTTTTTTTTTCCCCTAAAAAATGAACTAGAGATCACAGTTTAAGAAGATTTTCCAGAAAACTATTTTCACCCTAAAGGCAAAAAGTCTCTAGGCGGCTTTCCCTTGACGTTCAAAGATGGTGGGGCAGGTAACAAACAAGCCTTTTCAATCTGTAGCTGTAACAAAATATGAATAATACCCAAACGTTTTTGCTTCCTCATTTTCATTCATGGGGAACTTCTTTAAAAAAAACCCAAACATTTATAGTAACATAAATCCACCCGAGTCCCTGCACTACAAACCCCCCCAAACAGGCCTCCCAAACCCTTTCATCCCAAATATAAATTCCACAGAGCGCCACAAACCACAGACCAAAAAATAAATAAATAAATAAATAAAAATTTTTTGAAAAAAACCAAAAAACAACAAACCCCCACAAATCTGGGAACCACATTCTCCTTTCAATCTTGAAGGTAGTGGCCTGAAAAAACACAAACCCTGTTAAAAGGTCCATAAACCCAAACTCTCAAACAACCTGCCTTTCCTGCTCTTTAGTACTGAGTCAAGGAGAAAAAGCTGCACAGTTCATTTCGTATCATTAAAAAAACACCCACGAGTTTAAGTTAAAATGTCTTTCAGGCCGGTGGCAAGCGGGTTCTGGGGCCAGCACCCCGCAGAGCACATCTGGAGGACCCCGGGGAGGAGGGCGGGGGGGGGGGTGCTCCTGGGTCACCAAGGAAGCCAGGAATCCCACGTCCGCCCTGCAAAGCCACGGACGGACAGATGCCTCGCGCGCCGCCTGCTTTACCTTCCGCCAGGGCGCCTCTCCTCCTGCTGCTCCTTCCCTGGCGGCGCTGAGCTGGGAACGCCTCTGGGCTTCCAACTCGGAGCGCTGCAAAGGGGCTGCTGTCCACCCGACCCCCGCCCCACCGATGCCGGGGCCCGTGCCCTCCCGGGTCACCGGCGCGGGCTTCTCTCCGAAGACAGGCAAGCGCGCTGTGCCCCTACGGAGAGACTCACACACCGGAAAACAGATCGGGGCAGGCGTTCTCACGCCTCCCTCCGCTCGCTGTACTCACTAGTTCAACACACTAGCAAACCACTACGGGCCAGTCCAAGTTCTCACAGAAAGGAGGGGGGTAAGCTGGCTTTTCCTTTTCCTTTTTTTTTTTTAAAAAAACCCGCAGGTTGGGGAAAGTACCATTTCTTCAGGGTCACTCAACACTTGTCTGCATCACTGCTGTTGTCCCCGAGGCAGAGGCTTGCACCGAAACCAGATTCTTCTGGCTTTTTAAAAGTTCCTTTCTTGGGTTTGAGATGAATGGAAAGGTGTTGCAAGCAAACACAGCTATGGAACAGCCAGCAGCCTTCACCTCCAAGTCGCTGCTATTGAAGCACGTATTATGAAATTCTTCATGGAGTAAAACGGAGAGCAACTTGATTTTGATTCCCACTGAGTATTCAGAATTTTCTGATCTTCATGGTCATATTTTGTTTGTTTTTGAGAGAAATGTGATCCCAAAACGACTTTGCTTATCAAGCTTCCTTGAGTCATATTTTTGGTGCAGTCCATACTGTGCTTTTTTATTATAGCCCAAAAAATTCAATAGAGACCTCCTATATTGCAAGTACTTTACACACCTAACTGCGTTGCCAACGAAACCATGCTGCAGAAATCCCAGATGAGCCAGGGACAGAAGGTGAAGCCACAGGCTGTTCATACATGTGAACAGAGAGAAGGAGCCAAGGACCTTCCACTCTGATGGCGCCGCACTTTGGACGGTCCCCTTTCTTAGGACGAGGGCCCCATCCTGTTCCTGCTTTTGTCATCTTTAATACCACTGAAGCGATCTAGGGAAATTTTTCATGAAGATTATTTGCCCATGAAACAAGCTAGTAGAAAGACCCCTTCTGTATGGATGGAAGCAATTCTCAGCACTGGTGAAGAAATGCAAGGTTTTTAGCAACAAAGCTGTGCTTTCTAAAATGAAGAGGAAGCTATTGGATTACACGTTATAATAACTAGAGGGCATTTTTTAAGCTTTTCTTTCAAGGAGTTGGAAGGGTCCAGGAATGTGCCTTCACCACACCCTTGCAGGGCAAGTTTCTCGCAGTTTCTCCCAGTGTGAGCTGTTGCCCCCAAACCCCTGCCCCCACTAGAATTACCCAGAGCAGGGCGGCATGTTAACATGCAGATTCCTGGGCCCAGGCCTGGACCCTCAGCCTCACCCCGAATCAGAATCTCTGGGTGAGGTCTGGGAACCCACGCTTTCAACCAGGTAACCACGTGATTCTCATGCACAGCCTTTGGGACTATAGTATCCCAGCCTTAAAACACTGGCAGTCAGGAACTACACCATTTAGTTCTGTGATCCCAGAACTTTGTGCTACATCTGGGAAATTAGCAGGCAGTCAACTGTCAGAGGAGCGAAGGAGAGCCTCTTCACAAAGGAAAAGGGGAAAATCACTTGGGCTGTCAGTCATGGAGGGAAGCCCCGGGACATCAGAATTGGGATCCCTTAACCCCAGACTTCATCGGTCTACTCTCCTGTATTTGGAGGATTGGCTCCTCTTTCAGATTTTATTTAACTACCCTCTGTCTTCCAGGATGGGGAGAAAGAAAATGGTTCATCTTCACATTTACCCAGCAAACTGCCAAATTTGTGGGTTTCCAAGTAAAAGGGGCCAAGAAATAATCACCATGTAGAGTGAAGAGGTTTGAAAAATCTGCCTGGTTGGACAGTCCCTATCGAGCAAGAAACGAGAGGCCTTTCCTCTCGACCTGTCTCTTGTCTGCGCATATGGATGTGATTTGGGGAAAGAAAATAAAGAGTAAAGAATCAAAGCGAGGGCACAGGGATCTGTCTGAGGTGATTCCAGTTTCTATCCATGTTTCCAAGAGGCCTACAGCTCTGGATTTTGCTGCAGGGCCATGAAAACAGGTAGTTTATAAATCGCTTTCGTTTGTAAGGCCACTCCAAGGTGTCTTTTTGGGGGAGGAATTGCTGCACCAGTTCATTTCCGCTGGGCTGTATGGGCCCCGGCCCAAACTGTCATTCTTCCTGACTACCTGGCAAGCTCGAAGCAGGTCCATCTGCTGGAACTGGCATAACATCTCTCGCAAGGTGGGAAGCCATGACGTCCAGGAAGCAAGCACGTTCAGGTGGAAAACAAAAGAGAAGGAGACCTGCTCCCAGGAGGACCAGCCGGGGCCAAGGAGAGCAAATGCTCCCGCGTTCCCTGGAGCATCCATCTCCTGGGCTTCAGGGCAAATTTCACATCCTTTCCTAGAGAAAGCTATGCCCAGTATAGAAGTCCTAGTGACCTCTGTGCCCCCCAGTTCAATGCTCAACCAAGAGAGGCTTTGTGGACAAAAGCACAAGGACAAAACAGAGCAGAGGTAGCTTGAGATGCCACCTTTTGTCTGTGTTGTCATGAATCCAGAAGCTAGAGAAGATGGTTTGAGACTCAAAGGGCTGCTGTAATGGCCGCCCGAGGTACAACCCGCATTGCAGGAGAAAGGGTGTGGAACACCACTGGGCTCTCTTGTACAACCACCACTGACTGGCAGGTAGGCAGATTCAAGAGGATGGCAAGCATTTCCTAACACGGTTAACCTTTCAGATGGAGAATGGGTCCAGGTGAGCCCACAAAAGCCAGTGTACCTCATAATTAAACTAAAATAATGCTAGTCTTTAATGGAAAAACAACAAAAAAAAAATTTAGTCTTTAAAATGTATAACCTGACTACTTACAAAAATGATTTGAAGCGGAAAAGAGCACATTATAAGCATGCCATTAAGCCACTTAGTAAAAATCAAATCACACATTTAAATCAAAGAAACAAACAAGGCTGGAAAAAAAGGACCTAAGACTTCAATAACAGCAACAAATGGAGATAATTTCCCACTTGCACCTGCCAGCGATGACCCATGCCTCCAAATCCAAAGCTGACTGCTTTCCTAATCGTTGACAAGCAACTCTTTTAAACCCAGGTTATTCACTGTGTGCGCCTCCTACTCAGCCTTCACACCACTGTGGGTCCCCACTTAGCTTCTCTGTACTGATACACATTGCCAAAGATTAAACTCTTTTTCTGCTCCACCAAGAGAAGGTCACGGGAATTATCCTGGAATTCATTGACCACCACCTGTGCGGGGCTGCTGAGGCATCTTGAAATCAATCACTTAGAAGAAGGGGTGTGATCATCCTTTAGTAGAACAGGGGTTAAAAAAAAAAAAAGGACATGAACAGGGCCAGAAATGGGAGCAGGTGCGCAAGGTCAGGAAGGGAAAGGATGGCTGCTCTGGGTGCACGAGACAGCAGACACGTGAGCCCTTCTGAGGCCCAGGAAGTGCCCTGGAGAGTAGAAAGGACAACTCCAATGGGTCATCACTTCTGTGCCTAGAACACTGGCCAGACCAGGAAACCCATCCCATCACTATGCCGTGTAGGTGGGCGGTCTCTCTGCTTTCGGATCCTGATCATTTCTTAAGTTCAATACCACCACTGAATCACTCTTAGACTCTGAAGATGCTATAACAGCTTTGGGTATTTGAGGGCTGGGTGGCCGCTTGGACCCTACAGGGAGTATAGTTGTAGACTTGGACACCCTATTACTTTTAGAAATGCACGCTTCATCTACCTGAGAAGAAGTCCTAAATCTTACATTTTCTTCTGTGGCCCCCAGTGCTGGGCCCAGCATAACTTCAACACTGCTTGTTCAGTTCTCTGGAAGAGTTATATCCCACCCCTTGGTTCAACTGTCACCCCTACACCCCCCACCCCACTATTTCACCAGCATTAAGCTAAACTCTCTGAAGTTAACACTGAAGTACAAAACATAGTTTTAACTCCAAATACAAATTCTTTTCAAAACATCATTTCTGGATAAGGAAGACCTTCCATCTGTGCTGACAGGAAATGGGGTGATTTTTTTCATAAATATCGAAACTTTATGCTTGTGAACATAGTTCTCTGTTACCCTGGTGACACATTTCCTCTTGTCATTAATGGAGGAGAAAGTAGGGAACTTCAGGTGAATCAGATACATTTTCCTCAAATCATTTATCCTGCCAACGTGCTTATGCCCTGCTGGGCCAATTCCAAATCTGTTCACGACGGAGGGGACAAAATATGAGCACCAAGTTGTTCTTTGCAAATAAGCTATTGCAACCAACACATCATAAACCATACGCTGAATATAAACCCAAGCTCACCTTCCTGTGCTGGAAAGATCTGGTATTAATCAAGTCATAGTTTGTGATCAAGGGCACAGTTCTATGCAAGGGCAACCCGTGGCCACACAGGCAACCAAAAGTTGGAATGCTCAGGAAGGGGGAAAACCTGGCACACAATGTGGCAGGAAGATAGTGACTGAACTGAATTCCCGATTCTCACCCTTTACCCTTTGTTCTTCTACCCAATAAGTTCAACCGCCCAAGACCCAAGACTGGAAGAGAGAAGGAGAAAAAGGGAAGGAAGGGATTATCCTTACCCCTAACTATGCCAGCAGCTTTGCCTGCCTTCTTTTGTTTTCAAATCCCGCAGCCTTAGGACGTGGTGATTACTATTCTCATTCACAGGTAAGAAGACTGAGAGTAACAGGACTCCAGCTCCATGTTTCCTGTAGGTCTCTGCATAGCAGACGACAGACAGTGTGTGTGTGAGTGTGTGTGTGTGTGTGTGTGTGTGTGTGTGTTTATACATATATAATTAAATTGGGACATGATCCACATACCATAAAACTCATCCTTCTAAAATATATAATTCAGTGGATTTCACGTATTCAGAGTTGTGTGGCCATCACCACTAGCTGATTCAAGAATGTTTTCCTGGGGCACCTGGGTGGCTCAGTGGGTTAAAGCCTCTGCCTTTGGCTGAGGTCATGATCCCAAGGTCCTGGGATAGAACCCTGCATCGGGCTCTCTGCTCTGCGGGAAGCCTGCTTCCTCCTCTCTCCCTCTGCCTGCTTCTCTGCCTACTTGTGACCTCTGTCTGTCAAATAAGTAAATAAAATCTCAAAAAAAAAAAAAAAAAAAAGAATGTTTTCCTTAACCCCCAAGACCCGGTACCCATTAGCAATCATATTCTTCATTTCCCATAGCCCCTGGCAACACTAATCTACTTTGTCTCTGGGGGTTTGCCTATTCTAGACATTGACATGTCACACACATGGAATCACATGACAGGAGGTCTCTGTGGCCGGGCTTCTTTCACTGGGCGCCAGGTTACCAAGGTCCCTCCATAGGGTAATGTGTTACCAGTACTTTGTCCATTTTGCTGCTGAATAATATTCTATTGTGTGGATATACCACACTTTAAACTTGTATTTAAAGAAGAGCCCCTTTCTACCGTTTATTGTTAAGCTCTAGTTTTAAATTCGGAAACACGACTGAAATCACTATACTCTAGACGGGCCCTGCTCCACAGGACCTTCTTGTCCATCTAGTGGAGCTCCGTGAAGAACGCCTGTTTTCCAACCTGAGACAGCTTCCTCCATCCACGGTGTTCCCCTAGGCCTGCCAGGTGCCCTCGTGGAGCCCACACCTAACTAAAGGAGATGAGGCACTGTGAGCTATGACTGCATAGACCAAACACTGAGAGCTCTGATTGCACAGACTGGATGCTGTGAGCTATGACTGCATAGACGAGACGCTAAGAGCTATGACTACACAGACCAGGTACCGTGACCTATGATTGCACAGAAGTACAAGAGACTCTATGAGAGGGGGTCACTGACTTCCAGTCACATTTTACATGGGTAAAAAGGAAACCAAACAAGCATCAAATGTTTATCATCCTGAAAATAGGTATAACAGGGCCGCTAGTGAGATAGACTTTCTTTTACCGGGAATGACAATTTTTGGTCCTTCAGCAAGTTATTCTGGGAAGCAAATTAATCCCCCGCGTTCTGCAGTGGTGACTGCCAGGTGGCTCAGGAAGCAGCGTGCGCTCCTCTCTTTGGAGATCTGGGAAACCTGGCTTCTAATCGCGGTCTGTTACCAATTAGCCCCCGAGTTGCTGACCTCTGTCGATGGAGGTCAATGGTAACTGCCTTGACCACTTTACAGGCCTGTTGTGTGAATTAAATATTTATGAGGTCATTAGCAAGCATTAAATATTTTATCCGAGAGTAGGATATTGTGGTGTTTCACCATCCCCTGAGACAAAGACCATCTCAACCAACACCACCAGGATTCCTTGATTCTTCTTCCAGGATTCCTCTCCCTAATCCTCAAACGCAGTTATGGTCAGAGATCAGTGGAAGCGTGAATTCCTTTGAGCACAGTGGAAATGGGGAGACTGCAATCAGTTTTCAGTGAGAACATGGGGTGCCGTGCTTGCATCGCGTGTGTAAGACAAAAACCAAGGAAGGAAGGGGCAGGTGGCATTTCAGCCCATCTTTTGCAAATGACATCTTTGATGGTTGCAAACAGACCATATAACGTGCAGGTGCCACGGGATAACCGCATTTCCTCTCACTACATAGCAGATGAGCCCAGAACAAGACCGGCCCGTTGCTTACGGTTCTTAGAGCATAACATGCTTGGAATCCCTGCACCAAAAGGAAAGAAGGGGCCAAGGGCCTCCACTTTATAACGCCAATTAATTTCACAGGAACATCCTAAACCTTTACCCCGGGCTTTAAGAAAAAGTAGTCCAAAAGTGAAACGAAACAGAGCCACTTGTTGTTAATCCCTGGAAGCATCAAGGACAAGGCTTTGGCTGAATTATGTTGTGATTCCATTTCCTCCACTGCAGGAGTTCAGCAGGAAGGGGTCTAAAGTCTGTATAAACTCTGTCCTTTTGTCCGTCCATAATTTCCCAGTTCCCAGTTAAGACAGGACAGCATCACCCAGGAGGTGTGAACGGGAAGCCCCTGAAGAGGCAAAGGCGCTGCCTCGGCTGCGTGGGAGGGTCTCACTCTTACACCGTGCAGCAGACACGCCGAAGCATCACACGGTGTCCCCAGAGGGCACGAGTGGGGCCGTAAACACCACGCCACGTCAAGACACGTGTCACCAGCCTTCCTGGAGAGAAATGTACGAGGACTGGAGAACTGACTCCCTAGTGTGGGGATGTGGGAAAGAAGGGGAAGGGGAAGAGGAGGAGACCCCAGCAAGAAAGGCAGAGCCACCTTCCTCCTCTGTGGTTAGTAAGCGTGCTGACCACGCCGCTTCGCTTTGTCTCTGAGAGAAGAGCTGCTAGGAGGCGGCTCCAGAGGTGTGTAGTCCGGCAGGTGTCGGCGCAGGGAGGCCCCATCTGCGGAGGGAGCCAAGCTCTCTGAGGATGAAAGCATCTGTCTTGAAGGAATCCGTGGAGTCCTGGGTAAACACAGAGCCCCCGGCAGAAGGCAATTGTGCAAGAGTGCTGGGAGGCCGCTGACGGAAGAGCTCAAGAGTTGCTTTGTTGATGGGACAGTCCAAGGCCAGGGGTAGGGGTCAAGGGACAAACCCTTTTTTCTTTACCCTCAACAATTCCAGTTCCAGTCTGACATTTGCCTTTTTTTTTTTTCTTTTAAGATTCTATTTATTTATTTGACAGAGATCACAAGTAGTCAGAGAGAGAGAGAGAGAGAGAGGAGGAAGCTGGCTCCCTGCTGAGCAGAGAGCCCGATGTGGGTGGGGCTCGATCCCAGGACCCTGGGATCCTGACCTGAGCCGAAGGCAGAGGCTTAACCCACTGAGCCACCCAGGTGCTCCCCCCAACCTTTTTTTTTTAATAAGTTGGCAGGTAACAACATTCCTGTGCCCAGGAAAGGAATTTTGCTGGAGTAAGAGATCTCCAAGGGCCATTAACCAAAGATGGAAGGAAATTCATACCAAAGGGATGCCCGATGTCTGCTGACATCTGTGATCTAAGTCTAAGATCTAAAGTCTCCTTTACTTCCTGTACCCTTACTCTGCTAAAGCACGAGGAGAGGAGCAGCCAGGGGTGGGAAGAAAAAGGGGGAGGACGTTGGCTTCAGAGGAGAGTTTCAAGATACAGATGGAGATGGAAGGCTATTAGCAAACTCGAGTATTTCACACTAATTTGATTCTGGACTTAATTAGGAGGCAGGTTGTAAACATCTTCAGAACGCTCCTGAATTTATAGGTTAATTAGCATAAGCTTTTGAAGCCGTTTATAGCAAGACCTCTCCAAAAAAGACTCTTGCTGAAAACAAAATTGAAAGCCAGCTAATGACAAATAAAGCTACAATTTGAGCGTATGCTTCATGCCAGTTTTCAGGAAAATCTCTCCAGGAGAAAGAACTGCTGACTCCGATCCGTTAGACTCAAGACACGAGAATTACGGAACTCAGGTCCTAAAAGCCAAAGAAACTCGGAGTCCAAGGCTTGGATATATTTTTAATGCCTGTACTGAAAAACTGAGGCTCAAAGAAGTTGAGAGACTTGCCTGAGGTCTCACAGCTGGGAGTTCCAGAGCCCAGAGTAGATTTCGGATTCCCTATCACATGGAGCTCTTTTTATTAAAATACATGAATACCCTCTTCCCAGTCCGTGAAGCCAAATCTTCTCCAGGTGTCTGGAGGCATCTCGGTTGAAAGCACCCAGAGAGGAGGCTACAGGGCACCTCTGATGCTTAGTGAGGGTCACTGGATGACCCTTGTCTAAGTTCCCAGCTTTACTGGAGTGCATCTAAAGGGTGGCCCAAAAGATATGTCCACATAAAATCTCTGGAACCTGTGAATGTTTGGAAAAAGGGCCTTTGCAGGTGTAACCGTTAAACTAAGGATCTTGAGATGAGATCATCCTGGATTATCTGGGTCAGCCTTAAATCCAACGATAAGTGTCCTAAGAGCAAAGCAAAGGGAGGGGTGACACAGAGAGAAGACACAGAGGGGAGGCCCTGTGTAGAGGAAGGCAGAGATCAGGCTCACGCAGCCAGAGGTCATCACGAACTGGAAGGGGCAAGGGAGAGTTCCCCTGCAGAGTCTCTGGAGGAAGTGTGGCCCTGCTGACACCTTGGGTTTGGACTTCTGGCTTTTGGAACGGTGGTGTGAGAGAGTAAGTTTCTGTGGTTTTAAGGCCCCACTGTTAGAGCCGATTCAGGAAACGGATACATTTACAATCTCTATGGATACAATCAATCAGAAATAAAACCAACAGTAACAAAAAAGATAAGGATCCCAGAACAGATAAGCAAAACAAGGTATATCTATATAATGCAATATCAATCGGTCTTTAAGGAAGGAAATTCTGATACATGCTACAACATGAATGAACCTTGAGAACATTGTGCAAAGTAAAATAAGCCACACACACACAGCCCTGGATACTCTCTGATTTCACCTGTATGAGGTGCCTAGAGTAGTCAGCTTCACAGAGACAGAGAGCAGGATGGTTGTCGTCAGGGCTGAAGGGCGGGGAAGGGAATGAGGATTTACAGTTTAGTGTCTCCACTCCACAAGCTTGTAAAGGGTCCTGGAGAGGGAGGGATGGTGGTGATGGGGGTAGCACCTGATGATATATTCAATCCCACTGAACTGTGTACCTTGAAGTGAGGACGATGGTAAATTTTAGGTCAGGTGGATTTTACTGCATTTTTAAAATGGAAGGGGGCAAAAGCAAAAGGCGGGGATCCAAGTTTTACCGATTCACAATCATACCGTCTCAGTGACGGGGTCGGAGAGTGAAGGCACAGGAGGAGGGCGGAGTGTAGAGACTGTGCTGGTTTATGGGGTCACCAAGCCAAGCTTGTCAGTGTGCTTGCTACACAGGCGGGACATTTTTCTAGATCACACCCTTCTGAAGAGGTGGGCACACCCGCTGGGTGGGTCTTAACTCCACCATGAAGTTTGTACGAATGACTCCCGAAAGTCCCAGCTCGGCAGGCACTGTGTGGAAAGCCTCCACCACGTCCAGGGGACAGATGGACCTCACTGAAACCTGACGCCAATATGGGGAGGAGTTCCAGCAGCCACCTCAAACCCCACCTCCGGTGGGAGCTGGAGGAAGCGGATGTTTCTGCAAAATGGCATGTTCCTAGAGCACCTGGGGCTCAGTTGGTTAAGCGACTGCCTTCGGCTTGGGTCGTGATCCCACGGTCCTGGGATCAAGCCCTGCATTGGGCTCCCTGCTCCTTGGGGAGCCTGCTGCTCCCCCTACTTGTGCTCTCTATCTAAATCTGTCAAATAAATAAGATCTTTTAAAAAATGTCATGTTCTTGGATCTGGTATATTTTATGCATTCCTGCTCAGAGCTGTTGAACAAAATCCTAGGTCAACCAACAGCACCCCTCTGCCTGCTGCCTCCCCAAGTCTTTTTGAAGAACATAGTTCCACCCGTGGACTGAATCAGCTGTTTCGATCCGCGCCTTCTGTAAACGTGGCTGGCTCAAATCTGGGGGCTAGGGTGGGTGCCTTCCCACCACTTTTCCTCCAGCCAGACATCTGGGAGATGGTTCTGATAGTTTATTATTATTGTTTTAAAATGCAATTTCCTCCTTGCTCCCAATTCAGCGGGTTTATTTCAGTCTTATACAGATCAAACTTGGGAACCCCAAAGGAAATGCTGTGCCCGACCCCCTCCTGAGCTCTGGGGCGGGAGAGAGACATTCAGCGGATAGGTGGGGAGCACCGACCACCGCACTGAGTCTTGTGGAGTCTTGTGGTCTGACCACCTGGACTTCATGATGCCCTCTGGGGTGCTTCACCGAGGGCCAAAAACCCAGCACTGACCACATTTGGGCCAACTTTTTTTTTTTTTTTTTTTTAAGATTTATTTGACAGAGAGAGAGCAAGTGCACAGGCAGGGGAAGCAGCAGAGGGAGAGAGAGAGGTAGGCTCTCTGCTGAGCAGGGAGCCAGATGCGGGGTTCAATCCCAGGACCCTGATATCATGACCTGAGCCGAAGGCAGACGCTTAACCATTTGAGTTATCCAGGCACCCCTGGGCCAACTCTTAAAACCACTGAAAAGGCCATGAAAACTCCTCCTTCTGGCCAACTGTGTGAAGAGGGTGCGTCCACCTCTCTGGTCACCATACCCCTCCCCCAAAGCTCCTACTGTTCTGTGCCCTGAGCTCCGCAAGAGTCTCCTGTCTCTACCCTCACCCCCTTTCCAACCATTTTTAAAGAAATTTGAGGTAAAATTCACATCCCATAAAATTAACCCTTTAAACATGAATCATTCTGCAGCACTGAGGACAGTCACAATGTCGTGCATTTACTGCCTCTATCTTGTTCCAAAACACGCCGCTGGTCGCTCCCATTGGGGACTGATGAGCACTTAACCCTGTTTCCTGACCCCTTGGCCCCAACTCCACACAATCATCAGTCTGCTTTCTGTCTCTGTGGGTTTACCTCTTCTGGATATTTCTTCTAAATGGAAGCAAACCGCACACAGCCCTTTCTTTGTGCCTGGCCCCTTCCCGTTAGCATAATTTCTCGAGGTTCACCCCTGTGGTAGCAGGTGTCAGAATTCCATCCTTTTTAAGACTGAGGGTTATTCCTTGTCTTTATACCCACATTTTTTCGTCCATTCGTCCACACGTGGACACTGGGTTGTTTCTGTCTCTGGCTGTTGGGAACAGAGCAGCTGTGGATGTAGGTCTGCGTGTATCTGAGGACTCCCATGTGTTGTTTTTTTTTAAAAGATTTATTTATTTATTTCAGAGAGAGAGAGAGAAAGCACGAGCAGGAGGGGCAGAGAGACAGGGAGAGAGAATGTCAAGCAGACTCTGAGCTGAGCGTCGACCTCAACACCACCCTGAGATCATGACCTGAGCCAAAACCAGGAGCTGGATGCCTAACAGGCTGAGCCACCCAGGCGCCGCCCCGTGCGTTCTTCACACAGCGATGTGATCCCGTCACGCCTGACTCTAACTACAGTCACTTCAACGGCTTCCTGCCATTCTTAGGATAAAGGCCCAAGTCCTGAGTGTGACTCTCGAAGCCCTCGTGCTCTGACCGGTTGCGGGCCCCAGCATCACCTCTCACACCTGCACTCCTGCCCGCCTGACTTGTTTCTGCTTTGCTTGTCCTTACCCCTGGGCCTCTCTGGAGGTCACTCCTGCTTCCTGGAGGCCCCTACCCCTGGGTCAAAGACAACTACCTGTAGCAGTCACTCCCAAATCCAGGTAGCTACACCAGGTCCTAGCACAGAGCCGACCCTGGCCCTTCTACGTCTCCTGGAAAGAAAGGCAGCCCCGAGCTTGTCGTGGGGTACTTGGGGGCCCGTCAGATCTATGCCCGGTGTCTCTGAAACCCGCCCTGCTGGGAGGTTTGAATAGCTGATGTGGCGTCGGTGCCCTGGTGTCTGTGGAAGCTGTAGGACCTGTTGGTCGCCTTCCCAGCTGCTGGGCGTCCTGACTTACCTCTGCCCATGACACATTCTCCACCCTGAAATGTGGGACGGATATGAGGTAATCGTGTTTTTTTTTTCTTTTTTTCTTTTTTTTATCAGATCTGGTTAACGCCCCTCAGGCCGGGGTAAAGTGAAGCAGTGACTCCCTCTGAACTCTGGCCCCTCATTCCACAGGAGGCAGCCGCTGGTGGGGCCGCTGCTGAGAAAGCAGGAACCGGGCTCAGTGGCACAAGAGTCACACCTGAACCCGACAGGCGGTGGCTCAGCCTGGCCCACCGGGTGTTCTGGGTCACACAGGATGTGGTTTTTTTAAGGGTGGGAAGTGTCTGCCTTCACCTTTCACCCTCCCCTCCTTGGCTTCACTGCTGAGCCCCTGCCCCGCGAGTCTGTACGCTCTCACACGTACGTGCACATGCACATACGTGCGCACTCCCACAGAGGCACACACGCGTGTGCACAGTTCTCACACGCAGGCACACACGTGGCTCTAACACACTCTTCACTTCCCATCTCTGACATCTAAAAATAGTCTCATATAACCCTTCCTTCTCCATAATAACTCATCGTCCCCTTATCACTTTTGGTAAATTCTCCATCATTCCAGTTGCGCGCGAACATTGAGTAAAAACTGCCTCTGGAGATGGCCCCGCAGGTTAAATCCCTGAGAAAGCTGTCACTGACAACTACTCTCCTTCCTACAGAGGTGAAGATGAAAAAAAAAAAAATGGAATAAGAGCCTCTTTTGTGTTTCTGACGACTTCTGAGGAAAATGACAGTAGCTTTGATGGCAGCCACTTACCTCCAGGACTTTCCCTGTGATAAACTGGTGACAGGCCTCGCATTTCACCCCGAAGAGCCCCTGGTAGTCCTTTTCACAGTACGGAGCGCCATCCCTGCAACACAGAAGGCTGTTCAGCTCCTGAGAGGGGGCTGAGGAGCAGGGAAGACACCAGGACCCTATTTCTCGAAGCCCTTCTTCACAGAATGGAAGCAGGCCGGGCTTCCCCCCCGCCCAGCATTCGCATGCCTGGGGACCTGGTCAGACATGATCACAACGCAGGGACCCAAACGATGTGGACAGAGGGCTGTGGTTCTCTGGGCTACACAGAAATTACAGCCAAATCACCACATGATTACCACTGCTGCTTCCCCGTTGTCTCAAACAGCAAAACAGGGGCACCATTCCCTCTCCCCCCCAAGCCAGATGGGCTTCAGATGTGGTGGCAGTGTTCGCCCTCCTCTGAGGAGGCCCCAAGGTCACCTTCCCCTCACAGCTTCCTTGAGCTCACATGCAAGGCCCTCCCGGCAGCGCTGAGACGCTGTGTCCTCCGCCCTCAGGAAGCCCGAGGGGCACAGGGCCTTCTCATCCAGCCTCTCGAAACCTCCTTCTTTTACCTCAGAGGACAGTAAACATGTAGTCTTCTAGGTGTGCCATTGAGGGGGAAAACCCAAAAAGCAGCACTGCAGAAAGCCCAGTTATCAACTCCCACACAGCCTACTGGGCTAGTTTAACATCCGGGCACTTTCCTGTCTCTTCTTTCCTTGGCTGCGTGTCAGAAATCCCCTGTGAAGTTTCTTCCTTCTGATACAGGTGTTTTGGCTTCTCCCCGACCTATGGAATTGGATTTCCAGGGGGTGGGGTCCGTGCTACTTTTGCGGTTGTTTTTTCACTCTATTTTTAAATTAAATTCCCTTAATTTTTTTAATAGCTGAGATTATTTACCTGGTTGGGGAACATTTTTTGAATCATAGTAAGGTTTAGGGGGGAAAATTGTCCCTCACTGCCACTGGACCCCCCTACTCATTTCCTTAACTCAAAAGGTAACCACTGCAACTGGCTTCTCCAAGCTGCATTAAAGCAACACCACCACCACCACTTCCCCTCTTCCAGCTGTTATCTGCGCCCGCATCGGACTCTAACAGGAACCCATTCCTGGCAGGTTGTTTGGTGCGTTGGTTCTAATGGGTTCCGTGCTTAGACCCTGTGTGGTTTCCTTTAGGGTGTGTGTGTGTGTGGGGGGGGGTGTCTACAAATACGTTCAATACCTAGAAAGTGGTCAAAGGTTTACTAGTTCCAAGTAGGAAAAAAAAAAAAAAATTAGGGAAAGTAAAATGACTAAATGCTTAATGGATGACAACAGCTAGTGCAACATTATGTCAGCTTTGCTAATTGCTGAATGAGGCAAGGATTCCCTCTTCATTAAAGGTATTGTAGGCAGACTATGGCGACAGCCTCAGAATAAAATTTCTTTTAAGAAAACTAAAGAAGTTGTACAGCAGAAGTTCGCACTGAGGGTGGGATGCGTATGTCTGTCATTCTGTCCTGTGGGGGGGTGGGGGTGGGGCTGGGGCCCCAGCCTTACTTGCTGATGTACTCCCCGGTGAGAACTTTCCCGCAGGACTTGCACTTGAAGCACCCCAGGTGCCACTGCTTGTCCAGGGCCAGCAGCGCCTGCCCGTTCTTGATGTCTCTCCCGCAGCCGGCACAGTCTGGAAAAGAGCAGCCACTCGCCATTACTCCCCGTTTGTTCTGCAAAATCCAAGCACGAAGCCCAGCTCTGAACCCCGGTGTGCGCCCGCCTGCACCCAACAAATAGTTACTTAGGCACCATGTCCTTCCACTCCTTTCCCTGCATCCTGTCTTTCTTAGTTTCACACAGCTTGGGAGCTTCAGGGACCCCAGTGGATCCAGGGGATGGATGGCCTTCCTCCGTTCATCGCCTTGGTGGTGACTGACATACCCCCCCCCCCGTGCTCCAGCTGGCCCACAGAACATTTCATTACGCTGTCCTGGCTGTGATCTTTGGGAAGCTCTCCGAGGCTTCTATGAATTGAGGGCACATGCGAGTAGTTGAGCATGGCGTGCTAAATGCCACACCCAACAATATATATGGGACACCTGGGAAGCCGCCCGTGAATCTCATTTTTGTTCATGGGACTTTCCTGCCTTATCATCCTAAACCGGACTTTTGAAGATGCGTGACCACCAATTGAATAGCTCTTAATTCCTTAGCTTTAAATTCTCCGTGGCAGGCTCCTATGAGGCAGATGAAGGAGAAAGTGTTTCTTTGCGGTAAAGGGTGTGGGCTCTGGAAGGAGCTGGCCTGGTTCCTGGGTCCCAGCCCAGCTCCACAACTTGTTGGCCCGCCACGTGACCCAGGCCAGTTCTCCCCGCTTCTAAGCCTTGGTTTCCTCGTATGAAAGCTGGGGCCTTATGAGTGCCTGTCTCAAACCTCCAATGAGGATTCAATGAAGTAATGGTTAGCAGTGAGGCTGGCACATGGGAAGTGGCCCTATAAACATTTCCTATTATTATAATCGCCGTTATTCTCATGATTAAATACCTTGTTGTTAGGAAGTTGAGTACTTAAAAGAACCCAGAAGAATGTAAATTGATGCAACCTTTTTGGAAAGCAACATAAACATCCACGGACAGTTAAAATCAACGCAGCTGAGCAAACGAAACCCAGCTTTGCCGGGAGGTTGGCCGTCGTGTCCTTGCAGATTAGAAGAAACCCTCACGGAATATAGCAAGTCCCAGACCAGGCCCGTCGGCGCACAGAATGATGAAACACCCCCCTCTTCCGACCACATGTGTGACTGCTGCTGCTTTACCAGTGACTCCACGCCCTACTTCAACTCTTTTCTCCTCCTAGAAAAACTTGGTGAGATGCGCAACCACAGACCTGTTCCTGTGTCTTGACAGCACCCCGCCCAGAAGAGCTCCCGCTGCCTAGGCTCCCCCTTAATACCACCCACCAAATACTCCCATCCTATGACGTTTCCTCCAGAGAGACTCACCATGACTCCCCTGCTGTTTTCCCGTGCGGCGGCTTACATTAATTTCACTATTTTTCTTCCCTTTTTTTTTTTTTTTTTTTTTTGACTACAGGCATGTTTCTGGTGAACTTTGGTCAGTGGGTATCAATCAATATACCTTTAGATCCAGCAATTTCCTGTGTAAGATTTTAGTCTACAAAACAATTTCAAAAGAGTGTGTGTGTGGGGCATGTGTCCATGTACGTATTCCCTGAGGAAAATAAATTCATTTCCTATAGCACTTCTGTAACAACAAAACTGAAAAGAGCCAATGGGGCCTTACTGAGGATCTGGTTACATCAATTATGGTAGAATCTGGAATACAGGAATAGTATGTATTGTTAAAAAGAATGAGGTCAGTTTGTGTGCTGACATGGAAAAGTGTTCAAAATAGATTAAGTTAAAAAAAAAAGTAGCCTATGGAACAGTGTATGTAGCATAAGCTAATTTAGAAAAAAACAGTAAAGGCTATATATGTATTTGCACACATGCTTGTATAGGAAACAACACATTTCCTGAAAAAAAAAAAAAAACAAAAAACCCGAAACTCTTAAGATACTTTTCTCTGTGAAGGAGGACTTTTTACTTCGTGTCTTCTGTGTTGTTTGAATTATTTTTTTGTTATCACAAGAATGTAAAAAAAAAAAGCAAATATTTATAAAGTTAAAAATATAATTGCTATACAAGTTCTAAATTATTGCAGATTAAGATTTCTGTAAGTATTGCCCATTATTAGCTGAATGTGTATTATATGATCACAAAGCATTATGTAGGTTTTTGTTTATTTTTTTAACTAGAGTTTATGTTTCCCAGCATCTCAACAAAAATCTTTATAAAGGGGATATCACACCTGGTAGTTTACTATAAGTTGACTAAGTGGAAGGCCATGATATTTTCTCATACGTACAATTTTTAAAGGTTAGGAGCATGGGATCAGTAATGTGAATTGACAATTTTTTTTTGAATTGACAATTTCTAATCCATGTTGAACTAATTTTTTTTTCCGTTTTTCTGATTAGATCATGCCCACTAGGTGGCAGTAAAGACTTAAAATAATAAGGAAGATGCCGGTTGGTAGTTTCTGTTTTTGGTTTTTTTCCCAGTCAGAAAATAAATTTTAGAGATGGCTTTCAATTTTAGATACTGAAAACAGTAGGGCTCAGGAGGGTTGGCAGAGCCATATGGGGTCTCTCCCTGCACAGTGCTGAGATCTAGGGAGATGGACGGCCTGGGGATGGTAAGAGCCCAGGCTTTGGAATTAGGACCCCAGGATTAATTTGGGCAAGTTACCGTCTCTGAATCCCCTCTTCTTCATGTGTGAAATGCCAGCTGTGACATGCTTTGCATAATACTTAGAATGCCTGGTCCATGTTAGCCTCTCAGTGTGGCTCTACCTTTTTTTGGTGGGAGCAGAGGTAGGACTAGACGCCCCATTTCTGGATGGTAAGTCTTGAATGCCCAGATATCCCAGAGCTTTGAAAGCAGCTGAGACACAATTTGAGAGTGACAGCAACTTCTCTGACCATTCTGCACTGAGGCTTTTGGATGAACCAGGCACCACGTGAGGGCTTTACAGAGAGGGGACCGTTTACTACTCAGTCATATGGTCAGAATGCCTGCCGTCTGGACACAGGTGGTGTCCCACACTTCTCAACTCCTCTGTGCCCTGCAGCGTCCTATGGACGGCAGATGTTCTGCAACTGTCTTCGACAATGGTTTACAGAGAAGCCTTCACCAAATGCTGAATGTCTAGAGCGAGGCAGCCGGTAAAGTGGGGCAGATGCAGAGATGGAGATGAGCCTCCTTCCTCCCAAACCTTTAGGCATAAACCAAGCAAATCAAAGACCACCTCCTAGAAGGTAGAATACCGGTCCCACTGGCTGAAACAAACTATTCTGGCATATGCTGCAGAGGCTGCCCACTCATTCCTTTCTGGACAAAACCCTCAATTCTCCACGTAAGCCTGATGTCATGCTGGGAAAAGTGGAAAAGATGCAGAGACAAAAAGATTCGTGCTGGGTCGTTCACTCCTCCCTTGCTCATCCCAACTAAGCTCTTGTATAAAGAACAAAATGTCCCACTCTGTATCTTCATGGTTTTCAGCTGTTGAGAAAATTGTTTCCACATCACTGAAGCAGCTGCCGGTAAATATAGAAAGCTGGCGATTGGCGCTGGAATTATTGCCGAAGTCGGAAATCGGTGACTACGGAGCAGCATCAAGGAAATTAAACCTCCTAGCAACTTGCCAGTATTCCACCGAAAACAAAGAATCACCAGATGTGAGAAGAGAAAAACACAACAACCATAAACACTTTCCCTCAAGCCTTTCATTTGTGGCACCAAGAGCTAAGAGAGGAGCAGGAATTTGGTGAATTATGCCTGAGTTAAACTAATATCTAATGACACATCTGGTTCCATATTTGTATCACTTTGTTCTAAGGCCACAAATACCCTTGAGAACAGCGATCTTGACTGTCTCCTTTTTTTTTTTTTTTTTGGAGGGGGGCGTCAGGTCATGAACACCTGGGCTTTGAAAGTATTGAAGTTGAAGAAGGTGACAAATGGCTCTCAGCGAGAAAACTTGTGTTCCCAAGCTGAGAAAGATGTCTGCACTTGGGCAGCACTTAAGGTCCTATCAGACTGACACCTATTTTCTCCTTGACAACGATTTCTGCCTTTTAAGAATTTCTCACTTGGGAAAAGTAGGGCCCAAAAGATGTCTTACTCTGTGAGGATGCCTCTCCAGAGAAGAGGACAGAGGACATGGAGCTCTGGAAAAGAAAACCAGGTAGAATAAATATTCCATCTCCTAAAGAAGGATGCCAGGAATATCCTTGAGGACTTTGCAAAAAACCAGTAGGTTCTCCTGATGATTACCAACCCCCATTTCCTACCTACTTCTGAAATCAGAAATCTGAAAGTGCCTGGGGGGAGTTAGCAGGGAGCTGTCCACACAGCGGGAGGGTGGGGGTGTTCTCTCCCCGCTGCTGTGACAGGGATTAGAGGACCCTGAGAGGAAGGACCTAGAAGTTTACTGAGTGGGGAAGCTCAGGCCCTAGCACGCCTATGGGTCCAAGAGAAGCTTGGCGTTAGAGTTCTTGGAACAAACTCATTGGAATATCCTACACCTTGGAAGCATTCATAACCAGAAAAATCTAGAGCCTGCTGAATTTGGAAGATTTGGAAGGCAGGAAGCTGGTTGGAGTCTCCCGGCCCCACCCCAAATGGAAGCCAAAGGAGAGGTGGAGAGGGACTGGCCTTCACTTCCACTGTTTGGCTCACTGCGGGATGCCCTGAAGTCTTGTAGCTGGTACTCACGCCCAAGCATCTAGAACGAACCCACCGGAGAAAGTTGCCTGCTGAGGCTTGGGGACTTCGTTAGGAAAAGGGTAGGAGGCTACAAGGAGCAGGACCTGAGGCTGGGAGGTGGGGGGAGTTTGTTGCCAGAGGTTAACCTGAAAATGCATGCTTTTGTCAAGGAACTCGACGTGCACCCCCATAAGAAATGTCTCCAGCCAGTGTTAGCTGAGAGAGCAGCGTGACAATGCCAGGTTCCTAACACCTCGTCCCTTCTACTTCCAATCCCTCTTGTCCCTGACTGGCCCACAAAGGAGCCACAGGACAGGAAGGAGGTAAAGAAAGAGGGAAGAAGATGTTGTGTCCACTGTCAGTCTCTACTTGGGGTCGGGTCTGAGCTGGGCCAGAGTGTAGCTCTGAAACGGACAGGAGGATCCAGTCGGGGATTCCGAGGAGCTGAAGGTGACCCGACAGCTGCGGATCTGCCTAAGATGGGATTAAGGGTGGGAAAGGGAACTCTGATCAAAGATGATACAAGTAATGAAAGGAAAAAAACAAGGCTGTTCACCAGTCTGTCCCACCTGTGCTTTGGTCTGTTGCATATACAAATCGTGCATTTCCCAACAGTCAAGGACTTGGGAAGCAAAGAGACCTGGAGTGGAAATCCAGCTCTGACATGGAGCCGAGGGGCATCGGGCAGGCTAGGTAAGCCATGGGTTTCAGTATCTTCATCTGTAGAATGGGTAGGTTGGCCGGACCCACCCTCCTGAGTGTATATACACTCAGCGTCTGTTCTCACGCATGCAGTAACCTGCATTTCCTCTTCCCCCTCAACAAACAGGCGAGGCCCATCATCAGCCCCCGGGGAAGGCATTTTGGTCTCTGTGGTTCCGTCGTCACCATCCCATTACCATTACCATTATTATAGTTACTATTCAGCTTTTAACTTTGGAAAGGTCTGGCCTGTGGGTTCTCTCCACCCACTCTCAGGGCTCCTGCTAACCTGGAAGGGCAGGGATTATCTGCATTTTACAGATCACAGAACATCGAACAGCTGGAGGGACCTTCGAGACTGATGCAAACGCTTCACTTTCCCCCCAGGATACTGGGCCCTGGGCGGGCTTCAGCTTTGCACACAGCCATGCGCGGAAACAGTGTCCAATTAGCCGCACAGTGGGAATCTTCTGTTCTCAAGGGCACATGCGCTCAACTCTGCAGCTCACAGAGCTTCTCTGAACCCAACCTCCACCCATGGGTTTGGCTTTCTGATGATCATCTCTTCTGTTATCACTGGGCAAAAAGAACCAGGATGGCAAGGGAGCACGAGGTGTTCACTGGAATGGGAAGACTGTGAAAGTAGAGAATTGTTGTGCAAATAAATAATACATATTAATAATAATAATAAAACATTGTCTTGTAAACTGTAAAAGGGACCAGAGGGAGACTTTCCTCCTGCAATTGATGCTTGCTCGCGTCCTGGGATGTTATAAAATGTCTCCAGGGATTTTGAGTCAGTTCTGAGTATTTCCTTACTTTGCTGGAAAAAAAAAAATTAAAAATTAAGAATAAAAAGGAAACAGGTTTCAGTATTTAAACTATTGCTCATATAAGCTCCAGCAAATTCCAGGTTTCCCTGGAATCCTTTTCAAAAAATAATAAGGAAACAAAAACTCTATTTGTTATTACCGGAGATTAGTGCACAGGGTCATGGCTGTGCACGGAGGATGAAAAATAAACGGAAGCAAAATCGTTTCATATTTAGATCATTATTATTAGAACGTAGAGTTAGACTTTGGACACCCTGTAAAATATTCAAGTGGTGTCCTTTTAATAGAACGTTAACGAGAGGCCCTTTACCCCTGGCCAGGACTCGGACCAAAGAGCTTCAAGATTTAAAAAAAAAAAAAAAGAACAAAGCCAAAACCAAACTTAAGTTCCAGAGTTTGGCTCACTTGAGATCCTGAATTTAATGATGCCAGATCTTGACATTCAACTCTTCCTACGGGACGTGGATTTCTCCTTCACTGTGGGATAAATGGTGCAGGAGAATAGCTGTTCTATCCAAGCAGGAGAAGTCTATCTTGTTCTATCTTGTTCTATCCAAACAAGAGGGAAAGGAAGGACACAAGAGGAAAGCGAGCTGATTCTCCCAGGTTAACAAGCTGCCTTTGACACAAGCCTTCAACCCATGTCAGCTCAGCCTTGGACACATGGATTCCCTCATGGGAATAACAGTTTGGAGGCATGTGGTGGTTGCCAACTTCACACAGGACAGATATTTCCAGTTTGCTAGGGTTCCTACCCCTCCGCAGAGTCTAAATGTCAATTGCTCCCTGGTGTCACTGTGAAACTGACCTGTGCCCTTAGGTGACTAGCCTGGCCTTTTCTGTAGGACTTCCAGTTTGCAACCTATAGATGAAAAAAAAAAAATCTAGACTCTCTTTATGTTATTATTATTATTATTATTATTTTAGTAAGAGTTGGCCTAGAGTTTTAAGGTCTTTAAGATGTAAAGGATTTGGGTATTTGAAAACCTTTCCTTGACCAGAAAGGCCACATCACCCTAGTAATGATAGGAATGTCAATCTAACAAGTGGTTGTGGTTGAATGTTGATGTCCTTTTATCATGCTGCTCAGTGTGGTCAGGTTCCAAATCAGACCTTTATGAGTTGACAAATATTGACTGTCCACAGTCCAGTTTTTTTGTTTTGTTGTTGTTGTTGTTGTTGTTGTTTTGTTTTGTTTTTAGTTGAAACCAAGTCACCAAGTTCTTTTTTATCATGTCGGGTGCAGGGTCACCATACAAAAGGGTAGGGAAGGACAAAAACACACTGTGAAATCTGCAAACATGTTGGGCTAAGCACTTCTCAAAAGCGCATTCTGACTTCTGAAATTCCAGGCCACCATTAGCCAAAAAAACAATATGAGGTCACGAGATAAATATTGGCCTTGGGGTTGGGGGGCAATGTTCATGCAGGTACAAGATACTTGCCAGTCTATGGCAAAAAGGGGTCTCAATGCTATAAGTAATTCATATCTCAAATCACTAAAAATGAATTCTTTTCAAAGGTTATGTGCTGCTTAAATATTTAACCTTGAGCCAGACTTTTCCATAATAGCTCATGTCCCGGCTTAGGTCAGCTGCTCCCTTTGCTATCTTGATGGCCACGATGGAAACACCACAAGCCAGAACAGACTGGGACCTGCTATTTTAAGTGAAGGTCCGTGTTGTCTTTGGAAAACAATACTGTGCAACAACAAGTTTCGTAGGCTATAATAGCAACAGGTTATCAGCCTTCATCAGGAAAGTAGAAGGCAGGCCTGGCAACAAGCCTTTATCCGAGTCCTCTAAATCTTACCTTTCCTTCTTTTAAAACTGTGTGTCACATATATATACGTAAGGAATTTCAGTTACATTGCTCATAATTTTTATAAATATGGACCATTTACACATTTGAAACTTCCCATTCTAACCTCTAAACCAGTACTCACAGAATTCTGTTAGGAGTTATGCATTCTCAAGGTCAGGAAGTCCTTTCCTTCAACTAGTATTGTGCATGTGTACGTGTGTGGCTATTTCCCAGATTCATGACCAGGATCTGAATGGAAAATTAAAAGGAGCCAGATTGTTGACTTTCCTCTCCATTAACTATGAAATCACTAAGTAGGAACCTCATGGCTAGTGCTGCTTGGCAGGTTGATAAACATCAAAGAAACAGAAGACAGTCTATCATGGACTTGATACCAACCCAGACCTGCACCCCAAAAGCATTAGAATGGAGAGTCTGAGAATCTCTGCCAGTTGCCTTTGGAATATGGCTTTGAATGGCCCATGAACATGACACAGCACTCAGCACCGGACTTGAGAGTGGTTCCAACAGGACTTATTTCCCATTGGGTTCCCCAGGACCTGTTTGCAACACAGTGAATGATATGGGAGCCTTACACACAGTGAGGATGCCAGATACTGGAGACTATGCATATATGGAACAGAACATGTACTTTGGAAAGGATATTGAAAACTGATTACAAGTTGGGAACCTGAACATCTGCTTAAGCATGGTGTCCACCGCCTTGCATAAGAAACTCCTGAACGACTACTCTTCCACTCTCTGAACTAGAAATAAAAATTCTAACACGCTGGGGCACCTGGCTGGCTCAGTCAGTGGAGTATCTGATTTCAGCTCATGTCGTGATCTTAGGGTTGTGGGATCAAGCCCTGCGCTGGGTTCTGTGCTTGGCACCGAGTCTCCTTTCCCTTTCCTTTGGTTCCTTCCCGTGCTCTCTCTTTCTCTCTCTTTCTCTCAAATAAATCATAAAGAAAAATGATAACATGCTTGTATTCCCTGGAGATGTGATGAGATTCTTTGATAGGAAATAAAAAATATTAGTATAAAACATTAGCACTATTTTGTCATTTGCTCTCATTTTCAGGTTTAAGGTCCTATCAAGGAGAACTCCATGTATGTGTGTACACGCAGGCCCACGTCCGTGTTTTCAGAACCACAGCTAAAAAATGGAGATGGGCTATATTCATGGAATAAACCACCATCCTAATAAGCAGAGTCACAACGGCCAAATTCCCAACTAACAATTTCAAAAGCCCAGCTGGCAAAGGATAGACTGAAAGGTTCACGGCTTTTCAGGCCCTTCCCCTGCACTGCCAGGCTGTATTTGCTTCATGTGGCTACTCAGCATCATTTCTGATGATATGCACACATCCCAGGGATTCACCGGAGATCAAAAGTAGGATTCCCTCTTGACTAAAAATGCCACCAGGACAGCAAGAGGAAGTTGGAGAGTCATGGAAACAAAGCCCAATCCTGCCTCATCATGGGATGCTCTTGGAAAAGCCTGTGGTCCCATGGAAGCCTCAAGGAGGTTGATTTCCAGCTTACACGGGTGAGGAGTTCCAGCCAAAGCCTCAGTGGTTCCTATGGGGCCTCCCCCAGGACAGAGTGAATGACTTTGCACCTAGCACACGGCTCCGCCCACATTTTTCTGTGGGCTTGGAGCACTTCTTCTTTCTGCTTACAGTGCATAATCCAGACATGCCTCGTAAACTTGATCCCTGAGCCATCCCTCAAAAGGGCACCTGTTACCTGAATTTGTGCAGGAAGACAGAACTAACGTGTCTGAAGTTCAAAATCCGAGTCCTCAGGACTATGGATACTCTGCTGGACAGGGTGGAGAAAACGGGGGGTCAGATTTCTCCCAGCAGGACTAAGTAGTTCTCTGCTCAAGTTATGGCCACCAATGGAGGAGGAAAACAGGTAGAAGAGAGAAGGGAAGAAAGAGTAGGAGAGGAAGCAGGCAGGTTCCCCAGATGAAGGCTGCCACCTGGGGCCATTCGGTGGCATTCAGCCTGCCACATGGTGAACATTAGTGGATACCAACCCAACAGTTTCTGGGGGAGAATCAGAAAATTTGGTAGCCACTGCTTTTGAGATTTGAGATAGACCTTGTCCAACGCCTCTTAAAATTGTACCAGGCCTCAGATGAATTAAAAACAGGGGCTCAGACCAATACTCCCATGCACGTGCACAGCAACACTATGCACAACAGCCAAAAGATGGAGATGACCGAACGGTTCACTCACAGATGACTGGATGAACAAATTGTGTATTCTATCCACATAATGGAATATTATTCAGCCACAAAAAGGAATGGAGTACTGATACATGCTACAACCTGTGTGAACCTTGAAAATATTATGCTAAGTGGGAGAAGACAGGCACAAAGGGGCACTTCCATTTATTTATTTATTTTTACTATTTAAATTTTTATTTTTTATTTTTTATTAACATAAAATGTATTTTTGGCCCCAGGGGTACAGGTCTGTGAATCATCAGTCTTACATACTTCACAGCACTCACCAGAGCACATACCCTCGCCCATGTCCATAACCCAACCACCCTCTCAATACCCCTCTCCCCACAGCAACCCTCAGCTTGTTTTGTGGGATTAAGAGTCTCTTATGGTTTGTCTCCCTCCCGATCCCATCTTGTTTCATTTTATATATTCCATTTATATGAAATAGAATCCATACATACGCAGAGATGGACAGCAGACTGGTAGTTGCCAGGGGCTGGGAGGAGGGAATGGGGAGGGGCTGCTTTATGGGCTTGGGAGTTTTCTTCTGGGGTGATGAAAATGTTTTGGAACCAGATAGAGGTTGTGGCCGTACAACCTCGTGAATGTACTAGAATGTTCACATTAAAATGGTTTTGTTATGTGAACTGCACTTCAATGAAAAATGTACCAAGAAGGCTTGTGCTTGTACTGGTTTCCCTAATTTGGTTGTGAACTTTAACCTAGTGAAGAGTTAAAGATAAATCTTTAACTGGCTGTGGTCACTCAGCATACAGGAGCTCCTGCTGCAGGGGAAATCACACTTGAGCTCGAGGTCAGTTTCTCTGGTTCTGTACTCATGAGCAGACATCAGCTCATTTACTCCCTCCCAGAGACAGGAAGAAGAAAAGGGGTAGAACGTCTGTTTCAGGACTTTCATCATGTGACCAGTCACTTAACATGCACACACCGAAGGCCACAGAAGGGCAAAGTGCATTTTTTTAGTATGGAATAAGCCTTTTGTTTTATTTTGTAAAGTTAGCATTATTTTATTTATTTATTTTCAAAGATTTTGCTTATTTGACAGATAGAGAGAGCACAAGCACGGGGAACTGCAGGCAGAGGGAGAGGGAGAAGCAGGCTCCCCACTGAGCAGGGAGCCCCATGCGGGGCTCGATCCCAGGACCCTGAGATCATCACCTGAGCTGAAGGCAGATGCTTAACCGACTGAGCCACCCAGGTGCCCCACATTATTTTATTTTTAATCTACTTTTGTTTTAAATAGGTAATTCATATATACACAGTAAAATTTTTTTCATAGAGTAAAAATAATTTCCTTCTCTCCCTCCCTGCTGGAGACAAGCACCACAAGTAATACAGTTTCTAAAATATCCTTCCAGGACAATCTATAGGGTCATACAACTCTTGATATATACAATTAGCTTTTTACTGCCACTGAAAAACTAAATTCAACTGAAGAATGCTGGTCCAAGCAATAAAATTCTAGTTTTACTGATATGTTGTTAGAAGGTGTTGGTCTTACTATGTAAGAGGCATATCTAGTGAAACAATGTCATTGACCTTCCATTCGCTAAGGCACTTTTTGTATTCACTTTTGCTTTCATCTGCATAAATCACACCAATTCCCTATCAAAGCAGAAACTTCTCTTCCTTTCTTATAACTGAGATGATCGAGTTCTTGGTGAAGTGAAAAGATGTGTCACTCTGGGATCTTTATGTCGGACTCATCATGGTTATGGATTTCAGTCTGGAAAAAAATCTGAATATTAATGTTTCTCTGCAGTGACCCTCTGGCTAGTATTTAAATTCCAAACCCTCTCATACCCTCCTCCACAGCCGGCACCGCACGACTGGAACTGACACACCAGGTTAGACCCCCGCCCCTCCAGGCCAGGGCTCACACCTGAGACGCCCAGAGAGGTAAGCCTTCCCTCCAACCTCACGCTTCAAGTTGGGGAAATATCTTTCTTGGCCCTTCTACTTAAAACAAAACAAAATAAAACATGGGGCACCTGGGAGGCTCAGTCAGTCTGCCTTTAGCTCAGGTCATGATCCCGGAGTCCTGGGATCGAGCCCCACACCAGGCTCCCTGCTCAGTGGGGAGTCTGCTTCTCCCTCTCTCTCTGCTGCTCTTTCTCGCTCTCTGTCAAATAAATAAATAAATAAATAAAACCTTTAAAACAAAACACCAATCTGTGATACTGTCATCAACAGATCTATCTGAAACAATAACTGTTTCCCCTTTTATTAAATAAGGGAGTAATGTGGTAAATATGAAAATAAAGGTGATTTTTAAACATGCCAATTCCCCAAACCACACATGCACCTGAGCTGTGCCTGTATGATTTCCCAGAACCACAACAGCCATCTTCATTCTTCACTCTTCACTCACTCATTCAAACAGCAGTCAGAACTCCCTGGACCTGGCAGCTAAGACTTAGTCCCTCAGAGGCCCTCCAGGGTGGGCATCAATTCACTCGCTAAACCAATGTGCTGTGTACTTGCTGTGGGCATGGTGAGAGTCATAAGAATCAAAAAAATACATACACGGTCCTTGTTATTAAGTAGCTCATCGTCTGGCAGGAGAGATGAGCATGCGGAGAACTAACACGACAGGGTCATCAGTGCCTCACTAGAAACGCAAAGCACAGCTCTGGGCAAGACATCTGTGCATAGGCCTTCTTGCCAAGGGGCTTAAGCTAATTCAAGGCTTTCAGTCCTTTGTGCAACCCTCAAAACAGTAAATGATTTTTGAAAAGACATGTGAACGGGATGCTATGAGAAGAATTTATGTAAAGTTGTACATATCTATAGCACTTAACAAAATCCAGAAGAATGTTCACCAAAATGTTCATAGAGATGCTCTCTTGGTGATGAGATTTCAGGTGATTTTTATCTCCTTTTTGAACTTTTCTGTAACATTTGTATTATTTTACAGTGAATACCTACACCCATCAAAAAGATTGTTATTGGGGCACCTGGGTGGCTCAGGAGGTTAGGGCCTCTGCCTTCGGCTCAGATCGTAATCTCAGGGTCCTGGGATCGAGCCCCACGTTGGGCTCTCTGCTCAGCAGGGAGCCTGCTTCCCTTCCTCTCTCTCTGCCTGTCTCTCTGCCTATTTGTGATCTCTGTCTGTCAAATAAATAAATAAAATCTTTAAAAAGAATTGTCATTAGCCCATTTAGAGAAAGAGATGGCTTTGATTCAATTTCCAGAATGCTGATGTAGGGCTTTCTGTGCTAGACCTTGTGAAAGAGAGAGAGAAAATAGGGTCCCTATATTAATGAGGTCATTATCTTGGTGGTAGAGGTGGGCACACATGTACACAACTAAAATGCAATAGGTTATGTACAGATGTTGTATTCTCAGTTGTGACAATTGTCTCACACCTAATGTTAAGTATAAAATAAAGTTCTAGCTATGTTAACTATAGAATAAAGAATTGGGCTAGTGGCTGGAACATCACTGGTACTCAAAGAAATGTTTGTGGAATGAGTGAATGAATGAATGAATGAATGACATCCTATAGTCTTTCTTGAACATTCACATTCTTCATCTTTTCTCTCTCCTCTGCCCATAATCAATGATCTCCCCAACCCTGATCCCTGATCCCAAGTCATTGATTTTGCATAGGAATATCCCCATTACTACCTCAATCTTTCTAGAACATGGCTTTCATCTGGTCATCCTCCAGGTTAAAAGCTAACCTCAGGAGCTCCAGGTTGCCAAACTCCTCAAGGCCTACCGAGCCCTGGTCCTGTCACTCTGTTTTTCCACGTTCATGTCTCAGGACACAGAACAATAAGGCCTTTGGTTTACTCATGTTTCCCCTGCACCACTTTTTTTTTATGAACGCTCTCCACATTTAGACTGTCCTCTCTTGCAGTATCTCATGCATTATAACCCTTCGAAGTAGTTATTTTCCAATTTTTAGATGAGGGCAGTAAGATTCTAGAACATCAAATAATTTGCCCGAGGCTCCCTGGCTAGGAAGAGGGAGGATTAGGATTCTGACCCCGGCTTTCTGACATGTAGAGGCCATCATCTTAACCATCATGCTATGCCGCCTTCTTTTGTTCCCTTCTGGTTGTAAGTATCTCTAAGCTCAAGCTCTAGTCTTGTAACTTCCACAAAGAATAATGGCTAATGTATAGATGAGCTTATTAGACATCATGAATCTTTTAAACACATTACTCATACAAATCCCCACAACAACCCACTGAAGAATGAACTATTAGTTTCCCACTTTGTAGGCAAAGAAATGGAGATAGAGATTGAGTTCTTGAGTGCTGTGCGTGGTGGACCTGGGATCAGAACTGGCTGCAGCCTGTCTGAAACCCATACACCCTCTCCTACAGGATGAAAATGTCTAAAAAAGGAGGAGCAGATCTGGTGTTGGAGAACCTGCCACAAAACCCATCACCATGAGTCAAACTCCAACAATCCATGGACTAGAATCTCTGGATGTATTCTTCCTTCACTGGTTTTTATACTGGTGGAAAATATCAAAGGAGCAGATAAAGACAGCTATCATGAACAGCAGAGTGAAAAAAGTAGAGACACAGGAAGTAGTGATGGTCCTAACAAACACTCAAAAATAATGTCTGAACAGTAAGTTATTTTTTTTTAAATAAGAATACGGCATTTAGGGGCACCTGGGTGGCTCAGTTTGTTAAAGCCTCTGCCTTAGGTTCGGGTCATGATCTCAGGGTCCTGGGATCGAGCCCCACATCGGGCTCTCTGTTCAGCAGGGAGCCTGCTTCCCCTCTCTCTCTTCCTGCCTCTCTGCCTACTTGTGATCTCTGTCTGTCAAATAAATAAATAAAATCTTAAAAAAAAAAAAAGAGAACATGGCATTTACATATATGTCCTCATTTAATCCTACAAGGTAATTATTACCATCCCATTTTATGGATAAGGCAATGGAGGCTGGAAAGGTAAAGAGAATGCCAGCAATGCCAGAGCTAGAGCCTGATCCAGGCAGGCACACACCAGTATCAGATCGTCACAACCCCACCCGTTGTTAAGTGTCTCAGCAGCCAAATCCCACTCAACCCGCCGATGATTTTTTGGGAGGGAACAGAAAGATAAAATAAAAGTCATCTTGCAACTATAAAAAGAAACATAAAATAATAGGAAAGTTCTTCCTCCCCTTTGAAAGCGTGCACATGATTCTTTATCTGAAATGATTTAAATTCAGGCCAAGCCGAGCATTTGCCTTGATACCTGTAGGAGTTCCAATTGCAGTTGGAATAATGACAATGCCGTGCAGAGGGGGAGGAGGGGGGAGGATGGGTTTGGATGTATTTGTGTGTGGGTGGTCATGGTGTCAATCCACCAAACCCACACGCAATCAGACACTAGTCAGACAGCCTTTGAAATGGGAAGGGTAATGGTAGACAGCAGCCCACTCCTGCTCAGGTGCCTGAAATAGACAGGAGCTGTGCAGCCAACAACAATCCAAACCCCGACTCCCTACATTCTAGGTTGCCACACACATATTTTCCCCTCACAGGGCTCCTTACCCGTGGGAATTCAGCTCAACTCTGGCAAAGACTGGGGAAGAACTGGGCTGTAGAGGAGTGCCCATCACCTTCTGGTTGGACTTAACGTCTTCCGGATGTCAATTTTTATTTTTAAAGTATAGATCAGCTGGACATAGGCAATTGATTTTTTTTTTTAACAGTAAAGCCAGTTTAATTAATGTTTATCGCAACCCTTTGAGGTGATCTTTACCATTATTTCCATGTTATAGAAGGTTTATTGCTTATTAAATTCAAATTACATCAGACTGGATGCAGCAAGAGTTTTGACTAATTCAGGGGCGATCACCTTTACTGGAAGTAGTTTTTAGGAATAACTTCTCGTGGTTTCCACTCCTCAAACCTGGTGACAAAAGGAAGGCAGCTGTGGTGTGTAGAAAGCGCATAGCCCATGTAGGCAGGACGCTCAGGTAAAGGTGACAAGTCGGGCCATCGCCGGAGGTTCTGTGCACAGTGACGCCCACCTTTTGAAACAGACATCCGGGACGCCAGTACGGCCTCCGGAGCCAGCCAGACAGCCTGCGTCTGTAACTCAGCTTCACTGTTTACCATCTGTGTAATCTTGGACACATTAACCTCTATGGCCCTTTGTGTCTTCTGGGAGAAGGAGATAGTTATAGTACCAACCTAGGGGGTGGTAATGCGAATTAAGTGAATTAAAATTCATGGAGCAGTTATACGGGACCTGACCCACAGTGAAGGCTACATGAGTGCTTGAAGAAGAAGATAGAATAAATATAAAGGTTAAAGGAATGATTGTAATGTGAGATCAAAGGCACGCCCCTGAGGGTCCTCTCTAAACCAGAGGATAGCCCGGTAGCTCCCGATGGGCTGTAGTAGAAACCACGCCTGTTTTGTGTGGTCAGGCAGACACTGTTTTGTGCAAATTCTCATCGAATGATTGACTTAGATCTGTAGACCACCCCTCACTTCTTCTCACACTGTGTCCCACCTCCTAGGCAGTGAACATGGGAAATAGCCACCCAACGTGAAACACAATTGCATCGCAGAAGAGCAAGTTTGTTTTAACATTTCCAAAGGAGAAAGAAGACCTTGACTCTCATGTATTTCATTACTCTGTGAGCAGCATCAAAGAGGCATTTCCTCTTTCACTTTGATTTAAGGTGATTTGCCAACTTTTGGACATTTTTAAAGTAAGAATCAAAGTCACATCGGGATAAAGGCGATTCTCACGGAATCACAAATAACGTCCAAGCGTCTTCTAATTACGCTCTAGTGTATTTCAGCAGCTTGCCGAGATTTCCCTTGCTCTAGTATCTATGTGCCTGTCCCGCTCGGGTATCCATACAAAAGAGCTCTTTTTCAACACCCCACGTGCCCCATAAATGTTATTTGAGTACTGATCTAAATAGACAAGTACTTGTGGAAAATAAAACTGTTCTGACCAAAGCAGTAGCATAGAAAAGAGATCTCATCCAAGGAGAAAATAGGACTTGGTCCAACAATGTGCACACATGCAATTGTTATTACATCTAGCATTAAAGATACCATAAATTTGGGTAAGATACAAATTTATACTTAAAATTTTTATTTCTTCCTTATGTGTATCACATGGATGTCATATAAAATGGAAAATACACATAAAGCAAAAACATGTTTAATAGAAATTGGAATAACCATTTCGGTAATGATGTGAGGAGAAAACCCATCCCCGAAATGGATGGGAGATGGGACAGGAAGCCTTTAAAAACACCTGGGTGTGATTCTTAAGCCAAACAATGAAGAGTATGAGATGAAACAAAATAGAGCCCCAAACTCAAAAGACCTGCCTCTAATCCTGTCTTATTAAGGGACAGCTTCAGTGACCTTACGTATGCCCGTGGGCCCTAATGACCTCACCTATCAAGAAGGGTATGGGGCGCTGGGCTGGCTCTGTCAGCAGAGCATGTGACTCTTGATCTCAGGGTTGTGAGTTCAAGCCCCACACTGGGTGTTGAGGTGACTTAAAAAAAAAAAAATGATAGTTGGACTGAAGGACTCTACAGATTTTGAGGACATAGTCATTCCTATTACAGGCCTCTGGACATGACCCTCTATTAGCAGCTGTCATTCTTTCCTGGGATTCACCAAATCCTTTTTCTTTTTTCTTTTCTTTTTCTTTTTTTTTCCCCCCAAAATCCTATTTCTTAGACTGAAAAACCTCCTCCAAAGTTTTGGTAATGTACTTGCGAAGTAGGCTGTCCCACACAGTGGTATGACTATTCCCACCCTGGCTCACCTCCCCAGTGACCTGCTTGGGGTCAGGGTGGTTAGAAGTGTGAAGCCCTCCTATGGTCTAGGACTGGGCCTTGCCTTATAGCTCTTGTCCTATTCAGGTTGCCAGTATTTATCAATAGGACATATAAATTCACATGCTAAGGATCCGGCCATGTTGAATAAGATGCACGATTACATCTCTTTTCTTCTTTTCTCCCAACGGTCAAATCCAATTTCTATGCAAATGCCTTGGTCAGAACAGTCTTTTTGAAAAAAAGGTATAAGGATTCTTCTTCTTGAACAAAAAGACTTGGACTCACTGCTATGGATTGCCCAGAATTCCTCTAGAGCATAAGTGGCTTATTTCATCTTATGTACAGAGACTGGAAAGGCTTAATGGAATTTGGTGCAGATCTCCCAAAGACTGGCAAAATCTGCAGAAACCAAGGCAAACCTCTGGTCTACTTCCTAACGCCACCAGGAAAGGAGCGGAAGTAGAGCTTCACTGTTCGGTGCCAGCGATCAGACTACATCTCACTTAAAAGTTAACTGACTTACCCAGTGTTACTTAGTAGGAGAAACAGTGCTACTAGCTCTATGAGGGAAGTCAGCAGGGGGAAGGTCTGGGAGCGAGTTAGTGTTCTCTGGATTCCCACACGTCAGACAAGACCTCGTCATAAGGAACTACAAATCCCATGTATCTTGTTCCCACACTTTTTTCAGATTCTCCTTAAGGGTCACCTTTGAGAGATGTCTCCCTCGACTGCCCCTTATAAATGCCGCCCCTCTACCCTGCATTTTCTTCCTACTTTAATTTAGATATTAGGTATTTTGGTGTAGGCACTTATGGTCTGCCTGTTCCTGCTGGAAAGTAAGCCTCTGGAGGGTGCTAACTTTTTGTTCACACCTGGATGTCTAGTGGGAACAACATCACACATTGTAGGTGCTCAGCAAATTATTTGTGTAATAAATCAGTGTTGGAAACCCTCCAAATGATTAAATATTTAAGGATAACAGACATAAAGAGTTAAGGGTAAGTATAAATCATCACCTTTGCCCTAGGCACAGTGCGGATAGTTTTTTTTTTTTTTTAAAGATTTTATTTATTTATTTGTCAGAGAGAGAGAGCAGCAGGCAGAGCAGGCAAAGGGAGAAGCAGGTTCCCCTCTGAGCAGGGAGACCAAAGTGGGACTTATCCCAGGATCTCGGGATCATGATCCAAGCCAAAGGCAGACGCTTAACTGACTGAGCCACCCAGGTGTCCCAAGAGGGACAGCTTTTTTAATACACAGAGCTATCAATTCCTTCACCACCAAATGTTTGCACATCTCAACCACCATGAGTAGGGAATGGGCATTTCTCATATAAAGTGTTATCCTCTTTTTCCTTCATTTACTCTCAAAATGCAGTTTGATGTCCGATTCTATTTACGCCTTTTTGACATAAGGGAGATTCTTCTCACTGCACGGGTTTTAGCGAAGGCTTCATGTTTTATAATTGCAAATGGCCTTAGACGTGACTATGCTCGGCATCTGCTACCAGCTTCACAGTAAGGAAGGCACTTGCCTAAGCTACCTTTGAGCTACGAGCAACTCATGTCAACGGGTGGCTGGGACACTTACTGCCGGAGCAGGAGGCTTCTTTAGGGCTGGACGACATTGGCTGTGCGCACAGTTGACAAAGACAGTCTCTCCCATTGAACGTGACTCGGTCTCCAGGTGGAAATGGGCGCCTGGAGACAGAAAGACATTGCCCTCAAGGTTATTCCAGCAATTTAATTTATTTTCCTTACTCCTTGCTTGCTGCCCCCACCCACCCGTGCCAATCCATTTCTTTGAGGAGCACCGGCCAGAATGTCTGAAATGCAGTCTTAACCAAGCCAGCCAGCTGGATATAGTCCAAGCAAATAAACATGCCTCATTTTGAGAAGGGAGAAGGCGCTACTTCTACCAGCATCCAGATAGTAAATGGAATGATTTACCTCTCCTCATTAGTGGAGGGATTGTTCCAACAAGTCACCTAGCCAGGTATACATGGAAAAATTTTCCATTTTCCAAATGGAAAATCCTTCAAGAAGAAATATTTTAAATGCCATAAATTCCTATTCAGGCTTAAGGCCCCTGCCCAGGAGAACTGGTTACGGGTCAAACATTAACACTTTCACTTCCCTAGACCTACGTGGTGTTTCTGCACCTAGTTAGACTTTGTCCCAGACATCTGACTGGGTGAACGGGGTGTTTCAGTGCTGGAGACCCAGTTCCTGGTGGAGAACTACAACTGTGCTGTAACTACCTGTTTTAAAATGACTAGCTTCTAAACACTTAAAAAGAAAACCATTAGCTTATTTTCAGTGAGATAGTTTCCTTTTGTGCTATTTGTCAATAACAGAGTTTGCAAAAATACTGCCTCGGGATGCGTGTTACCTGTCTCTTCTCCTGCCAGTTCAGGGGACAGGTAGCCTTCTGAAAAGAAAAGCCATCAACAATGACACATGTGACAATTTCCAAGCCTGCTTACTTGTCATTGGCACTTTGCCAATACCCTTGGTTAACGTGAGTTTTCGAACGTGTGATTCTGTCAGTTAGGAAATGGAGAACTCACAAGCAAAACAGCCCCACACATCTGAGTCAGAAGCAATTACTTAAGAACCAACGCTAGCTCCGTGACAGGAGCCTCACTTTCACAGCTGCCATCCCTCCTTTAAGTGGCCCTTCGGCTGCCTAACGGTTGGTAATTAGCTGCAACACACGCACAGGGAGTAAGTTTGGACTTAAAACAACCCCACAGATGTGCTTCGCGCTGGTCCTCAAGGAGCGTGAGGACCTCTTACTCTCCCCCGCGCGCTCTTTCACAAGGGCTGAGCTGAGGCTGTCTCTTCTCTCACCGGGCTGTGTCACTTTCCATTGTTCAGATAAGGCCCAGAGAGGTTAAGCGACCTGCCTGGATGGACCAGCTCCGGAGACGGGCCCCCAGGCAGGGGCAGGTGGCATCCACCAGTGCAAGGCTTCTCAGTCTTTAACAATCAAAACTCGTGGTCTGGTGAATGCCAGTGGGCCAACTGCTTCATCCATGAACCCCGAACGAGCCCCCAGTCTGCTCCGTGATGGGACATCAGGAGTTAGGGGGCCAGAAGCGCAGGCATGGGCTTTTTGCATCTGATCAGGGCCAGGACTAGGTCAAGGCCAGTGAGCACCTGGGGCACCTGGGGCACAGCATTTAAAGAGGCCCCAACTCTCAGGTGCAGACCATGCAAGGCACGCTAGCCTCCTCTGGCCTCTGAGCCACGCCTGTAGGTTTAGCCTCGAATCCCACCTGGATCCACCAGGGGATAAACCAGAGTCCAGTTCTTGGGTCACTGGAACGCTGGCTTGTGGGATTTTATAAATGACCCTCTTTGGTTCTTTCCACTGGCGGCCCGCTGTGTCCTCTGCCCACACGGCTTCACTTCCCTCTGCCATTTGTGTGAATGAATGTGTGTGATCCAGAGAACTGGATTTGGGGTCAGGAACCCTGAGTTCAAATCTTATAAGTCTTGCCGTGTTAGCCTGGGGAAAGTCCCTTAAACTCTGAGACTCAGAGTCGCTTATAATTAGGGACACTAATTCCTGGCTGACTTCACGGAATTGCTAAGAGGGTTAAAGCAGATTCAACCAGAATGCAGTTAGTCACCCATAAAGGAGGCCTCCACTTGAGGTCAGATACCGTCAGCCAGCAGCAGCGGCAACGGCACGCTAGTAGCAACAGTGAGCACCTCTTTGCTGACCCAAATGGCCGGGGACAGGACTGTCACTAACAGAGGCTTGTCCTTCATCACCGACTTTAAAACGATGATCTCTCAAGGTCAGGATCAGGAGGGCTCTTAGAGTTTATCTGGGCCAGGGCCTTCCAACCTGGCTGAGTAGCCCCATACTTGGGAACCCTCTAGAAACTACAAGATCAGCAGGAGAGTTTGGGGGAAAATGCCAGAAACAGATATTTGTAAAGAGACCCTCCCCAGGGGAGGGGCCCACGGCTGATCCCAGTTTGGGGAATCACTCGGCTCTGGTCCACAGCCTCCCATCTTACAGATAAAGCAAAAGTCAATTCACACCATCCAGCAAAGCAGGACTAGAACTTGGGACTCTCAAATGCCAGCCAAGGGCCTTTAAGCAGACAGTGAAAAGGGAGTGGTCAAGAGGAAACTTTACTTTGGATTAAATACACACAGATTTTCAGCTCAATAATCCAGCATTTTAAAATTGGGGTTTATAAAGATGTAATTAAAAAAATAAAAAGATGTAATTGAGAAATGGGATAATAACTATAAAATATTATTACAATAATTTTACCATAATACCTCATCTAGATCTTATATGGTTCATGGTTCATCTGTCAGGACTACCTTATTAGCTAATTAGATAAAATGAAGTTTACCTTTCTAGAGTTTACATCTCTCTGGCCTAGAAACATAAAATGCTGAAAAACAAAGCAAAACACCTTCTCTGAACCATCATCTTTACAAAGCCGCAGCAAAATGGGCCATCAAACACAGAAAGGAAGGGGACTGCTCGATGAAGACAGGTCAGTAAAGCCACTGACCCTTGTGGCTTTGTGGGAACAAAGTCATCTTGATTTCTATAACATGCAGCATTTGAAACACAGCAATGGTGAAACCACCTCATTTCCCTACTCACGCTTCACATACTTTCCCCTTCTTCCCTCTGACCGGTCATGTTAACCAAGCTGCTTTGTGCAGTGAAAATTTGACCTTGCTGGAGGATAGAAGCCTAGAGAGCAGAGGTGGGTTAACTTTTCCCTCTGAGAGTTCAGACCGGAAGTAATTTTTTAGACTTTGTGGATCATACGGTGTCTGCCATGACTGCTCAACTCTGCCACTGTAGCTCAGAAGCAGCCACAAGCAGCCATATGGGAACAAACAAAATGTGTCCCAATAAAACTTTATTTGTCCCAATAAAACTTTATTTACAAAGACATATATTGGGGCTAATTTGGGCCATGGGGCAGGGTCTGCCCAGGTCTGCTACAGAGTAAATGAGACTATTTTTAAACACACGCATATGAACGTAAACTTCCACAGAAGCTTCATCTTTCCAAGCAGTTATACCATTTCCTAAGGTTTTCATTGCTCAAAATGTTTCAAGACCCAGAGTTGCTTTCACACTTGGTTTCAAGTCACTTCAAATCAGTCCAATTACTTCGGAGAACACCTCATGTGTAAAGTTTCCCAACTAAATAACATTTTGATGAGGACTGATAAAACAAAAGGAATATATATATATATATATATATATATATATATATATATATATTTAATTTAAGGGTGCCTAGGAAAAAGATTATTTCAAGACAGTACAGCTCAAGACAAAAGGCGTACATCCCAGGCTGTAAGAGCAGAACCTGGCACTCCTCGGTCGGGGAAGCCACCACTTACTTGCAGATGGTACAGGCAAAGCAGTTGGGATGATAGGTCTTGCCCAGGGCGGTGACCACCTCTCCTTCCACGAACTCCCCGCAGCCGTGGCAGCGTGTCCCATACATCCTCTGGTAGTCCAGGGTGCAGAGATACTCCCCGTTCTTTATGAAGAAGCCCCCTTGTGCCAGGTCACAGCCGCACACTGTGGAAAGACAAGGTCGCTCTTGGTCAACATCGGCGAAGCTGCTGGTCAGCCGCCGCCCGCCCCTGCCTGCTGGGAACTTACCCCCTGATGTCAGTGGCTGGGGGTTAGGGGAGGGGACTGGTACAAAGAGTTATTTATTGTTGGGCTGGGAGTGCTCTCTTGCCTCCCTCCCCTTCTGTTTCCCTCCTTTTGGGAGCATGCAATAGCTCATACAAGTAAAATGCCTTGGCTGGGGCTCAATGACTTTTGTGGTATGTCTAAGATTCAGAGATAATCAGTCTTTGATGGAAAGATGCCCTCGGTTTGTGCTGTCTCAATTAGGAACAAAGGTATTCCTGGCAGTGTGATTTAGGAAAGGTATCCAAGGCTTGCCTGCACAACTGCTTGGTTTGGGCCAGGACTGTTACTGAGCTGACTAATAAATTCCCACGATACCGAAAGCAGTAGATGAAATGTCCAATGTCCGTTTGTTCCCACTCTGGAAACACTTCCCCACAGCTATGAAAAACTCAGACGTTTAATTTTCTCCGTGGGCAGCAAATAGGATAAGCCAATTGTTTATATAGTATAGGGAGAGATAAAAATGAACAGACAAAAGAGGAAAGAAAAGGAAACGTGTCCAAGATAAAACTGTCATTCCGGACCTCAGTACATGCCAAAGGGAATTGCCTTGCTGTGTCTGGATTTTGGTGTCTCTTTCGAGACTGTGCAGCTGTGGGTTATGGAGATTTGCAAGGTCCCAGGCTGTCAGGGACTTGGGCGTGGCCTACATGTTCAGACAAGACTGGAGGAGGGCACAGCGACTTGTCCAAAAATAAAGCCTAAGGCAGACCCTGAGAATAAAGCGTTTCCACTGCCAAAGGACTGGCAACCAGCACGGCAGCTGGGAACCTCCTCTCTCGATGCCCAAGCTTGGGTGACTCTTATATAACTAAGGGCCTTAGACAAAGAATTCTGGATTCTTCCTGCAAGCAGCTGGAATAGGACCCCAGTGGGCAGGGGGAAGTTGAGCTCCACCACTGACTTGCTTCCCTAAGAATCCTCGCAGAACATCTCTTGTGTTCCTCTGGTTAGTTCCTGTGACTCATCAATGCCTTTGGATGACGGGCGCCCAGCACAGCAAGGTAGTGACTGAGACTCTGACAAGTCTCCCACCCTCTGCTGGCAGTCTTCCCTACTGCAAGCCACCAGGGATATTGAAGGTGACACCGAACCTACAAATAAGCCTTCCACTGTGGACTCACCAGCCTTTGTTTACATCAACACTCCACAGCGATGACCTCCTTCTTCGCAGTTTATAATCAAGTAACCCAAGACGATGGCCCGAGTCCACCACGCCTGAAAATGACCACCCTATAAATACGACTCCGATCACATTACCTGGAAAACAGCTCGTCCACCACCTGCTGCCTCCTCTAACCTGCCCACGTCCCCACTGTGCACACACCTGCTTCTTGGTTGGGGGAACTCAGGTATGGACCGAGCGCACTCAGACTAGCAAATTCCTTCAACAGCAACAAACACAATCCTGGGGTGTGGGGGACGGGTCACAGAATACCTCAGTATCTTATTTCCCCACCAGATGACAAAGCACTTTCTGGTGAGAGCCCTCATCTTTAAGTCTTTGGATTCTTCTTCAGGAAACTTTAACCATGGCGTCTAGGGTATGACTAAGAACACAGTGTGTGAGTTAAGTTGAATCCAGCATCAAACTTGGCAGGCTCCCCGGGATGTCACTCCTCAGTGACATCAGCGGTTCTGATGACTCTGTTGCTTTTCCAAACACGGGTATTTCTCAAAACCACGAGAAGGGGCAGAATGATGCATTTGGATTATCAGTAATTGCCTTTATTTCTCCCTCCAATCACGTTGGGTATGTTTTAAAAATTCACAGATCCTTTATAAAAAGATCAGGTGGCAGCAGGGTCATCTGTAAGCTAATGGAGATTGTGAGGACAGCGTCTGTGCTCACTGTAAATGTTTCAGAGTTTCCCTGTATTTGCTGCTTCTGTGGGCACCGCTGTGCGACATTCTGGTTCACTCGAGATGGTGACATTGACATATATGCTCCTTTAAGTCCTGGCTTATATAAACTGAATAGTCTTTAAAACAACCTTGTAGGGGCGTCTGGGTGGCTCAGTGGGTTAGAGCCTCTGCCTTCGGCTCAGGTCATGATCCCAGGGTCCTGGGATCGAGCCCCGCATCAGGCTCTCTGCTCAGCGGGGAGCCTGCTTCTCTTCCTCTCTCTCTGCCTGCCTCTCTGCCTGCTTGTGATCTCTGTCTGTCAAATAAATAAATAAAATCTTAAAAAAAATCATAAAATGACCTTGTAACTTCTGTTGAGAGTTGTCGAACTACAGCTGAACTCTGCCCCTCGGAGAGTTTGTTCGGCCTAGTCAGTAATGGCCCAAATTGGCTTATCAAATTGTGCCATTGTTTTTGCTGGTTGACATACAAGGAAACCCACATTTGCAGACCTTCTTGGAGGCAGGGCTCATTGAAGTTCCTTACCCGCCAATTCTCCTCCCTCTCAGATCACAGCATCTCTGTCTCCCTAGCCAGACTCTTAAACACAAGTAACTGCCATGAACGCTACTTCCTTCCTCTAGAATAAGGCTGCCCTGGGATCACATCTTACTTACTCCCACAGCCTCAACTATGACTTTGTCTATGACCAACTATGATCAATGTTTCCATCTGTGATGTCTTCCCCAAGCCTTAGGCCCTGATTTTTCGCTGCCCAGTGGACACAGATAACATGCCTATCTTAAGCCTGGTATTGTACTGTATTGTTTTTCTTTTTAGAGAGAGCGAGAGCATCCGTGAGTTGGGGAAGAGGGAGAGCGAGAGAGAGAATCTCAAGCAGGCTCCAGGCTCAGCACAGAGCCCAACAAGGGGCTTGATCTCATGACCCTGACATCACGACCTGAGCCAAAACTAAGAGTTGGTCGCTGACCGACTGAGCCACCCAGGCACCCAAGCCTGGCATTTTAAAAACAAACCCCATCCTCTTGCTTCTATGCCATCGGTCCATAACCTCATTCTTCTTCTCTTCCCTCTTTCAGTAACATACCAGCACTATTCATTCTCTGCTCTTGCACCCAAATCTTCAACTTGCCCCTAAAACCATTCCATTTCCCAACAAAACATTCCTTTGAACAATTCCCTCCTCTGCCTCCTTGTTGTCACCACTGAGATCCCAGCCTTCAATCTGTATTATGATATGTTTATTCTGGCAAAAACAGAACAAAACACAACTGGAAACAACTGCATTTCCATCAGGAGGGCAGCAGTTGAATAAATTATGGCCCCACCATTCTATGGAGCTGGTATTAAAGAGAATGAGTTAGACCAATATCTATAACCCAGAGGCTCATCATTGATAGATCCATAAGTGAAAAGAACAAATGTCACAGAGTAAAGAATTTTAATAATCGCCTTTTAAAAGGTCTACGCACATTTTTATGAATAAGGAAAAGTTAACACAAACATAGGATTCCTAAGCTAGTTATCTCAGGAGGACGAAGAATTGATAGCTTTTTCTTCATAGGCCCATATGTCAGCTCATTTAATTGCTTCAAATTGTGGTAAAATACCCATAACATGTCATCTTAATCATTTTTAGTGTACAGTTCAGTGCTACTTAGTATTTGCGTTACTGGGCAACTAGCTACCAGAGCATCCCTCATCCTGCTAACCTGAAACTGTTCCCATTCAACACTAATGCCCCGCTCTCCCTCCCTCAGCCGCTGGCAAGCACTATTCTACTTCTGTTTCTACGAATTTGACCACTCCCCAGTAAGTGGAAGTTCACTCAGATAAGATGCTGAGAAAAATGAACCAGAACTTGTAAACAAGGTAAGGGAGAGAAGCATCTTCTTCCAGCGCCCTGCCAAGTATTAACGGCTCACCCAAGGATTATTTCATTACCCAAGGCAGTGGTGTTGTGTTGGACAAGCTCTTTATTATGGACTGAAGGCCCAGCCTTTAAAGTTAATGGTAGAGATGTAAATGATTTCTGTCGGGTTTTGTTGTCCTACTGGACTGCTAATCATTTTACACCTGACTCTGACATCCTACCCTGACATTCCTTCCTGAATGCCTTTATAATCTGTTCTTTTGGTTCTCCTGTGAACCAGCTTTGCCAGCCTGCTGGGTCCCTCATTAATGCATTAAATCAATCTTTGATACATGCTCATTCTATATTTGTGTGTCCTATATCTAACTTCTGAAAATTATACTTGGACAAAGGGATTACTCTCTTAAACCAAAAATAGCTAAAGGTTTAAGGAACCTTTGGTCAGTTTCATATTAACAGCTTAGCAAACACTTCACACCGGAGGCACAAAGCAAAACTTTCACATCTAAATGATGACAAAATCTCCATGGGTGGGGTCAAACTTCAGTAGGATATATTTAGATTTTTAACTTCGGGTGCGCCATTTGTCTTTGCTCTAGGTGATCACCAATGTACGCCCAGGAAAAAGCACAGACTCCTTTCATTAAAAAAGGAGACAGAGCTGCCAGTAGAAGAGATTAATTGCTTTCTTCTCAATGATCAATTATTGAGAACATGCTCCACTCAGGGCCCCACTGAACCTTGCCTGCTGTGCCGTCACTGAGGCATGGCCAACATCAGCCCTATGCCTTTCGACGGTACGCTCTTGAACTCATTGTCTGCAAAACACCGACCATGAACTGGTTAAGTAAGAACATGTATGTCCCAGAAGTGTTACATAAAAGCTGTAAGATTAGAAACAGGCATGTTTTAAAACCTTAAATCTTAGAAAAAAAATTAAGAGGAGCTGCCTGGGTTGTAAACAGCATGGAGTAGTAGGGAACCGAGTATGGAGGTGTCAAATAAGGGTGAAAACAGAACAGTATTTTAGCAGGACGAACAGGGATGGGGTGGCAACTACTTCTCTGACTTTCTGAAAACAGCGGATAACATTTTATGTTACAACAAGTTCATTTCAGTGACCCTCCATCTGCCTGTTGGTTCACCTCGCCAAACACTTAGCAGAATAGGTAATACTTAAAACTCTGCCCAAAGGTGGGTGTATAGGGCTAAAATGTAAACAATGTTTTCTTCTTTTCTGTCAGTAGGCTGAACATCTCTGCAGGGCTACTGTTCGTGTGGGTGTTTTAATCAATTCATGCCAGCAAGAGAGGGAGGAATGCTCAGCAAATGTGATCAATGTTTTCAATTTGGTTTTGAGCAACAGAAGAGCTTTAATTGGGGGCCAGGAGCCTCGGAGGGCGGGTGGTGGTTCTTCCTTCTCTTGTTTAGGGCAGGCATGGGGTTTTGGCTCTGGCATCTGGCCAGCTGGTCAACCCATCACAGGCTGTGAGGAGCCTTTCTGAACTCGCACAGTGATGTGGAAGCAATGCACGGCTGGCACCTGGGTTGCACCTGCTCATTTCTGGTGACGAGGGCTATGTGTTCTGAAAGTGCTACTTTACCCTTTGCCAGCTTGAAACCCTACTCTACCCTTCCTGAGCCAGCAACTCCTCTGCCTCCTCCTCAGGCGCCATGCACTAGAGCTGGGGGTGGGATGGATACAGGGTACGGAGCTCCCAAGCACTTCATGATGGAATAGTAGTGTGAATGCCAAATACTTCCTATTCTCTGCCTCCATCCTCCATCTAACCATATTTTAAAAGAGCCATATTTCATTCAAGATGGTATTCTATTCGTTTCCCTAAATCCTTTCTTCATAGAAAATATAAAGGTCGACTTTGACATAGGTCTCCCAAACCACGAAAATTCCATTACACTGTGTGTGTGTGGGGGGTCTCACTGAATCTGCTTTTGCTCTGAAACCAAGAGCAATGCATTTGAAAGTACCAGACACCCCGAAGCTCAAAAGTACTATCTGCTGTAGCCCAGAACTCAAAATAGCAGAACAGAGACTCAGACAATAATGTGAGGGGGCTGCTTCTCACCAGAAATAAGTATTTGCTAATATATCATCCTGGAAGCAAGTACTAAGCTTCAAAAACATATTAAAATAGTTTTTCACGTTCATTTCTACATGCCCATCAAAATCAGTGATCATTTCTGAGAGAGAAGATAGGTAGAGGTCCATCCGGATGGCAGAATGGGCCCCCCATGGAAGGCACTTGAGGGAAAGTGTTGAATTCGGAGTCTGAATTTATACTAACAAGTCAAGAGCTTTAGTTGGAAAGGAATCACTTCAGAACCTCTTTTGTTAATAAAATCTTTGACCACGTAGTAAGTCTGTTTTTTTCAACACTTGTAGAATTCCATGTGCAGACAACATTAACTATAACAAGCTCAAATAACAAAGGTATTACTGAGAATAGTATTTCTCCCTCAACAGCTACCAAATGTTCATCTCAGTCTCTCTGCCACACCCCTTGCGGAGGGACACCTCGGCTCACCTCCCGCCAACCCCATCTTGTTTCCCTGGCCCCACTTAGGCTTGACCTCCTGATGAAGCTACAGCCACCTCAGTCCCCTCCAGCTCTGCTCCCTTGGAGCTCAGAACAATTATTGACATTTGATTCCTACTTTGGATATGTTGTCCTGTACCTTATACCCACCATTGTGGCTTTTGCCTTATCTCAATTATAAGCTTACTGAAGTCAAAGATCACCTTTCATGCTCTTTCGTGTCTTTAGAGAGATGGCAAATTCTTGTCCCTTTCCTTCTATTTCATACTGCTGGTGTCCAGACAGTGTGGGCAGAGCCAAGTGCCTTGGCAAGTACAAGGAAAGCATTTCAGCATGACTTGGAGCCAGTAACCCTCCCTCCTTCTGAAAGCACCTAATTGGCATCAAGATACTTGTGCCAAGGTAGTAACATCACCCCCCACCAACCTCTCAGGTCTTTGGAGATTCTGAACTTTATTGGCGATTGAAATTAACTGCAATTCAACAACTCAAGAGACCATTCCCACGCACAAGTGCTACATCCAGGGTTGGACTCTGCTTTGTGTTTAGCAGTACCAAGAAGGACTGAGTACAGAGAATAAGACTATGATTGGTTAAGAACTCCATCATGTCAGGTACATGAGAAGGAACCAGAATGGGTTCACAGGGTAGCAACAGGAATAATTAAGGGGCTGTGAGAGAACACTTAAGGAAAAAAAAAAGTAGATGAAATTGGGATTAGATCACAGAAAAAGAGGTCAAGGTAATAATGGTCTTTAAGTGTACAGGGAGTTATTTTCAGCTCTTTTCCAGCTAAGGAGGACAAAGCGGAGAAAAGTTTGTTTTATATGTACCAAGAGACATAGGTTAGATAAGCTCACAGCTATAACCAGAGAGATGATCATAGCCATGATACAGCTGAAGGAGGCTGTACTGTATTTATGCTTTAGAAGTATTTATGATAGAATAAATGGCCTTTCTATCCAGGATAGCAAGCGCACTTATTCTTTTGGATATGGACAATGTGGTAAGTTACTTTTTTGACCTTTTCTGTCTAGGTCAAATCATAGGATTACATTGCATTGAAAAAAATCAAATCCATAATTTTACCTAAACATCATAAGTTTTATTTGGGAAATGGGCTATAAACACAAACTATTAGTTCTTATAGCATATAAACTAGAGAATACAATTTTACTTTTATTATTTATTTTTAAAAAGATTTTATTTATTTATTTGAGAGAGAGAGTGAAGGTGATAGAGCACGTGTTAGGGGGAGGTACAAAGGGACAGGAAGAAGCAGACTGCTCACTGAGCAGGGAGTCTAACATGGGGCTCGATCCCAGGATCCTGAGATCATGACTTGAAGTAAACATTTAACCGACTGAGCCACCCAGCCACCTACAATTTTACTTTTAAAAAAATGAATACAATTAGCAGCAATGTCCACAATAGCCAAAATATGGAAAGAGCCTAGAGGTCCATCAATAGATGAATGGGTAAAGAAGATGTGGTATGTTTATCTATAGTGGAATATTACACAGCCATCAACAGGAATGATATCTTGCAAATCTTGCCATTTGCAATGATGTGGATGGAACTAGAGGGTATTACGCTAAGTGAAATAGGTCAGTCAGAGAAAAACAAGTACCATATGATTTCACTCATATGTGGAATTTAAGGAACAAAGTAGAGGAACATTGGGGGAGGGAAGGAAAAATAAAGTAAGATGAAAATCAAGAGGGAGGCAAGCCATAAGAGATGTTGAACTCTAGGAAACAAACTGAGGGTTGCTGGAGGGGAGGTGGGTGGAGAGAAGGGACAATTGGGTGATGGCCATTAAGGAGGGGATGTGATGTAATGAGTACTGGATGTTATATGCAACTGTCGAATCACTAAATTCCACCTCTGAAACTGATTGATAAAAAAAAAATATATAAAAACCCTAAATACAGAAAATCCTTAATCTGTATGTCCAACTCACCATCTTAGAATTTCCATCCATCTTGCTCCATGAAGATCCTTGCATTTTACAAATGTACATATTCTATATGGAATGATCCTAACCTGGTCTAAACCCTCCAGACTCCAAGATGGCATATATGGAAAGTGCTGTTAGAGATGGAAAGTTTATCCCAAGCCACTTTACAAAACTCAGTCTTTAAAGACTACTTTGTGAAAAATGTACTACAATTCATTAACATTAGTAAGAAATATGGCCTGAACTTTCTAACGGTTTTACATAAACTCCTTAAAAATAAGTTGGATGTCCATGGGCTTCCTTGATGACTGAACATTTCAGAGGACACATCCTCTAACACATCGCTGAGACTCATATCTCTAAGTAGTGACAGTGTCTATTAGAACATAATTCAATATAACAATTTCTGCCACTGCTATCTTGAGGGAAGAGTTTGCATGATATGACTTCTAAAATTTTCCACAGATACCCAATGTTCAGAAGTCTTTTTAAAACTATGTGACTATAAATAACATGTAACACTAATTCCATTTTTTGAAAAGGAATAGCTACTATAATTAATGTTTAAAATGCCATCTTTCAAATGACAATGGGAACATCATGGTTCCATTCACTTTCATAGGGAGTTGTTTGCCTGAGCGAAGGCCAATGTCAAGTCTAGCTGTACCCTTGTCTTCACCATCTGCTGCCTTGAACAATGCAGACCCTACTCCCCCTGACCACAACTAGCATGCACCCCCTTTCTAGTCCTGGGAAGGTTATTAAATTTTCCGGAGGACCCATGCTTTCTCACATGCTGCTTCACCCCTGGCAACATCCCTAGACCACTGAGCTCTAGGTGGCTTCTCAGCCTCTGACTCAGCATACCTGGGCTGTGGACCATTCACCTGCACCTGTCTGCTGCCAGTGACAGGTCCCCTAGAAAGCACATCGCTTGCCACCTAATCACAGGTTTCCATCATATATCCCTTTCAATCCTCCACACACTGGCTCAGTGAATGATAGATGACAGATGTCCCATAAACATTTCACATGGTAAGGATTTGAAGGCCATCAAGCATCGATATTCCCAGGTTGATCTATGCAAAAATCAAGTGACTTTCAGGAAGAAAAGAGTACAAATCTACTCTTTGGAATAACAGAGTCCATTTGGTTGACTTTTACTGCTAGAAAGAATAAGTGATGGTTATATTTTTAGCCTTTATTTGTCAGCCTAATCTCTTTTGAGAGAGGTGGGGCGGGCGGACCTTTCCGGACCACCTGCCCCTCCCCCCACCATTAACACACCAAGACCCTCCTACTGCAAGCTCACATCTTTGTTCATGCAGCTTTTTATTTTCCCTTTACTGCACCGATCACAGTTGGCAAGTCATATTTATATGATTATTTGAACATCTGATTAATGGGCTATCTTAGTCCATTCAAGCTGCTCTACCAAAGAAAAAAACAAAACAAAGCAAAACAAAAAAACAATGACTGGGGGACTTATATTATAGTAGTCTGCAGGCCAGAAAGTCCAACGAAATGGATATGGAGGTGAGGTCTGAGCGGGGGGCACTCCAACGGTTCGGGGTCAGGAGATGAAAAGAACCAGCCATATGACTGGTTGAATGCTTACTTTGAAAATGCTTGATGACAGTCTCAGTGTCCCTCCATCCTCTGTTGTATAAACCGTCCCACAACCTCTGCTGTAGAACTTATTTTCTTAGAAAACGCGTACTTCCTCCATCAGGCGGGGTAAACTTCAGCATACCCTTTCTCAAGAAATAAGCTTTCAAGGACATGGCCTGGGAGGTGTCAAGAACTGTAAAGATCCTGAGATTTTACCTGCAAGCTAACAAGCGAGCCTGCTCTAGTTTCACGGGTGCTGGCAGAAGACAGTCCTGCATCTGCAGCAAAAGGGTTTACTACTAACAGCAGGCAGCATGAGCTCTGTATTCGTTCCTGGTTTTGCTGCCCTGTAAGTCCCCAGAGGCAAGAGAAGTATATGCATGTGCAGTGACTCTGTTTCACAGCTGAAGAACCCTGAGCTTAGGAAACCCCAAACTTTTATGACGAGCCCCAAGCAAACCTGTCCAACTTTTGCTTCAGAAGCAGATATTATTTCTAATATACTAGGCAGCAAACGAATCTACCCTCTACTCAAGAGGGAGACACTATCTTCCAAGGCTGTTGGCTCTATAACCTCGAAAAGAAAATTCAGAACAAATGGCAACTAGCACCTCAGGCTCACAAGAGATCCGTGGATAATTAGCTCCTAGTAAGACAATTGTTAAGTAGTATATTTTGGAGAATTTATGAGCCCTGGCTCTTTTCCAGCTTGGAATTCAAAACCTCAACCACTTAAAAATCTAAATCATATTTATTTGGGTAACACTTTAACACAGTACAAAATTCAAAAGGATTATCCTTTATAAACAAGAGGGCATGAAAGTGATTTCTCTTTTGCTAGGAGAAGGGACCACATTTATAAAAGACCTCTTTTTCGTGTATTCCGGTTAACTCTGCCTTTTAATCAATTTCTGAATGACTAATATTCTCTGAATAGGTATTAGAAGCCCAAGCTCAGCTCTTAGGAGATCTAAGAAATCACTGCCATTTTATGGGAATTTTATCAATTTCCTTCTTGAGGCCCCACATAACACATATCCACTCTTCCCACGCAAGCCCAGAAGAGAAAGCGCAGGGTCTAAACCGGCATAAAAAACTAAGCAGCAGCAAGACCCTTACCCACAGCTCCCTGACAGTACCTTCTGCACCATCTCTTAACTGTTCCGTCTGCCAGTCAGACGTGCAGCCCTGTCATCGATGATAGAAAGCTTTCCTTACGCCCCTTCTTTTGGGAGGCAATGTTACTGTCTAGCAACCATAGGAGGATATATATTACTTTAAGCACTTGATAAATCTTGTTGAGTAGCTCTTCCACTAGAAACATTTACTAATATTCAAGTTCCAAAGAAATACATGATTATTTTTCATTCATTCAGTCAGTCAGTCAGCCGTTCACCTTATTGAGCATCTACTATATTGGGCATTGTTCTAAGCGCCGGATACATAGTAGTGAACAAAACAGACAAGTCTCTGCTCTCAAGGAGCCTCTAGTAGAGGGTGAAGATAAATGAATAAAATGTCACATAATGGTAAATGTTCAGGAAAAAAAGATACAGCGGGGAGAAATGTGATACAGGGAGGAGGTACAATCTCATACAGGATAGCCCAGGAAAGGCTCACTGAAAACAAAATATTTGCCCAACAGCCCTTCTTGACCCTCTCTCTGGTCCTTGGTTCGTCCTTCCCACCTATCTATTTATGTGTTTTGTTCCCTCGCCTTTTCTAAATGCTCTAGAGCTTTTTGGCAGAAAAATGAATCTAGAACATTATTTTGAAAATGAATGCTCAAGATAAATAATAAAATTATAATAAACAATATACAGATCAATATAACGAGCCACATATACTACAATTAAATGTTAAATACATTATAAATCAATTATTAAATATATAGTTAATTCAACATTAACTATATAATATATTTTTTTAAAGATTTTATTTATTGATTTGACAGAGAGAAATTACAAGTACACTGAGAGGCAGGCAGAGAGAGAGAGAAGGAAGCAGGCTCCCTGCTGAGCAGAGAGCCCAATGCGGGACTTGATCCCAGGACCCTGAGATCATGACCTGAGCCGAAGGCAGCGGCTTAACCCACTGAACCACCCAGGTGCCCCATAACTATATAATATTTAAATGGATTTCTTATTCTCTCATAGAGCATTATTACAACCATGATGAGGACAAGGTGATAATTAAAAAACTATCACAGCCCGGGATCAATATCAGAATGAACAGAGAGCATTAAGGAAAAAACTCCTTGTTCGGGACGATTGCCACTGATCGGAAACGATGCTCCGTCCAGAGCCCTGCAGCCATATCTTACTCCCACTGGGTTAATATAAAGAATAACAGAAGCTTTGGGGATTTCCTTCTCTTTTAATTATAGAACCCAGCGTTAATTGAAACATTTTCCCGCTTTCCTCATCTCATTAGCAGGTGGGTACATTTCCCAAGGCGACAAATGGAAATTGGGTTCTACCTCCTTCAGATGCTGGCATTCTTCATTACTCATTTCCTGCCTTTTGTCCTTTCCTAGAGCAATGTCACACACCATCATCTGGCTTCAACCGCTATCTAGACACCAAAACACTTTCAGATCCTTCTTCCCGGGGTGCCTGGCTGGCTCAGTTGGTAGAGCATGCGACTTCCGATCTCAGGGTCGTGAGTTCGAGTCCCAGGGTGGGGGTAGAGTTTACTTAATTAAAAAAAAATTAAAAATCACCCTTCTTCCCAACACAGACCAGGATCTGTCTCTTGAGTGTTAAGCCTACGGGATTCCAAATGCACCATGTGTCTTCAGCCTCGACGTATCCCAAGCTGAACTCTCCGCCCGGAACGACCCTAAGGGCTCTCACTCTTCCTTAGTGGGTGGCAACCATCTGTCCACACAGGCAGGCCAACTGGAAACCTGCATCCTCTCCATTGCTCACATACGGTCACCAAATCCTATCAACCTTAACTTTTTTTTTTTTTTTTTAAAGATTTTATTTATTTATTTGACAGAGAGAAATTACAAGTACACTGAGAGGCAGGCAGAGAGAGAGAGAAGGAAGCAGGCTCCCTGCTGAGCAGAGAGCCCGATGCGGGACTCGATCCCAGGACCCTGAGATCATGACCTGAGCCGAAGGCAGCGGCTTAACCCACTGAGCCACCCAGGCGCCCCTCAACCTTAACTTTAAATGGCTCTTAGATCTGCCTCTGATTCTCTATCATGCTTGCTGTGACCTTCCATTATTTGCACCCGGACGATGCTTCTATCTCCCCAAGGAGTCCCCCTGCCTCCGGTCAGCGTCCTATCGACGTCTCCATCACTGCACTTATTACTCAAGATCATGAATGTTGCTTATTTAAATGTCTCTCCAATAACCTATGGGTCCTTTGAGGACAAACATGGCGTCCTGTCTCTTCCTATTCTTCGAACTTGGCATAATATCCCACAAGCAGTATGTATCCAATTAACATTTACTAATTGGGTAAATAACTCCTACACCATCAAATCCCAAGATGTCAGACATTTTAGGGAGATGAGTTCACCAACGAAATTCCTGCTCACCACCCCTGGGTCCTGTGACTCAGGGACCGATCCCTGGTTTAAGTCTGTGCTCTGACTCTAGGTTCCTACAAAGCAACCCTTTCCTACCTTGATACATGTCAGGTTCTCATGGAAGATGTCTGCTGGCCTCTTTTTCTCTCTCCTTTCAAAACCCATTCCTAGTTAAAGAGTTCATCTCTGCTTTTTATTCCCCTGGGTGTCTGGATTTTAGGATGTTCTTTCTAATTGTGGAAAGTAGTCTCTGGTTCCACTCAAGAACTGTGAGGCTTTGGCAACAAGGTGTATGAGTGAAGGTGGACAGGGAGGGAGGCAGGGGAGAGAATTTGAGGGAGAAACTCTGTCTGGCCCTGAAATCTGAGTCAGAACCTGAATGTTCCTCCTCTGTACTTGGCCAGCTCTTGCCCCAAAGCCTAAGCTTGTTCTAGCAACTTCTCTCCACCCCAAATCCTGTCTCCCAGGATACTCGCTCACTATCTGGACATAATGCCTGTGTTTTAGATGGAACAAGCAGAAATCAAAACGTTGTTTTCAGACTGAGCTGCAGTCCAGGCCGTGTGGACTAAGAGGACTACAGCACCTCAAGGAGAAGACTTCTGTTTCCTCTGGGAAACTATCCTAATGGATTCATAAAAAGTAGAGACTCTATGAAAATTTAGAATCAGGATAGCAAGGGAGCAGGAAATTGAGGTCCTGGGGAGAGAGGGGAGAAGGGTCTTTGTAGAGAGAGGAAGACCTACGAAGATGGTGGCAGGTGGAGGTTCTGAATACATATGAGAAATGACCCAGCTCTGTGCTTTCTGTTCACTTTTTCTGTAAACCTAAAACTGCACAAAAAATTAAAGCCTATTATTGAAAAGAAAGAAAGAAAGAAATGACCCTGGCCAATGAGAAGCTTCTAGTTCTGGTCATGGCCTGAAAATATTAGGACAGTTGTTGCCTCTTCGGACAACAATATTAGGACAGTTATTGCCTCTGCTATAACTTCCTTCCATTATCACAAACTTTCAGTAGAATCTGCTGAAAATAGCCTTGTGTTCACAGGATTTGGGAGAAATAAATGGGGTGAAGCAATGCACAAGCAGAAGCATTCACAAAGAGAAGCCAAGAATTTGGTACTGGAAAGAATGTGGAGCAACACGGGCCGCGAGAATGCAAGCCTCAAGGACTCTCAGGGCGCCTGGGTGGCTCAGTCAGTTAAGCACCGGCCTTCACCATCTCGGGGTCCTGGAATCGAGCCCTGCATCAGGGTCCTTGCTCAGCAGGGAGACTGCTTCTCCCTCTTCCTCTGTCCCCAACTCATGTTCTCTCTAATAAATAAACTCTTTAAAAGAAAAGAAAAGAAAAAAAAACCTCAAGGACTCTCTAGAACTGTGTTGTCCCATACTGGAGCCACTAATTACAAAGGGCTTTTTTTTTTTAAAAAGATTTATTTATTTATTTTAGAGAGAGAGAGAGAGAGAGAGAGAGAGCACCCAACCAGGGATAGGAGCAGAGGGGGAGGGAGAGAGAGAAAGTTAAGCAGACTTCCTGATGAGCATAGAGCCTGACGTGGTGCTTGATCTCACGACCCTGGGATCATGGCCTGAGCCAAATTAAGGGTCAGACACTTAACTGACTGAGCCACCCAGGCGCCCCTACGACGGGCTTTTGAATACTTGAAGTGTGCCCAGTCCAACCTGAGATGTGCTATTAAGAGAGTATGAAAAAAAATGTCAAATATCTCAATAATTTTTTACAAGAATTACATGTTGAAATGATAATATTCGGGGTATATATAGATGAAAGACATTATAAAATTAATTGCACTCACCCCTTTATATCTTCTAACTCTAGCTATTAAAAAATTCAGAATTACATACGTGGTTTGCACCATATTTCCATCTGGACAACATCACTCTAGAATCTTGAAGGAAATCAATGAGCTTGGCAGGGTTTAAGGAATGAGAAATGTAAGCCACTTTCTTTGGATATTAAAGAAAAGGAATTGAGGACACAAGATAACAGATATTGACAGATGAAGTGTGAGAAAATACAAATTTACAGGAATAGAAGACATTTATTTTAGTAAAGTTTTGTTAAATTCAAAATAGTTCCTACAAATAGCAAGCACTCCTAAAATATGATTCAATTTATACAAACATTTGACTTTTCAGGAACACATTCATAGCATGAAACAAAGTTTATGGGAAAACGTTCCAACATAAATAATTTACATTCAGTCCTTCGATTTAAACTGGGAGAGAAAAATAGCAAGGATGCTTCTGCCCGTGGGGGAAGTTGTTTAAACACAACTTCTAATTTCTTAGTGTGCCGAACAGTAACTCCTCAGATCCAAAACTAGCACTTTGTACTTTCAGTTAGAAATACGGAATACAAGGGGCGCCTGGGTGGCTCAGTGGGTTAAGCATCTGCCTTCGGCTCAGGTCATGATCTCAGGGTCCTGGGATCGAGCCCCGCATCGGGTTCTCTGCTCCGCGGGGAGCCTGCTTCCTCCTCTCTCTCTGCCTGCCTCTCTGCCTACTTGTGATCTCTGTCAAATGAATAGATAAAATCTTAAAAAAAGAAAAAAGAAATACAGAATACAAGCAAGGCCCCCATCGCTTGTGGACTGTATTTACTGCCGACCCAATCTACCCCTTGAGCCACGTCGTAGGAAATTTATAAGCAAAAAATAAAACGGAATGTAATGCTTGATTCTAAATTAATCAATCTGGATGTAACAACAACAACAACAAAAACCACGCCCTTTTCTCTTACATGCTAAGAGGCTCTAATTCAGTATGTCTGGCTTCTCTATTTTACACATACACTGTTCTGTGTACATGCAATTGGCAAACTTCAGACCCAAATGACTCGAGTAGCCCATGGTCTAGTCTCTTTTTTGTTCAGATAAGGACATGGGGCCACCGAGAGACAGGTAACTTGCCTGAAATCACAGAGCAACTTCGTGGCAAGGGCAGGACTCAAGCCACAGAGAATGGCAGCACAGTCAGGACCCTGGAGAGACCCTCATGTTTCCTGATGGCCAACCTGAGTTGTCCAAAAAAGGGATTTTTGGTACTTACTCCTCTGGGTTTGGGGAAGAGCTACGGAACCCCTCTCTATAAGACGGGCATCACGCCTTCTGTCATCCTCCGCGGGAGCTCCGTGGGAGCTAACCTCATGTCCTCCCTCCTGTCTTCTCACGGGAGCCAAATGTTAATGCTTTTTTCTCAGAAAAGTTTACCCTCAATGCAACAAACACAGAAGCCCCCACCTCTCCTGTTTGTATGGATTTGAAGGTCTCTAGGTAGCCTGGTGTCTCCTTGAGAGCTTCCCTGGCCAGGAATGGATGGCTTAAAATGGCCACGCTGAGTTCACAAACTAAGGCACTGAGAAGGAATGCAGTTCCTGGGGATGAGAGTAGCCAGCACACGCCGACGGCAGAGTGAGCTACAAAGCAGGCTCATCATCTTGCCTCTCTTTCCACCTCTCCTCCTGGATTCTTCAACCCTGTCTGAGCTCCCCACATGACCCCAGCTCAGGTAACCTGTTCCTCAAACACACACAAAACCCACTCTCTCCTTGCTCGCTTTCCCCACTCAGCGCCGCCCTGGCGCCAGAACACCAGATCAGCATATTTCATACTAGGTTGTCAACAGTTACAAACCCCAAAAGGGAGGCTTGTTAATGGAAATCAACCTCAACTCGTTAGCGTCTTGGAGACCTTCCAAGCATTGTTGATTAATTCTCCCTTCTGAATACACATGCACACACACGCATGTTCATGCACACACGTGTTCCCCACTCACCCCACAGGACCCAGGGATTTAGAACCCTAATATTATAAACTTTCCAGCTCTTCTATAAATAATGGCTGTGGGGACAAGGTGACTTTGGGATAAGAGTCCCTCATTTCAGGGGGAAAATAAATATAAATCACAAAACACAAAACTGGGTTTTTACAGCTCTCACTCCTCCCAGGATCAGGACCTTCAATAAACACAGAAAGGCTTATGGACCATTAGTCTTCAGGGGACCAGCCTCCCCCTTGAGTCTAATCTCACCCAAACTAGAGAAGGGAAATGATGCCAGGGCCTCTGACCAAATTCACTTATCATCTGGTGGCCTGGCATGGGGTTAAAGGGACGGACCCCGAGGTGAGCACAGACTGACACGCCATGAGACCAAGAAGCTGGAGGCACCATACCTTTGCAGGTGAAACATTTGATGTGGAAATGTTTGGTCTGGACCCGAAGTACTTCCCCCTTGCACGGCTCCCCACATTTATGGCAGTGAATGACAGGCTTCTCCGATGGGTGGTGAGGGTCCTGAGGGTGGGCCACTGGAAAAAAAAAAAAAGACCCGTGTGAGTAGAAAGCATTCCTACAGAAGGGGTTATTATGGGTGTACAGAAATAGCCCCATAATTATGTTATCCAATGAACCACACGTTGATTCAGGAAGGATGAATTGAGATCCTTCTCTGCGCCATAAGCATGAGGATACACAGGAAAAACAAGAGAACTGTGGCTTCAACCGTCCAGTGGGGGAAAACACTAGGCTCGCTCCCCTGGGAGCCAGCAACGCTCTTTCTTCCCCCCAGATTTCTCTAGGATTACACAATTGAGCCATTGGCTAGATAACACTGTTTGGTTCAATATTTTGTAATATGTATTTGTAATATGTCTTTATCTTGGTTTAGAAACACCTATCAGTAAGGAGATCACAGAAGACTGTAAGCTTGTCGAGGTTGGGGGAAATATTTTTTAAAGATTTTATTTATTTGAGAGAGAGAGAGCGAGCATGAAAGGGGCGAGGGGCAGCGGGAGAAGCCAGCTCCCCGATGAGCAGAGAGCCTGATGTGGGACTCGATCCTGGGACTCCAGGATCATGACCTGAGCCGAAGGCAGCTGCTTAACCAACTGAGCCACCCAGGTGCCCTGGGGGAAATTTCTTAAAGTTCATATATTTCTCCCCAGCTTCTCAGAACACAGCAGAACCCTCGGGCACCAAAGGAGCTCAGCAAATGCATCTTTACTCATTAGGTAGCATGCACTGGCCAGAGGTTCGTCTGGTCTACCAGAAAGCTGCCGGTGGTTCTCATTTGGCAACTCCCATAACCAGCTGGAGGCCTGTGACGAGCCTCGTGTTGTGCGCACGTTCCCTCATACACGCAATGTGGGCACAAATTTTTTTTTTTAAGAAGAAGTTCTTAATAACTATGCGGATCTCTCGGAACCTCAGCTTCGTTTCCTGTAAAACGACTGGGATTGATCAGGCTCTAAAATCATAGGACGGGGCTCACTGGCCTTACTTTCTCCAGTTTCCAGAGGTCGGCCTTCAGAAAATGGGAGTTTTTGTGACCACCCTGCCCCAGGGATAGGATTTACAGCCTTTCCTTTATAAAAGAGCAAAATAATAATAATAATATTAAATTTTTAAAAACCTGTTAAGAGAGAGAGAGAGAGAAGACTAGGAGAGGACACTGTGGCTTTAAGCTGACAAAGGTCTTTGTTTAACTTGCAATTCCTCCAGCCAGAGAATGCAGATAGGCACTTTGCGCTATCTTTTTTTTTTTTTTTTTCCTCCCCTGATTTGGGTCCTCAGGAGGAGGACCATGTGATATACAGAAATGTATTACATAAGTATCCACATGAGCAAGAGATGGGATAAGAACAGTGAACCTAAAATTAATCAACCAACACAAAGAACAAAGATGGTTTTTCCCCTGCAACACTAAAACCAGGTTGGAATGGGGGGGATGGGGGGGCGATACGCTGAGACTCAATTTAGAAAGCCCGTTCCAGCAAGGCGCCTGCCGGCACTACAGGCATAATGGTGCATTGTTTCTCTCGGACCCTGTAATGTTCCCATCTCATCTGAAAAGAGTTTGAACAACCCGGTCCAAATAATCCATTACTAGCTAAATTCGGAGCAACAAGGTGGTCCTTGTGAGATTTTGACTAGGAGCAGGTGTGGTTTCGGGTTCAACACCTGATCCAAATTCTCTGCGCTGGCCCTGGGGAAAGTCCATCCAAGGTACCAACACTGTGACACAGCTGCATTTCCTTACCTGACCCCTGGGACCGCTCTTGGAAACATGTACTTATACAGCAGTCAGTATTACCTGAAGGAACTAAGGAGGGGTATCCTTTCATGACAGCTAAAAGAAAAACCACTGACGTTTAAAGAGATGTGTAACGAGGTCCCAAATCTATTCACCTGGGTGTTAAAAAAAAAGTGTGTGTTGGGGCACCTAGGTGGCTAAGTTAAGCATCTGACTCTTGGTTTTGGCCCAGGTCATGATCTCAGGGTCCTGGGATAGAGCCCTGAGTCGCTGCTCAGTGGGGAGTCTGCTTGAGGGTCTCTCTCTCCCTCTGACCCCCCCACCCCATGTGCATGTGCTCTCTCTCTCTCAAATAAATAAATAAAACCCTTTTTTAAAAGATCTTTAAAAGATCTTTTAAAAAAGGGTTTTATTTATTTATTTGAGAGAGAGAGAGCCAAAGAGCACAAGCAGGGAGAGTAGCAAGGGGAGAGGGAGAAGCAGGCTTCCTGCAGGGCGGGGACTCTACCCAGGGCCTTGGGATCCTGACCTGAGCTGAAGGCAGACGCTTAACCGTCTGAGCCACCCAGGTGCCCCAGTGCATAAATCTTTAGAAAAAAAGTTTATCTTAACAGTATCTGCTTCAAGTGCTAGAGGAGAATACGAGTTGTTTTTTGCTTTTTGTTTTGTTTTGTATTGGAGTGAATTCCTGCTTCCTATGAGACAGGAGAAAAGTGATATTTATTGAGCCTCTACCTATTAAATGCCAGGCATGGCGCTAGGGGCTTACCGGTAAGTCATTCTATCCCCTCCTCACCACCACTTCCCCCTCTCAGCGGCGTGGGTTATATTGTTCCCATTTGGCAGATAAGTAAATAGAAATATTTCTTGAGCAACCTACCCGAGGAACGGTAAGTGGGAGCTTGAAGATCTCCCCTTCTGACTCCCAAACTTACGCTTCTCCCATGCTGTCTGTCTGAGTCACAGACTGTGACAAGTCAGGCAACAGTTGACGGAGCCCAGCTCCACTGTAGTTCTAAAAGCAACAGCTAGGACTTGACTGGCAAAGGGGACAGAGTGTGTCATGAAGTATCACCGGTGGGCCTGGCACCCAGTGGTACACCCCAAAGCAGGTCCGCGGAGCCCTGAATCCGAAGCCCTGTGCCACAGATGAAAAATGCCGATTCCTCAGTCCCACTGAACCTGGGGTGGGAATCAGGGTTCTATCATTTTTGTAAGCTCCCCAAATGATTTTTTCTTTAAGATTTTATTTATTTGAGAGAGAATGAGTGCAGACCGAGAGAGAGAGAGAGATTGGGGGGGGGGGCAGAGCAGAGGGAGGGGTAGAGAGAGCAGAAGCAGACTCCCCACTGAGCAGGGATCCCCACATGGGGCTCAATCCCAGGACCCCGGGATCGTGACCTGAGCCAAAGGCAGAGGCTTAACCAACAGAGCCACCCAGACACCCTCCTCAGATGATCCCTATGCATACTATAGTTTAAGAACTATTTCCCTTTCAAATTTAGACAGTATGGATAAGCAAGTTCCAGAAATGTTAGAGTGAAGAAAGTGGTCCATGAGGCCATCCTCTTTAGAAACAAGATTGGAGCACAGTAGGCCTCTTGGCCAGAAGGGAGAATGCATTTTTGGATAAGAAAACTGACTGCAGTTTCTCTTGACGCTCAAATTCTTTATAGCTAAGCAAGTAAGCCATGCTGAGTAATGATGAGGGGAGGGAAATATCATTTCACTTCTTGGCTTTTCCCTGTGTCTCAACAAAGGTGCCAGTGCAGCGGCCGGCACCAGTCGCAAAGGGCAGAATTGGGATCAGCATTTGCATTTTGCAAGCATTTCCCTTTGGAAATATGTATTACACTCTGAAGTCCTCTTTGCCCGGAGGTGACCTTTGTTAACCGCCAGAGATGAGCAGAGCCTCTACCACATTTCCTTGCCTTTCCATCACATATCAGCCCAGGCAGACATGTATCAGAACCTCCCCCTTGTGAAAGAATGGGCTTTTCTTATTAGAAAACTGATGGGATCCAAAGACCAAGCGAGTGCATTCATTGTATCCCAACAGTGTTGACAAAAGAATCGCTCTCTTTTTAAAGATTAATAAAGAGGTTTGTTTTATGTAAGTGCCTCCAGCAGTTTGGTTAATACAAAATGTATGTTCATTGGCTCAATTTTACATTTTTGAAATATGCTGAGTCAGTTGCAATACGGCCATGACGGTAATTCCACACTCTTACTTCCAGTTGGCTCTGTTGCTAATTTTTACACAACTGCTCCATCTTTCAGAGCCTGGGTGGTCCCCACTTATTATACTGATAGGGAGACTGAGGGGTGAAGAGCTTACGTTCCTTGCCCCAAGCTACGAGCAGGTTATTGGCAGACGCACCCCAAATAGTCAGGCTGCCTGACTCTTTCTACTGTACCAATACCAAGTAGTCAATGATTTGCCCTGGAACTTGCATAGACAAGCTTAAAATCTCCCATGGCTCAACAATCCACTGCTAACATAAGAGTTGCACAATGAAATCCCAAAAGCATGGCTGCATACTTTCTGAATAATGAGGAAATAGGACATGACGAGCTAAGAAGAGTCCATTTGTCCAGAAAGGTAAAGGGACTCCTCCATGGTGCAATATCCCATTTGGAGGGATTCTGGCTACTCCGGTAAACAGCCCATTGTGAGCTGGGAAGTTTCACACTCTCTGTCACAGGCAAGCAAGGCCAGTCACACCTCTGAAACTCCAGTTAAGGACGGAAGTCAAAAGCGCCATTTTGGATGCTTCACTTTCAAAATGCCCAAGGGGTATGGCAGGTGATAAGGTTGGGGGACTGAGCTCAGTCAGGAAATCCCAGGAGCCTTTAGTGCCCCCAGGCAGGGGTTACTACTGGTGGTAAGAACGCCGCAAAGATTAGGCAAAGCCCTTCCTTCCAATCCAGAACCAGCGTCGTCTTGCCCAACAGACCATGGAACTAGATCCCTAGAAGCAGAACAGCTGAGAAAGCAAACATCTGCTTAGCCGGTGACAATCACAAACTGATGGCAGTGTGTGCGGTGTGAGTTTTGAGTGGCTCCTGGTTATCGGAGCAAGTCAGAACCCCCTCCTCTCCTCGCAATCCCTTAGCCAGCCTTCAGAGATGCAGTTTTTGTGCCTGTTTTCTGAGGGCTTGCCTCTGCTCTTTCTCATTTTACTCCCAAAGAGCCCCACGAGGCAGGAAGAACAGGGACCGTCAATGCCAGGTAACAAATGGGCAGAGACTCAGAGGAACAAAGTGACACAGCCAAAGTGACACAGCTAAGAAAGGGAGTTGGCAGTCAATGCATGCATCACTCTCTGTACTCACACAATCCCCTAATACTCCCGCGTGGAACCTTGAGGTCATCCTTGATTCCACTCTCTTTTCCTCTCCCACTAACTTCTGTCCACTGTCACATTCCTAACTCCGCCTTCTCTTGCTACATGAATCTAATGTAGCCCTCAAACCCCTTTTCTCAGAGTGTAGAGAGTATCCTATTCTCTGGCTCCTTCTTCTCCAGTGCAACCTCCAAAGAGTAGTCTGCACGAAGAGGTGGCATTAAGTCCTCATTCTTACTTGGTACATTCTGTACATAGTTGCTTCTTCCAACAGTATGGATGGGGGAAAAGAGTGACTTTTCAGTGGACAAATCTGATGGGTACTGCTTCAACCACGTGCTCAAGGCCAACATCAACAGTGACAGTCATGTTGATAGTTTGCACCTTCGAGATAATGTGGGCAAAACTGGCAGTTTGTCTCTGTGGTCTTCTTTCCAAAAACCCCATAATTCTAATCTAATCATGAGAAAATTCCAAAATTGAGGGACAGTCTACAAAAACCCACCCAGGACTCTTCAAAATTGTCAAGGTAACCAAAACCAAGGAGGGAAGTCTTCTTGTCATAGCCATAAGAGGCCCAAGATGGTAACTCATGGTTACTCATGGTAACGAAACGTTAATGTGGCATCCTGATGAGATCCCAGAACAGAAAAAGGACATCAGATAAAAACTGAGGAAGCATGAATGAAGGATTTAGTTAATACTCCATCGATACTGGTTCATTAATTATAACAGAAGTATTATATTAATGTAGGAAGTTACTATACAAACTTCTCAAATTTTCTATAGATCTAAAACTATTTAAAAAAAATAAAGTTTATTAAAGTAAAAACAAAAGAACCTCCAACAGTTCTCTCAGTCCCAACCCATCAAGTCTAAAGTTTCTGTCTAGCTTCAGGGATCTTCAATAACATGGTCCACACTAGCTGTCTAGATTTTGAGAAGGAGCTACATTTGCTGAGTCCATAGCACTGTGTTAAGTGGTTTTGAACTCAAGCAGTCTAACCCCAAAGAATGCACACTAAAACACTCTATTATTCGTGTATGGAAATATGCAAATACCCTTTTGGTTGGGCCTCCTCACCATTCCCTGACCTATGATTTTCAGCATCCTCGGAGCCTCCACACAGGGCTCTCAGCCTCACCTGGAATGGCTTCTTCTTCTCCCTCCTGCCCAAAGCCACCCTGACCCACGGGGCCCAGCTGATCTGCTGGCTCTTCTCTGAAGCCTTCACTCTGGGCCACATTGATCAAATACTTCCCCACCAAATCTCTGTACTGTCACCCAGTATTTGATTTTCTTTTGTTTTGGGCTTCCTTTGTTTCTGCTTCACAATGTATCAATGCTGGCCCTATACAAGTACAAGATCAGTGGTCAGTTCCTCCAAACTTCTGGGATACTTCTGACTTCACACATCGAGTAATCTGAGTTGCCATCTCTGTGCTTCTCAGCTCAATTTTTGGATCAGGGAAAATACGGTTACCCCCTAATACATATTCTTGGAGCATCTCCCACATAAAGCCACAGAATTCTGAACTTAGAGCATCTCAGTAAATAACTCCTTAGCACCATTCTGTTCAACTTATTTAACACTGATTATGTTCCAGGCACGAAGATCACTAATTTATATGCGCAATCACAGGTCATTCTCGCAAATGCCTTACGGCGATGCTATCCTATTATCCTGCACCAGGGCTGAACTGGGAACCTTGTTCGAGATCACACAGCTAAGCAGGAGTCTGACTCCAGAGCCCATGCTCTGAAGCACTGTGTAGGGGATTTCCACAGGAAAGTCTTATGCAGCACAGAAGGAAATCAAGCTAGTGCAATGTACTAGCTAAATTCTGATTACACAGCTCAGAAGCAGTGAACACCCAGCTGCATCATAATCCCAAAGGTAACACCTGCTAGTAAATAAGCAGATGGGAAATAGCACTTCACATATAAAAGGAAATTATTCCAGGCTGCAGCAATTTCTGGGAAAAGAACCCTCCAAGGGGGAGGGTGATACAGGGAGGAAACGCAGCCCGCCATCAGGAGGGCCCTCCCTGCAGCCTCGACTGTAAGCCCAGGCCTGGACTGGTCTCTGGTTAGGATCCCTCTGGGTTTGCAATCATGAGATGATATTCTGCTGGCAAGGCTGGTTTCTGCTTCGAGGTGGGAATCCTATTCTCCTGGAGTCTACATTTCAGAAACTGTTGGATTACCTAGAATCTTTTTTAGGCTTCTTCTCCATGAGTTCCCATTAGATCGTAAACTCACAGCACAAAGATGTGTTCCCCCTGCTCCAGCCTCCCTCACCTCCTACTCCCCTTCTTTGTATTAGAAAACAGCACGGGTATTGAGCCCAGGGAAACAAGAAACTCAAGACTTTAAATAAATGCAGAGTGCTTAATTTGTAGTTTACCTAAAAGTTCATTTCCTGCTGTGGCAAGTGGTAGTTACTTGAAGCTACACACTGTAACCCCATCATTTGTTGTCCAAAATGATCTTTCTCTTTAATTGGCTTCCACGACCTCTTTTTTTTTTTTTTTTTATATCTATACACCGTGTTAGTTTGTTAATCAGGATTATTACGTGGCACCAAGCGTAGGGCTCCTTGGCATCGACACTCCCGGCAGGCGGGGGCGGAGGTATCGGCAGGAAGGCTGTGTTCTAGCTGCTCTGCCACTTTCCACTGGTGAGATGTCCCGATACTTGATTTGCCTTTCTGAGGCAGTGCAACAGGTCTTTGCTACTCCCTCTAAACATAAAAGGCACTGTCAGCTCTCCGTCAGCTGGGCTCCTGATTATGGAAACAGCCCAGGAGCAAATCTGGTTAATCTGATTCTCACAAGGCAGAGAGGTCCTAGGATTATCATAATTCGGCCGGGAAATTTCCTCCTTGTAAATTACAGGACGCTTTTGCCCGGATGTGTCACACCTGCCTTCTCTATAGGAAGGCGAGTCTTGGAAAGGGATATAAAACCAACTTGGACACTTCTCCCTCTTTTAAAAGAGGGACTCCCAAGACACACCTCTGGGCTGACCTGACTCACGGAGGCAACACCCTTCTGTGACCTCTCCTAGCCTTTCCCTGACACAGTCAGCAATGTTACTTTGGAGCACACTGATTTGCTTGGAGCCCCACCTCCTCTCCCTCACAGGAATTAGAGAGGACTTCGGATGAGGAGGGGGCTCCCTGACCCCCAGGCTGTCTTCCCAGCCATTTGCTTCGGTAAAGAGGGACTAAGAATACAGGTCCCACCTCCCAGGTGACCACATGAGGTCATCCCCTCATGGGAGGCCCTCCAGCACCCGCCGGGCACGGAGTGGCCCACGTCGGCTGCGCGTCAGTATGAGCGGGTATATCTCATGTGTAACAAAAATCCCTTCTGAGATTTGATGGAGTCTTTTAAGGTTATCCAGGGATCTCACATCGCCCTTCACTAGAAATTCCATCCAGAAATGGATCAAGTCGAGCAACTGGGCAGTGGCTTGAGGCTGAACCCTGCGGGCAGAACACCACATCTTTACGGGGGCTACTGGAGAGTCACCGCCATGCTGATCTCTGGACCCGGGGTGACCATGGTCCCGCTGGAGCCATTCTGGGAATGCAGGTTCCGAGACAGGATCACCATCTCTGCGCATGTGGGCCTAAGGGCCTGGGACAGGGTTTGGCTTAGGCACAGTGCCAATATTGCCTTCTACCCCCCCAGTTTCAGATCCAGACACCTTAGAGGAGTTAAAAAAAGAAAGAACCAAGATCAGGTCAAAGTGTCCCTGTGAGGGGATGACCGAAGTCTGGTAACAGCACAAGAAGTTTCCAGTTGTCTTTGCCTTTTCTTTTTGGCGGCTTCTACTTGTGGCTCAGGATACGCTGGGAAATACGAACTAGTTAAAAATAGCATTTTAGGGCGCCTGGGTGGCTCAGTGGGTTAAGCCTCTGCCTTCGGCTCATGATCTCAGGGTCCTGGGATCGAGCCCTGCATTGGGCTCTCTGCTCAGCAGGGAGCCTGCTCCCCCTACCCCCACCTCTCTGCCTACTTGCGATATCTGTCAAATAAATAAATAAAATCTTTTAAAAAAATAGCATTTTAGACAAACTAAGCAAAATGATGACTATTGGTATGGTACTTTGCAATTTATAAAAAGGTGTTCAAAAGTAATATCTCCCTTGATCCCGTCAACTTCAAGTTATTCTCACCCTACAACAATGAAAATGGAGCTTCAGGGATGCTAAGGGAATTGCCCCACAAGTGCGGGGCTGGACTGGCCCTTTGCCGTGGAGAGCTGACTGCACAGCCCTGCCCCACTGTGCAGCCAGTGACTTCCCCTTAGTGACTTACTCTGAAATAGGCCATTGCGGGGCAGGGCAGGGGCGGGGGGCGTGGCATTGACACCATGGAAACTGGCAGACTTTACACCTCAGGGCCCTCCCCCACTCCCCTCCTAGGGCTGGTTGTTAAGCATTCACCAGCACACCCCTGGGTTGAGGTTACAGTGCTAGTGAACAGCAAAATGAGCCTCTTAGTTCAGGAAAATTCTAAATTTCCAGAAATAGGAATTTGAACACTTTCTGAAAAGGCGCTCCCACTCCTGCTTTGTGAGCAAACATACCAACTCGCCTTCCCCAGGATCTCTCCAGTGTCTGCAACCCCATGGGGAGACAAAAGTAAATGGCTTGAGTTCTCAGCATCCAACATGCAGAATCAGGCACGATTTTACAAACACAAGCCCTCTCCTCTGAGTACTTGAGCTCCCCCCAGACCCGAGTTTTTGGTCCATTCAAGCTTTCTGTAGGACAGGACTTTGCCGGGTGCGGCCTTTGCAAGAAAAGGCAAACATGCATCATAACCTGTACTTGTCTCCTGGCCAGGTGTTCTCCTAGTTGTCAAGGTGCTAGCATAACTCTGGGGGGGCTCGATCTTCCTATACTGAACTTCAGGGTTTCATCTGCCTGAGTGTGAGAGAGGAGATTATCTCTTGAGGTGAAGAAAGCTTAGACTTAGTGGAGTCATCACTGGGAAAGAAAAAAATACGTTTGAAATCCAACGTGGGACTGGGGGAGAGGGAACAAACATTAAAAATACACCCCCATGAAAACGAAACACAACGTCCAGTCCTTGGGACATAATTTCTCATCAACACAATCAACAAATACTGACCAGATGAGTGCCGCTGTGTGTGCTCTGTCATTCAGGCGCTGTGGGCCTCCAGAGATGCCATCCCTGCCTCTGAAGGGGGCATCCCAGGGATGTGCACAGCCCACAGGATACCCTGCCTGGGGAGTTGACCAACACAGAGAGAAAACTCACCCTCTCCTGGGAGGTGAAGACTATAGGACAGGCTCAGACACTACGCGAGGACTTCTGAAGAGAGAAGCACACAGTAAGCTGGGACAGTGGGGTAGAGAGAGTTCCTCTAGGGAGATGAGAGTGGGAAATGACTTGGGGGTGGGCGACAGCTGAAAGGGTGACAGGGGGATAGTTCGGGGAGCTGGGGCGCTCTGAGCCCTCAGGGCTCTAGTGGGAGAGAGACCAGGACACATCTGGGGCAGGGGGATGGTAAGTCGGTCTTCATCTTCTGATATAGAGGCTTCATGGACAAGAGCAACAGAAGGGGAAGGGGCAGTGTTTCTGCCTTGACATGCTCGTACACCCCAGGTCCTGCCCTCACAGAACTGACCGCTTAGTAGGGTAGACGGAAGGAGGTGGAGGGAAGATGGAGACAGAGACAGAGAGAAAGCGGAGGAGAATGAATGGGTATGAATCCAAAGGTAGAGAACGGATCAGGTGCCAGAGGAAAATTGTGAAAACGGGAAAGAGAAAGCAGGAAAAAAAGCTTCGAGAAGGAAGCACCCTTTCATTGTGTCTCAAAGGAAGGGTAGGATTTAAACGAGTGGGAAGGAAGGGAACCGCCTCTGAGACCGTGACGGGTGGGATGGGGTGTGCTTGGGACCATCAGGAAATCTGGTTCCTCGGAAGCACAGAGGAAGGGAAGGGCATCGTGGGATAAAGACAGCGGGAGAGGTTTGCCCCTGTGCCTCCTCCAAGGACGGGCTGAGGAACAAACTTTAAAGTTCCTTATTTCCCCAGGAATGAAGTTCTTGAAAGGAGGGACAGAACCAGAGTCGAGTCTACTCTGAGATAGGACTGTTTTTCAGCTCACGGTGTAGGCAAGTTGGGAACCCCCTGCTCTCATGTGATGGTGTGCGCGGAGACGTCACCACCAGTCGTGACTCGGTCACTGTGTGTTCCGGTCAGACAGACTTGGTGCGAATCCTGGCCGCACCCCTCTTAGCTCCGTGATCTTGAAACAAATTACCATCCTTCCCTAAGCCTCAGTTTCCTCTTCTGTAAAATGGGGATAAATCCTACTTTGACAGTTGGGAAGATACATGAGTTAATGGATGTCAAGTGCCCTGCACTTTTCTGGACAGCTAAGGGAAGCCATTACCATTACCATGGTGCTTCGATGCAGGGATATGGTGGGACACAGTTTAAGGTCCTTGATCATAAACTCCCATGTGCTCTACCTCAAACTCAAATACATTCAATTTCCAGTCGAGTGTTGTCATCTGTGACTATTGGCAACAGACACGTGCTCTTCTGCTGTGTCCTAGCCAGTGAACGGTCAGTTCATCCAGTGAACCTTACAGCCTTCAGCATACCATTCCAGCTTATCCCACCAGGCTGTAAACAGTAGGTTTTATTTTAATAACTTTATTAAATTCACATATCATACAATTTACCTATGTAAAGTATACGATTCAGTGACTTTGGGTATTTTCACAGAGTTCTGTGATCACTGCAATCTACTTTTGGAACATTTTCATCACCCCCAAAAGAAAGCTCATGCCCATTCACAGCCACTCCTTGATCCTTCCCCTGCTCAGTCCTTGGCAACCACCGATCTCTTTTCTGTCTTTATAGATTTTAACCAGCAGGTTTGACTAGTGTCTATGAGTCTCAGCTTTCCGATGTTTGCTCAGCTATCCAAGGGAACGACTGTAAATGCACAAGGAAATGGGAACCACCCAAACCCTTTCCGCATCTCACACCTTATTGATGCATAAAATCCTCCCTACTATAGTATATATTTGTTTTCCCCCAGTACATCCCCACCCTAAAAAAAATGCCCTCATTTATCCTTTCATCTTGGCTGCCTTCCTGGGAAAGAGACCACAAAAAAGAAAAAAATATATTTTTGATCAAGACACCATCAGACCGCATTCATGGCTCAGGTGGGAGCTTTCATGATCACTAGAGGTAGATCTAGTGATCACTAGAGGTAGATCTAGATCACTCTAGATAGACCTAGAGGCAGATCAACTCCAGTGATTTGTCAGAAATTTAGAAACAATGGGACATGCCCAGACATGACTGATCCCCTCACCAAGCTGGGTGTTAGGGGGTGTTTACAGAGCAGTCAGGAGGAACCCAGGGAATCTACATCTTCAAAACAGTGTGGGTTTGGGACTCAACCGTTTGATCGCCTTGCCACACAATAACCAGAATGATCGTTTTGGGCCAAATTAGAGCACATCATTCCACTCACCAAGTCCTCTAAGCACTTTCACTGCAGGATCCTGGATGTCCCTGGTGGCCCCAGAGCCCTGGCTCCCTCTCCAGTCTTCCCAGGAGCTCTGCCTCCAGCCCCCGGACTCTAGCTCCCACGGCTTTGGGATCTCCATGTGCCTTCTTCCCTTCCCCACAAGGCTCATCCCCAGCCATTGGCTAGGCTGGCCGCCTCTCCTTCTGGTCTCACCTGAAGGCAGTTTATCTGCCATCTCTCAGAGCGGTTTCTCCAACCCATCAAAGGAAAGGCAGTCTCCCTGCGTCCCCACCACCCCATCTCTGTTTCCTGTCCTTATACTTACAATCTAAGCATCCTGTTTCTCTCTTTCTGTGCTCTCCACCACAAGCTCACTGCTGCTATATCCCCAGCATCTCGCCTGGTCCTGGCACCAGGTCTGTGCCCCATAAATATGTGTTCAATATGCACTCATTGAACACGAGTCTGGTTTTCTTCCTTAGTAACAGCCTCGGGAAAACCGTGAGCAGGTTGAAGATCTTGGGTCCCCGACAGTGTCTATCCATTGGGTTAATTGTGATGATGTCAATAAACACAACAAATGATGCGAGACAACGCTTGCCTAAGTCTCTGACTCAGAAAACAAACAAAAGCCAAGGGCATGACTTACTGACCGCCCAATCTCAGATCAAGTCTACCTAAGTTTCTCTCTGGTTGGGAACCACACAGCAAAGCACAATTTCCAGTTGAGCTGATCTGTGCGGAGGACCGGAGGTGGCACCAGAACCTTGGAAATGCTAATGACTGTGACCCCCAGGGCGCGACATGATGACCTGGAGGAGTGGACAGGGAGCACTGCCGGTGGGTGGCCTGCTTCCTCCTCCAGAATCCTGAACACATGCAGCTTCTAGCCTGAAGCACTTTAAAACCATGCTTTTACCAGGTGGGTCTACACATTCCAGCACCAAGTCATTATCGGACATCGCATTTCATTGCACAGCAGAGAGATGAAGTGGAGTCATCAGCTTGCTTGCCCAGGGGACACAGGCATCACGAACCCAGTCGAAAGAATTCCTTGGTGAAGTTCCATCACCCAACAGGAGGGATAACTGGCCACAGGAAGTGACTCGTGTGGTCCTGGAGTAGCTCCCTCGACACAACCGAGGTTCACAGCTTTGTTCTGCTTCAGGTCAACTACAAAGCGGTTGCTCAGCAGACATGGGTGGGCCTTCCTGCTTCCGTAAGTCACCTATCCCAGCTTAATTTACTTGCCTGAGTCCTGAAACTAATCTGATGGCCTAACGCAACAACAATGAACATGGCGCCCCTGACTTTTCTCAGCCAGGAGGAATAGTGGTAGTCATAGCAACACGGGCAAACAATCGATGAGCTCTTGCTGTATGCCTTGCATTCTTTTTAATGCCTGATATTTGTGAATGGATTCCATTCTCATAACAGTCCTCTGAAGCTCATACTAGTAACACCCTTATTTTCTGACGAGGAAATTGAGACCCCCTGGGAAGTTAAGGGACTTGCCCAACGTCACACAATCAGTAAACCGTAGAGCCGGGATTCGAACTCGGGCAGTCTGGCTGCAGAGCTCCCCATCATAAACACAACTTATTTTTCAGGTAAACCTATAAAATCCTGAAGACTTAGGGGATAAATTTACAAAGCCACCGAGGTGAATGGAATGGTAATTGTCCCACAAGGGAGGAATGAGACAGAAATGGACACCTCTAGGGAAGGGTTTCACAAGTTCAGGCTTTGAACTTGTCTCTATTAGAAATCCATGCTGAGGGAAGTTTGACACTGCTCTCTATCAATTACAGATCTCATTCCTAACCACCTATATTTTCATCTTACTTTCTCTGAGAGGGATCTTGGGCCATTCCCTTTGGCTCTGAGCTGTGTACCTACCCTGCTCCTTAAAACAACAACAACAAAACCCCAAAAAACTCTAGAGATCAGCTGACCTTCAACTAAGTTTAGGGATTACCTACCATGGAAGGACCACGTTGGAAACTTTTACGAATCAGATTTCATCTACATTCACCCTGACAATAAGATATGGGGAAGGCCGTATGGTTTTTCTCCCGCATTTTTATTTTTGTCAAAGTTTAAGAAACGAAATAGGCCTATAGGCATAAAAAACAAGTTTGCTTATAATGCTTGATGGCAATGGCCCACTCTGCTCCTCCAGCCAGCCCATAGGCAGATGTGTCCTGCGTTTGGTGTTTTTCTGGCTGTCAGCGCTACAGTTCTTAAACCTGTGCTTACAGCAGCTGGGCCATTACTTTTTAAACATCCTGTTCTCACCAATATGGCAATACCACAATTTTCAGTGAAATCTGTGGTCACTGTTTAAGAATGCAATTATTGCTCTCCTAAACTCTGGGGTGTGTCCTGTGAATAGACTCCCTTTCTTGTACAATTATTTTTCATCTCCCAGATTTAATCATTTCCTTTTCTCCTGCTCACTTACTTTCTTGATAAACGATCTGTCATGGTTATTATTATTTTTTTTTATCAGGTTTTGTCATTTTTCCCAATGTTCACACTCATCCAATAATTTACTAAACCTCCCCAACCTGGAGAAAAAAGTGGGTGATCTCAGTACCATTTTTACTGGGGGGGGGGGGGGGGGGGGAGAAGATCTCCAGTAGGGTTAAAGCTCGGCTTTCTGTCCTCTGAGAAGGGGCAGAGATGTGGGGCATCTGATACAAAGCCCAGCATCAGCCCCTGGCAGCACACGGCCTCTGGGTAGAGACGATGTGCAGGATATGGTCTGCACGGCTCCAAAGGGGATGCTCCCCTACAGGAGGAGGAGAACAGAGCCCTGTAGGGGAGCAACGCCTGGGCTCTGTAAAGAAGGGGCTTTCGCCTCTTATCTCGAAACACTGCCCCATCGTCCTGCATGGTGCTGGCCCCTGACCCCTGACAGTCTCCGTCTGCTGCTGTCTGTCCCGGCAAGCTGCTGCTCTCTGCCTGGCCTTGTTGGCTCGATTCAGGTTTAGTGTCTGCCTTCTCTGCCTACTTATTACGCAAAGCCACAATGTTGGTGTTGCCGCCCAGTGTTTGTGTGGCGTTCCCAGTAGGCATGGCCTTTCCCTGAGGGTGTCTCCCTCCTACCAGCTCCTTCCAATGGCAAGATGCCACACTTGGCTTCTTGTTTCAAGAGTCCAGGATCACGGAGGGTCTTGTTGTACTCAAAAGGGAAGTGAAGGCAGACGTGCCCCAAACCCAAGGCCGTGCCTTTCCTGCTGCACTGGAGGCTTGCTAGGACAGCTCAACCCTCAGACCTTCATGAGTGAGGGGTCACATCTCTCTGAAGCCCCTAAATTATAATATTTCTGGAAATGCTCTGATAGGTCAAAAATGAATGCTATGCATAGCACGTGTTCCCCAGCAGACGGAGGGGAGGAGCTTCTGCACGGACGGTGGGGTGACATGATGCATGACAAACTGCCCAAGGCCTGAACTTGTCCTTGTCTCCCTGGCTGAGAGGCAGAAGCCAGGAAACCTGGTAAGCATGGCGACAGGAAGTGGTGACGCAGAAACACAGGAAAAAATTCTTCTAAATGAAAAAGCGGTTCCAGAAATACCAGGCTTAGAAGCTGATGAGGCCCGAATGGGGGTTTTCCTTTGGCTTTTCTGCTGAACTTCACCCAAGTAGCATTGTACTCAGTGAAGCCACTAGCTCAGTTCTCAATTGTTCTCAAAAAGCACCCCAAAAAAGGACACCACATTCTGGCCAACTTCTGTTTAGGGTAAAGTGATCACTAACAGTTCTACAATGATTTTGTGAAAACTTCTCCAGGGTTGCTGGAGGGGAGGCAGGTATGTCGGCGGGGGGGAGGGGTAACTGGGTGACGGGCATTAAGGAGGGCATGTGATGTATGAGCACTGGGTGTGACATACGGCTGATGAGCCACTGACCTCTACCCCCGTGAAACTAATAATAGGCTCTGTGTTCATCAAATTTAAATTTAAAAAAATTAAAAACCAAAACAAAACAACTTCCTGAGTTCAAGGGAAGAAATTCCACTTAACCTAAACATACCCATTAAGCTCCACTCTAAGAGTACCCAGGAGAGAAAAAAGGGTGCTGTTCTGTTTGTATCCGATAAGACTTTAGTGTAGATGTTCTAAACCCGTGGTTTTCAAACTTCAGTTTGACCCACTGAAACATAAAATCGGTTCAACGGATCATGGCCAGCATATTTTAAAAACAGAAGAGAAAACAAAATAAGAGTAAATGCATTGCTTCATGTGACTTTTATTTTAGCCATTTATATGATGAGTGCGCAAGTCCTGGGTCTTGATGTGTGACGATGGATTCCTTGCTGTGGGTAGGTGTGGGGAATGCTGTATTAAGTCCCAGACCACAATCTGGAGGCCCTAAGGCCGAGTTCTGCCCACAGACATGTTTTGTTTGGCCCACACAAGGATTTTCTTGAAGAGAAAGTTGAATCATTTGCCAACATTTAAACATCTGGAGATTTTACATAAAAATTCCTATTTCTAGTCACTCTTGGAAATCTGAAGCTCTGGCCGCTTGGTGCATGTCCCTTCTTAAGAACTAGGTTGGAGCCACAGAGCAGCTTCTCTCTTTTTATTTAAAAATTTTTTTTATTTTTTTAAAGATTTATTTATTTATTTATTTATTTGACAGACAAAGAGAGAGAGATCAAAAGCAGGCAGGCAGAGAGAGAGGAGGAAGCAGGCTCCCTGCTGAGCAGAGAGTCTGATGTGAAGCTTGATCCCGGGACCCTGAGATCATGACCTTAGCTGAAGGCAGAGGCCTAACCCTCTGAGCCACCCAGGTGCCCCAGCTTCTCTCTTTCGAGGGCTACAGTGTCCAGTTTGCCCTAATCTTCAATCATGTGGGTCACCTGTCTGGCTCTTGGAGGCATCTGTACGTCCAACTTCTAGGTGTACCATCCTCAACTCATTCTGACCCATAAAGCCCTCTGTTTACCCTTCCTTGTATTTGCTGTTGTATTAAGTGGCCAACTAGAAGTTCATGCCAGACTCAACTGGCTGTTCTTCCTCAGACAGAGGTTATACTTCCCTGCTTCTGTCTTGCCAATTTGACCACCTCTTTCTCACTTCCTCTTTAACCACTTGTTGCACTCCGATTCATCCTTCAAATCCTAGCCAGCCGTGACCTTGAGAGCAGAATTAATCACTCCCTGCACTATGTAACATGTTACTTTAACAGTTCTCTGTCTAATACATTTCACATCATACCATAACTACTTCCTTATGTGTCTCTGTTCCTTGCTAGAATATGAGTGCATTCAGGCCAAGAACCGAATTTTATTTGTTTCTATACCTAGAGATTGCTTATCTCTTATTGGATTCTGGCCACACATTTCAGTAAGTATACCCATCTCCCCCACCAATACATACCGTTCCTTCACATATAAGTTCATTCAGCATCATTGAGCACTTACTATGGAGAAGACACTGTCTTATGGATACCAACTGAATCAAATACCATCCCTAAACATAAGAAACTTATAGACCCCTCAAGGACAATCTTAAATATGCTCTCTTCTAGATAGCCTTCTTAAAAAAATTCCTTTGAGACACTAACTCTTCCTTTGAACCCCCACAGAATATTGTTTATACCTTTTCTATTGCCTTATGTCTCCTTGATTTACATTCTCAGTCAGTACCCCTTTCTACGCTGGCTAATTCAATAACCTACTGAAGGTAGGAACTTTTCACTGTCTTAGGCTACCCCTAAAATGCCTTGCAGAGAGTAGACCTCCCAAAATCTACAATGTGATCATTAAACCCATTGCTATGGTTCATTGTTTCAGATTGGGACCTTTACATATGGCAGAACTACTTGTGTTTTCCAGGTGAGCAGGTAGAACATAACTGGACTCCAGGATAGCAAATACCATTCCCACCATTGGTCCCCAACTCTATTCCTCAATGGCTATCTAGACAGGGTTTCCATGAGTGGCATATAGAGAGCAGTCCAGTAGACACTCATCCAGCCATGGGTTACTTACAGGACCCTCAATGGACCTCGGAAACCATAGCTCCTGCCATTTTTCATGGGGGTACTCAGCCTGCTCTTCCATTTCCTATCAGACAGTCCAGTATGGAAGGATCTCGATATCTTTTTCTATCATTCTGTTTTTCTTAATTTTTCTTAAACTTCTTTCTTTACAGTGTTTCAAATCATAAACAACAACAGAGATACCACTAGACTATAAGACCAGCTATAGTCGTAGTGAGTAAAACACACCAAATATGAATAATATATTTTCCTCTAAGACTAAAGAGGGAGTTGTAGCCTTTGTGAGACAAGATATCTACGGAAACCATCTTTCATCAAAGGATTCTAAAGAGCTCTGTGAACCCCAGTAAAAAAAAGTTCATCTAACCTTTCCAGAATTAGGGACGATGCCTAGAGAGTGGAACATGCCTAGAGAGTGGAACCTAGAGCCTTGACTCCAAATGAGCACTGCCTTCCCCCAAGCCAGGCTGAGCCCCAGTCACTGCTGGGAAGAGGGGCTTTGTATCTTCCTCCCACACCCACTCCCCATCACGCTCTGGACACCCAGTGTCCTATGCTGACAGAGGTCTCTGGCCACTCGAATCTCACAGAAGGTCTGCTTTATCATGAACTACAGCCTCATTCTACACTGTGGGAAAGTCCGTGGAAACCACGCTCTTTGCTCCTCTGTGACATCTGTGCATTGTAGACAAGATAAAGTTAGTCAAATGGAATGGAGAGGCTACTTACAAAAAAGCTCTCACTTTTCTGCTTAAAGGGCTGATCATTTTACCCACAGAAACCATGGATTACCTAGACCATGTCCGAGTGTGGTCCCTGGACAAAGGGCATCGATGCTACCTGGAATTGGCTCAGAATGCAAAACCTTGGGCCTTTCCCCAGACCTACTGAATCAGAAACCCTGGGAGCAGGGTCCAGATATCCGTGTTTTAATAAGCCCTCCAGGTGGTTCTGATGCTTGCTGATGTTTGAGGGCCACTGCCCCAGACACTAATTTCCCTGGAAGTGTTCAGAAATCCAGCATCTTCATGGTTAAGTCCAAGTATTCAAACAAATCAGCCTGTTTGATCGCAATGGGCTAGAGACACGAGCCTCTTGGGTCCCCCCAGGGTACACTGGACCATAATAGCATTAATCATGTCAGTGTGAACACAAATACAAGGTTGCAGAGAAAAGAGGTCATGCATACAAATATTCGCCCTCCCCAGTGTTAACAAAATTTGCCCTTGAATACACAGCTCCTGCCAATTTGGGATAAACATACCTCTCAGTATGAGTCACCATCAGACCAACACACAATGAAATAGGAAGCTGGCTGGTTTCTGCTGTGGTGTGGCCAGATCAGGCTCAACCACAATGAGAGAAATCTGCACCACTCACCGATCACTGAACCTTCAGAAAAGTTCTCTGGCTCTCTAATGCTGGCTCAGGAAAACACTCAGCATTTTGACTTCAGCATACTAGAGGCAAACAATACCAGGACTCTTTCTTGCCCCTCAAGGGCTGTGTATATGTCACAGAGGAGTCCTCTCCTCAAAGTGAATCAGATGCTGAGATTTTCCTCTTGGTAGGCTGAGTCTACCTTAGGATGTCTTTTCTGCAGGAATTTGGAAAAGTCAATTTGTTGTGTAAAAGAGGGTTTCTGGGATGCCATACAGGGGATGTCATCCTTTCTGGTCACCTGACCGGGTCATCAGAGAGGCAAGAGGCAGGGCCACCTCTCAAATCTCCACATCCAGCTTAGGTCCTCGCTGTCTCCATGCTCTTGAGTTCACTCCCTCATCTACAATCACTCCCAAGAGCTCCCAGTAAATTCAAGTCAGTATTCCTTCTCTCAGATTTACTTGGACATTCAGCCTTAACTCTAGTACAAATCAAGTCTTCTTTCATTTCTGGATGAACATTTTGTAGACGTTGGTGAGTAGACAGCACAGGAAAAGGGATTAGTTTTCTAATGTCAAATTCTTTCCCTTAGCTTTGGAAATCCCATTATCCGGACAGCCCTAATGTAATGCAGCTAAGCTGGGCATACTTCTGGTGAGAGTAGCACTTCCATCTGTAACATAGTAAGAGCTATTCACACTTGGATTTGTTTTCCCTCTCAAGAGGAGCATGATAAAAACTGGAGCTCCACTCCCTCCAAAGATGCAAAGTTCAGAACTGAGTTGTACACATAAGTCACTAATCAAGACAATTTATTCTGAAACTTGTAGCATTATGGCATCTCCTTTAATAGATAGCTTCTCTTTAGCCCTACTTTAGGATGTCCTGGTCTTTTGTTATCCCTTGAAAAGCTTGGGGCTTTTTGAGTTGAGGAAAAGATGAAGAACTAAGACAAGCCCGGGAGTGGGTAGGGCATGAAGCATTAATCTGGGAAGCAGAGTTGGAAAACTGAATCTAGGAGAGGCTATTAGACACTATAAAGGGGCCCGAGGGGCAACTTGGACATGAGGAATCGTGACACCATGGAGAGATCCCCTGTCCCCAGAACTCCCCAAGGATGGAGCAGAAATGGGTTTCAGTTACATCAGGCGGTGTGCCTGTACCTGAGTGGGTCGTGTCCGCGGCTGTGTGGGTGTTGACAGGAGTGGGATCGACCAAGGCAGACACCCTAAGAGGCAGCAACTCTTCACGCCTGGAAAGGCTGTTCTACAAGACTGGATAGGAAGTCAACAAACACTTGAGGAGAGAGCACTTTCTTAAGTTGCACCGGTGACCCAACTGTTGTTTAATTTCCCTTGCGTTTACTTAGGTGGACAGAGTAATTCTAGAAGAATTTACAGAAGGGATGGGCCTTTGAGAAGCATTATAAGGAGGCTGAACTTGAGGTAGGTCTTTGACAAAGGCAGAAAAGGAGAATATAGCTATTTCCCACAAGGATAGCAGGTGTAGCATGATGGGGGCTGGAGAGAAGAAAAACCTTCCACAATGATTCAAAGAGGACGAATGTGGGGCGAGAGGAGCAGCAGTACAATTAGCACAGACTGGGGATCTAGGTAGGCCTGCGTGGAAAATCAGCTCCTCTGCTTTTCAGCTTAGCGATCTCTGGCAGGTTTCTAAATTCCTCCAAGCCCCCTTTTCCTCATTTATTGGAGAGGAGGAACACCACTGACCTTGCTGGGTCAAAGATTAGAGACAAGGTATGTAAGGCTCTCAAGGCAACGTCTGTCACTTTGTATGTGTTCAGTAATTGGCAGATTTAATAATAACATTGAAAATAAAAACAAAATAAGATGGGCTTAGATAGGAGTGGGGCGGAGGTAAGCTCAGGACTTAAGGAATCCTCAGTGATCAGCAGGAAGCCTTGAACTTTACCTTGTCACTCATCAAGGTTTTGGAACTGGAAATATGATGACATCAGTGTCCTAAGAGGATTACTTTGGTGCCAGTCTGTAGGACACATTTGAGATACAATATACCACTGTTCTCAGCAGCTACCACGAAACAAGATTGCCATGTGTGTGTGCGGGTGTGCGTGCGTGCGTGCGTGCGTGTGTGTGTGTGTGTTTCACCTGAATGTCAGAAGGAGATTGAACGTCTCTCCCTTGAGGTTGGACTGGAATGAGTTTCACTGGATCCCACTTTTCCTTAAAAGCAAGTTGGGCCATCCAATAGTTTCAAAAATCTTCCAGGACACAGAACAAAACAAGGAAAAAATGGTGTGTCCAAATGTAAAATCCTCTCTACCTTAATGCTGTCTCCCTCACAGCTAAATTCTTATTCTTTCACATGGTTTCCAAACCGTAAGTATCCCTCATTATTTAAATTAGATGAGCGCTCACATAATTTAATCTCTAGTATTTCTTCTCATTTTCTCTAATAAAAATAATAAATCCCTCTTGTACTTTTAAAGCTTTCACTAGAACATACACATAAGCTAGACAATTATAGCTTTTAATGAGTATAGCAGGCCTCTGGAGTTTAGGTTGATGAGAGTGTATTCAGGAAGACAGATATTGACTGATAAACCCACAAAAGTCTCTCCTACTTATTTGTTACGGGATACAGCAAGGGTAACATGTCCTTGAACACATCAGAGAAATAACCATTTCATCAAGATTCCTGGATCAATAAGTGTCAGTCCCTGGAAGAGGGTGGGCGACCGGTTAGGGGAAGGAAGATAGTGAGGGTCAGAATATGTCGGCAAATGTCACTCCACACTAGCAGAAGTGTGAGTTGCCAGCAAGCTTGCTTTCCAGCGAGGGCCAGCCCCCAAAGCAGACAGATACATGCAAGAGAAAAGGACGCCCCAAACCGGTGTGAGCTAAGCCATCTCTAAGTGGAGAGCACAACAGGGAATCCATGTCCCTCCTTCGCAAGGCCCCCCATATTCCTCGGGAGGGAGGCTACCACGATCCGAGCCTACTCAAGGGTGACTTGTGTCAGCTCCAGGAGGAAGAAGCAAGGCATCTCTGGGAGCAAGAAGAAATGCAGAGGACCAGAAGACTCTCGGGATTGAGAAGACACAGGTTCAGGTCCAAGCTCTGAGCACAAGCCAACCTGTTTCAGCTACTGAGAATCTGTGATGGGCAGATACTAAGGAAGGTGTGTGGTCAAGAATTACAGATGGAGACACAGCGCGGCTGCGGGGAGGCTCACCTTCTAGTGAGACAGCCCGTGGAAGTCAACCATGTGGCAAGTGCAGTCACTGACCCATGCCCACCATCTGATGGGACACAGAGGATGAACACTGGGTCCAAGGAGCTGCCGCATGACCTTGAACAATTCACTTACCCTTTCCAAACCCCCGTTTTCTCATCTCTAGGGTGAATGCCTGGGCTACGTGCTCCCCTGGAGCCCTCTCACTTTAAAAGCTATGATGGGATTCCTCTCTTTCCACAGAAGCTCTTGTGTACCTGCCCCAAATCCTGCCTCCCTCTGTTGCTGGCGGAGGTTGGTGCAATCAGAGAGCTGGGAGGTGGCAGCACGGACTGGCACAGACCTCAAAATAAAAAAGGAACAGCCTTTAATCAGTGGCTAAGGGCTAAGATAATTCTAGTATGTGACCTCTTGGTGGCCCGTGCCAATGTTCCGGTTAGAGAGTGGCTACTGTGTTATGAAGCAAATGTGAACCCAGGCGATCAGTTTGGGTTTTGAGGCATCTGCAATGGCTTAGAAAGAGAGCTGCTCTTTGGGGACCACTGATCCTATGATCTGTCCACCACTCAGAGAAAGTCTGGGGCTTCCCTGGACCCCACGGGAAGGGAATCAAGAAGTGGCTTTTGCAATTCCCTTTCCCATTATGCATAAATTAATTATACTGGGGACACAAACTCAAATCCATTAGCAATGGAGGTCAGGGCTGGGTTGTTCCAGTTGAGAAGGAGGTACAAATGAAGAAACCTGGCCTTTATTAAATGTCAGCATCTGTATTTGTTATTCTGAGGGTTCCTGAAAATATTCCTAAAAAAGAGAGCACATCAGTAGAAGCATCTATATGTGCACCCAAACATTTCATTCAATTACCACTTACTCAGTGAAAGACCACAGCTACTGACAGGCTTACGAAAGAGACACAGGAGGAGGATGGATGAAGCAGAACCGCATTTCTCTTTGTCCTAAGGTGCAGCCTTAACACTGTGAGCTCTCGTGATCCTATTTCTCCGGCCATCCATTAGTATAATAAATCCAAACTGTGTTTCCAGCAACAAGGATCAATTTGAGTTCAGCATGTTCACCTCAAAGTCATTCCCTGTAGGAGCTTTAAGTGAAAATAGATACAAATAAATCACTGAAATGATTCAAGACAGCCCCAAAAGAACAAACATCCGTGTTTATGGAAGAAGTTATGTCCCACAATAAGAAAGTGTGGCAGGATAAATCTAAGCTTACCAAAGAGCAAAATTAAAGGGTGGCTATTCACATTATAAAATCATGTGGTAGAGGTCCCCAAGACATATATTATTAAGAGGGAAAAAAAATCAAGCCACAGAAAAATGATAGAAAGATCTCATTTTTATACTCCTCCTGACTATCTGTCTTATTCCTGTCTAGAAAGATACACAATATTAACAATGTTATCTCTAGAGAGAGGGGGGAATTGAGGTTGGCAGGGTAGGGACAAGGGACTTTCACTTTCTGCTCTCTGTTCTGCACATTTCATTCTAAGATATATTTTATATATTACTTGGATAATTAATATCAAGGATTGCTGTATTTCTTTACAAGTTCCAGATAAACTAATAATTTAAACTATCATTTAATTCCGAAAGATTTAACTCGCATTTCAGGACCACGCCCAGTTCATAAATAATGTACACCTGCGCAGAGCGCCCCACCCCCCCCCCCTTTTGACATTCTCCTGCCACTTGAATTGCCCCCTTTGACACACATCGCATCCTTTGAAAAGGTGTTTGGATGGGGTGATTAGGGATGCCGCCGAAATGCCAGGTGATCAAGACAGCACACCTGAAACCTTCAGAACAGCTCGCTTCTCTTTTCAGCCCATCCCAGCTGGGCTTGGGCATGTCCCAGAGCAGCAGAAGCCCGGTCGAAGGACCCTTTCATTACAGATCTTCATTAACTGCCTGATTGCAGCGGGGTAAGGAAGAGAATGAAGGCTAGGATGAGCGTAGGAAAGCAACTCTCAAACACAGCACAAATTTCAAGACGCGATAATCAAAAGAGACACACATCCAGGAGCTCAGCTGTGCAAACACTCCAGAAATAGGATACGCTTCAGACGCCGCGGCTAAATTAGAGGTTCTTAATGACTTCACAATACGGAGGTTCTCGCACCAAGAATATGTCTGCCTGGCTTTCGATTGATCATCCCCCATTAGGTGGCCGAGCCCTGCAGCACCATTGCAACTTCTGCAACCATGCACGGGGATCGATATTTATAATTACCTTTCTCCTTCACCATGGCAACCGGGTCCTCTGGCCAGCAGCGCGGAAGGAAAGAGGAATCAAGTCTAGGAGTGGGAGCGCTCCTGGGCGGTCAGATCCGTGGCTGTAGACGCTGCGAGGAAAAGCCCCGGGCATCCACTCGCGAAGTCCGGGGCTGCTTTCTAAAATCCCGCCCCCATCCCGGGGGGCCGAGCTCCGGTGCCCGCCCCGCGATCGCCGCCGAGTGGCGGCCGCGCCCAGCTCGGGGACTCTGCCCTTGGGCCGAAACCACTCGCTACAGCTGCTGCTGTAACAAATGCAAAATTCCACTGTCCTAATCTCTGGTCACCGACACCACTTTGCATTCCTCGCACCCAGGCCGGGGAAACCGGCACAGAACGCTCCCTCCCCGGGTCTGATAAATGATTGCCAGAAGAGGGGGGCCGAGGAACAGCCAAGGGACTGTTTTGATAAATAAAACTAGTCAATTGTTAGCTCATTAGTTTCCTATTACTTCTGCTCGCAATTCTTAGTCCAGCTTCTCTGGGACACACTGAATAGATAAAATTAACCGTAGTAGAAAAAGGAAAACAGAATGCCAGTGACTCCAAGTTCATTTTCTTCAACTTCTGAGGCTCAATTATAATGAATAAAGATTGGCCTGGCGCTCACCTCCGCCCCCACCCGCCCCGCCCAACACGGTTTTCCTGAATGGGGGTGGGGGAGGAGGTCGGGGAGAAGCCAGAGGGGACCCGAGACAATGAGAGCCAGCCGTGGAAGAGGATCTTTCAGGATTCAGTTCCTTCCAGGATCAAATTCAGGATCAAAGCAAAAATCTGACTTATCCAGTTAGGTAGGATTCCGACCGTCCACTTTCTCTCTGCTTCCTTGGAGTTTTCTAGACAAGCCCCTTGAATATATGCATGTATGAGGGAGGAACCCTAGCCACAAAAGTGGGGGGCAAACAGCTGCACCCGCACCACTCACCCCCCACCCCCACCCCTCCAGCCTGGCGTAGCCACAGTGGCTACTGATAAAGCTTTTGCTTTCTGACCCACAGGGTCAAAGGTTGGTCTCCAGGGAGCAGAGGACCTCTGGGTTCACAAAACCCACACCCACCCCATTTCAGCACCTGTCTCCCGAACTCAGATCATTCTGCCGGCCACACGTCACATACATCCACCACGTGGGAGAAATGTGATGAGTAAGAGACAAAAAGACAGCCGTAGCCCCACTCCGGCAGAGCGGCAGATAGCCAACACATCTTTCCCAACCAGAATGCACAGCCAGTATTAGACTGTATTTATTGCAAATATTGTAACGTGTTGGGTCTGAGAGAGCCAGGGTAGCAGAAAGGAATGAAGTCAATGCACCTGCCTCATCTTTGACTGGGAGGTTGTTTATAGCCCCGATGAGGTTCAGTGGGGGGAGGGGGGGGCGGAGGCCCTTTACTGCTGGTTTTCTGATGGGTAACAGTAGCAGATCTCAAGCAGCTGTGACATTCCTACATCTGTGACTCAGGGCTTTACTATTAATAGCTTGAGTGTCTCAGCCTGTAAGGGCCAAGTCCTGTCCAAACCCTGAATCGTCTTTTCTGTGAAACATACTCGGCCCACACTGCTCCCTGCCCCCACTGTGGCCCTACAGGTCGGGTTTTTCCTAAGTCAGCAGCCAGCTGGAGCCTAAGTGCGAAAGAGCCTTGAAGCAGCTTTTCCAACCTCCATTCATACGTAGTACCAGCCAAGGGTTAGAGCAACCCCGGCAACTTGGAACTTGCAACTTGCAACTTGGGAGAGATGGGCGGGGCTCAAGCACATGGAGGGGACAAACCCTTTAGGTTCCCAGATTTCCGTGCACGAAGGCTGTACTCGGCTGCTTCTCCCACCCCTGATCACCCTCAGAGGTTATAAAGAGATGCTGACAAGCAGAATTAGCCTCAGAGAAGTGGAATTAGTTTAGTGCTGTGAGCCTAGCAGGTGAATTTATTTTATTACCTTTTTGCTGCATGGGCTCTGAGGCACATCTCTCCAAGGCTTTCATGGTATTCAGCTCAAAGCTAAGGCAACCGAGCTCTCTCGTCTTTCTCCCTCCTTCCCTCTCCCAGCTGGTACATGACAGCGAAACATAGTTGGGTTTCTAGTCCAAATCCAATCCTATGTAAGTGTTCCAGATACTATAAATGCAATTAGTTCAATTTCTCTTTTACTTGGCATGACAGTTTTTAATCCCGAGGTTTATTAACCAAACTGGTCCCTTATTACACTTCCGAACAGAAGTGTACAGAAACCCTGATTTAGAAAGTCTCTCTGGCAGCTTTAGGGACTAAGTTCCTGGAGTGACAGTTGGTGGCTATTCATTTTTCAGAGCAGGCTTTTCTGAAGGAAAATACTACATAGTGGTTCAGAGAGATTCCCTCCCTCCTGCGTTTTCCATGGAAAGAATTTTCCTGCACCACAAAGTGAATGAGTCACCAGCATTTAGTTGCTAAATAACAGTCATATGGCTAAAGTTCTCCCAAGAGTCAGACACTGCTACTTTAGGATAAAAGCATCCACTCGGCACTTTTAAGATAACCAAAGAGGGTATTACTAAAAGTTATTTTTGGAATGTGGGAGAGTAAAACTAAATTGTTTTTGTCTCCTTGCCTCTGGCTGAATAGTTCAGAGCTTAGAGAACAGAACGAAAAGGTTGATATTTTCTTCTTTTTTATTTTTTTTACTTTACAGTGCAGCAAAATAAATCAAGAAAAATATAAGGTTCACAAGATGGCAGGACTTTTTGTTCAAATGAGATAAGACTTCATAATACAGACACCAGCCCAAGGTTTTATTTGTCATTTTATTCACCCAAAATGACTCCCTGCCGCCCTTTTCATTCACTCACAAAATGAAGTCAGGGCTGGCCACAAGTGACCGAAGGACAGGAACCATTTTGTGGGAGAGAAAAGCTTTGCTCGCCTACAGCTACTCTTGGCGAAAACTCAAGAGTACATCATTTCAATAGAAGCGAAGCCAATGGAAAGGGAAATGTTGCAACCAGAACAAGCCACCTGGCAGAGCCCACTTCCTTGTCGTCCTCTCCCTTCCACAGATTTCCTACTGCTTGTGCACCTGTACGGCAGGAATTTCAGGACCCCTCCGTGACTTCAGGACCCCGGGTTTCCGGGTATCACACATCCCTCGATGCATTTGGACTCACGGGCAAAAGCGCATGCAAAATCCTTTCTAGGGGAATTCAGCTGAAAGAAAACTCAAGAATGAGTTCCTTACTTGCTTTCTAGGTCATGCTTACGTTAATCACCCTCACTGTGGACACGTCTGGAGCATCTACTGTGTGCCAGAGACTCCTGGGCTGGCAGTTCGAACACAAGAAGAGAGAAACCACTGCTTCGGAATTGCTTAACATCTGCTGGAAGGGATTCATACATGTGAATGTGCTCCATGAAATTAGGAAGGTGTTAAAGAGAGCAGTAGGGTGTCGAGGATTCCAGGCATTGCTGAACCCCAACCTGAGAGCTGGGACAGGCTTCCAGGAGGAGTGAGAGGACAAGTAAGGGCTGCCGAGTGAAGAAAGGGGGTAAGATCATTCATTCCAAGCAGAGGTCATGGGGAGCAAGAAGGTGTCAAGAAGCTCTTGGTTCATGGGGAAGAGGGAAAGGCTTGAGCTAAGGCCTGGGTGCTAGGTAGCAGCAGAGGGCTCTGAATGCCACACCAGAGAGGTAGGACCTTAGAACTGATATGGTTAGAGTCTCAAACCTGGGTTCCCATTTCTTTCCGAATTAAGGTCAAAAGAATTTGGCCTCATCTCAAAGTCAGCTGTCATCTGATTCCAACTATATTGCCTCTTCCCTCCATTTTAGGTGGGTTAGTGTATGCAGGTCCAGAAGTGTCTATGTATATTAGTTTATTTAAATATTTCCTTGATACCCGGAATAAAATGATAGCCATGTTCATCCCTTAAAATGTGCAGCATTTTAAGTAACTCCAGCCATCTGGGACTATAGTAATGGTTTCATACCCACCACCAAGCTGTGAGTTCCAAGTAGGGTTTTGTGACTTTCTAGATCCCCAATGGTATAGTTTGCAGATCTCCAGAGATGAAAATAATAGGGATGCTTTAAATGCAGACACCTGGTTCCCACCCAAGATCTGATGGTGCAGATTCTCTGCAGAGGAGGCTGGAGCTGCGGCCGGCTCCTTAAGTGACTAAGGACCCCAGGCCTGGCACACTGGCACGTAAAGCAGGAGGTGAATGAATATGAGATGTACAGACACAGCTATACACCGAGCTGCCACATCTAAAAAGCAACCCCTCTCAGTTAGCTAAAATAACAATCATCCGGACATTCACTGCGATCTTAATGGAAATTTAGTGGAAGTGATGATTCCAGAGTTTCATATGGCCTGAGACAAAGTCCTAAATGTCTGAGCCCTCTTGATCTACTCTCATGTCCTCAACGGAGAATTCCTAGGATTTTTTCCATATGAATCTCAGGGAATCAATGCCCAGCAAAGTTCTTTTCCATGAATTCCTCAAGTAGAATCATTTCACATTTGTATGCAAAACTTTCCCCCTTCTCAGAAGCCAGATCTGAATTTAGACCTGAGCAATAGTTTACAGCTTAAGAACAATTATTAAGGTATATTTAAGCCTTCCTATAAATAATCCACTGAAGATATAAACTGCAGAATGCACATAAAACAAGCCATTTCCCTACATGAGTACTGGAACCTATTACCGGAATTCAAAGGATCTCTTGATAGTAGAGTTTCATGGATTTTAGCCTACTTGGAGGCATGTGAGAAGTTCACAAGAAATACAGAAATAGCTCTGAATTACTTGGGGAAAAGGTCCTTTTAAAAAGCTTATTATTAGCTTTATCTTTTTTCTTTAATATTTTCTAGGTAGAAATACAGGTAGTGGGGAAGAATGATGGTCACTTTCTGTCATCTGGAACTGGGATGGCTTCCCAAGCAACACTCCCTTCCTCCTGGTCCTTAGGGCCACCAGCGCTCTGGGCTTGACTATAGGGCAGTGAAGATTTACATGTTTATTTTTGCAAAAGGCTCCTGGCTTTCTGAAGGAAGGGATCATATGTGAGTATCTGTATCCACATAGTGATAGGCACAGAGTAGGAAAGCAACATTAGATGAGTATTCACAATAAATGTCCCTAGTTCATCAGAGTAAGTCAAAATACCAGATAAGCGTGCACTTTTATTTTTTTTCATTTTTTAATGAAAAATAGACTGACTTAAAAGTCTAACTCAAATACAATAAAAGTAAATTCAGTATCATATGTAAGTCAATTTAGCAGTTGCTTAAAAGTATTTGTGAAGATGCAAACCCATAATGCACCTTGTAGAGAAAGCAAGCTGAAAAGAAATATAACCGGGTAGGCGTCTTAACAAACCCTCAGTACTACTTTTGTCACCACTTACAGAATGTTTATAATGTGTCTGCCACTATTCTAGTCTGTTTACATTTATCACCTCACCTAATCCGCATACCAGCTGGGTGAGATAATATTATTACACACAAGGAAAGATCCCAAACCATAGGCCCTCTCTTTGCTCTGTTGGGCCTTCCCTTTACTGGAGGTCGTGAAAGAGCCTCTCCTTCCCTGTACATGCTCCCCCCCCCACCCACCCACACACTCTCAATGTACATTGAATTCTTGGGCATTTCCAAAACACCTGGCACAACAGAAATGATGTTGCATTTTGCCTTCTTTGTATAGAACCATCTTCTCTTGATACCTTATCCTTTGTTAGTTCTTGGACTTCTTATGATAGGCCCTGATAGGTAAACAGGTAAACTGCATCATGACCTTGGCCTGTTGGGCTCGTCCTTGGCTGGACGAGGGAGGATAGTATACCAGATCTACATGTCACATCTTTTTTTGTTTTTTTCTAAGATTTTATTATCTGTTTGAAAGAGAGAGACAAAGAGAGCCCAAGCAGGAGGAAGGGCAGAGGGAGAGGGGAGGGACATCCCCACTGAGTGGGGAGCCCGATGTGGGGCTTGATCCCAGGACCCTGAGATCACGACCTGAGCTGAAGTCAGATGCTTAACAGACCAAGCCAGTCAGGTACCCCCATATCACGTCTTTTAAGATACCATTCAATCACCTGTCCTGTGGAATCCTTCTCAAGGACTAGCATTTCTGTGGTTTACATAGGAAGACAATTTTAAAAATTGGGGGAGTTGGATCAAAAAATTTTTGCAGGGTTTACAAAGCCTGCATTCACCCCCCCCCCCCCCCATTTAGCCTTACAACTCTAATTATGCCCACTCCCACTCTGGTACACTCCTAGAAAATAACTTCTCTCTCATTCTCCCTTGACATTTCAGCCGTCTTCTGTGGGACAGTCCAAAGGAAGCATGTGGCATGCACAGCCATTAGCACATCTGCTGCCCCCAGAAGGGCACCACTGTCCCCCAACATACGTCTCAGTAGGTTTCTCCAGTTCTTGCTGCAAGGACAGAAGAGGCTGTGCACCCAACGCTGTTTGGAAAACACTGTAACATGTGGGAAAAAATAGGCATCAATTTCCTATAAGATGCATATGTCAGAGGGAAAGGAAGTCCTAAGGCAGACTTGTCCAAGGTTATGCAATTACTTAAAATGGGTCAAAACTCCTGATGTCTTCCCTCTACCCAGTGGTTATGCCACTCTGTCACACTGGTCACATAGGCAGCTTGATCAAGCACAGCCAGGGTTTGAGCCCCAGCTCCGCCGTAGGCTGAGTAACCTTGGGCCCATTTGCTGTCCTTGGCTTTCAGCGGTCTCCTCTGTGAACGGTAATAATACGCTCCAGTTGTGGGGCGGTGAGGACCCGGCGGCTTCAAGGGCGTGCAGCCCGTGCGGTTATGCAGGACCCGTGTTCAGAAGGGCCCTCCATTTGGTTTAATGCTTTGCTCTTGTCCCATTGGTATTTGTAAGAATTTTATCTCTGAACTTGTGTTTTGTAGATGACATCCAGAGGGACAATGGAGCTTGCGTGTGAGCAGATGAGACAGATGCAGGATGTGTGACATCATGCCTGCCGCCCATCTGCAGATGGTGTTTATAGCGCACCATGAGCACAGAACTCCAGTGGACCCAAGATGCACGCGGGGAGCAGGGAAACGCAAGGTGAGCGCAGTTACGTCTACCACTGAATAAACAGGGATGCTGAGAGGGCAATTTCCATTTAGATTGGAATACTTGCTTGAAATCCAGACAGAAGGCAGTGGTGATCCAGAAAACAACTAGCCAAGGAACCCTACCCTATCCTCTCTGACTCTTGTTACCTCCTTGTATCAGCCAACCACTTACATTGAAAATGACGACATAGAAGAAACACTGCTCCCTTCCGGCTCTCAGCAAGCAAAGACAGGGAGCCCAGCAGAATGTGTGCGCATCAAGAGGCAAAATTAAAATAGTTGAGCTGTGTGTATATTTCCCTCTTTCTTTCTTTCTTTTTAAATAAACATATTTTAAAATAAAATAAAATTAATATTATTTATTTATTCTTCTTTATTTCCCTCTTCTTTATTTTACTTTTTTTTTTTTTTAAAGATTTTATTTATCTATTTATTTGTCAGAGAGAGAGAGAGCACGTGCGAGTGAGCACACAAGCAGGGGAGGGGTAGAGGGAGAGGGAGAAGCAGGCTCCCTACTGAGCAGAGAGCCTGATGTGGGCCTCCATCCCATGACCCTGGGATCACAACCTGAGCCGAAGGCAGACACCCAACTGACTGAGGGACCCAGGCATCCCCCTACTCTTCATTAAAGAATAAAATGCATATAGATCTACAGTCTATGAGATGGTGTAATTTCAATGATTCCACATATGAGCTAAATGCTCTTCTATTTGCATTCAAAATGAGCACCACACAATATAAACATGAATGGCCCAATTCATGTTAAAAATTTACAATTTTATTTTAGGAGGACCTGGGTGGTGCAGTTGGTTGGGCTGCCCACTCTTGGTTTCAGCTCAGGTCGTGATCTCAGGGTTGTGAGATCGAGCCCCACGTTGGGCATGGAGTCCGCTTCAGATTCTCTCTCTCTCCCTCTCTCTCTGCCCCTCCTACTTATGCTCTCTCTCTCAAATAAATAAATAAAATTTTAAAAATGAAATTTTACTTTATTTAGGACATTTAATAGCAAATAAAAATACCATGGCAAGGTGAGAAAAAGAGTGTGGAATAATATGTTATATTTCAATAATATAATAATAAATATATATCAATAATATATTTCAGAAAAAGAGTGTGGAATGATAATAATACATAATATAATATAATCCTAAAATAATATATTTTAGGATTTTATTTATTTTTATTGGAGCACGAGAGTGAGCGCACACAGAGTGGGAGGGAGAAGCAGACTCCCCACTGAGCAGGGAGCCTGATGCAGGCCTTGCTCCCAGGACCCTGGGATCATGACCCGAGCTAAAGGCATATACTTAGCTGACTGAACCACCTAGGCACCCCTATATTTTAGCACCTTTAATGGTATTTGATTTCTGTACTTTAAACAAGGTGCCCCACATTTTCCTTTTGCACAGGGCCCTGCAAATTCTGTGCCAGGCAAAGGGTGAGGACGAGAGGCACTCTGTATGAGATGAAATTGCCCCCCGCCGAGCCCCAGTACAAGGAAAGGCAATAACCATTGTTATGGTCTAGCCTCTTACTGTTTCATCAGTTTACAACAAAATAGGACAGACTTGAAAATGGTAAAATCCCAGTTTTCAAAACCATTTTAGGATATCAGGAGCCTTTTGAAAATACTGAATCTGGGGGACTTAACTTATAATGCCTTGAAGAATTTTAGTACCTCTCAATACCTTGGTATATGACCTTTGCTGCCATATGAGAGAAGGCGTGCGATGCCCACCATTAAAGTGAGAATGGATGTTAGTGTCAGGAAAGCTTCCCAGGAAGACAAAGTTATTCTTCTCAACCCACTCACTCATCCAGCAGGTACCGACTAAGTGCTTACTGTCAGACCCTCTTGTAGGTGCTGGGATATATCACAGCAAATAAAAGAGAAATCTTTGCTGGATGGAGCTTACATTCCAGTTAGGGGGAGGGTTGCTGCTATAATAAAATATATAAGTAAAAAATACATAAATGGTAAGAAATCTGGGGGAAAAATCAAGGCTGGAGAAGAACATGTTGGGGGAAGGAACTGGGGTTTTAAGTGGGTGGCCCAGGAGAGCTTCTTTGAGAAAGTGTCATCTGAGTAGGCCTGATGGGGTTGGGAGTGTGCGCAGTGTGACGTCTGTGGAAAGAACCCCCCCCGGAAACCGTGAATGGTAAGAGTGAAGGTCATAAGGTAGAGCTCACCCAGTGTGTTCAAGGCCCCGTAGGGGCCAGTGAGGCTGGAGGTGGTGGGGTCCACTGGTCTCGGCAAAGACCTTGGGTTTCATAGGTGAGTAAGGCAGGAAGGCTCTGAGCAGAGAAAGGTGAACTATCTGATGGTCATTTCCTGGCCAGGATTGTCCTGGCTCCTGTGTGGTGACCAGAGGAAAGGAGAGGGGGCAAAGATGCAAAATGTTGTATTGATGCATGAAATTAAAAAAAAAAAAAAAAGAGTTTCAGAGTGAGATGAAGACAGGACAAAATGAGATGAAGGAAAAGATGGTAGAAATAAGGAATGAACCCTGCGGACCAAGATAGTATCAATAGCAATAAATGAAACACCAAAGAACAGACACTGATACAATATCCACTTCTTAGCATAGGAACGGGCTTGAACTGATCTCAGTGAATGCAGAACAAAGCACCTAAAACAATGAGAGAGAGTCAATAGATGTTCAAAATAAAGGAAGACTTTAAAAAACCCTTATGTCCTAGATGTGGAGAACATAAAAAAGAGAGAAGCTATATTCAAAGATTAACCCACAAGGACATCCTGAGGGGCGCCTGGATGGCTCAGCCAGTTTAGTGTTTGCCTTTGGCTCAGCTCATGATACTGGGGTCCTGGGATCAAGCCCTGCATCAGGCTCCCTGCTCAGTGGTGCTCTCTCTCTGTCTTGTGCTTGTGCCTTCTCTTTCTCTCTCTCAAATAGGTTTACACTTAACAGATTTAACGAATATAGATACAATATTTTGGCAAAATTTGACATAGGATGCTAAGTCCAAGTCCTAGCCTGAGCTTCTGAATGTCACAGGGTATCATTCCCCATTTATCCAGGCAGAAAAAACCTACAACCCAAAAAAGAGAAAAACTCAGGCTCACCTCCAACTTCTCAACAGCAACACTGATGTGTAGAAGACCATGGGGCAATACTTGGAAGTCTGGAGAAGGAAAGATTCCCAAGAACTTCACATGCACAGTCAAAAGGTTCATACAGGCAACAGGCAAACCACCACAAACACAGGGCGCTCAGGAAATACACCTCCACATACCCTTCTTGGGAAAACCGTTTAACAACAACATTGGCTCACTACTGGGTTATGGTTCTAGAAGAAAAGAAGGCAAAGCACAATGTGCGAACAACACCATGAGGGACAAAACCAGGAGCTGGGTGGGAGACAAGGCCCAGAGGGCGACTGTGCTGGTTTTCCCAGCAGGAAGAGAGTGACCTGCACCAGACCAGCCAAGCTTCTCAGTGTTGGCGTCCTTTAGAAGAGTCTGAAAGCATACGACCCAGTTGCTTCGTCTTTGCTGAGAGCTGAGGCTCAATCTCATGACTGTCTTAAACGTCCGCCCTCGTTTCTTGGACTTAAGGCAAATGTATCTCCGGCATCTTTAAGAAAAGGGAGGTGACATACCTTTGCCTTTTTACTGCTTATTTTATTTTTTTTTCCAGATTCTTAGTTCAAAAATTGAAATTGTTACTACTTTATTTATATCTAGGATTTCCGCAGTATCTTTCCTCCAGAAAGAGGATACACTAGTTCAAAGGATAGCCACATAGGTTGTTTTTATTTTTTTAGCTTTACAGTTATTTAGTCTATATGTTCATGAAATGCCATGAAAATCCTCATGACAAGACTTTCACTTATCAACACAGAGTCTTGTCCAGGTGTAACTACATGCCTGGGGGGACCCTGCCCCATCCACTCCTCTTCTGTTCCCATGCTCCCCCTCTTTTGCATAGGTACTGAGCCATATGACTTCTTGCCTTGGCCATGGCTGACTGGATCATTAGTAGACCCTGGAAGGCGGGAGGGATAGGAAAACTCGTACATCAGCTGGCCAAACACAGTTTATATTCTGCCTTGAAAAAGATGAGCAGGGCCAACTAGGTTTTCACTCTTGGGAATCTGAACTAAGACACATAGAGAAAAGTCCCAGTCAGTGGTGGGTACTTGTATTAAAAGGTCAGGTAAGTCCAGGCAAGGAGGCCACCTTACCAAAATTCTGAGGGGAACAGTGTCAGAGGAAGCCAGCTGGGAGGGAAGAGAGTAGGATGTTCCCTAAAACTGAACTGATAGTCCTGGAAGGGACTGGAATTTTATACTTCTGGAGACCTGGCGGTTCAGCATTTCCTGGGTTCCTATGAAACTTCTTTATCTTCTCAGACTATCCTTTCTCCCCTCGTTTGTTTGCTCGTATCTCCTTGGCATCCACTTCTACAATTCAGACCTGGTTACTAGAAACCTCATGATGGGTGAGTTAATGCATCTGGAAGCTGTTTCCAGGCAATGACTGGTGGGGAGGTTGCAGACAGAGCAATGCCCCAGCTGGGATATTTCTGATATTTCTACATTACCTCCCCGAGTTCCCAAGGAGTTCAGTTTGGGCTGTCTGGGTAGCCTTGGGTAACTAGTTTGATAATTTAACTTTTATTAGCTTCACTCTCCTACCTGTGTTTCCTGGATCACCTCCTAAATAAATAACTTGCCCTCAAGTCCTTGTCTCGGGGTGTGCTTTGGGGGGTGTTCAAAACAAAAGACAACCTAAGTTATTCATATTTTTATGACACAAAAGAAAGAAAAATTGGTCTTGATCCTCTGATCACTTTCGACCAGTCCTTTACTTTACATCTGAGACAGATTCTAAAGAGAATAGATTCTTCTTCTCTCAAGAGAATCGGTGACTCACTGGATCGTTTTTCTGGACAAACATCATGGCATTCATATGCACACACTGTGCTAATGCACTTCTTCCTTTAGAATATGTAAATGAACCTACTTGCCTGAACTCAGGTGACAGGTGTGCGAACTAACCACCGCCTCATCAACAAACAGGACCCCCAAATGTCTGTTAGCCCGCAGTTCTGTTTTAGGGAGGAGGATGTGACTTAAACCTTCACGCAGACGAACGTTTGTACAATCCAATCAGAGACTGTGCTGGTCTTACAATACGCCATGTCTCAAGTTGGCTGTATTTCTGAAGAGGTAGAGAAGGTAGTTTTGTTCCCTTCCTCCCTTCCTCCCAGTCCCCAGCAAGCTAGAAAACACGCCGCATACGTATAAGATTTGTTAGGGTTTGCGAAGATTAGAGGGAGGATGGGAAGAGAAATATTTAGAACTTCAATCGCTCTTGGTTTTGGATCTGGGTTGCACAATATAGTTTTTCTCTTCCTGAATAAAATACCCTTAGAGTGCTGAGCCTTTAGCAGTAGGCTTTGCTGGCCATCACGTTCACACACAGGAAAAAGCACAAAAGCCCTAAGAATGGCAGTAAGCTGTAGCATCACGCCGCTGAAAGCAAAGTGGGCAAAAATCAGGGAATCATGAAAAGAAATGAACAACAGTTGACTCATTCATTATGCTCACAGATATTCACTGAGCATCTACAATATGTGTAACATCACCACTGAGAGGCTGAAGGTGGGCTAGAGGTCAAAGATGCCTAGTAAGCCCTCGATGGGCTTATATTCGAGTACGGCAAATAGCGCAAGTACCTAAAGAAGGAGCAAGGCGCTGGAAGCAGAAATACCGAGAAAATGCTACAAAGGTTTGAGGGAAGGAATACTTGCTGCCTTGGGCTCACCACTTCTCACCAGCTGTTCAAACAGAATATGATCTAGACCGTCCTGGTACCTAGACCGAGATGCTAACCAAACGTGTGTTAGAACCAGCTCCTTGTATTCTCTTTAAACTCTTAAAACAAATCGATTTACCACGATCTACGTTAGCACAAGTTCATCTGAAGTATTACGAAACAAATTAACATCACATGGTCTTTTTGTCAAGAATAATCCTGGACCTATTGATGACCTTAACAATAGGCAGCAGGTCTGGCTCCCAAGTGATTACAGAATTGGACTGCACCCTTCAAGGACAGGTCCTTGCCCGAGGAAAAGATAACAGATGAGCATATCCAGCTACTTACTAGAATCACATGATAGCACTTCAGGGAAAAGGGTGATATGAAACAGAACTGGGACCTGTCCCACGAGAGGAGTGAATGTTAAACACGCCAGAATATTCCGGTGATGTCAAAAATGACCTTACAACGTGATCGGAGTAGTGATGGACAGAAAGGGGGAAGGGTGGGTGCTGGCGGTGGCTCCAGGTATTGGGCTCCTCTTTCCAAGCTTATCTTCTCCCCAGGGGGACCCATTTTCTGTCATGAGGGTTCTCCCTCTCCACCGGGCCACACACAGACCTTTGTGAGCTGGATTTTTCTGAGCACTGTGAGTCAGATCAGTTCTGACGTCCTCTGATTCATTTCAGTTGCTATCTCTGGCTACAGAACCTGGATGAGGAAAGATCTTGAAACATCAACCAAACAAAACTTGGGGGGCACCTGCAGCACAAGAAGGAAACCAGCCAGTTACTGTCTCAGAGTAAAGGTCCTCCCTTTTCGTACATAATGCATTTGCAGGCCTTTAAGTAGCAGGGATATTAGGGCCAAGATCCAGGATGTAAACAGATGTGAAGGTCCAGTGGGATTTTTTTATTTCACTGAAAACTGGCTATTCCACTTTTGAGGAAGAGCTTGGACTTAATTTAGAATTGTATTAAGTGCTATTTTTAATGCAAAATAGTGCAGTCACTGGGGAAAATGGCTTAGCAGTCCCTCAAAAAGTTAAACATAGAGTAACCATATGACCCAGCAATCCCACTCCTAGGTACATACCCATGAGAATTGAAAACATATGTCCGTACAAAAAACTTGCACTTGTATGTTCATAGCAGATTCATAGCCCCCAAAGCAGAAACAACTCAAACGTCCGTCATCCAATAAATATTAACCAAAATGTGTCCTATCCATAACATGAGATACTGTTGGCCATAAAAAGGAAGAATGAGGTATAGACACGCGCTATGACACAGAAGAACTGTGAAAATACTACGCTCAGTGAAAGAAACCAGACACAAAACGCCACATGTTGTATGATTCCAATGCTATGAAACTCCAGAAGAGGAGAATCCATAGATAGATAGAGACAGAAAGTAGATGGGTAGCTGCCAGGGGTTGGGGGTGCTGATAACAGGACGTGACTGCCAACGGATACAGGGTCGTTTGGGGGGTGATGAAATGCCCTGGGATTAGACAGACAGGAATGATGGTTATAGAACCCTGTGAGTACACCAAACAAGCCACAGAATTGTCCATGGTAAAATGGTATGTTTTTATGGTGCGTGAATTATGTCTGAATTTTTTAAATGTATGAAGTGCCTTCATTTATCAAGCAGAGTTATACGCTGGAGAAACAAGGCCACGTTCCTGCTCGTAGGAACCTTACTACCTGGTAGGGAGAGACATGTAGACACATGTGTCCATCTGTGAATCAGCGACTGTGTGGGACAGGAAGGGCCCCCAAAGAGGGCAAGTCTGGAGAGGCTTCCCAGCAACGTTTCACCTGAGCTGAATCTCAAGCTAAACAAAACAGTACGGAGAACGCTTGATCTTCTTTTCTGCAGTGCTAATGGGGGGGAAAGAAGCCTAATCTTTCCCACTTCTAAATGATATGACAGACTCCGGGAAAGTCATTTTACTCCTCTAAGCCTCAATCTCTCACTCCCTGAGGAGGGTGTTGATACCAAAGCTTTATTTCTACCTTGAAGAAACATCTAGAACTCTAAGGCATACCATAGTCCATCTGGAGTTCTAGCATATTTAAATTTGAAGGTCCCATGAATTCTGATTCTGCAAAGGATTCCTCGATAGCATTCCAGGTGCTGTGCCTTCCGAAGGCTGAGGAAGGAGTCCTCGCTCTTCTGGCTGCCTCTACACCCCGAGGAATGACGCGCACACACTATGCTACCTTACAACTGGCAGCCTTTGTCTTGCATCCCAAGGCCATTCCTAACTCATTCATGTCCAACTCACTCAGTTAACAGGAGTCTATATTCCTGAGCCCAGGGTCACACCCCCAAAATCATTAAGATCAAATGATGCTAAATTAGGGGTTTTTGTGAAGGTAGCCCATTCTTAGGAAAAACCTTTTTAAAAATATTTTTAAAACTAGGATAAAAAATTTTTTTTTTTAAGTTGGGATAAAAACAATGACAGACAATAAATTTAAATGGACTGCCTTCCCCTCAGACTTTAAATAAGATTAGTTTTTTTTTTTTTAAAGGTCTATTGACTTATTTTAGAGAGAGAGAGGGAGAGAGCACACAAGTAGGAGTGGCAGAAAAAAGGAATGTCAAGCAGTCTCTGCACGAAGCATGGAGTCCGAGGTGGGGCTCGATCTCACAATCCTGAGATTACCACTTGAGCCGTAGCCAAGAGTCGGATTCTTAACCAACTAAATAAGATCAGTTTTTAAGCATAGATAATTAAAACTGGTGGAGCATTTCAGCATTTTTAGTCACTCAAGGAAGTAAATTAGATGGGAACATTTCCTTTGAAAATAGTTACTTGTTCACATTCCTGGACCCAAATAAATAAATAACAAAGAAATAAAACAACAAGGTTGGACTAAGCAGGATCAGGCAAGGAAACCAAGTGAAAATATGTCTTCTAGTTTTTTTCTATTTCTAGTTTTTCTATTTCCTATTCTTCTAGTTTTTTCTATTTCCTTATGGTTGAGATATTTCCTTTCTGTTCGTATTTTCAGGATTCCTTCTCTGTTTTCTACCCATTTGCTTCCTTCGAAAACTAATGTTATTTATTACATAACCATTTATTTGGATTCTCCTACTTTTGGGGTGGAGAGAAGCAGAACAGGGACATAGTGACTGAGAACCTACTCTAACCTATATTAAATGCTGATATATTTTCTTCTTCTATATCTACATTTTCTTTTTGTCCTCATAAATTACTGTACCACCCACCTTCGACATGTGATAAAACCAAGGCTCAGAGATATTAAGTAACGTGTCCAGGTCACACAGCTAATAAGGAGTGGTGCTAGAGTTTGAACTTGGTGGGGTGGTCTGACCCCATAGCCCGGCACTCAGAGCCACTGCCCCCCGCGGCCTCACCCAGCCTCAGTTACGGAGAGGCAGGGGGACGATTTCATGCCCTTTGTGTTCTAACACAGCGATCTGATTTCTGCAAACATTCATTCATTCATTTACTTGCACACGTACGGGCTTTTCTGTGCCGGGTACTAGAATCAAGTAAAAATATGGGTGGGGCTCTCTCCACACCCAGAGAGGAACTCACGGTGCATTAGAAGAGAGGCTTAGAACTGGGCGACCAACGAAAATATGCACAGGGTGCCACAGAAGCACAGAGGAGGAGGAGGCGAGAAGGAAGGTAAGCCTGCCCGGAGGAGGAAAAGCTTAAACTGGATCCTGACAGTCAGAGGAAGCAGGAAGCCTATGCCAGGCCACAGAAGAGCATGTGCAGGGAGAGACCCATGGGGAGAGGGGCCTTCAAACATTCCTGACAGAGAAGTCTGATGTGGGCATTTGGGGGTTAATTGTAGGACATGACAGAAAGGCAGGGCCTGACCATCAAGAGCTTGAAACCATGATTCTGGGAAATATGATTAAACTAATGGAAGAGGAAGCCTTGGGAAGCTAACAGGGTCATTGCTAACTGCAAATGAAAAGAATGCCAATGAGCTAAACCCTTACCAAACAGATGAAATCTCTAATCTGTCTCCTTCAGTGCCTTCCCACGACTTAGGAGGAAACTGTCCACCACTCATCATGTCCATCCCCAGGAGAATAAAAGTCAAAGCTTTTGACTCCCGCATGCTGGGGAACTGAAGCCAGCCCCTTGCCAGCCCCAGATTCCCGTTACTACTTTGTGCTGCGCTCAGACACCAGTCGTAAGCCGCCAGTCAGGACCGTAGGGCTGAAGGGAGGAACCAGACCTTCTTTCTGGCAGTATCTCTTGGAATACACTGTTTTCCATGGCAGGATCAAGTACTTCTCTTACATGTAAGGGAGGGGCTTTACAATGGAGTCTGAGGTTTGCAAAGTATGAAAAACATTTTCCCAACATAGCATCTCAGTTGCACCAGGAAGATTCGATAGAAAAGCTCCACAGAGTCCTGAGGAATAGCTCTTTGAACGAGACAGCAAAGTCCCTCAACATCGAAGCCCTTCCCCTGGCCCTTTGCCATGTGTCTGATGGGTGGGGTTGGGATTAGTGAGTGAGAAGGGGACACAAAAAGGAAAGTTGCAGAATCACAGTTATGATCAGTTTGAAAACTGGTTGATATCACTTTAAGAAACAACAGAAAAAGGACAGTTGCAGAATCACAGTTATGATCAGTTTGAAAACTGGTTGATATCACTTTAAGAAACAACAATGCACAAACACCCATAAGGTTCCCTCCGTCATGTGGTGAATCTGAGTTTTTGAGTCTTGGTGAAGACAGTCCCTAGAGGTATATTAAACATAATAAGGAGGACACAGCAGGTGCCTGAATTGAAGCAAGAACGCCTTTCCCTCTTCAGGGATATGAATTATTTTTCCAGGGAGAGGGCTGCCAAGTCTACTTTGGTCCCTGGTCTTCAGTCCAGAACATTCTACTTTGGGATTTGGACTCAGCTGACAACATAATCACTGAATCCTTTCCAGATACCCTTCGGGTGTTTGATAACAGTGCCAGTCTCTCCTTGTTTGTTTGTCAAGAAGATACTTGCCCTAAATTTGCTCTTTCGTTTTCACTAGTCACAACAGCTCAGAGACAAAAATCTCCCAGGTGCAAAAACTTATCTAAGTTGCTATAGTAAAGCCAAGAGAAAACCCCATATGGATAGCTTGTGTTTGTGAACCAGGGAAAAGCAAGGTTTGCTCACTTTCTTGGGGAAAACAATTTATTTTATGAGAGTCTTCAAATTTGAGTTGCGAGAGGACTCAATTAGTCCTACTACTTAAAAATGATACGTGTGCCAATGCTTAGCCGATCTCAGGGCTGACTGTCCTTCTGCTCGTAGGGCTGAGGCCATACAGCAACATGAGTATGACCCTAAACTTGGGTATTCAGCCAGGCTGGCATCAAGTCCAAATCTAGCTCTTCTACTCACTACCTATGTGACTTTTAGCAGGTTTCTTATAGCATTCTATGCCTCCGTTTCTTTATCTATAAAATGAGGCTAAAAGTAGTCCTCCCTTTGTTGAGTTATTATGAATATTTAATATTTAATGGGGAAAATGATAAAGCAGTGGAACACAATGTCTGAGGCATAGCAGGCCCTCTGTGAATCACAGCGGTTCTTCTAGAATGGTACTGTGGCCACCATGAGACAGTTACCTGCACACGCAGAAGCTGTTTTGTGCATTCGCTTACCTGTCTGTTTTGTTGCTATGTCCCTGCTTTTTGCCAATTCCCTTCCTGTTCTTCAATGGAGAAAATAGTTTCTTCCTTACCAACTTGTGAGGTTGTTTTGAGCATGACAAAGGAAAGGTCCATGTAGGGACACTTTGAGGAGCACGGAGGCCTGTACCACTCCGAGTAGGAATCGAGCCCCAGACAACAACAGGAAGCTGTAGCATCTTGAGGTCTTTCTGGCAGCTGCAGGACGCCTTTGCCAAATATCCCCGAGCATCCTGCCAGGAGGTGCTCCCGAGCACTCGGTGTTGCTAGTACAGGAACACGCAACGGCTGCGGGAGGGTGCATTTCCTCCGAGCACCTGTCCCAAACAGGATACTCTGAGCACACGTGGTGGCTTCCCAGGAATCCCACTTCCTGTATTGTTCTGGGCCCCAGCGGCAGTACAAAGCCTGGGCCCTCATTACTTCACAACAGTGGCAGACAAACAACAGAAATCATTATTTTTTAAAAATAATAAACAGTGTTATTGTATTCCTATTGTAGTTAAAATTTAGTGGATGCTCACATGTGCCCCTGTACTGTACAGTTTTCATATGCATGTTCTCATTTAATCCTCATAATCGACATTGCCCTTTGGCTGGGCTCCTGGCCCTAAACCATACCTTCTTCAAAAACGTCTAAGTCCCCTTCTGGTGCCTGGGACCAACTAGAGCCAGCAGTGCTGCCTTTGGGTTGGGAAAGGGGGGCACTGCAGCCTGCTTCTTGGAATTCTCTCTGATGATCCTCTATGTCTCTCCCATGCTAGGCAGGGGGTTGACCAGATGCCCTCTGAAGGTCTAGGACTCCTGTCAATGGGATTGTCTCAGGGCCCTGGAACTGACTGGAGTCCAGGAGGGGATTTTGGTGAGTGATCAGTCCCTCCGGCTGGCATGATATTTCTTTCCCATGAGGGAACAAGATCAGGCTGTTGACACACTGATTTCAGGTGATTCAAACTGTTCATATACACAGGGGCACCACAAAACAATATTTGCCCAGGGATGCATATATCCTAGGGGCAGACCTGCTCACTGCAATCATAGAAGGTAGGCATTCTTCTACATACTTTATGGTTGAAGAAACTGTGACTTAGAAACACTATCTTCCCCAAATAACACATTTAGTAAGTAGAAGAGCTGGGACTGAAATTCTGGAATGTCCAACTCCAAAGCCACATGCTAAACTAATCCCCCAGATTTCCTTATCTGCCTTCCCTGAGATATGGACATCCCAATAATGGTGACTCCTCTAGCCAGTATCAAAGCCTCTCTTTGATACTGTTTGTTCTCTTGTTATTGAACCTACTGACAAGCCATTTTCCAGCACATGCTCTTTCAACCACAGTTTACTGGTCTACCCTTGACTTCCTGCCTTCTCCTACCGGCAGACATTATCTCTTCCACAAGCATCAACGGCTCAGTCCAAAAACATCTGATTTGAATCTCTTACAGTGGAAGCATTCAGTAGAAGCACCAAACACCGTCACAATAAAGTGTCAGCTCCAGCAGAAACCTGCGTGTTCAGTTTTTATCTCTAATTGTGGAATAAACCTTTTTTCCTCAATAAAGCCATTTAGGTTTCCACCAGCATGGTAATGTGATGCTTGAGAGGTTAGGTGTGGTCAGTGGGTTCTGAATACGGTTGTTCTAGGGTAGAAGAAGGCGCTGGGAGCGCTGTTAGAGCTTCTCCCTCCCTACTCCAGGCTCCCCTGAGAAGGAGGGAGTGGAGACTGTTGGGGAACGCGACAGCCAAGGGGCTGGCCACATCAGCATGGCAGGTCCCCACCCCATCCATCTGCCAGCCACTCCTCCCCACTGCCATCAAAGCTCAGGAGAGCCACAGTGAGACACCACTTTATTCCCGCTCGGATGGGTCGAATCCCAAGTCAGATAATAACAAGAGCTGGCAAGGATATGGAGGAGCTGTAGCCTTCCCGTGCCGCCCATAAGAGCATAAAGTGATGCAGCTGCTTTGAAAATGGTCTGGCAGTTTCTCCGAAGGTGAAACGTAGTCCCCATGTGACTGGCAATGTCTCTCCTTTCGAGAGACCCAAGAGAAATGAAAAGACACGTCCGCACAAAAACTTGTATATGAATGTTATAGCAGCATGATTCGTAACAGCAAAAAAGGGGAAAACCACCCAAATGTCCATCTGCTGATGAGCGGACAAACAAACTGTGGTTTAAGCGTACAGTGCAACCCTATGTAGCCTACCCAGGGAAGGGAGTTCTTGAAAACATGCTAAGTGAAAGAAGCCAGACACAAAAGACCACATAGCATATGATTCCACTCAGAGGAAATGTCCGGAATAGGGAAATCCATAGAGACAGAGCATAAAGTAGTGGTTTCCCAAAGACTCAGGGTGGGGTGGAAAGGATAGTGTGGTAATGGGGTAATAGCTAACGGTACAGCATTTCTTTCTGAAACAATAAAAATATTCCAAAATTCACTGTGACGATGGTTGCACGTATCAGTGTATATTAGTGAATGAACTAAAGTCACGTATACTGTAAATGGGTAAATTGTATGGTGTATGAATTCTACCTCAAAAAGCTGTTAAAAAGATGGGGCGCCTGGGTGGCTCAGAGGATTAAGCCGCTGCCTTCGGCTCAGGTCATGATCTCAGTGTCCTGGGATCGAGCCCCGCATCGGGCTCTTTGCTCAGCGGGAGCCTGCTTCTCTCTCTCTCTCTCTGCCTGACTCTCCGCCTACTTGTGATCTCTCTCTCTGTCAAATAAATAAATAAAATCTTTAAAAAAAAAAAAAAAGCTGTTAAAAAGAGAATTGCAAACAGCAAAATGAAACACCCCCAGGTTAACTCACCCACTGTGCTTCACCTTAATCCAGCCGTGCCCGGGAGTGAGCAGCTCGCTATTTGACTTCAGAAAGTCACCAGAACATGGCCCATGTTCCTGGTTTGCAGGGACCATGTCCAATAGCCTTTCTCTCCTGTATTGATTCGAGCCCGATTTGGAAAAGGAGCGGGCAGCTAAGTACCTTCTTTATTAATCATAAATTCGAAGTGTGCAAACTCCCAAACTCCCAGTGCTTACTCTCGCCCACAGGCTGGGCTTTCTCCCTCTCTTTCCTGGGCAGCTGGACTGGTGACCACGTTCTCATGAACTTCGCCGCAAAGAAGCCTCAACCAGTTGTCCAAAGATTACAACTATTTTCCCTTTTTCTTTTGTAAATATCGCACAAGATGAGCACACCCTAGGCAGGAACACAACAGAGATCTCGCCTTTCCAGAGGTCTTTCTTTACTATTGTCAACAGGCTCCCTCGAATATGTCTTTTCGATCGATGCTTGAACATACGGAAGAACAGCGCGGGTGGCCAGAGCTCTTCCCTTTCCATCACATTTCCTAGTTGGGAAAGAGGTGCACTGGCTACAGAGATTATAAAGTCCTGAACAAGAATACCCTCAGAACTTGCTCCAAAGCTGTACTCAGGTTGCACGCTCCTTTCCTCCTACGCATTCCCCTCCCCCTGTTAATTATGTATAAGGGATAGGGTTTCTTTTGAGGAACACATTAGGGAAGAACACTCTAGATGGTACTTCAGAGGCCAATCCCAAGACATGAAGCCATGTGCAGAGCGGGCTCCCTCACTTACCGGGAGGATCCAGGCAGCTAACCAAGTGCTCCAGGGTGCAGTAGGTCTCGGGGTGCAGATACAACAAGTGGGTGATGGTGGCCCGCCGGTGAGCAGGCAGGGGGGTCCCGGTGATGCTCACGTCCTGCACAACCAGCCTCCTCCTGTACGAGCCCATGCGGCCGGCTCTCTCAGAAGAGGACACTCTGCTTTTCTCAGAGCTGCACAGTTTCCCCAGACACTTTAAACCGAGGAAGGAGGGCATCTTGGTATGGACTGCACACAAAGGAGACACAGACACCAGGAGCCCAAGAGGCTGTGCTTTTCCCTCGACTCTCCTGGCTCCTTCTCATTTGTTTGTTTGTTTTTCTTCCCTGCCCGTAAAGAAGATTAGGGGAGTTATAGTTCAGTGATTAGCCCCAAGAGCTTAGGGCTCCGTGTAGTCAGAGGATCAGGTATAGAGAGAGTCACCACCAGGAACGCAGGCAAGGGTCAGTCTGAGAAGCGAATGCATATCCAAAAACCAGATTAAGATCCAGAGCAAGGGGAAGGACACAGCTGCAGTATCTAAAAGAATTCACCTGCCAAGAGTCCTTGTACATTAATATCTCTGGCAGGAGCACTGCGAACAGCTCTAAGGGTATCCATTGTATGTAACCTAAAAATGCAGAGCAGAAGAAACCCAGAGAATAATTCCATGTTCTTCAGTATTTCAGATCTCACGGGAGAGAGACCTCAAGAGAGGTCTTCAGTTTCCACTAGCTACAAATCCAGCTCCAGGCCACAGTCCATACTCCTCTCCACCTTCTAGAGGGAAACCCCACCTCCTAGTGCCATGAAAATCTTTCTGCCTTATTCCATTAAGCCAATGCTAATAATATTCTTGATGCTGTTTCACAGGGTTTCCACCATTGCAGAATCACGTGACAGAGGCAGAATTACCATGTAGGGAGTTGCGTGTTTTCACAAAGTTATAAGCTAGCAGGACCCTCACTCAACTAGGGGGGTGACATATCAAGGGCAACCCTAGCCATGAACGTTGGCCCTCTGACACCCACTCAGGGTGCAATATATGGCAGCCTGAAATGACACAACAGTCACAAGTCAGAGTGAAAAAACCCATACTGCCTGCTCCCGTCACTGGCCCATTATGTTCTGATACCATTTTTCCTTTCATTAAAACCTGTACACGCTTTAAACAGAATAGAGTTAGAGAGCCGGAAAGGCCTTCAGAGATAATCTGGTCCAGTGCTTCTCAAATAATGCCATGCCTTAGGGTCTTCTGTTGAAGCATTCGACTATGGAACACTAGCCTGGACCTGTGAATGAGATGCTGCAGAGGGGTCAGGCCCAGGAATAAAGGCAGGCAGAGAGAGAGAGAGAGGAGGAGGAAGCAGGCTTTCCGCCGAGCAGAGAGCCCGATGTGGGGCTTGATCCCAGGACCCCGAGATCATGACCTGAGCCGAAGGCAGAGGCTTTAACCCACGGAACCACCCAAGCACCCCAGACCCAGGAATTTATATTCCTCTGAAGTTCCCCAGACCAGGACCACCACTCAGGAAGCACTCATCTCCTCCAGCCCTTCAATTTCAAGATGGGGACTGTAAGTCTCAGAGATGCTAAGTGACTTTCCCAGGACAACAAAGCAAGCCCATAGCAGATCCAGGTCTCCTGACTCCTAGGTTATGACCGTTCCTACCACAGTCGTCAGGTCCTTCCACAAAACTTACAAACAGAGTAGAGAAAGGAAACTAGTTTCTAATCTTTAATGCAAGACTTGGCAACAGAGCTCAAGAACCAGAGAATCCAAATGTGCTATTATGACCCTAGCCCAGTGGGAAGCACAGTGGGACTGGGGAAGTAGATTCTGTTTAGAGGCCTTCCACAGTGGGACGGAGCTGGGGAAGGGGGAAATAGAGGAGCCTTTCTACTACCAAAGTCACATGGTAAAATTTCTATTCTCAAATTTGGGGGAATTAAGCCCTGGACCGCTATTGCCCCCAGAAAATAAATCCTTCCAAGGTCTCCCTCTAAAGACAGTTTACAAAGCAGGTGAAACAATCTGTGTATGTTCTATTTCTTGCTTGACTATTCAAAGATCCTTGGGATATACAGTGTAAGATACTTTACCAATGCTTCCCAGAGTGTGGTTGTTGGACCAGTTTGTTTAAAACACAGATGCCTGAGGCCCATCTCAGATCTAGGTTCTTCTAGAGCATTTTTCTATAAACATCATAGAGTGGGACCTCTGCCCTCTACCCGTAATTCCATCTTCCTGTGGTTAGGCTCCTACAGGCCTGCTGTTTTCAAACTAAGCCCCCGTGCAGCTCTCTCTGCTTATGTGTGTTCACATGGCTCGTCCGCGAAATGTGTGTGTGTGTGTGTCTGTGAGGCTGGATCCGACCACTTGAAACATAGGCTCTAGCATACATTAACAATGTACAAACACAGACTTTGGACAGATCAGATGATTATTTTCTTCGAAGCCAGCATCTTCCTGACCAAGCCAAAGTGTAACTATTCCATGGCAAAGCTGGTGTGCCTTTTCGGTCCCGAAAATTGTCAAGCGTTGCCCACTGAAACGAATTCTATACCATCGCCTCCATCTCAACACTTAGCTTTTGTTATCAGCAGATATTCAAGCCACCTCTAAATTTTTTGACAAGATTAGAGATCCATATATTTAGTTCAAGAAGCAACTGGGTGCCCACAGCTTATATAAAGGAAAAATTAAATTCTTCAATAAAAGAATTATATCTTACATATTATATATATGATATATATGTTATATGTAACATATTTGTGTTATATATTATATATTATATGCATTATATGATGGAAAGTGAGCTAAATGGGAACCATAGACAAGGCTGATGAAAATAACAGGTTTGTTTGCTTTTAAAGACAATCTGACTACACACAGATGTGAGGGGTGACTTCCTTCTCAGGCGGTGGAAGGAGAGAAAGCTCAGTCACCAGTCACTTGGGATTTAGGGCCAGCACTGACAATGGGCGCTAAGTTCCACTTGCCAGGATGTCCAGAGTTGTTAACCTAACCTCTTCCACATAGTTCAGGGTAAACACCCAGCCAAGGACAAGCCTCCTATCTTTTTTTTTTTTTTTTTTAAACAAACACTTTTGCATTTTGCTATTGAAGTGTAGTGAACATGCAATATTATTTTAGTTTCAGGAGTACAACATAGTGATTCAACATTTATATGTATTACGAAGTACTCACAATAAATCTAGTCAACACCTGTCGCCATAGGAAGTTGTTGCAATATTAATCATTAAATATATTCCCTATGCTGTACCTTGCATCCTGTGTCTTATTTTATAGCTGGAAGCTTCTATCTGTTACTTCCCCTCCCCCATTCTGTCCCTCCCTGCCCCCCACCGCTTGCCAAGCGTCCAATCTTAAAGATATGCTTTCAGGGGTCTCTGCCTGACAGCCGTCTCTTCAGCCAGGAAAGCACTGTATGGAGAAGGTCTGTAAAGCATCAGTGGACCCATTTCTTAGCACTGCAGGGATATCAGCCTCTTGCCACCGCCCATACAATGACAGGCATAGCAGTTACAAAGAAGTGTAGTGGGTTTGGGGACAGTTTATAGGGTTGTAGGACGCAGTATCACAATGCGTTACTACAAAGCTAACGCTAATTACAAAGGCTTAACATTCACCCCACGTTTTGGTGGCCTGCCTACCTCATCAGGTAGGACATTCCTAATTCTTCTAGTGACAGTTCCACTGCACATGCACAAGCCCTTCTAGGATAAACTAGGACAAGAAACCTTCAGTCGGCAAATTCACCAAGCGGCTTCCCCTTGCACCAAGAGCCCCGAGAACGCTGCTAGCTGCGGGAGCTCCATGATGATGAGATGAAACCCAGCCTCCCAGCCAGGCATTCCGGGGCTCCCTCATGTTCGGAGGCTGGATGCCTTTACTACTTCTTAATGTGCCAGTCACGGGTCAACTCCGGCAGCGATTTCTTCCAGAAATGCTCTCTGACTTTTCTTTAATTCCGTTCTCTCTTATGACGTAGGTCTTTCTTCCCCCAGACAAAGGCCAACCTGTCCCTTTAAAGTCTCTGCAGCCATCTATCTGCTTCTTGCTAAGAAAAAAACATTTTAAGAGACAAAACCAACCCCTTCAAATGTGGATCTTTATGGCATTTAGTTTTCTGAGGGAATGGCCTGAATTTGCATCCTGTGGCTTGATCAGGGATAATGGAGTTGTGGGGTTTTTGGTTTGGGTTCCGGTTTTCATCAGAACCTGGCCAAAAAAGCAGTTCAGCAAGTGCATGCCGTGGCTCCCAGTTATCGGGGTGATCTCTGCTGCCGAGCAGAACGGGGAAAGCAGAGAAACAGCTTTCTAAGTGGGAAACATCAGAGGAAGGGGCACAGTCGACTTTCAGATGCACCTCGGCCCCTCAGAGGCTCTCCCCCTCCAGCAGCTCTGCCTCTTGCTGCCATCAGCAAGCCTCAAGTTTAGCCCTTCTCTTCGCTTGCAAGGGCAACCCTGGGCATCTCCTCTGTATAGCTCAGTTTACGGGGTCTTACCCTTTCCTCCAAAGCAGGCTGTGATTTTCTGAGCACACTGGCACAGGCTCCCCTCTGGGTAGGGCTCCTCGGGAAGGCCTGCTTCGTCCATCCCTCGGCAAGCAGCGGCCTCTCTTCCCGTACGGCCACCCGCCCAAGACCTGCTCAGAACAGAACAAACAGCCAAGCCCCCTGGTCCACAGCATCTCCATTAATAATTCAGATACTACACAAAATCTGCTGAGCATTCAGGATTGAGAGCACCAGGGCGCTCTGACGACTGAAGTGTCATTAGTTTAACAGACAGCAAGGGGCTCAGATTACTCCCTGACAATATTCTTCATGGGCAAGATTTCCAAATGGCGGTGAGAGCCCGGCTTGGAACGCCTTCAAGGAAGAAGCCGCAGACGGGGATCGGCTCTGGGAGGGTCACAGGCGACCCGGAGCCCGAGTCCCGTATGTGAGACAAGGCTGCCCCACGAGTCTGTCCCATGGGGTCCCAGCACTACGTTTCTGACTACGTATCACAACCCACTAGCCTTGGTCTCATTCAGTTTCTAAACTTCTCTCTACCCTGAGCATGCCCTGACCCTTAATCTTTCCCATGCTTCTTTCTCTCTTCCCGACATTCCTCACCCTTCTCCCACCCGATCCTTCTGAGAATCCACCTGGGCTTAAAAACGCCGCTCAACTCTCACCTCCCGCATCCAGGTGTCCAGAATTACTCCGGCTAGAATCAGTTCCTTCCTGCCTTGTCCCAAAGTCGCAGTTCTCCCATGGCATTTCTTCTATCCTGCACTACTATAATGTGGTTATCTGTAGACTTCTATTTCCTCTGCTGGCTGCGAAGCTTCTAGAGGGCAGGAGTCTTGCCTTTGTCACCCTGTATCCGACATGCCTCCCACACATCCTAGGTGCTCAATGCCTTGTAAAGAGAATCTGACTATTCCCAGTAAGAACTCAGTGCAAAACAGGAGCCTCTAATACTTGGGCAAAAGGCAGGTTATCAAAGACAAAGCACACTCTGGTCATTATTAACTACTTAAATAGGAAAGGACAAGAAAGACCTTTTATACCGACTGGCCTGAGAACCACCTGTTCCTACATATGTGAGATGGGATTCTCCTCCTGCAGGTCAGAGCTGATCTAAAAGTGCCACCGACCTGGGAGGCTCAAAGTGACAGGCACATGCCCGCAAGGAAGGCCCAAGGCTGGTGAGGCCACAGGAAGCTGTGCCGGAGGTTGGTGATGAGGAGACAAGCCGTCCTTGGTGGTTGGATAAGTAGCTGAACGTGGACCCAGAAACCCTGACGTCAGCGATTCTCAGGACGTCTGCTGACAGAGGCGCTGGCCCCGGAGCCGGCGCGCGGTGCCTGACTGCCCCAGCCTCCCTGCTCAGCTCTTCCAGAGGAAAAATGCCGAAGGAAGTGTTTCCAGCGACACGGTTTGAAGTATTTATAATTCATCTATCTCAACACGAATAGCTCCAACTCGCTCTGGCAAACCTCACGCTCGCTGTCAGTTTATTAGAAAACATCAACCATCCCCAGATAATCTATTTCCTGACTATGTTGCAAGCAGGGCCTCCGGCTCACCAAGGTCTTTTCTTACAATCGTTCACCTCTGGACTTAAACTTGAGCTTCAAAGAGGAACTCCTTGTAGTTTATGGTCATGAGGAATAAGCAAGGTAGATAAGGAACAGGACACCTGATTAAAATCAGTGTCAGGCTTTTCACCATCTTTTGTTTAAGGGATCTATCTTCATGCTACAAATATTTACTGAGCACCTACAGTAGGCTAGGTCAGGTATTAGCCTTCATAGTGAATGAGACGGGGGCCCTCAACAGGCACACAAATTAGCAGGCGATGCAGGCATGTATGGGCCCAACTGTAGCGCAACTTGGTAAATACCTCCCCCGTGTAGAGTTAGAGCGTAAGAGGTTGGGGGCTGGGCTTGGAGATTTGGGATGTGGGAAGTGGTACGTCTTAATTTTCCGTCTTAAAGAAAATGTGTTTCTTTTGTGTATGTATGTGTGTGAACATATATATATATTTTTTTTTTGAAAATACACATTTATTTATGGGGGAATCTTCTTTTTTTTAATTTTTAATTTTTTATAAACATATATTTTTATCCCCAGGGGTACAGGTCTGTGAATCGCCAGGTTTACACACTTCACAGCACTCACCAAAGCACATACCTTCCCCAGTGTCCATAACCCAACTACCCTCTCCCTACTTGCCTACCCTGGCAACCCTGTTTGTTTTGTGAGATTAAGAGTCTCTTATGGTTTGTCTCCCTCCCAATCCCATCTTGTTTCAGAAAATGTGTTTCTGAAAGACAAGTGGCTTGTGTTCCACCTCTTACAGGGACAATTGTTATGTATTTCTATTCCGTTTCCAGCAATGGCACACAAAAACACGTTTCCCTTAGGGAGTCTGCAGGCGTGTGTGTCACACGTGCTCCTCCAGCACACTCTCCATGCCGTGCTCTGATATTATGAAAGTGCATGGGAGGGAAAGACTGAGTCAGCCTGGTGCTGGTGGAATTATGGAAAATACGAAGTTTGATCTGAACCTCAAAGAAAAAAAATGTACCAAGCAAATAAACAGATTAGGGGAAGGCAGAAGGGATGATCCGAAGAGAGGATGCTCCAGCAGAATGTTTTATTCAGATCACACACCTGATGATGGGAAGGGTGGTCAAGAGCCAGGGAAGGTCTTAGAAGGAAGAACCTACCCATCCACCTATAAACAACTCTATTTAAAGAAATAAAATGGCATTACGACTGAGCAAGCACACACACACACACACACACACACACACACAAATGCCTCCGAACAGTTTGCTGACTGCTATTCTTTCTCCAGAGGGTCAGAATGCTGAGAAAACTTGGCACACGGCCACCAGTGCCTCAGCCTGATTCAGTAGTAACTGCCCCACTCAGCACTTGTTTTTGTCCAAGAACCTTATAACCAGAAACGTGTTCATCATGGCAGCTGTCCTTAGAGGGGAGGGGGTGACACATGCTACAGGAAGCCCCTACAACTCGGACTGAGAAACTGAGACCCAGGTTTCACTGCTCCCCTTGAAACGAAACCCACAGTCAGAGCTCGATGTGTGAAGAGAACCTAAATTCCCCAAAGGCAGGTCCAAGAACTTAATATAAATAAAAGATGTCTCTGACTGTTCGGAATTTCAGGGCTGTAAAAGGCTTCAGAACACGGTGTTTTAAATGTGGCTACGGATGGACAATGCTTTTTCTAACAATGGGGAACCTGCCCTTGTCTCTCTATAGTCTGAGCTGGTCTGGTGACTTCCAGGGCACCTTTGACTTGGAAGGGACAATTTTACGGGATGCAAAATTGGGAGTCTTTGATGTGAAAGATGCTTTCAGGAAGAATCATCATCCAGGTATCATTTTGTTTCCTGTTTGTCAAAATAGGGTATGTAATCACTGTAAGATAATCTACTGCAATGTAGAAAGAAAACTCTAGAGCATATGTGTGTGTGTGTGTGTCTCCTTTAACATTTTAAAGTATGCATATGCTTTAGAATGTACACAACATTAATACAGTTCAAGTGCATTATTTATCAGCAATTAATACACATAGCTATGTGTTGTTTTACTTTTTTAATGCTAGGATGCAAAATCAAGAGAGGTTGGAGACTGGCGATTCATCTATCAAAATAAATTGTAAGGAAACTAATAAGAACTCGACTAACACAGAGGTTAAGTACTAAATAATGGATGAACCTAAGTTGAAAAGGCATAAAGAAGAACAACAGTGTGGTGGATAAGCGCATGCCTGGGCTCTGGAGTCAGAGAACCTCGTTCAGATCCTACCTGCTTCTGCTACGTACCATTGGGCAAACTCAGGTGAGTTTTTCACTTATTTCAACCTTGACTACCTCATCTGTAAAATGGATACAATAATAGTATCTCCTCTATGTATCTACTAAAGCCCTTAGCAGATCCTAGTCCCTACGAGGGGCTCTGGACATAGATGTGGGATTAACAATAGAAATTAAAACAATTGAGGCCATAGGTTGGTCCTGAGATACTCGTGAGCCTTAGGATATGTGTAAAGTACAGTCCTCCCTAAAGAAGCAGCCACTACTCAGATCCAGACAATTATTGCTAGTTTGGGATGCAGGCCAAGTAGGGCCAGATGTTCAGATTTTTATGTGAAATCTCCCAAATTTCAAACATTTGCAACTAGCTAAAATAACCCCCCGAAAAACAACAAAAAAAATTTGTCTCTCTCACCCACCCCGCCCATGCCCATAGGGGTGCGCGCGTGCGCGCGCGCACACACACACACACACACACGAGAAAACATGCTTCCAGGCCTACCATGCCTGTGGGCCAGCAGTCTGGGACCTGTGTACAAGTTCTTTCAAACCTCGGTGTAAACCCTCCCACTCACTGAACTTAAACCAAACAGTTATGATTTATTTTGGGTACTGGCAGAACGTGGTGGGGTACCAGATTTGAGAAGCGTTGGCAGTTTTTACATAAAAGAGTCATACCTTCTCATTTGTAAAATCAGATTTTAATTAAGGCACCTCTGTCCTGAGCCACCGTGTGCACATCCCTGTATTCCCCCAACAATTAGGTGTGTAATACTAGTAGCATTTTCAGAGCAAAGTTTGTCACATTCTCTTCCATGTGACAAATAGAAACTGTCCTTTCTCCATTATATTATTGTTTATATCCACATTATATAATCTTGGATCTTTAATCCCTCGTAGGATTAAATCATACACACTACTCTGTAACTTTTCCCTAAACTTTTTTTTTTTTATTAACTTAAGGTCTAATTTACATAGTGACAAGCATAGATCTTGGGTGTACAAGTCAATGAGTTTTGACATATGCATCCACCCATGTAACCCACATCTCTATCAAGATATTGAATACTTCCATTCCCACAGAAAAGTCCCTGTGCTCCTTCGCAGTTATGCTCATCTCCACTCCAGAGACAACCACTGTTCTGGTCACCACTTTGGTATGTTCTAGAACTTCATAAACATAGATATCCAGGCTCTATCCCTTTGCCTCTAGCTTCTTCTCTCAGCATGGTTTTGAAATTCATCCATGTTTCCCTGTTAAGTTTTACCTCTAATATTTCTCCTAATGCAAAAATCATAGCTTCTCTCCAATATGCTATAAATCATAATCTGGGTGTTATTACCACATGGTAAACACCCATTCCATGAACTTTGGAACTGATAACAAATGCAATACCTACTCCTGGAGTCCCAGAACTGACTGCTGTTGATACCACGTCATTGATGGGGGCAGGCCCATCATCTGGGAGGCTGCCTGGGTCAGCAGTCTGGATAGGAAGACTTCAGACTATACCAACTTCGAAGGGGCAGTGCCTGGGGGAGGAAGAGATGTCTGTCTCTGGAAGTACGGAATCAAAAAGGGAAGTGGAAACGGGAAAGGAGTCAATTATGAATCAGCACATGGGAGAAGGAATCAGACAGGGAGAACACCTAATCCAGGATGAGATGGGACAAGAGATAGGTAAGTTTGACTAACCATGGGGCAAGTAGGGTAAGACAAAGTTGTTAGTAGATAAGGAACACGTGACAGTTCTAACATCTTCCCACAATACAGAGTACCTCATGGAGCCATCACTTTCTTGCCTGGATTCATACACCCAGCCACACTGAGGACGGGCAGTGTTGATACGACTTGACTCCAACGGACAAATGGCCAGAATACAAAGATGCGGGATGCTGACTAAAGGGGAAATAAATCTGTGATAAGAGGGGTTTGGTTAGAACTCCAAAGAATAGAGCCTGAGTGACTAGGGAAAAAGAAGTACAGCCATTGAGACAAGAGATACAGGAAAGAGATTGAGTTTTGTTGATAATGAACTAATTTCAGATATCATAATGAGTTTAGGATGTCATCATAGTATCTACAAAGTGGTGTCTAGCAGACAAATGGGAATGTTCCTCTGAGTCTCAGTGGAAAAGTCAAAGCCAGAGCCGTATCTCTGGCAGTGTCCATCAAAGTGAAGGCTGGAGCCATAGGAATAGATGAAAGAGGAAAAAAATCATTGAACCATGAACTTCTTGAAAGCAAAGGTGGCCTTCTCCATTTCTGTGTTTGCTTCACGGGAGATGGTTTACAAGTATTTATGAGCACTGGACCTTAAAATGAATCTTCTTGTAGGTTATCTGGGAAAGAATATTAGAATTGCCCATCTAGACTCAATTTACTCAAATTGACCCTTTGTGCATAAATGCTTGAACCTCTCAGCTCATTGCATTAACAAAATGCAACTCAGCAGTACTTCCTAGCATTCTAATTAAAGACGCATGCATTTTATTGATTAAAATTTCCAGTAACACAGCATAATGCTATTACTTATCTTGCCAAGAAAAGGAGAGAAGCAGTTAAAAAAACATAACAAAACCAAAAAACCACTCACAGAAGGCTTCAATACATCCTCCAATTTATCATGGATAATTTAAAAATGTAGTAATTAAACTCATCTAAGAGGATATAGGTTTGCAGAGAACAGATTTAGAGAAATATTGGATTCTAAAGAATATTACCCTTTCCACAATCCATTTCATAATTATAAATGTGTACCCATCAGTAAAACTGCCCAGGAAAATCTAAAGGTAGCATGGACCATGATCTGTATAAAGACAATTTAATCAGCATTTATCGAACATCTCCTTGTGCATAGCCCTGTAATAGGTATAAAATAGAAAAACAAAGTGCCTTGCTTTTCATAGAAGCCTCTATAAAGGCTTCCAATATTGGAGCTCTCAAGACAAAGCAAGCAAAAATAGCCTGCACCAGGATGAAGTGGGTGGTGGATGTCTTCAACAGGACAGATGGATCATTTGGAGCTCCGTGTGTGTGTGTGTGTGTGTGTGTGTGTGTGTGTGTGTGTTTCTGTGGTTCTTTTATTTATTTATTTTTTCAGAAGGAGAGAATTGCTTGGCACAATTTTTAAACTCACACGGGCATATGGAGAAGCAGAGCAGGGGGTGGGGGGAAGGCAGCCTCGAAATAGAGAACCGAGCAAATGGTAATGCCTAAGGATCCAAAAGGATAGAAAAAGAGCTTTTTAAGAATACGAATTACAAATGGTTTAAAAGATTATCATGTTAGAGTCCTAGAAAAAGCAATTAGATACTTGAAGTTCCATAGAATCCATGGAGTAGATAGAAACAAAGACCAGGCTGAAAAAACATCACACTAGGTTAACTGACCACCTACGAATCTTGATTTCAACCACACCCTTCCCTCCACACCGTCCGTCCCTCCTCCTTGGGTTTACTGCCCTGCGAAGCCCTCTGTAACTCTCCCCTATGAATTCACCCATCTCTGAGTGGCCAATTCACCCCTAGAATTGCAAACTTGGTTTATAACTGAGGGTCGAGATATGTCACGTATTTTCTTACCTATAGTTTCTTCCATTTGATTTTGATATTTCCATTTCTGATATACTTCATTAGAGAAAATTTGAGAAACACTGAAAACCATAAAGAAATGAAGGTAACATAATCCCACCATCCAGGAACCACTATTAATACATCAGTATTAATATTAATTTTTGTCTTTCAGTTTTCTCCCATAAAATATTTCATGTGGTTCAAATCGCATTATATGTGCAATTTACAACTTTTGCTTATCAGAATTTCTCCCATGTCATTCAAATATATTTTTAAGGTAATTTCTAAAGTTAATTTTTTTATTGAAATACATCTTATGGTAAAGTTCAAAAACCTCTTGTACAGAGCTCAGTGAAATTTTACCTGTGTACAACCATGTAACTACCTCTCAGATCAAGATCTAGAACATTCTCAACACCCTAGTAGGTTCCTCTGTATTTAGTCAATACTGCAAATCCCTTCCTCCAGGCAACCACGATTCTGACTTATCATAGGAGATGCTTTGCTTGTTTTTTTACCTTGAGATAAATCTGTGGCTTCTTTGCTCGGCATAATGCCTGTTCAATTCATTCACATTGTGTGTATTGGTAGTTCTTCCCACCCTAAGTAATGTTCCCTTTGAACACTACACCACAACCACAACTGAATTATCCATTCTCCTGTTTTGGGACATTTGGGTTTTTCCAGTTTGGGTCTATTATGAATAAAACTGCTATGACTATTACTGTATGTGTCCAATCGTGGATACATACTCATTTCTCTTGAGTCCTGGTGTAGAATAGGCATATGTCAGCTTCGGAAGGCACTGGATGGCGCTTTCCAAAATGATTGGTTCAGTTCCTCACCTAGACTTAGTGCTAAGGGTCCTTCTAATTTTAGCCATTCTGATAGATGAATAATGGCATCTCACTGGGGTTTTAACTTGCATTTTGATGACTCATGATGGTGAGACTTTTTCCACATGCTTATTGGCCATTTTGGATATCCTCTTTGGGAAGTATGTCTTTATAAAGTATGGATCATCTGCTTTCCTACGAAAAGGATGTAGGATGTATACATACACATACAAATGTTGTAGCATGTAGGATCTATACAGACTGCCCCACACTGGTACCCCCCAGGCTGAAACCCACACCATAATAAAATAATCCTGTGCGACAGTCACTAAGGTGCACATTTATTGACATGCATCCGCTCTGTAAGGCTCACAATGACTTTATGCATCAGGGAGATGTTATCACTTCCCAGGGCTGCCTTAACAAAGTAGCATAAACTGATTCACTTAAATGACAGAAATGTATTGTCTCCCAGTTCTGGAGGCTAAAAGTCAGAGCTCAAGGTGTCAGCTGCGTTGGTTCCTCTGGACAGCTGAGAGGGAGAATCTGTACCCCACATTGCTCCTGGCTCCTGGTGGCCTCAGGTGTTCTTGGCTTGTAGATGGCTGTCTTCTCCCTGAGTTTTCACATCATTTTACCTGTGTGTCCAAATTTCCCATTTTTAAAAGGACATCAGTCATCCTGAATCAGGACCTACCCTAATGAACTCGTCTTATCTTGATCATCTGCAAAGATCCTAGAGCCAAATAGGGTCACATTCACAGGCCGGGGTGGGGAGCGGGGTTAGGACTCAACATGTTTTGTAAAGGACAATTCAACACAAAACACTGGGAAAGTAACTGACATAGAGGAAAGAGAACTTCCCAAGAAAAGAAGGAAAACATGTATACAAATGTTTCTTACGAAGGATGTAAGATAATAATCAGTAACAGTGAGAGTGCCCTTAAAACAGGATTATGTTACCTGGGAAAACGGTGTTTTTCTAAGAAACCAAGGGGATTTTAAATGATTGTGTTCTCAAAACCTCCCCAGGATTTCTTTTAATTTTATTGACAACCTTGGGTGTAATGACTCTGAAGAGAATTCTAAATCCTTTTAAGGTGCAGTTTGATTTTAATCAGAGGTATGTAAAATCCGGAGGGAGTTTATTTACTTTGGGAAAAGTCCCTCTTAATTTCTGAAGGAGCCTGGTTCCCTCCCACCCTGGGATTCCCAGGGGCACATTGACATGCTGTGGTCCACATGTCCATAGCTGACGCCAGCCTGTGGGTGCCACGAAGGGAGGGGTCAGCTTTTTCAACTGTGGTAACTCCAGGTCCTAGGACAGTAACTGGTATGAATCAGGATCTCAACAACAACAACAAAAAAATTTGTGAAATGAGTGAAATGGACAATACCTTCCAGTGCCCACCTTCCATGTATATTTTGACATCTTCCACAAGGAGAGAAAAACCAAGAAACAAACATTAAGAAAGATATGAAGCTTTAGGAAACATTTAAGAGAACTGAGACTCTTACCCAAGGGGCATTCCTTTTTCCCACCTTTCTAAAAGCAATACTCCAGACTTCTGTATCTGAGTTTGTTTGTTTTTTTAAGATTTTATTTATTTATTTATTTGTCAGAGAGAGAGAGAGGCACAGTGAGAGAGGGAACACAAGCAAGGGGAGTGGGAGAGGGAGAAGCAGGCTTCCCGCTGAGCAAGCAGCCCCAGATGGGGCTCGATCCCAGGACGCCAGGATCATGACCTGAGCTTAACGACTGAGCCATCGAGGCGCCCCTGTATCTGAGTTTTATGAGCAGAAACCTACCCAAGTAACAGGCTACTGACAGGCTGAATGTAAGTGAATAAACAGGTATTGAAGATTTTGAGAAAGAAAGACCCTTCATTTCCCAACAGCATTCTGAGCTTTTTTTCTATCTTTAAATATAGGGGTAGAAAAAAACCCACAAAAACAAAAAAAACCTCATGAAGATTGCTAAGTAATTCTAAGTGAAATACAACTGAGATGGACAAACGTCCACTTGAATCCTGTATATTCTTAGAAGTTAAAAATAAATCATCCCTATTAATCCCCTTAGCTCCCTTATACAAATCTAGGTCACGTCGGTCAAGTAAAATCTTTAAAGTGGCATAAAATCAAATCATTTTAATTAGGTGTTTCTTGTGCTGTATTTCTAAACCTTCTTTCCCCCTCTTTCTCCAGCTAAACAAAAGCATCAACATTCTCGGTAAGCGTGTTTTCAAACAGGCTTTTAGAGGCAGAAATGATTTATAACGAGTAATAACGTGGATGAAGGTGGCGTTTTCACTCTGCCCGAGCCACATTAGCCTGTGGGAAAATCTGTCTATTGAATGACCATACGGGTTTTACTGACTTCTCTAAAAGAGATATTGGTAAGCGACATTAATCTTTACTGCCTTCAAGATAGTTGTTCCTTTTTCAAAAAGCTTTCCTTAGCTGACTCTTTCTTATTTCCTTCACTATTCTAGCTCAGTAGACGATCCAAAAATGCCCGCCGTCTGCCTTTGCAAAGTTTTATTGGAACTCAGTCATATCCATTCATTTCTGTATTATCCACGGCTGCTCCTGTGTTACAATCACAGTTGGTGAGTTGCAAGAAGGACTGTTTGGCTGACAAAGGCTAAAAACAGTTACTATCTTGTCGTTGACAAAGAGTTTGCTTTAGGCTAGTCACCCAAAGTGTTCAAACTTCTCTTTCTTAGATTTTTTTGCTCTACATACATCAGTGTTCATTGGCTTCATCTGTAGATCACTTCCTCAAGTACGGTTAGCAAGGTCCCTGTGGGTTAAACTAGTCTTTCTCTTCTTAAAAATAAAAAACAAAAGTTCCGCCAGATTAATGAAGCATAGACTTTTATTTTGGTGTCAACAAGGGATCACTCTCACCAATGCCCTTGCTGCGGCACAGGACCCTGTAGGCATCAGTGACCCTAATTTATCCCTCCTTGTAGCCAAGTCCTTTGCCATGTCACTTTCCAATGTCCGCTCACTTTGAGACTGGGCTTGACCACGTGACTTGCTCTGGCCAGAAGAGTAAAGAAGACATGTCAGTGTGTCAGTTCTGAACTTAGGCCCCAAGAGACCAGGCATGTTTGTGCTAGCTCTCTTGTCCTTCTCTTTCACTGTGATGAGGACATGCTTGACAAACCTGCTGGTGCCAAGAGGAGGGTGAGTGATGCATGGAGCAGAGCTACCTCCAAACACAGGAGTAAGTCCGCCGAACTGCCCGCTAATGGCAAAGAAAGCCACTGACCCTCGGTATGCAGACCCATGAAACATAATAAAAGATCATTGTTTTACATCTCTGAATTGGGATGGGTATAAAACAGCAATAGGCAATTGATACAACTTATTTGCCTGAAAATACTGACTGCTAATTCTTGTATTTCCCTGGAATTTTAAAGGCAAAAATGAGAAAGATGAAATTTTTTTAAATGACCTGGTTCTTACATGACCATACTGCTAAAGTATAGGGGAAGTATAAAGTATAGGGGACATATAGGGGACATATAGGGACATATATAGGGGACGTATAGGGGACATAAATGTCCCTCGACAGCCAAAGAACAAAGGATAAATAACTAATCAATAAAATTTAGTGAGCATCTACCATGGACTCAATCACAGAGATTTCTGAAAGATATAAAAATTATAGTTTCTAATATCAAAGAACTTCTACTTCTGCTGTAGGAAAGGAAACAAAAGGAGGTGGATAATTAGAGTATAAGGCAGTAACTGAGTTCCAAAACTTCAAGGTTCTGGTTAAACATAGTGCTTTGATCATGTGTTTATCTCTGCATCTTGACAAACCCCCAAAACGACAAGAGAGGAACACCAGCGGACGAGGTGTGGACACCGTTTTGGAAGCTGGAAAGTGAATGAATGATATCTGCAAAGAGCAGGGAGGCTGTAAGTTAAGCTGGAGGGAGAGATGCCTGCTGGGACACACCAGGAAGGGGCTGGTATTGGGGGTACCCGGTACCACTGAAGGCAGGGATGAAGGATAAGACTGAACAGCCCTGACAGTCTTTATGGGAAGGAGTTACACCTCCATTCCCCCTCCTCATCTCTCTGCCCAGAGACTAATCCTCACGGATGCCTGCTGAAAATGACATGAGGTTCTGTGCCAAGCTGGAAGGTCCCTTTTGGCGGAGGTGGAAATGGGATAAGAGAGAGGAGGCAACAACCTCTTTCAACTTTTTTTTAAGCTATTTATTCTGGTGCTTAATTCCATCTCCCTAAATAAGATGCTTCCATGGTCATCTCTTGGTATTTTTTTTTTTCATGGTAGACATTATCTATTGATTTACTACAAAGGAAGTTTAGGATTTAATTAACTCTTCTATACTCTTGACAATAGGTAATATCTAAAACATAAAGGTTAGAAGTGGCTCCCAAAACTTTCAAAAACCATGCTGGGTCATGTGTCCAAAGAAACTATGAAATAGATAAAGAGCTGCACTGAGCAACAGGGAGGGATGGGTCATCGAAGGGAGTCGGGCCAGGAAAACTCTAGAATCCCTGCCTTTCATTCCTTTGTCTCCCGCTCATGAGAGAAGACACTATTTCATTTGGAAGACTAGAAACATGAATTATTTTGTTGAAAATAAAATGAAAAAATAAAACTGATAATAGTAGTTACCCCCTAGGTTTGAATGGTGGTCAAGGAAACGCTTGCCTTTCATATATTATTTGAAATTTTACAGCAAAAGCTTATTCGTATATGATTTATACAATTTAAAATAAAATACACACAGAAAATGTAAAAAAAAAAAACCCAAACTGAATCAAGGTCTTGGATTCCAAGACACTATTCAACAAAATAAATAATTTGGAAGCATCTACATTTCTCAGGTAGAACCATAACCAGTAATTATGTAAGTCATTATATTAAGTAAGGCATTGTGTCATGGGTTTTATAAACGTAAACATATTCATTTAATACTCATGATCTTATAAAGAAAGTAGTACCTATGAACTCCATTTTATAGATGTGGAAACAGGCTTGGAGAACTTCACAGCTAGAAGATACCAAAGCCAGGCTGGGAATCAAATCCCTCTGCCTCTAGAGCTCAAGAGCTTGACACCATGTCCAGACGGAACCCACTTTCCTCCTGCAAGTCTGAAATTATTGGTTTACATTAGAAAAACTACCTTTGAAATTCACCAGAGAATACCATTTTAGCAAGGGGAATGTAAATCCCCAATCCTTTGTGGCTTTGGCAGTGAGCAGGGGCAGAGATGGTTCTGGAGAACAAGAGACAAACTTCCTCCATGCTGGAACCATGGTGAGACATGATCTGTGGTCAGGTTGTGCCCCTTGAAACCACCGGGCTCATCTCTATCCCTAGGAGCCCCTGGGCCTTCCCTAGCCAGTGTCGTAATCTCCTGAGGTGACTATCTCCCCTAACATCTTATATTCCTATACTTGCATGCTTCACCCTGCTCAGGAGGTTATTAATTTGTCACGTAGGTGACTTGCTCAGCTCATCTTTGGCACATAATGCCAGTGATCCTTCCAAGATTATGGATTCTAAATGACAAAGATTTTACCCGATAGTACCTAGCACGGTGCCTGCCACCTGCTGAAAGATGCTTCGTAAATTAATGGTAACAAACAGAACGTTAACGAGCTGCTTTAATGCCAAGTCCAGCCTGGGCTCTATGACACATCAGTAGACCCTCCCCGAGGAAGCTACCAATTAGAGAGACAGACTATTAGAGTGAGAGTTCTTTTAAAGTTAAAAAAAATAATAACAATAAAGACATGGGTGAGGCCACGAGCCTCAGAAGAAAAATGGCTGATTAAATTCACGCATCTGTACCTGCATTTGAGGGTTCATGTAAGCAACGACATCTTGTATAGGAAAAATCGGGAAAACAGACCACTTAAGTCATTTAAAAAGAGTCAAGAGATGCGCTTTCCACCAAATCATACCACTCCCCCAATGTGGTGCCTTTTTTCTAAGGGCACTCTGCATTCCAGTTCACCTTCTAGCTCTCTGTCCCTTCAAGTCACCTGTCGGCATGAGGTATGAGTCCCAGGAAAAGTACTGTAAAGAAGAGTAATACCAGCTCAGGAAGTTTCTATTCCATTAAGATCTTCAAGATATGTGGTCTTTGGGGGATGGTCGAGGTACCTCGGTGCACTCAGGCAAGGGAGCCTGTAAGCATCAACAGCAGGGGGAGGGGCAGAGACAGGGACCAGGAGGGGAGATGGGGACAAGCCCTCTCAAAGCTCATTCTATTGTTGACTGTTCTATGACAACCCGATAGCCGGTGCTCCTGAGGCCGGCTCCCACTGCTTGGGCATATCCCCGGCAATGTCATGCTCTAATTGACCCACTGGTCACTGACCTTGGCAGAGCTCATTTGCAGTGGCAGCTGTGACTGCCTCTTAAAGCAGAAAAACCTGTCCAGCATTCCATTCTCTCAGATGAAATCTAAAAGGAGTGCTCGCCAGCACGTTTCACCCCCCCCCCCCTTTTTGGAAGGGAATGGGGTTTAGAGATAAGTTTTGCAAAATCCCAGTCCCGGTATTCTGAATTGATATCCTGATGGTCACCCCAACCTTTAAAGATTTTATTTCTAAGTGGTCTCCACACCCAACGGGGGGCTGGAACCCACAACCTGAGAATTGCACGCTCCACCCGCTGAGCCAGCCAGGCACCCCAACAGTTAGATGTTCATATAAAGGAGTAGGTTGGGTGCCTTGTATGCCTAAACTACTATTAATTGTATGCAAACACCAGCTCTAAGCGTATCATTTAGAGCAGAAGGTAGTAAATCAACAGTCATCTAAGTAGCCAATGCTTTCAAGGTGTGCCAGGAGAGAAAGGGCAGAATGATGTACTCATTAAAGAGTGATGGGTGAGCAAGGATAGCTTTGTTAAAGCTTTAAAGTATCGGGAACCCAGGTGCAGGAAAAAGAGACAAAATTTAAGAGTGGTCAAACTTGTTTGTTATAGATCCATTCAGAATATCCTTCCATTTAAAAAGTAGGTAAGTGAAATGTATTGTCAATTTTCCCAATGGAGGATACTTTTAAAACAATGCAGGGTAGTGAAAGTCCTTATGTTCCAAACATAAGGTGTGCCTGTTTCTGAGTCTCAGAATAATCTGTCAGCCTTCCCATTTAATTATGACCGAGATTCAAGTCAACTGTTGAGTGTTCTAGAGATACACGTTCTGTAAATTCCAGCTGGCAACGAGTGGAAAGACTCCAAATCCCTTAAAAATATGCCATGGAGTAGAAAGAAAGAGTAGTCAAAAAATGGAGAAAAGAAATGAAATTCTTTTGAAAGATTATTTCTTTTTTTCCAGTTTGACCTCAAAAAAATATAATCAGATATATGGCTTACTCAGTTTACTTATAATCTCTCTGTCATGGAAGATTTTCTAAAACCTGCCCTACCTTTCCTGGAAATCAAAACCAAAATCCACTCTTTTTACAGTGCAGGGAAAAGAGAGGGCTCCAAGTTTATTCAAATAGAGACATGCAGACATCTTGAGATATTCTAATTTTATCCCTTTCACTTAGGAAAAGCCATCGAATCAGAGTTTCCAACTTCAAATACTAGTAATACATTAATATTAATTAAGGTGCACCTTATAATTAAAATTCAGATTTCTATCTTCGAGGAGAGCCCAGACATTATTTGAGCATCTAGAGGCCTTTTATAACATCAGGTGATGTTACACTTCAGAAAGAATAAGGGGGAACTAGTTTTGACAGAGTTGGCTGACTGCCCACATGAGGCCCCTATCCGCTTTACATTTTATTTTTCTGATGTTTGTCAACTTTTGTCTTCCCAGTGGATGTCTAAGGGAGATCAGTAAAGAATACGGAACATTGGCGGAGTTTTAAAACAGGCTTGTCTTTCAAAATAACATTCATTTGCAGGAGAAAGTTTCACGGCACAAGAAGTCACCATGAATTATTCATCAGTCACAGAGGGTGCCAACCTGCAGGTCCCCTGTACCTCTCAACAAGTGTGGACATGTGAGGTGCAGGAGAGCCAGGTCCCCGGTCCTACGTGTCCTGGGTAGGAAGGCAAACATCAGCTCACTGGACATCCTGGTAAGCAGAGAAGGGCAGAGGGCTCGGAAGTGAAGGTGGGAGGGTACAGAGCGGATCTGCCTTACATGGAACTACCCGCTAGCCTATTCTGAAACCAAAATAAGTTACAATCTCTTATCTTAAAGGGCCCAGTATCAAAAGAGGCCACATGAATCGACACAGTCTGCTGGCTTCAGGGAAACAGGCCGCAAGACGGTGCCGGGCCACCTGTGAAGTTGGGGTGGTGTCTGCCAGTCACTGGGGATGCTGAGCAGGATAAGCTGGGTCCCTCCTGAAGCCAGTCTCTCCAGGGGACAAACTCCCACAAAGCACAACTATGGGGGAAGCATTCTAGAGATGGGATCCAAACTCAAAGCACCTGCGTGCCCCCATGTCGGGGCACAAAAAAACGACATCCTCAGGAGGAAAGAATTCATCTCCGAGCTATGTTAACATGGAAGTGTTGTCATGGAAATGGGGCCTAAAAAGGTGGGGGTGGGGAACAGGAGCAAAAATGGAATCACAGGCTTCGCTCACAGTCACTGAAGACTCTTTTTAAAGTGCTCCAACAGACCAATCTAAATTTAATTTAATTTATTTCTTTTAAAGATTTTGTTGATTTGAGAGAGAAAGGGAGGGAGGGAGAAAGAGCATGGGGGGAGGGGCAGAGAGAGAAGCAGACCCCCTGCTGAGCAGGGAGCCCTACATGGGCCTCGATCCCAGGACCCTGGGATCATGACCTGAGCCAAAGGCAGAACCTTACCCGACTGAGCCACCCAGGCATCCCTAATTTAATTTAATTTAGCTGGATTCCCACTACAAAATAGTCATGTCAATTTTTTTTTTTAAGATTTTATTTATTTTGACAGACAGAAATCACAGGGAGGCAGAGAGGCAGAGAGAGAGGAAAGGAAGCAGGCTCCCCGCTGAGCAGAGAGCCCGATGCGGGGCTCGATCCCCGGACCCCGGGATCATGACCTGAGCCGAAGGCAGAGGCTTTAACCCACTGAGCCACCCAGGTGCCCCAATAGTCATGTCAATTTAAAAACCTCATTATATTAATAATATCTTTAAACACATTGCCAAAGATGATACATATTTAACAACAAAAAAAGTTATGCACATAGAGTGCTAATATATTGTAAATAAGCCTAAAACTATTTGAGCCAACGGAAACGCCTCTGAACTCTCCCCATCTTTAAAGACATGGTCTGGCCCAGGCAGCATGTATGCCAAGTTTACAAAATGAACAGTCAAACAAACCTTGGTTGTCTTCAACCACGTGATGAGGCTCCATGAACTCAGTCTGTTCCCAGGTCATTCACTAAACACACAGATCTCAGAGCTTAAGATGTCAGCTTTTCTTCACAAGGTGGCCGGGCACACACGGAAGGACTGCATCTACTCAGAGGGAAGGCTTGGTCCCTGGCTTTCCTCCCAGGAGTTCGTGGGCTGAGCCGGACTCCAGAAAGGGGTGTGCCACCCAGAGGGTGTGCCCCAGCCGGCTCAGGAAGAACGAGAAGTTTCCTGCATGATTCTTGCTCCCTCCTCGTGCACAGAGTCCTCACCCTCTTCTCCTCCCCACTCTGGCTCCCACCAATTCTGAAGACCGCTCAAGAAAACACCAGTTCCCTGACATCACACCTGCAGAAAATCATCCCTTCCGCCATTAAAACGCGCCCGGAATGACCCTCGGGTTTTCCTCCATTCTGCACAATCCAGAATCCAGATTTTGGTCACTGTCATTTCACAATAACTCAGACACATGAGGCAAAAAAAAAAAAAAAAAAAAAGAAAGAAAGAGAGAGAGAGAGATTGATCTTCCCAAGCCTTCTGCCTCCTTTTTATCGTTTAATGAATTATTGTCTCACCAGATGGGCACTTACTGCTTTTTTGAATACAAGGATTTAACAAAATTACTATAACTCGAGCAGGTTCCTTTTACTATCAGCCGGACTATTCCTCATGGCTTGGGATGTGGTTCCCTGACAACACACTGGTCTGAGGCAAGCCGTGGACTTTGAGCCCGTTTTATATTAGGTACAGGCTGTCTGAAAACAATGACCTCATCCGGAAAGGCGCAGGAAAGAGACATTTTTTTCCTTTAGTCAGGAATGCCCTGATGCTGGGTTGAATTACCCGCCACCCACAGTCCAGAGTTTCTCCTAGTTATTTTTGAACACAGGGGCTTTTGCAAATTGGAAACATTACGAAGATACAGTTTAAATGGGAAAAGACGCTTAGGACAACTACCCCCAGCCTCTGGTTAGGAGCTTGGAGGAAACTGACATCATTGTTTTAAGTGTGAGGGTAAATCATTTAATTCCTCTAATTAAGATAAGCACCAACACCATTCTGAGATATTAATTTAATATAAAGCCCATAAACTACCCACTGGAAGGACAGACTACATGATCACATTGTTTCAATATCAAGTTTGATTAATTGCACATCCCTGGCTTACTCTCTTCTAGCTGGCTTTTTTGTTTTGTTTTGTTTTGAAATGGCTCTGGGGACAGCCATACTCCTGGATTACCCCAACCACTCTCCTGCTAGCCCAGGCCACTGCCTAGAACTTTTGGCTTCTGATAACATTCTCCTGACCTGGCCAAATCACCAGGCGCCAGACAAAGGATCACAACTGGACCACTCATTGATAAAATGCTTGGCATTCGCAGAGCTGTCTTATGTCAGCTGCTGCCAAAAGGCCAGTCACATTGATGGAAATCTTCTGATTACGCCTAATGCCTAACATTCTCATGGCAGTGATTTCATGCTTTACCCTAGTGGGGTTTTGTTGTTGTTGGTGTTAGTGTCTTGGGAATCTTACCAAACAGTGGAATAGGAGCCTTTCACAACTGCGGGGTTTTGTTTGTTTTTGTTTTTTATTCTCATTAGCCTCATTTCAAATGTAATGGAAGCTAGTTTTCCCGATTCCCTTGAAATCCCAAATTATGATTCCTACCGTATTTGACATGAAAAGCAGAGGAAGAAACCACGTGTAGTGCTGCTACTATTTCCTGGGGCTAACCCAGGACTCCAGCCCAAAGCAGCTTGCATGGGTTCCTTGCCCCTTCATAAGGCAGGACTGCCGAGGGTAGAGGGCAAGCCGATACTGAAACTGACTTTGGGAGCCATCAGCCAATGCAAAGCAGCTCCTTCCGAGCCACAACCTCCCAGATTTGACACAAATACTTGGGTGATTTATTAGACTCCACGAACCAATCACTCAAAAACAGTTTAAAACATACAACCAGGGGTGCCTGGGTGGCTCAGTGGGTTAAGCCTCTGCCTTTGGCTCAGGTCATGATCCCAGGGTCCTGGGATCAAGCCCCGCATCGGGCTCTCTGCTCCGTGGAGAGCCTGCTTCCTCCTCCCCCGCCCCCGCCCGCCTCTCTGCCTGCTTGTGATCTGTCAGTCAAATACATAAATAAAATCTTAAAAAAAAAATAAAACGTTCAACCATTTTCTAATTACATGGCAATGGTACTTCTAGAAGGTCATTTAAAAATCAGAGATACTGGGGCGCCTGGGTGGTTCAGTCAGCTAAGTGTCTAACTCTTGTTCTCAGCTCAGGTCATGATCTCAGGGTCATGAGATGGAGCCCCAAGTCCGTTCTGTGCAGGGTCTGGAGCCTGCCTGAGATTTTCTCTCTCCCTCTCCGTCTGTCCCTCCCACCCCCAACTCACACGCCTGCTCTCTTAAAAAAAAAAAAAAAAGAAAAAGAAAAAGAAAAATCAGAGATACTGTTGTATGTTCCTTGCCATACGTAACTCAGTCATCTAGGAACCTCAGTGCAAGCCTCTCCCTCAGAACCCCTCGGAACTCTTCCCAGGAAAGCAACTGTCAGTCAGCAAAGTAAATGAATAAAAATGCTTTAATTTGCATAGTCACCTAGATTTGAGAAATACTTGATTGAGCATTGTTAGGTTTCTTAACCGTGGATTTCTCAGAGACATGAATATGCACGTGTGCCTTGTAACTCTGTAAGAGAAGAATAAGATAAGCATTTCCCAAATTTATTTGGTCAGAGAACCCTAACCCCAGCACAAATAACTCCACACAAAACCCTGCTCAAGGGAAGGAGAGCACTGGACAGGGTTTTTGAGATAATTCTGTTCAGAGCGTCAGAGATGACACACCTTAAAGCCAGAGGACTTTAGGGACCGGCCCGAGGCGGCACAGAATGCAGCAGCAGGTTGACTCTGCCCGGCAACGCTTGGCTCTGCTGTCTGGGGGCTTCGACGGGCCACGGCGCCCGGCTCTGGCTGCAGGGAAGGTATGGTCCCCAGAGATGCTGCATGTTCTTGGGCAAACAGCACATCTTAAAACAGATTGTGTGAAAAGACCTGGCCTAGGAGATGAAGCCTACCCGAATGGGATTTATGGCAGAGCTGAGAGACAGGAAGAGCCGCTATCAGTAAGGAAACACGCACGGGCCCCAGCCTCATCTTTCAAAGTCAGCGAAGAGAAAGAAACCTAAAGCAAATTGAATTCCATTAAAAAAAAAAAAAAAAGATTCCTCTGGGAAAGATGAAAATGACATTTCTTGAAAGGTCACATTCACGGGGCGCCTGGGTGGCTCAGTCGTTAAGCGTCTGCCTTTGGCTTGGGTCATGATTCCGGGGTCCTGGAATCAAGCCCCGCATTGGGCTCCTTGCTCAGGAGGAAGCCTGCTTCTCCCTCTCCCACGCCCCCTGCTTGTCTTCCCTCTCTTGGTGTATCTCTCTCTGTCAAATAAATAAATAAAATCTTTAAAAAAAAAAAAAGTCATATTCAATAAGGAAGAAGACCCTTCCAGACCCTAACTAGAAAGGCACAGGAAAACAGGGAAGAGCTGATTTGTCATTCCCCTTGAACTTATGTTCTGCTGATACTTTGTTATAAGCCCAGATGGTTGGCCCCAACCCAAACTCAGCTGTGACTCCATTGGAAGGATCAACTTTAAGAACTGAAAGAACTTGGAGTTCACCAAGCCCTTAAACACAAAGCACTCCGCAAGACTAGAAGGGTCTTTATAGCACACAGGTATCTTTGTGCTAGCAAACCTAGTTTCTGCTTGTGATTTCCAGGTAGATTCCACGTAATTATTTTTATGACTGGAAAGAAAATGTTAAGGACTTTACTAAGAATATCAATGCCCATTACCTATGGTCACGTCTATCAGCTTCATAAACTGCAAACAGAACGGCCTCGTCACTATTCATAGCTCCCCTGTACTGAGGGCTCTCTCTCTCTCTCTCTCTCTGTAGGCATCAAACAAAGATTCCCTCGCTGATTTCTTATAACCTTCTGAGGCATGCACCATTACGATCTCCATCCTAAAGATGAGGCAGCTAAAGTGGAGAGAAGTTAAAGAAATTGCCCCAGGTCACTCCCCCTGCGAGAGATACAGCTGTGGCTCACACCCAAGCAGCTGGAATCAGAGGCCATGCCCAGGATGCTAGAACTTCCTCAAGACATTGCAAAAGCTCAGGGAGAATCATTTTATCAGAGAAAATGCCAAAGCCATTTCCACCACACCTGAAATTATGAGTTGACGCAAAACACGAATTTAGTGATACAAGAATTACTGCATACCCAAAGGCTGCTAATGCTTTTTTTGCAAAAAGTCTAGAACACTGAAAACTGAGGGTGGGAGGGTGGGGGGACGTTCTTATTATTGATGTCAAAAGAATCATTTTTCTGAGTCATTTTCTGTTTTCATGAGATTCTCCTGAATTAATCTCATTCACAAAGAGACACAGCCATTGGCTAGCCTCCATAAGGCGGCAGTGAGGGGAGAACCATCGTGGCACACGGCTCCCCCGCCTCGTGCCTATGGTACAGGGCAGTGTTTCCTGTTCAGGTTGGAGATGCCAACCAACACTTACTAGACCGGGGACAGGCAGAAGGACCCAAGTTCTTGACCTGGCTCTAGCTCACCAGTGATCCTAGGCAAACTGCCAAGCTATCTTCTAAACCTATAAAATGGGCCACTAAGGTATGCTTTGTCTACATCAGAAGAGATGAGAGACAACAAAACTCACCCATATTTTCGGTCAGCTTTTTCTCTTCTCCTTTTCCCCCCCTCCTTCCCTTTCTTTCTCCTTCTGTTTCTTTTTATTTTCCCTTTATTTATTTATTTTTTGGCCAATATTTGTCAAAAAGGATTTGAGATAAAATCTCCAGCACACAGAAACTGGATTCTCCACAGCAATCTTAGAAGGTCAGTACCTAGAAGAAGGGTGTTATTAATCCCTCTTTAACAGAGGAGAAAATGAAGGCTAGAGAGAAAGTGACTTTTCTCAAGGTCACCGCTTGCAGACAGAGGAGCTGGGACTCCAACTCAGTTCCAAGGGTCGTAGTCACCATGCTACAGTGAGGTGTGATACAATGACCCAGTGTAACCATCTTCAAGCCTTCTCCCCGCTGTCCTGCTGAAAGAATCTGCAATTACCAATTAACCGATATCTAGGATGTTATTCATGCAAGCCTTTTCAAACAAAGAGGGAAGAAGTAGAAACAGAATGTACTTAGTGGTTGGCGTGAGAAGCCTTCAGCATCGTGCCCTGCCCCCGCCATTAAGTAAGGAGTTGACAGTGGTGGACTTGTTACTTCCTTGCCCCCTTACCTACTTTGTCTGCCTTGACTCTTGCTCCCACCTGCTGTTGCTGGCTACTGGGACGAAAAGGCCTCTGTACTCCCTGTGAAAACAACAGGCATTTCTCTTCGGTGACTCATTTGACACAAATAAGCTGTAGGATCGGGATGGGGGTGGGGGGATTCCAATCTTCCTGTGCTTCAGAAAGAGCAGTGAGGATCAAGTCTACAAGGAAGAAAATGACCGCAGAACGAGCAGATTCTACCGCACTTTCATTGTAAGAGGATCAAGTGTTAGGTTAAATCATCATGATTTCCTAGAGTCTGGATTTTTATGATTTCTACATTAATTTCCATTTGGCTCCGAAGGGAGAGACAACCACGGCATCTGTAAAATATTGCACACATAGCTGCATCCCTAAAGAAAGGACAAGGGTATTTATTGACAGTGTTAGGCACAGAGGGCTGCATTTTGGATGGAATTTCTTGTTGCTGGAGGGTAGGAAAGGAAAATAAACACCTAGAAGACACGTACCTGCCCCAGCAATGTTACGACATCGTTCCGTCTCACTTATTCCTTTGGCTGCTTGTACCTCCACCAAGCTGGTCCACTACCTCCTTGGAAGCAGGGTCCAAAGTTAGTGGGAAGAGAAAACATGGCACATTTCCATGAGGTTGAGGATGCTCCCTCAAACCGCTGACTCAATTCAGCTTCCCAGCTCACTCTGAGGGACTTTAACATTCTGTATGACCCTGCCTAGTTAGCAGTTAACTGACAGTAAAACATTCATACTTAGTCTCTAATGCAAGCAACCATTTACTTATGGTCACAGGCAAACTAATTATTCCAAAGACTTTCCTATTGACTTTTGAAAATCTTAGTGGTTTGTCTCTGCCTGCTTTCCACTTTCATTTGAAGATCCAAAGGCGGTTACACTAGTTTGTAACTACGTATATCACAACCTTATAAATCTAATAAAAAAATCAAAACAACAATCTTTCTACCCAGTTCCAAATTCAAGAGGGTAAGTCTAGTGTAAGGAATTTAACGATACAACAAAAACAACAACATTAAGCCAATTAAGAATAAGTCAATTCTGAGGATGTCTTGCTACATGTTTTTAGACTTCCTAAAAACCAGACTCTGGGGTCAAGGACAAGATCACCTTTAGCAGTCAAGTACTCCTGCAAACAGAAGACTCCAGATAGGGTGTGTTCCGTTCCTGTGAGCACACAGACACGGAGGGTGTGGAATCTGGGGGAGGGAGGGTGCTTTAGATCATCTCATCTGGGTGTTCTGAAGCTCATGTACAGAATAATCAGGCTTTTCAGGGACTGGGGTGAAGGCTGGATTCTGGTTCCCACCCCAACCTCCACCAAAGTAACTACGGCTCATCTGCCTCCTTCTCTGAGTTTCCAGATAAATCTTTATTTGAAGAAAGGGTTCCTAGCTCAAAACAAAACATACTCTTCGAAAAATTCCCCAACTGTCCAATCTTTTCATTTTACAAAGGAGGAAAAGGAAGGCCCGTGAGTTACGGACTCGTCCCAGGTCCCAGGATGAGTAGCAGCCAGCGTAGGGTCACACCAGCCGCGGGCTCTGAGCGGCGCACTCCAGTGCGTGCACTTTCCCCCAACTGCCAGTTACACAGCCCCCAACACACAGGACCCCCGTCCTTGTCCTTGAATGCACTCAGGTCTGCGCACGGTGGCACAGCCCTGCACTGCAGACTTGTGGTTGTGAGGGTGGTCTTATTCTTGACCTTGCTCTCATCTTTATCCTTCTTATTTTAGCATTTTTAGAGTACTAGAAAGTGGCAGGATGGTAGCAAGAGTCCTGCCCTCGGAAGGTAAAAATGAAACTTTCTGAAGTTTTATGTCAGTCAATAGAAAATATTTGGTTGATAAAAGTTGAATTTATACTCAACTTAGGATGAAGCAGGATGTGTCCTGCTTGCTGTGTCCTTCATTCTCCAAGTTGAAGTGCTCAGCAAAGCCCCGCTGAGCGCACAGTGTGGGGTCTAGCCCCAGGTCCCCTCCGTGGTTCCAAGCCTCTGCAGTTCATCTGGGGTTGCATTCCAGATAAATGCCACAGTCCCTGGATCCAGGAGGGTGGGCGCTGCATCTTGTTAAACATGATGAGACCCAAGTGGGAGTAACAAAAACTGATGAATTAGAGTGAACTACTCCAGCTATTCCTGGGGTCCCTGATTTACACAGGGTTCCTGCAAATAACTCCTAAAGTGATCCCCGTTGCCATCCACTAGGTGAGCATCTGAGCAAGTTGTTTTATCCATATGAGTCTCAGTTTCCTCACCTGTAAGATGGGGTAATTATAGCAGCTACTTTATGGGGTGTTGTGAGAATTTAAGGAAGCAGTTCCTGGTACATAGTAACCCTTATACAAATACTAGTCGTCACAGTTATTCTTCTTATTAAAAAAAAAAATTAAGTACTAGACAGAGAGACCGGGGGCAGGATAGTAGCAAGATGGCCAATGTGAAATGAGAAATGAGGGGTGCCTGGGTGGCTCGGTCATTTGGGTGTCTGCCTTTGGCTCAGGTCATGATCTTGGGGTCCTGGGATCAAGCCCCTCATTGGGAGTCTGCTTCTCGCTCTGCCCCTTTCTCTGCCCCTCCTTCTAGCCCTCTCCACCATCACTTGTGATTTCTCTCTCTGAAATAAACGAAATCTTAAAAAAATAAAATAAAATGAGAAATGAAACAAAATTGTTCTGAAGTTTAATGTAAGTCAATAGAAAAATAATCATGGGTTGATAACAGAGGAATTTACAAATCGGGATCCTGGTCAGCCTCACCGGCTGTTCCAGGGTCTGGCTCCTCCCAGTCCACCTGGGGCATCAGCAACGCCCTCATCTGGGAACTCGTTAGAACTGCAGGACCTCGGGACCCAGCCCTACGACTGCCTACCAAATCAGGATCTACCTTTTAACAAGGTTTCCTGGCAATTTCCGTGCATAGAAACCCTGGAGAAAGGCTGCTTTACAGTATATACCGAGATTTCCCCATTTGTAGGTAAAAGGAATGAGACCTCACTTTTTTTTTTTTTAAAGATTTTATTTATTTTTGAGAGAGATTGAGAGCCTGCACAACCAGGAGCAGGGGGAGAGCGGGAGGGGGCAGAGGGAGAAGCCGACTTCCCATTGAGCAGGGAGCTTGATGTGGGGCTCCATCCGAGGACCCTAAGATCATGACCTGAGCTGAAGGCAGATGCTTAACCGACTGAGCCACCCAGGCGCCTGGAATGAGACGTCATTCTCCAGTTACATCTCCACACGTTATCCTAAATCCTATACCCTTTTTCATCAGCCCTCAGGTTACATAGTTTCACACTATGTAACAGTGTGTCTTTAGTGTGTCTTAAAGCAGTTTCACACTGCTTTAAGACACACTAACCTGTGTCTTAAAGCAGATGTTCCTCTTATGGAACAGAGCAACAGCTCAGGAGGACATCCACAGCCACAAAGTCACCTCTTATTAGTAATGTCAATGATTTAAAAATGTCATCCTCATGCTTGTCCATCCACAACTAACATTTCTCAGGCTCTTAAAGTGTGCACGGATTAATGCAAGGTTAATTACTCTGTACCCATAACGCCCTTTCAAGCAGGCATGACTCTCCCCATTTTTCAGAGGAGGGGAGCAAGGCTCAGGGAGGCAACATCGCTTTTTCAAAGTCAAGTTGAACGGGGGAAAGGGCCTTTCTGAAGTCCACTTTCTTATTACAAATTAAGGCCTACAACACCCAAAGTACATTTCTGTAAAATGGGGAGGAGGGATTATGTCCCTTTGAATGTGAAGAAAACTGAGGCCACAGAGTGAGAGAACGATGTAGAATCAACCGCCTGAGACTCAGGTCAGAACGTGGTCCATCAGAGTTCAAGTTTCTCAAGTTAAAGAATTCCGGGGGCACCTGGGTGGCTCAGTCAGTTAAGTGTCTGTCTTTGGGTCAAGTCATGATCCCAGGGGCCTGGGATCGAGCCCTGCATTGGGCTCTCTGATCAGTGGGGCATCTGCCTCTCTCTCTCCCTCTGCCTGCCCCTCTCCCCACTTGTGCCTCTCTCTGTGTGTGTCAAATAAAATATTAAAAAAAAAAAAAAGAATTCTGGTGCCAGAATTTCCAGTGAGGGGCACCTGGATGGCTCATTTATTTAAGCAACTGACTCTTGGTTTCAGCTCAGGTCATGAGATCAAGCCCCACATCAGGCTTTGCACTGGTGTGGAGTCTGCTTAAGATTCTCTCTCTCTCTCTCTCTCTCCCCCTCTCTCTCTGCCTCTCCCCACCGCTCTCAAGGAGAGAAAGAAAAGAAAGAAAGAAAGAAAGAACCCATGATAACGCAATGGCATTGAAGAGCTGGGGAGGAAAGGACATATAAAATGGAAAGGACATTTTCCATTCATGAAGCTTTGCACAACCAAACCAAGGAACTTCAAATTTTCATCTCAGCAATCAAGAGCTCACTGGGGTGTCAGATTCTTTGGCAAACCAGAACCTCCAGATTCTTCTTGCCGTGACTTGTGCAGCTGGTCCTCATCAGCATATCCCAGCGAACATCCCACGCAATTACTCTCGCACACCTGTGAAATTCTCCCAGGTACGGTCTCTCTGGTCTCGCTCGTGAAAGTCAGAACTCAGCAACATGCATCACAATCCTTCCTTGACAGCACCAGCAGCCTGAAGTCAAAGATGCAGGTTTTAGGATCAGGAGGTCGGGGCTCCTTGGCCAGGCCCCAGAGAATGCCTTCTACCTACCTTCATCCCTGAGCCCAGCAGGGAAAGAATCAGAATTTGCTGGCATAAGACTCTGTATCCGTTTGTGAGGGCTGCCACAACAGAAGACCACGGACTGGGGTGCTTAAGCAACAGAAATTCATTTTCTCCCAGTTCTGGAGGCCAGAAGTCCAAGATCAAGGCGTCGGCTGGCAGGTTTGGCTCCTGAGGGCTCTCTCCTTGGCTTACGGAGGCTCACCTTCTCTCTGTCCTCACCGGGTCGCCCCTCTGTGCGTGGATGTGTCTAGCCGTCGCTTCCTCTGTGTCCAAATATCCTCATTGTGCAAGGACACAGGTCCCATGAGATTACGGCCCACCCTAGTGACCCCATTTTAATTATATTTTTAAATTAAAGGCTCAATTCCCCCAGTCACATTCTGAGGTACTGCGGGGTAGGGCTTCAACATGTGAATTCTGGGAGGACACAAGTCAGCCTGCACCACACGCTGGCGGGATCTTGTCACTCATCACCACAAAGTCCTAGTGCTAAGCGGACTCATCCACTTGGGCTCAGTATGAACAAGAATCCCTAATAGTCTAACTCTCCCAGGCCCGTGACTCAGGGCAACCTGAAGAAGCAGGCGAACAAGGGTTCCAGGTCAGACCTTTGCTTCTCCATCTGTGCTATCAGAGACGAACAATTCTCGGCCTCCCTGTCCACCAACATGGCCTGTCTTCTTCCCCGCCCCCACTCATCACGCGCTTCTGTAAGGTCACGCTGAGGTGGGTTTTTAAAAAATTTAAGTGCCCCTTATAAAACAGTCTGAGTCAGAGATGAACGGTTGCTAAGAAGTACGAGCTGGAAGGAAGAGCTGGCATCTGGCGCCTCGAAAGGCCTCTGGGGCCTGGGGGCAAAGCTGCTGAGCGTGGGCTGGGTGAGTCCTGGGGAGCCAACCCCGGGCTTCCCAGACAGCTGTTACGCACAGCAGGACAGCCGGGGGGCAAGAGCCAGCCCCAGGCTGGGCCACTGAGCCGAAGCCGCCACCCCAGCCACTGCCAGCGAGCAGGGGTAAGAACACCAGCAGGGGCGGGTCTGTCAGGAGGGTGTGGCTTCACACAGAGTGTGTGCAAAGGGCTTCTAACGACAGATAGGAGGACATCATGTGTTCGTGGGCACCTAAACCGTCACATCACAGGAACAGAGCCAGACGAGAGGGAGACTGGCACTTTACTATGAAAGAGAAAACCCACACGCATCACTTAGTCTAATAAACCTCCTTCGTTAGATTGCCCTACATTTCAATTTTAGGGATTCCACTATTCTTCACATCATCAATGTTTAAACTTGGTTCTCCAAACCTATTCATGTGAATATAAAATGCTATAATGCCCTTTAGGGTTTTAAAAAATCATTTTGCCATTTCGCTTAGGTATGTAAGTGATTTAAAGTAAAAATTGTTTTAGTTCCATAAATTAAATATTTTTAAAGATTGTACTGTAGAGACCTCTTCTTGTACATGCAGACCAAGACAACTACCATGGAAAATTATGCCAGCAAAGAAACAAAAGAAAAAATCAATCGCCCAAATAGAAATTTCCTGATTAGTTCATTAACATAGTTGAAGGAACAACTAAGAATTACTAGATATTTAAGGAAAACAACCAGCACAAAGAGGGGTCAAGATGAAAATACAAACATAGGATTCTAGAGAAAACATATAATTCATGCAACAGAAGAGGACCTAAACACAAACTCATATTCAATTCATATCCTTTCAGGTGTTTAAGAACACACTGTATCCATGAAATAAAGATGAGAAAAAATAAAAGGAGCCAGAGAAAAATAGAGTTTTGACAAATTAAAAACCAGTATTAGGGGTGCCTTGGTGGCTCACTTAGTTAAGCGTCTGACTCTCGATCTCAACTCAGGTCTTGATCTCAGTTCAAGCCCTGTGCTGGGCTCCACGCTGGGCATAGAGCCTATTTAAATAAATAAAAATAAATATGAAATCATTATGAAAATAAAAATGTCAAGATCTCCAACAAGGTAGAGCAAAATAAAAAAAGACACTGAAAATATGAAAAAAGAATTAAGAGACATGGAAGAGGGTTAGCGTTCATATATTAGGAGTCTCATCAGGAGAGAACAAAGTAGGGCACCTGGGTGGCTCAGTGGGTTAAGTCTCTGCCTTCAGCTCAGGTCACGGTCTGAGGGTCCTGGGATCGAGCCCCACATCGGGCTCTCTGCTCCGCAGGGAGCCTGCTTCCTCCTCTCTCTTTCTGCCTCTCTCTGCCTACTTGTGATCTCTGTCTGTCATATAAATAAATAAAAATCTTTAAATTAAAAAAGAGAGAGAGAGAGAACAAAGTAGAGGGACAATTCTCCATGTTGGAAGACATTGGTCTTTATATGGAACGGGCTGAATAAGACAACAGTCGAACAGCAAGCATGTCCTGGTGGAATTTCGAAACTCTGAAGATACAGAGATCTACAAAGAGATCAAGGCGATCTATCAGAGACCAGATCAGGCTACCAAGGAAGTAAAAGGATTCTAGCCGCCACCAGGCTTGGCAGACCCTGTGGATGTCAGGAGATAGTAGAACAAAGCCTTTTGAGTTTTAAGAAAAACATGGCTTTGAATCTGGATATCTATACCTGGTCCAACAAGCATGTGGGCATAGTAAGGCATTTTCAGACATGCAAATATTCAATTTACTTCTCACGCACCCTTACTGAAAAGTTACTTGAAGATGAACTCAAACAGAAGAAAAAATTAGGGGTGCCCAGGAGGCTAAATCTTAAGCCTCCGTCCGACTCTTGATCTCCACTCAGATCTAGATGTCAGGGTGGTAAGTTCAAGCCCCACACTGGGCTCGATACTGGGCATGAAGCCTACTTAAAAGAAAAAAAAAAAAAAGAAGGAAAAATTAATCCTCAAACATAAAGCTACTGATTCCAAGAAAACACAGAATTAGTTTAAGAATTAAATGGGGGTGGCCGAGAATCCCCTAAGAGCAGTTACGACAGATCTAGAATCCAGTGAGTCCAAATTAGAACATGGTCCCAAGAAAGCATCTTCAAAAAGTGTATTTCATTCAACAAGTTAGTATCATTAAGAGGATGGGAGATCTTGGTGATGCTGTTGATATGTACATTTTGCTTAAGGGGGAAAAAAAAAGAATTGGAATTAAAAGCTCTATGTAAATTAAAAATCTGTATAAGAAAATCACAGTCCAAATGTGAAGCAAATGAAAAAAATTACATAATTTTGAGAAAAAAAAAAAAAGAATTTGGCCGAGGGCACTTTGATGATGAGGCTTTGATAAATGCCAGAACATTCTCTAAGTAAAAAAGTCTTAGTGCACAAAATTGTAATTCCTTCTTTATAGGTCCAATCACATATCACTTGTGCAGTTGAAAATATTTATATAACTTCAATATTATAAATGCTTTCTACTGGTTTTCAGAGCTAAAAATCAGCTTATAGGCATGCTGGGTGGCTCAGTCATTAAGCGTCTGCCTTCGGCTCAGGTCATGATCTCAAGGTCCTGGCATCAAGCCCCGCATCAGGCTCCCTGCTCGGCGGGGGCCCTGCTTCTCCCTCTCCCACTCCCCCTGCTTGTGCTCCCTCTCTCGCTATGTCTCTCTGTCAAATAAATAAATAAAATCTTAAAAAAAGAATCAGCTTATAATAAATATGAAAGCATACAAGTTGGCAGATTTCAAATATTATAAACCTTGACAGTATAAAAGCAAGGCACCGCCCAGAACAGTGGGAGGGCGGGACAAATGGGTCAGAGAAAAAAAGCGAGGGGCGAGGGGACAATTCCCTCATTTCATATCACAGGGAGTCAAGAGGTGTTATTTAGAGTCAGATGAAAAACAGTTTATCATTTAGAGTTAAAGAGACAACCAATCGTAGATTTAAAACTAATGAAACTCTGGACAGGAGTATTAAAGGTAGTTATGAGACGTGGTTGAAAAAAGTACAAATATTATTTAGAATATTATTTAGAATTATAGTGGTACCCAGCAAAAGTAAAAAACGAACTTTTCAAAGACAGTTAAATCTGTTATAAAAGAGCAAACACAGGAATCTGTGATGGTTCATTGTACTATTTGGGTCATGTTTATGACCAAAATCTTCAAACACAGGCAGAGTGAAGGATACACACTGAATTTTGACTTTGTAATATGGCAACTTATGATCAGATTCTTAGAATTCTAATATTTGAGCTTAAGAAACTGAAATGGCCAATTTCTATTCTTCTCATTCTTTCTTTTTGAACGACAGGCAAAAAAATAAAATATTTCAGTGTCCTGTTTTCAAGCTTTCTCTCTAAATACCACACGGTATGTGAGGAAAGTCTTTACTGCTATTAATCAAAAACTCAAATTGCAATCTAATATATAGCCTTCCTAAAACATTGGCTTTTGAAATATCATAGATATTTTAATGAGTTATAGGAGAATTTTAATTAGGTGAATAAAACTTATGGGTCTTGTGAATATCAACTTGAGAACAGAATGTGCAGAATTATAGGTTTTAATGATAAAAAAAATTGGCTTGTATATTAACATCAATGTTTTCTATATTTCTCGTCTTTAACTAATGGTTTGTCGTGACTATGTGTTGAGTCATATATGAGAAAGAAGAAAAACACTAAAATAGCATAACACCCAGTATCACTAGAAGTGTTCATATAAATAATAAGTCAGCCTCACCACTTAAAATACACTTTCCCTTACTAGGCATTCAGAAGCTCTCAAACCACTCATTCTTAAAAATATTATCTAAACAATCACTTCATTTGATGATTTCTTAATTAATTAATATCTTAATTATATCTGATACCATTATTATTTTTAAATACATGAACTCGAGGAATATCTAGATAAATTAATTCAGACATCTGTAAACCCTAATAAGGGAAATTCTACCACATACAATTTCTGCTGAGTAGAACTTGATTGTTATGATGCATGGAAAAGCCTCTGTGAAATACTGGAAGTTTTACAATCTTAGATATAAATAAAGTAAAATCATCTATGTGCCTTCAGCCTGGAATGCCCTTCATATCCCCTCACAGACATAATCTCCACCTACCGGTCCAAAGGATTTTACTTATCTTTGACACTCAGCTCAAAGACCCCTTCTTCCTTGAAGCTGTCCCTTCAGATCCTAGTCTAATTCGTCACTCTACTGACCCTCTGTGGCTACAGCCATTTATCTAACCTCTATTACAGCACACTGATGTCAGGGTCGTTTGTCTCTGTGTGTGTTTTCCAACAGATGTAGGTTTTAGTAATGGCGGAAGAAGGGGTAGGTATTATTATACCCATTCTACAGATGAGAAACCAAAGACTGAGAAAAATGAAACAACTTCCTCTCAGGTCCCATCGCCTTCAGCTGGGGATCCCAGCATCAACTCTGTCCCCAGCCCACACTCTTAAAGACCACAGGAGGACCGCCCTGAGAGCTGCCCATACAGCTCATGATTTGGTCAGTCACCTACATTGCCTCCAAAGTATCTGGTCTGTGCTTTACACATTACCCATTCTATACATTGAATTTGGCCCTAGCTTACATGAAATACTGCGAGAATATAGTGTAAAATAGCTCATCAGTCACACACATTTGAACAAGAGTTCAGAAGGCTCCCGAGCTCGGGCTGGGGGCATGGTCCACCACCACCCTCTACTGGAGAACCAGGTTCTCACATGAAACTTGCGTGCCTTCTCACCAGAACGAGCTCAATGATCCCTTTTCAGAGTCAATGTACTCTATCTTCATCCCTGAGATACCTGTGGATTCTCCTCATAGAGACAATGTGTAAAGTGTATACTCACGTTGCCAGAAACGCCAGCGAACAAAAGCTATTGGACTTAGCACTCAAGAAACAGGAGCCACTTCTCAACAGTGTATTGAGAACAGCAAGGACCGACTTTCAAATAGGGATATTTTATGCCTATGAGACTCTATGCCTAAATTCAGGCTGCCACCTGCCATCTGTAATTTACTTGGCATTTTTTGGTTTGGTTTTTCTAGTTACTCAGTGACTCAAACAATTTCCCATTTTCTCTCTCTCTCTCTCTCTCTCTCTCTCCCCCCGACTTCTCCTACTCTCTCCCTACTTCCCTGCCACATACATTCTGTCTCCTAATGTTACATCTCTAAGGTACCTTGGAGTGAGTAACAAGAGATTAAATTGTTACCACATAAACTATGAAAATGTAACTGTACAGTGTTTCTCAGTAGACTATTTTCAAAAAGGGAGATTATCTATAAATTTGTTCAGCCAGTTACAAAACTAGAAGTTAGGATGTGCATTACACATCGGCAGAGATTTCCTAATACCCAGTTTCAAGCTTTCTTTAAATTGGTTATAGCTCATTTATTTTTTATATAATTTTCAATAAAGGGATTCACTGGCAAAGCCTACCTTTGGTCAGTCCGAGGGGAAAAAAGATTAACTTAATGGCAGGGCAAATCAGCCTCCCCCTTCCTGCGTGGCTGTGGGGTCCAATGTCTTTTTTTCTGGCATGCCTGGGAATGTGAAAGTACACTTTGTTACAGGCTCTTTTTACAAAGAGAATTCACAAATTGTTTCCAAGGATAAAGATTTAGTGAATCACCAACTCTAATAAGGAGTCAAGTCCAACTTCAGTGAGTTCTGATTCTCAAAGACAAACTCATGAATAGTTCATACGCCAGAGGAGAAAAGCTGCTTTATAATTCCTTTCATGTATACTAGTCTTAAGACCTTTCCAAAGGATTTGGTAATTGTGCCAAACATTTCGGAGCCCACTGGAGGACCTTAAGCAATATGGTGAGGACATAAGAAATAGAAGTTTGAGCTCCCCCGTTTCCTAAGTACCAGGTCTGGTTCTTAAAGTAAACATGTGCAGAGTCAGCTCAAAATCCGCTGAGAAATGTCTGCTTCATGCCATGACCTCTAGGCAGAAATGTACTTCCATGCAGGGATATTTGTGCTCACTCTCAAGACTTCTGGGCGAGAGCGTAGAATTCTTTAAATTCTAAAACCAGACAACAGGCAGAATCCCGGCTTGACTGGAATACACCCGCCTGAGCTGTGTTTTCGAGCAGTAGCTTATTGGCAAAGGCTATGAAGCCAACAAGTATACTTTCTAGACATCATCCTACAGCCCCAGTCAAATGTGGGTCCCCAGGAGGGTCCTGCTGTGATCCACGAGGGGATGGTCACTGGCGGGCAGGATGCAAATTAGCTGGGAAAGGCAAAGACCCGGAAGAGCGGAACCTGGAAGGAGTACTCCAAAAACCATTATTTTTTTTTTTTAAGATTTTATTTATTTATTTGACAGACAGAGATCACAAGTAGGCAGAGAGGCAGGCAGAGAGAGAGGAGGAAGCAGGCTCCCTGCTGAGCAGAGAGCCCGATGTGGGGCTCGACCCCAGGACCCTGGGATCATGACCTGAGCCGAAGGCAGAGGCTTAACCCACGGAGCCACCCAGGCGCCCCTCCAAAAACCATTATTAACAGAGGTCGGACCTGATGAGTACGGAAGAAGGAGAAAGGAACTGGGGGTGGGCGGTTTGGGAATAAGCCAACACAGGAGACCGATAGGAAATGGAAGAAGCAACACATCCAACGAAACTGGATGTTGCCCCTTGGCGAGAAAGTCTGTACCAGGACAGGCACAAAAACAAATGTGCTCTCTCTTAAATATGGTGCCGTGTGAGGGCGGAAATGCACAAGAGAATGAAGCCACTGCAACTTCCAAAGGCAATCATTTAAAATATTATTTTAATTTATTCAGGGAGTCTCAATACTCAAAATCATAACAAAAATTTGAAATTGTTTGAAGAGTCTTATTTTGTGTGCAGAACACTGCAGGGCCAGGGCCGTGGCGTGGGTGATGGGATATGGGTATTGATCAAATTGCTTGTAAATATATTCCTTCAGGTTGTTTTCCAAGACAAGTAGCTGACAGGTCAGGTTGGCCCTACTACCTCGAAGACAAGGCCATGGTCATTCTCACCATAAAGGACTGGATCCACTGAAAAAGTCACCAAGTCAAACTCACATCTTCAAACCTGAACCTCAAGACTATGCTCCTTCTTGATGTCAGCCTAGAATCTGATGGTCCATCAACCAGAATCTGAATCAGTACATGATTAGGCAAGGAGACACAAAAACTCACTACATATAAATAAACACAGCAAAGGCTAAAGGATGAGAAAGCCTTGGGGAGTCACGCAGATTTAGGCACAGGCTCTCTTTCTAGGACAGACTTCATATTGTTTCTTCACAAGGCTCGTTCTGGTATCTGAGTCACATAAGTAATATTGTATCAGCAGCAGCGTAGCTCAGTCACCAACTCATCGACAAAGTGTTGCGGGATACCCCTGTCAATCACTAAATCCTATACCTTGGGTTCTTCTCGCTTAGGTTCCCCAGCGATGCTGACACCAAAGTTGACCCCAAGGAACAAGTCAATGCACCTTCCAATGCACTGGAAGCACAAACCGTAGGCAATTACAAATCCCAGAGCCCGTTTCTTTCCTCCTGGTAGACCAATTGCAGCTTGCCGTTGAAAGGAGGGTGAGAACCATTTCCAGACACCCCTGTGATGAGGCCCGAGGCTACAGACATCCAAGACAACTGCTGAATTACCATCGGCAGAAGAAAGGTCACAAGAGATAAGCTTGGGGGAAATATTTTCCTAAAAGGAGAGACTTTGTTCTGTGGTTTAATGTGCAACATCCCCCATGGGGGTTCCTTATCCTAACTCCATATAAAAAGAATGATCTGCTACTCTGATTTGTTATGTTTCAGAGTTTTGTTCAACAGTAAAAAAAAAAATCTAAGAGCCTTCCCAGTCCTGTAGAGAAGCGAAACAGCATCTCCCTAGACTTCCAGGAAGCCTGTACACTTCCACTCATACAGAATGGAACTTGAGAGGCCGGCTCCACCAACAGAAATATAAAGTGAGTCGCTGACGTCATTTAAATCTTCCCAGGGGGTGCCTGGGTGGCTCATTGGTGAGGCGTCTGCCTTTGGCTCGGGTCACGATTCCAGGGTCCTGGGTTGGAGTCCCGTGTTGGAAGAGACCCTCTCCCTCTGCCTGCTGTGCCCCCTGCTTGTGCTCGTGCTCTCTCTGTCAAATAAATACATAAAATCTAAAAAAATAAATACATAAAAATAAATAAATAAATCTTCCTAGTAACTGCATTTAAAAAGTAAGAGGAAACGTGAAATTAGTAACAATTACTTCATCTAACCCAACATATCAAAACACACTAGCCCTTCACCAAGGACCTAGTAGCCATGTACAGGAGGGGGCTGTCATCTGGCCACTGCGGTCAGAGGCCAGAGGATCTCAGAGTTGTCCAGTTGTCAGGATTTGGCTTTGCTTTGGATGACAAATCTGAAGCTCCCCTGGGCTTCCTGAATTTTAGTCCCTGCAAACTGACTACCAAACCGCCTTCAGCGTTTCACTAAGCTACTTTGCTGGTGGCTCACCTTCAAAGTCTCCTTTGAGGGTGGGTCTTGTATGTGTCCCCATGTGGTGCCACAGACAAAACTGTCTCGGTGACAGGAAACCTTATGAAAACCTTCCTCAGCCGTAAGGACTGACCCAGAGAAGGACGGCGGGGGTGAAACGCATGCTGGGCCATCTCTAGTGATGCAGCCACCGGCACATTCTTCAACAAAACGATGTCAGCGGGCACCTTTCCAAGGCCGTCCTGGGCTGGCGAGGCAGCGACGCCCTCAGACACGGGCACAAAACCTCCCCACCTGAAAACCAGCAGGGAGTTCCCCGGAAGGGCCTCCTCCTGCCGGTCCAGTCCTCTCTCCGTGCTCTCTCTACCACAAATGTCTCCTGGCCAAGCATGGGTCCAGGGAAAGGGACCCTCCTCTTGTGCGACTCCAAACCACAGGGGACTGGTTGGTAGAGGCAGAAATGACACCCACAAAATGCTGTATTTCTGGTGAAAGAAGAGGCAAGAGGGGTTAGAAGAAAAAGTGGAGAAAATACAAAAGAGAGAGAGAGAGAATGAAAGAATAGCAAATAAGTTAATTTTAAAAAGAAACATTCTCTTCCTACATTTGAGGAAGAAGGACAGGAAGGGAGAGAGGGAAAGAGTTGGGAAATGGAGGGACAGGGGAAAGGGAAAAAGGAACTGCAGTCATAAATGGGTAATAAGATCCACCTATCCTAAAAGTCAACTCTATGTAATAATAAAATATAGGGTCACATTCTCAGTGCGGGAGTGAGGTAAGAGACAAGCCTTCTAATATAATTAATAGAAGCAGATTTATCATGAAGCTGATAATGCTTAAGCTTCAGGGACTCTTACTTGCAAGGACCCTTTCAAAGTCCTAAGAGGATCCATAAGATTTTTCACATGGCTACATGTCCATAAAATTTACACACACACACATACACACACACACACACACACACACGCACGCACTTACACACATACTCAAAGATCATTTTAACCAGAATCCTTTTAAGACCGCCATCTCTTGGGGCACCTGGTGGCCTCAGTCAATAGGATGTGGGACTCTTAATCTTAGCGTTGTGAGTTTGAGCCCCACACTGGATGCAGAGATTACTTAAAAATAAAATCTTCACTAAAAAAAAATAAAAATAAAAATAAAAAGACTGTTGGGGTGCCTGGGTGGCTCAGTGGGTTAAGGCTTCTGCCTTCGGCTCAGGTCATGATTCCCAGGGTCCTGGGATCGAGCCCTGCATTGGGCTCTCTGCTCTAGAGGGAGCCTGCTTCCCTCCCTCTCTCTGCCTGCCTCTGTGCCTACTTGTGATCTCTGTCTATCAAATAAATCAATAAAATCTTAAAAAAAAAAAAAGACTGTCATCTTTTTGCATTTTGACCCTTCACCCACACCCTTTCTGTAGGTTAGTATTTAAGTACCCAGGGTATATTTTAAGAATCTGGCTAAGGAGCAGCTGAGTCAGAAACATTTAGTTTGGGGTTTCATGGAATATATTTATGGGGCTGATGGTCACTACCATGTATAGTTACATTTTTGCTACTGTTGCAAAGTGTGAGAATGATTTCCAGGAACACTCCCACTGCTTATGATGCTGACTCACCTACTGCCATGACATGAAGACGTGAGACTAGAGGTCATATGATAAGAATTGTCCCATGGCATCCAGCACAAGGATTGTGTGGGTACTGGAAGAGAAACAGAGTTGAAATTGTATGAAGGAGAAAAATGGTCTATGGAAAAGATCTTCCAATCATCAGACATGTAAAATCAGAAGTAAAGGATTCAGTCCTCGTCAACGTCAGAGGTTCTTTCCTATCATGAATATAGTTGGCAATGAAACAGATAGTGTTATAGATGCAGCAGACATTATTAAGGGGGCACACATGAAATAGAATTTATCAAAGTTCCACTTTTGGTAGATCCCAAACTATAGCAGGGAATGCAACTGACTATGAAATTGCTTGTTTTATATATTCTAACTAGCAATAACAACAAATAAGTAACAATAACCTATGTTATTGAGGGATAAAAGCATTTTTCTTTTGTCTGTGTGGGAAAACTAGAAAACTGTTGTCATGTGAGGAAGCAACCGAAGAGTATGCTGTTTAAAATGTAAGGGGGAAAGTATTAGATAAATATGTCATAAGGGCGCCTCGATGGCTCAGTCAGTTAAGCCTCTGCCTTCAGCTCAGGTCATGATCTCAGGATCCTGGGATGGAGCCCTGTTAAGCAGGGAGTCTGCCTTTTCCTATCCCTCTGTCCCTCTCCCAATTTGTGCTAGCTCTCTCTCTCTCTCTCTCTCTCTCTCTCCCCCCTTCCCCTCCACCTAAATAAATAAATAAATAAATAAAATCTTTTAAAAAATATGTCATAAAATGTTTATTAACTGCCTGTTATTCTATATTTTCTGACATTTGGTAATTGTCATTTTTAGAAATTTGGCATTTCTTAGGGGCTCTTTTTCCTTAAGTAAACATTCATTTATATGCCTAATTTTGTATTCCTAATTTTCCATCCTTTTACCTAAAGTGGGATCCTCAATTTATATAAGCTTCAGGCTTCATAAAACCTGGATCTCTCCCTAATTAGCAAAAATAACTACACACGCCATCATCCCTACCACGTGCACACATAGGTATACACACGAACACACACATGCACACCTATCTACTTGGGCATATCTACCACTGTATCCACTCCTTTCACAGATTCAACTGCTTGACTGATCCAGAGTTAGAGGGACTCAGCTGGGGTGGGGAAACTATCAGGATTGTATTAAAAAGCAATTTTGACAAAATGCACACATTGGCTTCACAGAAGGAAATACATGGGTCCATTATTTGCATACTGTTTGGGTTCCATTATCTCCCTAGAAAAGGTGAGGCTCTGGAACGTTTGCTTGTCTCTCATTCGCTCTGTATCATTCCAAAGACATTTTGATGTGTCCTACTCAGAGATGACCTATACGCTCGCACCTGATTATAACGTGGACCTGAAAAGGCTGCTCAGGGACTTTGATACTGTTCAGGTTATTCCTCGCCCATTTTGGGGTCACTTGCCCATCTACAGCATCTATAAGCCATCATATACTCATCTGTTAAACAAGTGAATTTTTACCTGTCATAAGAACAACAGTAAAAAAAAAAATCATCTTATTTCTGGTTGTTATAAGCAAGGTAATGACTACTGTGATCCAGCTTCCCATTGGAAATTTGGTTTTACTAGGGGTATGGATATTTTATTTTGTTGATTTTCTCTTTGTAGTCATCCCATTTCAACTTATCACGAGCCCTTCTGTTGCTATAATGATGCTTTTCTAGAAACTGTGTATGTTCCCTGTCTTTGGATGCTCAGTTTCCAAGGTGACAGTGTGAAGACCACTGAAAAAGCCAAGTGTAAAGCTTATGATGGACGCAAGTCTCACAGTCCCACACCTCACTCTCGGGCAGGACCAGGGGTGGCCAGCCCTCACACTAGACTTACGTAGCAGCCTGGGTCCCAGCAGGAAGCAGATGGAACTTTCAAACCGGATTGTCTGAAGAAAGCTGAACAAAGGGCATGTTTACTGAGGTCCAGGAGGGGGTTAGGGGAACCTAACAAGGCACAGGCACTGCACAGAGGCCAGCCACAGTGGAACAATGTCACTACTTCCAGGTCTAAAGAGGCAAGAGGCAGAGTAGATGCTAGAACTGAAGTGGGTAGCCGAATGGAGAGGGCGACCTCACAGGAGCTATAGCCTTTCACAGAGGGACAACCAGCCAGTGGTGGCCTGCTGGGGAAGGGGTCATGGGGATAAACTCCCAGCCATATTTTCCAGAGGAGCCATCACTGGCAGGGGTAGAGGTCAGTCTCTGGGAGCCCAGAGCAGGGCAAACGGTAGAGAGAGCGGAGTTGAAGGACCATGAGGAATATAGGCCATGTATCCTTCAGAATGAGAGGGAAAATGTTAATTACAATGTACATTAATGCTATAATTAAAAGCTATGGTAATTCCTTCATAGGGCCTGAAAATTATAATGTAGAGGTATAAGATGATTTTCAAACCAATCTAATAAATGCATAAAGTAGAAAATTTCAAAACAAAAGGACTGCAGACCCACACTTAGATTGGTTACACTTAAGTGTACCTTCTATTGGCTGATATCCCCAAGGTCATGTTGGCTTTCCTGTTTTTTTTTTTTTTTAAAGATTTTATTTATTTATTTAATTGACAAAGAGAGAGAGAGAGTGAGAGAGGGAACACAAGCAGTGGGAGTGGGAGAAGGAGAAGCAGATCTCCTGCCGAGCAGGGAGCCTGATGTGGGGCTCAATCCCGGTTCCCCGGGCATCATGACCTGAGCCAAAGGCAGACACTTAACGATTGAGCCACCCAGGTGCCCCCATTTTCCCACATTATTGCTCCCTTCAGATGGAATGTCCAAGATCCCATGAAAATCCTTTGCCATTTGTTATTCTGTCATGAAGGAACACGGGAGCCACAGGACGGTGTTATTTAAGTTCCCAAAATAAGATCTGGCGATAAACTATACATCCCAGAGAAATCAAAACCAAGTGTGAGGTGACCAGAAGTGGAAGGTCAAAAAGGAAATTGTCAAGAGGGTACCGCTCAGGGGAGGGGATGATGAGGCTTCTACCCTCACCGGTCCCACCACTGGCATTTTCTTAGAGAAAGCATAGTATTTTCACTTTGGTTCATCTTTTTTTCAGGGACTAAAGAACTTTGAGGGAGTCATAATTCTTCCCGTTTCAACCAGCCAGCGTCATTCAACAGGATCCCGCCACCCCCTCTCCCCCGCAAAAGGGCAGCTTTGAAGAAAACTTCACTCCTCTCAGTAAAGGTAATAAAAACAGTGAGGAATTCCCACACATCTTCCTCTATATGGAAAAATAGTAATTAGTGAATATCATTATTGCACAGAACATTGTGTCTTCCTGCTTAAAAAACACACACACAATGGATTGAGTGACAGCCAAAAGGGACTCAAATGAGACAAAAATGGGAAGCTGCCTTCCACCTCTTCTGTGTTAACCACCCTCTGTCCTGGAAGGTGTACGGTCTACACACCAGGAAAATCATCTCCCAGAAATGCCTATGGAGGAACATCCTATAAATATACCATAATGAGCCCTCACAACGATTTTACATTTCCCGAACATTCTTCCCAAAAGAACATTCTTCCCAAAAGAACATTCTCAGACCTGGCCAGCCTGTGCTGTTTAGCCTGCAATGGGGTGCCTTGTCTTCCTGTTTATGAATCACAGGGTTGGAGCTGGTTTCTTAATTAACTTCATTTAGATCATGAAATCATCCATTTGGGACCTCAGACTTTACATCTCATTTTACAGATGAGAAAACTGAAGTTCACTGAGGTTAAGTGACTTGCTGCTGATCAGACAGCTAAGCGCAGTGAGCCGAGAACACAGGTCTTTAGACACGGACACGAGGGCTTTTTCTGCCCTCGTGTTCTGGGTCCTGAGCCAAACACAGCCATTCAAAAAAGAGGCCATCCACGACCAGCATTGAAAGAAGCCAGCAATCCTGGCATCTGAAGTTGAAAGCTGCACTTGGAAAAGAACTCTGGAGGTCTGACATCCTTGTGACTAACGCTCTGCCAGAGATTCCTGAGTTGGAGTTGGATGTGTCCAACGAGACAGTGAGACTATGCCATTCTCCAACCCGCACCCACCTGGAGGAGTTTGTTTGTTTGTTTGTTTGTTTGTTTGAAAGAGGACTGCACAGCAGTCAACAGGGCAGATGACTTTATGTAAACTACTTACAGATTCTGAAAACAAAGGGAAAGCCTGAAGAAGGCAATTATCTATCTGCTATAATAAGAAGTCAGTAAACTGACCCCATGTGATGTGTTTATCATAGAGACAGAAAAAGGATCGTTATTTAAACACTTAAAAAATATTCAAAGTTCCCTTTTTCTCTCTTTCTGCCTTTCTCTCCCTCTCTGTTTCCCTATTATACCATGAAGGCAGAAGCATTCCAACATCGACTTTTGAGTATTCCTGAAGACAGGAAGAACGAAAGAAAGAAAAAGGAAAGAAAAAACCCCACAAAAACAAAGCTGAAACCACATCTAAAATTGCAATACTTTGAAAAGCTGCCTATGTTTAAAATAATACTGTTCTTCATGAACTTCCTAACTTTTATGGAAGCACAGACTTTCTTATGTGATGCAAGGGAAGGAGCGAAAAGATTTCCCCGGCAGGCGGAAGGCCAAGGGATCTGCAAGAGAGAGCCAAGAATGAACATTCCGGCCATCTTTGCTGCTGTGATTAGGGAGCATTGCCCTTTCCTCCTAATTAGCTAGCCAAACACCATCATTGATTTTTACAAACACACCTAGGATTGGTATCCAGCCCTCTTCCTTCAATTCTTTCCAAGTAAAATCACTTGCTAGGAAAGAACAAGCCTGGGAATTTGGGAATCTTCTGCTCTTTCCCAAGCAAGAACACATTTAGTAAAGCAAAATAAAAAACAAATTACATTCCTTCAAAGACACGTATTTCCTAATGATGCCTCCTCCCTGATAAGTAAGCCGGACTAGCAGTGTGGCTGACCTGTGGTCGCTTAGCCACTCAGCTCAGTGGGGAAACTGCCAGGTGGCAGTGTCCTAGGCAATAAAAGTATGGAGGGGACTCCATTCTTCTTGACTTCTACCTTCACTCTGACCTTTCCTTTCTATAAGAAACATCCATTAACAGGGGCGCCTGGGTGGCTCAGTGGGTTAAGCCGCTGCCTTCGGCTCAGGTCATGATCCCAGGGTCCTGGGATCGAGTCCCGTATCGGGCTCTCTGCTCAGCAGGGAGCCTGCTTCCCTCTCTCTCTCTGCCTGCCTCTCTGCCTGCTTCTGATCTCTCTCTGTCAAATAAATAAATAAAATCTTAAAAAAAAAAAAAAGAAACATCCATTAACATATTACTCAGACTTTGGGGGCTAGTTAAACTTAAAATTCAAGTCCATACATCTCAAAGAAAACCTATCTTCTGAACGCTATTTCCATTTTCAACCAAATATTACACATCTGAATTCTTTTGTCTGCATACCACACACAAGGAAACGTTAACAGTCATATAATATGAAAGACACAACAACAAAAGGAACATGTTATAGACTGCCTTTGAAATTAGTCCTAAGAGTGAGGCACACACAGTTCAGAGCAATCAAATTCTACTATGTTGCCAAGTCGTAGAAGTTCCGTCTGTCCCCACTTCTCCCTCTATTTACCCACCCAAACAATCAAGTGTTTCCACACAGGGATAGGGTGAGGATAAAGCACAAAATGTCTCTGGTGCCATTAGAAAGTACATTTTCCACCAACCCAAAGAGTCACTATTTTCTGTCTTGGACTATCTTCTGGAGTCCGTTAGGCCGGGGGTGGGGGTAGCTATCCAATGAGAAGTGGAGAAAACATAGAACCTTTCATCATCATCCAGCATGTCCTTCAACAGAAAGATAATTTGCTCCATATGGCCATGTGGTGTTAGAATGGTTTCTCTGCCTCTGGTGGCCATTCTTAAGCTAGTAAGGAGGGAGAGTAGATATATGCAGACTTGAGTGGTTTTTCACAGAGAGCATCTAAAATTAGTAAAAAGAAGATAAATAAACAGACAAACAAAAACTCCCCGTGGTCTCAACAAGAAAAAAAGAAATGATGCCAAGGTAAATAAGTTCTTCTGATTCTCCTCTGTGGGAACCTCTATCTCCTGAATTTATAAGGGATGTTTTCTTAAGGATAATCAGTTTTCTTCTCATTGATGGACTTCATCTTGAACACACATGCCAACTGTTAAGATCATGTAAACTTTCCAAGTTAGAATGATTTGGGAATCCAAGGGAAAATTGAATCCTTCAGAACTACAAGAGCACATGATCCTCCACCTGAGTAGAGCGGTGCTTATGCAAGTCTTCAACGACAAATTCATCCTATACTAACTACTTCTGCAGGACCCAGTTATGTACACATTACTTCTGTAACTGCTTGCACTTGCTGGAGCTGTTAATCAACAGGAGTGGCAGGAGAATAAAGGAGAAATGGGCAGTTCCACTCATGGAAACTACCAGATGAACAGAGAGATGTCATGGAAGTCACAGTCACCATGAAGCCAAGTATTGGCTGCTGCCAAGTTTCTCCTCAGACCACTGCCACAAGCCCGTCAGCTGATGCCAAAGCATCATAGTATCTCATTCACTCAAATCAATGTTTACTGAGACCCTAGTAGGACCTGGCACTGGGAACATTACAGCAGATGAGAGGCCTCACATGTGATCGAATCACTGGTAGGGTAATTCCTTCCATCGATGTTTGTTAGGAGTAAGTGAAATATTCTGCACTAATGTCTTTATCTACTGATAATGAAGAGATTCTGAGAATCTTACAACTGGGAGAGATGTTTGCAGTCCTAAGAAATATGCAAAAACAACAAACCTCTTTCTGCACACATAGCGAACCATCAGTAAAATGAAAAGGTGACCTACTGAATGAGAGAAAACACTTCCAAATTATATATCTGATTAGGAGTTAACAAGCAAAATATATAAAGAATTCATATAACTCAATAGCAATAAAAATAATCTGATTAAAAATGGGCAGAGGAGCTAAATAAACATTCTTCCAGAGGAGACATACAGAAGGCCAACAGGTATATGAAAAGATACTCAGCATCACTAGTCATCAAGAAAATGAAAATCAAGATCACAATGAGATAAAACCCCACACCTGTTACAATGACTATTATTAAAAAGATGAGAAATAATGAGTGTTGGTGAGGCTATAGAGAAAAGGGAAATCTTGTGCACTGTGGATGGAAATGTAAATTGGTATAGCCACTACAGAAGACAGTATGGAAGTTCCTCAAATAATTAAAAACAGAACTACCATATGATCCAGCAATTCAACTTCTGGGTATTTTTCCAAACAAAATGGAAACACTAATCCATGAAGATATATGCACTCCCATGTTCACTGCAGCATGATTTTCAATAGCCAAGATATGGGAATAATCTAAGTGTCCATCGATGGATGAATGCATAAAGGAGATGTTATACACACACACACATTTTTAAATATTTTATTTATTTATTTGACAGACAGAGATCACAAGTAGGCAGAGAGGCAGGCAGAGAGGGGGAAGCAGGCTCCCCACTGAGCAGAGAGCCTGACGCGGGGTTCGATCCCAAGACCCTGAGATCATGACCTGAGTTGAAGGCAGAGGCTTAACCCACTGAGCCACCCAGGCATCCCGACATATATATATTTTATGTGTAATGTGATATGATATATATATCTATATCTTATATATATACAAGTATATATATATTTTTAACACACAATGTCATGAAACACTTTTCAGTCATGAAAAAGAATGAAAAGAATGAAATCTTTCCATTTGTAACAACATAGATGAAACTTGAAGACATTACACTAAATAAAATTAGTCACATAGAAAAAGATGAATACCATATGAGCTCACTTATATGTGGAGTTTAGAAACAACACAAAACAAGCTCATAGATACAGAGAACAGACTGGTGGTTATCAGAGATGGGGGTTGAGGGAGGGAGAAATGAGTGAAGGTGGTCAGAAGTATGAACTCCCACTTATAAAATAAGTAAGTCATGAAGATATAATCTTTGGCATGGTGAGTACAGTTAATAATAACATAAGAAAATAGAAAATAGATCTTAAAAGTCTTCATCATAAGAAAAAAAATTCTATAATTATGTACGGTGACAGATATTAACCAGAACTATTGTGGTGATCACTTTGCAATATATACAAATACTGAATTATTATGTTGTACACTTGAAACTAATATAATGTTATGTGTCCATTATACCTCAACTTAAAGGAAATAAACTCAACAAAGTTGAAATCATGTGGAGAGAGAGAGCATTGAACTGGATCTATCAACTAGAAGACTTTACCCTTTACAAGTCTGACACTTTGAGCCAGATAAGTCTTTGTTGTTGGGGATGTCCGCACATTGTAGGATCTTAAACCACATCCCAGACCTCTGTCCACTGGATGCTAGTAGCACTTTTCCTCTAGCTGTGAAAACCAAAAATGTCTTCAGACATTGTCATATGTCACCTGGGGAGCAAACTTGCCTCCAGCTGAGTACCACGGAAGCAGAGAACCACTACTCTCTCTTGAAATTAGGATTTTATGAAATTGTAAAAGGCAGGACACTGGAAAGGGATAGAATGCACACACGGCATGCCTTTGAATAACACTTGAAAATTATCAGTAGATGACCCCAGCGAGTTAAGTGTTTTACCATTTACCCTACCCCCAACACCTTCTTTTCTTCTCTATTTTCTGATAGGAAGCCCAATATGGAAACACTTTTTTTATGACCTGCTGTATACTCTAAAAAGAACCACATGTGGTTCCATTTTGTAAGAAAGTTTTCCTTCTCCAAAAGTTACTGGTAATGAGGGCAAAGAATGGAGCATTCTCTCCTGATTCAGGCTGGATGATTAATTACTTCTGTGGAACAGCAAAGCAGCAGCTAGGTCGGCCAAGTGTCCCTGGGACCCATAATTAACCCAGAAGGTCTTCCAGAGGGAATCAGACTAGAAGCCAAAGGAAAATAATTAAAATCCCTTGTAGTTTTAAAGGTGCCCAAGTCCTAGATTCTAAACAACACTCATTCTCTGCCTTGAACCCTGAGTTCTCTTCCCATTTTTTGTCCAAGATGTTCCAAATAATCTAGCTTTGTATTACTCAATATTGAATAATGTAAAGTTAAACAAAAAAACAAATAATAAACCAAAGATACCGAAGAGTGTGGTTGGGCTGCTCTCATTGGTATAAAGAACAAGGCCCATGTGTGCACAAATACAGGAAAAAAAATGTTTGGAAGGAAACAAAGGAAAGTGTTGACATGGCTACCTTCAAGGAACATAAGTGGGGTCAGAGGAAGCTCATTTTACTGAATAGCCTTTCGTGCTGTTTGAACTTTTGTTCACATGCATATGCTGTTAAACAATAATGGCCATCCATCATGGGGTAAACTTGGCAAGAATGGCCTGGGATATGATGAAAAGTAGGAAAGATAATGAAAAACCAATGGATTCCATGCCTCCCTACCTCCCCCAAAGGCCACTGATATCCCTGATTTATTTATTTATTTTTTAAGATTTTATTTATTTGACACAGAGAGAGAGATCACAAGTAGGCAGAGAGGCAGGCAGAGAGAGTGGGGGAAGCAGGCTCCCCACTGAGCAGAGAGCCCAATGCAGGACTCCATCCCAGGACCCTGAGATCATGACCTGAGCCGAAGGCAGAGGCTTAACCCTCTGAACCACCCAGGTACCCCAAGATCTTCCTGCTTTAAATGACAGAATTTATGTTGGCTATAGTTCCACAGAGTATGACAATTAAATATCTAGGCTTTCTCCATAAAAAGCCTAATAAACAATTTTTTTTTCTTTTTTTTTTAACAATTTTATTTTTTTATTTACATGACAGAGAGAGGGAGATCACAAGTAGGCAGAGAGGCAGGCAGAGAGAGGGGGAAGCAGGTTCCCTGCTGAGCAGAGAGCCTGATGCAGGGCTCGATCCCAGGACCCTGAGATCATGACCTGAGCTGAAGGCAGAGGCTTAACCCACTGATCCACTCAGGTGCCCCAGTAAGATACATTTCAAAGGAGAAACACCCTAGAGACTGGACTCCTTCCATTAACAGGAGGAGGAGAAGTCTGTTTGATGGAGCCTCCAGCTATGTCTGGAGACAAGGTGAGCAAGTTATTGCCCTGCTGAAGTCTACAACACAGGACCCAAATTTCACCCCAAGTAGTATTAATGTGAAAGCAGTTCTTACAGCCTGCACCCAAGATTAGACTGGCCAATGGAGTGAACAGATGAATAGAATTGGGTCCTGCTAAAATTCAGTACTGATGAATGCTATTAGGCTAACCTGAGATATAAGAGCTCCCCACTGCCTGAAAATTCTCCCTCCCCCCACTGCGGTCACCACCTCTGCCCAGGCTTAGGAAACTGAAGCTAATGTGGACACAAAACTGATTGGCCAAAAGAGGGTAATTGCCCTGAGGCTGCCATTTCCTTAAAACACACCCTTCTGATCACACACTGAATGGATCTCTGGGTAGTAAGGAAATGTTACAATATTTCAGAATTTACTTGACAAAGTGACAATACAGAACCCATGCCTGACAGAATCACAAGGCATAAAAGGGAAAAAAGCCTAATAAACAATTTTTGACTACCGACCATGCCCACGATATTGTACCGGGCAGTTTACATAAAAGATCTCTGTTGACCCTCAAACAACCTTGAGAAGCAGAATCTCTACTCTCATATGGACTGCAGGACTTTGCCCAAGGTCACTTAGTTCAATGCTCACAGTGAGCCTTGACCTTGAGGCCAAATCCCATTCGTCCACTTCACCACACATCTCCAAGGCATTAGGTGAACATAATCTATCCAAGCCATTGAGCTCTCCCCTCCTTAGAGTATTTTTGTGATCAGTGGCCTTTTCATGGCTGGAATCAGGAACACAGTCTAATTCTAGGTATTGTAGATAGGAAAACATCCACCCTTGCCCCACAAGCTGTATGTGGCAGGGCAGATGGCAGGAAACAGAGAGGCTCATGTTTGTGCCCATCAGACTCCCGTCTTCTGTAGGACCATCACAGCAGCTCTGTGCTGGCCGTTCTGGCTGAGGTCTGAGGCTCCCTGCTCTAGTATTCTGATGGCTTCAGGGAATAATCTCATTTTCCCATTGTTTACATTTTCACAATCTCTACTCTTAAGCCAAACATATCTGCCTTTTCTTCCATTCCTTCAGAATAATTCTCAACAATGAATCCTATAAACTAAGCCATAAAGAGGTGTCTATGAAAAGTCCACATGACATGTCCAACCAACCTTTCTTCGGTATTGTATTTTCACAGGACTTCTAGGCCAATGAGCAAGTGCCGGGAGATATCTTCAGGAAAGATCAACTTCCAGTACCCTCTGAATCACAATGCTTGCTCATCCTGAACCCTCTTGGTTGATGCCTTCTCCCCAGTTCCTTAAGAAGGTGGCAAGACCAGGGAAAGGCAATCAGATCAAAAACAGCAAGCATGAAAAACTTCAATCTTAAAGGAAATAAGACAACCAAATTCACTGTCCACACAACACACACCACAAAACTTATCCCTTCCCATTCCCTGTTGCACGTTTGCTTGTCACTTACATTCAGTCTTCAGTTCCAAATGTGCAAAGAAACAAACGAGTATAATGAACAGTGTGTCTAAATGACAATCTTCTCCCATCAGTGGCTTAAACCAAACACAGAATATCTAGGACCCTCATCCCTACTCTGTTCCTCAAGGGTCCTGAGCCAGGGTTAGCCCACCTGATAAATCTGATTCGTACCACAGGTCAATTACCCTATTAAAGGCTGTCCTGGGAATTAATTGGAAATTGTGCTCAGTTTTGATAAGGAGGAATGCCACACTGTTTATTAATAGATCAAGTAGCTTTTTAAATCTGGTTTGGCGGCAATGGGGATTAGCTGTGCTCTTTTCCAAGCACGTTACTGGCCTGATCCCTTTGGGGACAGCTTCCTTAGTTAGCAGTAACTCCCTTAAAGGTGACCTTCACCCCTCGGGAATGGAGGCCGCGCAAGGGAATCTTCTCGGTCTCAGGAATGAGCACGTTTATGGTTCCAGGAATGATGGCTGGTGGACTGCACCTGACCCGCAGGACCCCCTCCCCCGGAGCACTCCCATGGACGGAAGTATCTGAGTGACGTCTTGCCGCTTGCTGCCCACAAATCAGTCTGGAGGGGCACGCTCAGTGAACAGGCAAGCAGGCCCTGAGAATAACTACGTGACCTTAGAAGATAATTTTTAAGTCTCATCAACAGACCTCAATGCCCAATCATATCTTTTTTTTTTTCCCCCTGATTAAAGCCCAGAAAGAAAAAATTTCAGAGATCTAACTTCTAAAACAATCCACAAGCCTTAACTAAGAAATAAAAAGTAGGGGCACCTGAGTGTCTGACTCTTTCCTGTCTTCAGCTCCGGTCACGATCTCAGGGTTGTGGGATTCAGCCCTGCGGCGGGCTCCACGATGGGTGTGGAGTCTGCTCGGGATCTTCTCCCTCCCCCTCTCACCCCTGCTCACATACTCTCTCTCGCTCTCTCTAAGGAATAAATAGATGATCTTTTAAAAAAAATTATTGTCATTTATTCACAGCTCCTACCCGCTATTTATTTACACACACACATACACACACACACTCACTTTGAGGGACAAGGGGAGGAAGAACACCTGTTTTCCGGGGATTTCTTTTATCTGCATATCAGTTTGCTTACAGGAATCCCACTGGTGCCCAAAGAGGCCACTCGGAGCAGAAACGCTTTATCCTTGCTGGAGGAGGGAGGGGGGAAGCAGGCTATGGCAGCAGCCAACAGCCTGTCCCTGGCTGCCCAGGACAGGGAACTCAGCACCTGGATCTCTTTCCCTCCTTTGCTGACCAGCAAACTCCTGCTCCTGCCTTAGGACCAGTTCAGACTGAGCCAATCCCTCTATCTTGTGTGATCATAGCTCAAGGCGTACAAAGCCCGGCCGTGGCCCGGAGCCTATGGTGCTGTCGTGACTACGCGGCTGCCTCGCTCGTGGACCACGGATTCCTGCCTGAGCTCCTGAGCTCCCCCAGCATCTCACACAGCGCACAGCCCCAGGGCGGCAGAACACGCTTCTGTGGAATAAATGCACACTTACCCTCACGTGGCTCGCCTATCTGGTATTTCTAAGTGTCTGATCAGATTTTGGTGGGGAATAAAAAGCAACAGGTCCAAAAGACAGGACTTCCCAGGGGAGGCAAGTTCAGGAGACGACCCGGGCCACTGTGGACAGAGGACAGCTGTGGGTGCTGGGAGGGACACACAATGACCAGGGACAGGTCCCTACTGAAAATCCTCGGGTTATCTAAGAGCAAGCTGTAACCTGGCTGGAGGCTGGGGTCTCTGGAAACGGAATGGGGGCAAGCAGATGTCAGTGGCTGAAACAGGAACGAATGAAAGGCCAGGCCGCCACCCAGGAGGGCATGTTTGGATGGGATTACGTTGTGAGGCTGAACCAGACAAGCATGAAAGGACTAGAGGGAAAGGTCAGCGGGCATCGTGGCCTTTTCAAAGCTGTGAAAGCATCATCAATCTACCTTCGGCTGACTCTAGCCCATCCTTCTCCTTACCTAACCTACCAGGGGGCAGCCCTCTGCTGTTTCTGCCCATTGGACATGCCTCCAGAAATTGTGCAGAGATGGATTTCAGTGGAACACTGAGGCATTAGCTATGGACGACACAAGCAAAAGGGTGTTTTGATTCCAGCCCTGCTCATTGTCTTGGAGTCCTTCTGAACTTCTACGTGTCACAGGTGGCCAAGAGACACACAATTTCGTTCAGTAGAGCTTCGATGATCTTCCCTTCCCCTCTTTGGAAAGCTCAAAGTTCGCCTCCATTAACAGATTCGTTTCAGTATTCCCAGAATCCATTTGTTTGGTTTTCAACTCTCTTTTAGATTGCTTATAACCTCTGCATGGTTCCTCCGTCGATGAACGAGTGAAATCAAATCTCTGACCTGTGTTCATTTTGAGATCTGTGGGAGGGTCATGATTTTCCTCTCTCCTGAAAACTCTCTTTCAACAGCTGCTACTGTCTCTACTCAAAATTTCAGTCACGTTTGAACAGGAAGGGCCCTTGCTTTATCTCTGGAGGGTTAGGGATGGTTATTAAAATTGCACAGTCTTTATTACTGCCCAGCAGAAAGAGTCCTTGAGAAGAATTCCTCCTGGCTCTGCCACTTACTTGTGTGTCCCTGAGTAGGTCAGTTGATGTCTTTGGGTCTCAGTTTCTTCACCTGTAAAACAGAGTCAGTGGGAGGATCCAAGGAGAAATGCGTATGAGGGCACGAGCCTATGTGTAGATGGTGCCCGAGAGCTCTCACCACTGGCATCAACGCCATCTTTGCGGAAGCAAGGAATTCTTCAAACTGGAAAAACTCAGCTCCCCTCCTGCTTCTGTCCAAGGACAAAGCAGGTAAAATTGCCTTTGGCCGTAGATACCCCTAAGGATTCCCTCTTCTGGCCTTCATTCCCTGAAAGCTACCCTGAAAGCTATATATTATTTTTTTAAGTTTTTATTAACTTATTTGAGAGTGGGAGAGAGTGCACACGCAGAGGGAGGGGCAGCAGGCTCCCCGATGAGCAGGGAGCCCAACATGGGGCTCTATCCCAGGACCCTAGGATCATGACCTGAGCTAAAGGCAAACAGTTAACCAACTGAGCCACCCAGGCACCTCTGAACCGTTTCTATTTTGTCCTTAAGTCACTCAAGGCCTTCCAAGATGAAGAGTATTCCCACCCAGGTAACACAACAGGGCCTGGGAAGCCCTGAGAAGTCCTGCCTTCCTCCAGGAGCATAGCAGGCCCATTTTACAAAGACCTTCTTGGGCCAGACCTTCACCTGGACTCTTCAGCCCTAAGGAGAGACGCCCAGAGGCCTGTGAGGCCAGAGAGGCAGCGAAGGCAGTTACCTCACCAGGAGAGACAGGCAGCGGGGCCCCAGTGTGTCCCTGAACCACACCAGGAATCAGCCACCTATACTCAATGCCCGTCATGCTCCTGCCAGTAAACGAGACTGTGCACTCCCTTCGTGCAAAGCACAACAGGTTAGTGAAAACATGCTTCACATTTTCATATATTTAGATACACCATGATTTAAAATTATGTTTCTCCTTCCTCTTCTCTCCCTCCACTCCCAACCACACAAAATAACTCAATGTTATTTTTATTTTTTTAAAGAGGGGAGCTTCCTCAATGAACCTCAGGTCTTCAATCCAAAATCAGCATTTGGGAATGTACTTTTTTTTAATCTCCAGTATTAAAACTGAAGAGTTTTAAAGATTTTATTTATTTGACAGACAGAGATCGCAGGTAGGCAGAGAGCCAGGCAGAGAGAGGGAGGAGGAAGCAGGCTCCCTGCTGAGCAGAGAGCCTGAGGCATGTGGGGCTTGATCCCAGGACCCTGGAGTCATGACCTGAGCCGAAAGCAGAGGCTTAACCCACTGAGCCACCCAGGTGCCCCAAAACTGAAGAGTTTTAAAAAGCACATAATGGGTAAGCGAACAAATCCCACCACTGGCAACTGACCTTCAGATATACCAGAAAAGAGAGGTCAAAGATACATGTTCAAGGATGTTTCCTGCAGCCTGACATGGAAAAAGCAAAACCAAACAGAAACACACAAAATCCTAGAACACCTAAATACCCATTAATAGGGATTCTAGAACTAGTGTTTAGGTTTTTTTTAAAACAGAGACCATTGGGCTGCCTCGGTTGCTTAATCCATTAAGCGTCTGCTTTCAGCTCAGGTCATGACCTCAGGGTCCTCAGCAGTGAGTCTGCGGCTGCCTCTTCCTCTTCCCTTCTCCTCCCCCCACCCCACCTGCTCTCTCTCACTCTCTCTCTCAATAAATAAAATCTTAAAAAAAAAAAAATGGAGACCATCCATACAACGAATATTGTACCGCCATTAACAAGGACCCAGTACGTCTGTATGTGCGGTTATGTGTGACATGTCCCCAAGACAGATTATCAAGTTTAAAAAACTGAAGAACAAATTAGTGTGTCGCGAAGGAAGCGCCTTTCTTCTGGAAGAATACAAAGCAATTCTCTTGGAAGAAATGCACTGGATGTCAGGGAAAGAAGAAGTCTCAGCAAATGTAAGTCACGTCTGGACATCACATTTCTTGTTCCTAAATGTCCATAGGTATTATCTGGATTGTGCGACTTCAGTTCCTTTTCTTTTCTGTGCATTTCCGTATTTAATTGCTGTGGGTTTTTTTTTAATACTTCTAAAGAATATGAGTGTGCAATCTGTAAGAAGTTTTAGGGAACAGGCTGGGAGATTTGTTGTTGTGGTTACAAAACAAAACAAAACAGCTGTTACAAGTATGTGGGAAAGCTATTTTCTGCAGTTTTTCCAAAAATGTTTCATTTTGCCAGTGGGCAAAAGGTTTCTGTGCGCTATAGCAATTCAACTGTCTACCTTGCAGAAACAATGTTAAATGTGAATCCGCACAAATAATAGCAATAAAGCAACCCCCCAAATTCTAAAGAATCTCCAAGTGTCATCATCAAAGATATTTATCTCCCTTTGCGAGGCTGCCATGTCCCAGGGCATAAACAAATCAACAGACCCATTTCATTGCCTTGCCATCTTTTCTAACGTAATAGCATACTAAGATAAAAGTATGGTGTCACCTGCCAAAACAATCGAACAAATATTTTAAAAGCTTTCACCAGGAAAGAAGAGTTTCACCCTAGGAACAAGATAAAATTTCAAGTGACAATTCAAAAGTTTCTGTTTATGTTCTGATGTAGTATCAAAAAAGTAGAATATGGGATTTTTGAGTATATGAGGGAGGAAAACTCTTTGTTCTACCCATCTTGGGTTCTTGACTGAGTCTCTATAATAAAAGATTAACAAGGGGCGCCTGGGTGGCTCAGTGGGTTAAGCCACTGCCTTCAGCTCAGGTCATGATCTCAGGGTCCTGGGATCGAATCCCGCATCGGGCTCTCTGCTCGGCGGGGAGCCTGCTTCCCTTCCTCTCTCTCTGCCTGCCTCTCTGCCTACTTGTGATCTCTCTCTGTCAAATAAATAAATAAAATCTTAAAAAAAAAAGTTAAAAGAAAAAAGATTAACAAGAGGAAAGCACACAAATTCATTTAACATAAGTTCTCCATGACAGGGAGCCTTCAATAAGGAAAAGAAGACATCCCTCAAATGGTTAAACCTGAGTGTTTTTATAGTAGGGTTTTTTTGTAACAGGAGGTATGGCTGATATATAATATTATATGTTAGTTTCAGGTGTACAACATAATGAATCGAAATTTTGCCTATGTTACAAACGGACCCAATACAATGAGTCTAGTTAACATCCATAGTTACAAATTTTTTCTTGTGATAAGAACATTTAAGATTTACTCTCTTAGCAACCTTCAAATATATAATACGTTATTGTTAACTATAGTCACCATGCTGTACATCACATCTGCAGCAGGTTTTTGCTTTATAATTGAAAGTCTGTACCTGTGGACCCCCTTCTCCTGTTTCACCCGCCCACCACTCCCTGCCTCTGGCAACCACCTTTCTGCCCTTCATGAGTTCCAAGTTTTTGCTAGGTTTGATGAAGAGTGGAAAGTTGTGGGAAAATATAATAGAACAAAGTTAATGAGCTAAGTGTAAGAGATGAGGAAATAAGATTTTTTTGTTCCGTTTCCTCTCAGCATCCCTTGTCTCGGAAGTACGGCTGCTCCTTTCATCCGGGTATACGGAAGGCACCCCTCTCATGAAGGTCTTGTGACCTGCACCTGCCGTTTCTCAGATTCTTTCAGCTTAAGATAGTATGTCTAGGGGCCATATTTTGGGGTAGTATGTCCCGAAGCTTGTCAAACATCTAAAACAAATGCGGAAGCATTCCGTTTTCTTTTTTTTTTAAGAATTATTTATTTGACAGACAGAGATCACACGTAGGCAGAGAGGCAGACAGAAAGAGAGGGGGAAGCAGGCTCCCTGTGGAGCAGAGAGACCGATGCTGGGCTCGATCCCAGGACCCCAGGATCATGACCTGAGCCGAAGGCAGAGGCTTTAACCCACTGACTCACCCAGGTGCCCCCAGAAAAGTATTTCTATCTGCTATCCACGAATTGAGAACTTCCCCAGTGTTAAATGGAGTGGTCTCCTGTCAGGTGGTTGCCCGTGTAAAGAAAAAAAAAAAAAAGCTAGATGCCTAGTTTATAATATATACACAAATAAATCCCCCAAATGGATTAAAAATACTAGTAAGACAAGCAAAAACTATAAAACTTTGATTTCTTTAAAGGATTTATTTATTTGTTTGAGAGAGCGAGTGAGCTGGGGAGGGACAGGCAGAGGGAGAGGTAGGATCCAAGCAGACTCCCCACTGAGCATGGAGCCTGACAGGACTCAATTCCGTGTCCCATGACTCCAAGATCATGACCTGAGCCAAAATCAAGAGTTGGACGCTTAACTGAATGAGCCAATCAAGCACCCCCAAACTGTGAAAATTTTAAAAGAGAATATAGTTTTAATGAGCTTGGGGCAAGAAAAAGTTTCTTAAGCAGGAGTTCAAGAGCACAAGCCATAAAGGAACAGTGTTAAAAAATACTGAAATTTAAAATTTCTGCTCAGGGGCACCTGGGTAGCTCAGTCTTAAACATCTGCCTTCAGCTCAGGTCCTGATCCCAGGGTCCTGGGATCGAGCCCCGTGTCAGGCTCCCTGCTCAGCGGGAAGCCTGCTTCTCCCTCTCCCACGTCCCCTTGCTTGTGTTCCTTCTCTCGCTGTGTCACTCTCTGATAAATAAGTAAATTAAATCCAAAATAAAATAAAATAAAATTTCTGCTCAAAAACAGCCACCGTAAACAAAAAACAAGTTGAGAGATTTGAAAAAAAAAAAATGATGAAGATTAGTACCCAGAATTTATAAACAACATCTACATATTAATAATAATAGTAAGATATATAAATTCACTGGAAAATGGATAAATTCATTCACAGGCAATTCACAGTTGAGGGAAAACACATGATCTTATATAAACGTAGGAAAAGTGTCATTCAGATTCATCAGTGATCTGGAAAATGCAAGTTAAAACTAACATGAGTTATTTCATACTCAAAACTGATGGTGACACATGTTGGCAAATTTGTGAAGAAATGGGAATGCTCTTGTGATGCTGGTAACATAAACCCAGACAAGCATTTAGGAGAGCAAATTGTTACTATTAAAATTGAGGAGACACAAGCCCATAGTCCTGGTAGTTCCTCCTCTGTGTATGACCCTGCATCAGGAGGACACATAGACTATGTTTACTGCAATGTTATAATAGCAAGAAACTGGAGAGAAGAGATACCTAAGTGTCCATCAACACCAAGAATGGATATATAAATGGATAGCCATAAAATACTACAAAGCAGTTAAAAAAAAATAAAGATGAACTCTAGTACCCTGTATCAACATGAATTCATTTCAAAGACATAATACAAAAAAAAAAAAAAAGCAAGCTACAGAATAGTACATAATGCTTTTTTTTTTTTTTAAACTTAACTTCAATTAGCCAACTTATATATAAAGAGTGAAACAGGAGAAGCTGTGCTATGTTGTTCAGTTACCAAGATAAGCAGGAATATTCTAAAAGCGTGGTGGCAATGAAAACACATTCATGATTGTTATTATCTCTAGGGAGAGGGGATTAAAGAGATTTGGGAGGGGTGCATAGGGGAATTCGACTCTATTTACGACATTTTAAAATTTCTTTAAATATAGCATAGTTGTATAGTTCCACATATTAGTGTGTCTATTATGTTTTTCTTTTCTTTTCTGCACATTCCAAATGTTGCTTATTTTAAAGTGTTAATGTTTCCCAACCTGTAGTTAGGACCCCTCTCACTCACGCATGCATGCATTCATCCTGCCGTTATTTACTGAGCATGCGCGAGCTCTGGTTCTAGGCGCTCCCACAGGTGCTGGGCTCCGTGCTCACTACATCTCCACACATCTTTACTCATCACTTCACACCCATGCTCTTATGATCTTATGTTGCCAGGGAGGAAACTGAGGCTTAGGAAGTACTTGCCCAAATTCTTAGAGCTAGCAAGGGGTAGAGCCAATGACTCAGGGTGACTCCAAAGCCAGGGCTCTCCCAGGGCACTCACCATCTGCCTCCAGAAGTTTCAAGATGTGGATATACCTCAAGCTTCAAAACGGGCAGGAGCTCTCTGTTCAACATAGCGGCACCACACTGGTCCCATCAAACGTGACATCAAGGCCTCAAGGAAATGAGGATCCTTTTTACAAAGAATAAGAACTGTGGTCTAGCATAGCCAGAGCTAATTACCTATGGTATAAAAATAGCCCAAAGGAGCAAATCTTGAAGGGGAGTCTGGTTCCCTAACTGAAACAGAAATTGTTGAATGCGTTTTGAAGCCCTCTCTGTGATTGTCCACAGCTTCCCTAAGGACATAGAGCCCAGGAAGCTAGGCGGCGGCATGCCTAAGGGATGCAGTCTGAACACAGATCGAGGGTGTTTCTTAAACCCAGGCCTGAGAAGATGAGACTGTGCTAAAGAGAGACTGGAAATAGGGAAAAAGACAACACTGGATGGAACTGAGGTTTGCTACGCAAAACTCCTTTCTGAGCGTTTCGCTTTAGGGTCTACCGTCGTGCTAGTTAAAAGCCATGCTATTTGGCTCAGTCAGCACCATTACTGTGTAAAACTATTAGCCAGTTGAAAAGTATCAGTTTCCTCTCGTTCAGCCAACTCCACGAATATAAACATTTTGAGAACAAGAGGTATTATTTTACCAGTAAATGTTCATACAAACAAATCAGCCTAATTCAGTGGCTTTTCATTCTTCATTCAAAACCTGCTTTGCTACTCACACGGCTGCGTTATGTTTCTTTTCTAAAATAACATGTAAACAAAAAATGTATTCCTAGAAGAAAAAATGTGGAATATAAAGAGCTCCAGCGAAGTACAAAATTCCCCCTCGAGTGAAATGGCTGATTGGTCACCGTGATAAAATCCTGAGCCACTGGACTAATGACGCTACGGATTAGGTAACTGATCCATAATTCACACAAATTAGAGCTAAGCTTCCAGCCAACCAACAGCAAGTGTACGGACCTTTACGGGATAATATCAGTTTCATTCCCAGATCCAATTTATATCTAGAGGCTACTTTCAATCCTCTCACCTGCTTTGTTTGTGAGATATAATACATACACCGTATGTAATTCACTCTTTTAAAGTGTGTAAGTCAGTGGTTTTTAGTGTACTCAAAAAGTTGTGCAACCATCATATCGAATTCCAGAACATTTTCATCATCCAAAAAACACCCCTGTTATCTATCGGCAGTCCTGCCCTGTTCTCCCTCTCCTTGGCAATGACTGATCTGCTGACCGTCTCTGTGAATTTACCTATTCAGAACATTTCATATAAATGGAATCACACAATATGTGGCCTTTTATATCTGCGTTATTTCACTTAGTGTGTTTTCAAGATTCATCCATGCTTAGCATGTAACAGTACTTTATTCTTTTTTTTAAAAATATTTTATTTTATTTTTTTTTAATATTTTATTTATTTATTTGACAGACAGAGATCACAAGCAGGCAGAGAGGCAGGCAGAGAGAGAGGAGGAAGCAGGATCCCCGCTGAGCAGAGAGCCGGACGCGGGGCTCGATCCCAGGACCCTGGGATCATGACCTGAGCCAAAGGCAGAGGCTTAACCCACTGAGCCACCTAGGCGCCCCTAAAGATTTTATTTTTTGACAGAGAGAGATCACAAGTAGGCAGAGAGAGAGAGAGAGAGAGAGGAGGAGGAGGAGGAAGCAGGCTCCCCGCTGAGCAGAGAGCCTGATGCCGGACTCGATCCCACAGCTCTGAGATCATAACCTGAGACGAAGGCAGAGGCTTACTTAACCCACTGAGCCACCCAGACACCCCTATTAGTACTTTATTCTTTTTATTGCTAAAAAATATCCCACAGTGTGGAGAGATGACATTTTCTTTATCAATTCATTGGTTGATGTGTATTTGAGTTGTTTGCACTTTTTGGCTAATGGGATTATCTGCTATACACATTCACGTACAGGTTTTTGTGTGGACACACGTTTCAGTCCTCTTGATTATATAGCTTGGAGTGAAATTGCTGGGTCATATGGTAATTCTGTATTCAATGTTTTGAGAAACTGCCAAACTGTCCTCCAAGGTGGCTGCACGGTTTCACATTTCTGCCAGCGGTGTATTAGGTTCCAATTTTTCCTCATCTTCACCAACACTTTTCTGTGTTTTCTATCATAGCCATCCTAGTGGGTGTGAAGTGGTATCTTGTTGTTTTGATTTGCACTTCCCTAATGACTAATGATACTGAGCACCTTTTCACGCATTTATTGGCCATTTATATATCTCCTTTGGAGGAAGGCCTATTCAAACCCTTTGTGCATTTTAAAATTAGGTTACTTTTGTTTTTCTGGTGGAGCTGTAAGAGCTCTTTATATATTCTGACTAATTGACTCTTATCAGATATATGATTTGCATATACTTCTCCCCCTTTGTGGGTTATATTTTAACTTTCCTGAAAGTTATATTTAACTTTCCCTTTGAAACATAAAAGATTCTAATTTCAGTGAAGTCCATTTTATTTCTTTTTCCTTGGATGCTTGTGCTTTTGGTGTCATATCTAAAAAATTGTTGCCCAGGCTAAGACCAGGAAGATTTGCACCAATGTCTTCTTCTAACTGACCTATTTTAAATTATGCTACTTGGGTACATTTTACAGATATATCATTATAAACTGCTTTAAATTAATTCTAGAAAAAAGCAATCTATTGATGAGTTTTTAAGAAGTTACAGTCACTGAAAAAGACAGCTATGTTAATTATCTTAATATACATAAATATCTGTAACAAACACTTAAACAAAAACTAAAACATCTAGGGGCACCTGGGTGGTTAGGGGGGTTAAACTTCTGTCTTCAGCTTGGGTCAAGATCTGTGGGTTTCCTGCTCAGCAGGGAGCCTGCTTTTCCCTCTCCCACTCCCCTTGCTCAGACTTTCTCTTTCTCCCTCTCTCTCCACTTCGCAAATAAATTTTTTTTTTTAAAAAAAAGGTCTAAAAAAGCTAAAAAATCTGTAACTCAAAATGTGATAGTGAATTTTTTACACGGACTTGGGCTCCAACTGACCTTCAGGTGATATGAATCTCGGTTCATGCTCAGATTCTCTAGTCCATATTATTGCATTCATTTAGTATAAATAAAATGATTAAGAATATGCTGGCATCCCTGATCCCGTCTTGTAAATCCTAAAACTGGATTAGGACCATGTTGCAGATGGGCAGGTGTGTGATGTTACAGAGTTTGGACTCTGTTGTGCAAACAAAACCATTTGGGTTCTTGAGCCAGAGAGGGACATAACCTCAGCGGTATTTAAGGAAGATCTGGTGGGCTGCCAGGCACAGGGTGAGGTAGATCTAGGTGTGGAGCTAGGGCAGGGAAGAGAGGGAGGAAGGTTTTAAGTAAGGGCTGCAGGGAAACCGGCTACTATTTTAATTCCTTTGACTGAGTTGCCTAACAATGCAAAGCAGGTCAAACAAATTGCCCTTTGGAACAAAAATATCCTAACCCATTGCTCTTGGGGCTTGATCGTAGGTAATTCGGCCACTGCAATGCTCTACCCCAAGTGAAAACATGCTCTCTGAAGAGCTTAAGTTTAGTCTCTGGAATTAATTTAATCAGCCATACTAAACAATTTAAAAGTCAGCCTTCTTGTAGCATGCTGCGCTGAACTTACTGATTTATGTACCCAACTGGAACCAGCTGAGATAAATCCTTAGAGATGTCACACCCCATTTTCTTCAGGACCCAAGGAACACAAATGGTGCATGGGAAAACTGATTTACAACACCCAGATCCAGTCTCCTTATAATCAGATAGAGGACTTGTCTGCTCCCAGTAAGTAGGAGACCAGGTACTTCTGCCAAATGCCACTTGTACCAGAAACACACCCCTGCTGCTCTCATGTTCTAGCAAAATGGTTTTGGCATCTCATGCCTCTTTTGTATTTTTCGCCACTAACTCCCTATTTTAGGACCTTGGGACTTGACTAGGTGGTCGCAGTAACTCTCACTGGTCTTCCCACCTCTTCCTTGCCCAGCCCGTACCACCTAATTTAATTCATCCTGTAGCTGGCTCCCCACCAAATCTACCTAAAATACCACAATACCACTTAGATTCTCAGTCTCTTGTTCAAAAACTTTTCAAATGGTTTTTTTTTGTATTTTTGTTTTTTGGTTTTTGTTTTGTTTTGTTTTTTGTCTACACAGCAAAGTCCAAACTGTATAACCTTACACTCACGGACCTCTGTGATACGCTCCTAACTCACCTGTCCAATCTTCTATAATCGTTCACTCTCTGAAAGTCTCCATTCCGGTCGAACTGGTCTTCAGTTTCGCCCAAGCACATGGTCTACTCTCCCCAACTAGCACATTTCGCTCCCCTCGTCTTCCTTGTCTGGAAGGCCGTCCTTGTCCTCACCCACGCCTTCCAAATCCATCCAACCCCTTGAGAACTGAGCTCAGTTCCCCGAGGGAGAGAGCTGTCCCTGACCATTGGGCACATAATACAGTTAAGTGCTTTCCTGTCTGGGACTTGACTGACCATGTCTTCAAATCCTCAGCCAGTCATGTTACGTGGATTACTGAATTTTCAAAAGGGTTAAGTCTACTCTTCACAGCTAAATGCTAAGTTTCCTGAGGGTAAGGTCTCTTTAGTATGCCTTCCATCTGGTAAAAACTTAGTAAATAGGGGCACATGGGAGACTCAGTGGGTTAAGTCCTCTGCCTTCAGCTAGGGTGGTGGTCCCAGGGTCCTAGGATGGAGCCCCGCATCAGGCTCTCTGCCCAACGGGGAGCCTGCTTCCCTTCCTCTCCTGTGCCTGCCTCTCTGCCTACTTGTGATCTCTGTCAAAGAAATAAAATATTTTTAAAAAAACTTAGTAAATATCTAATAATTAAGTAAATATACTCACGAAGTTGAGAAAGTTCTTGCCTGGAATAGTTTTTCAGTGAGGCCATGCTATTTCCACGGGTTCCAGAAGGGAGTTAAAGCAGTTCACGGGACTGCATAAAGTGTGGCAAGTGAGCGAGCACAAGTTTGAAATTCTTTTTTTTCTCCCCACCAATGCAACTGTAAACTGCAAAGGTTTACCAAGATAACATAAATCCTTGAGTCCTTGACCTCAAGAAGTTTGAAATCTAGTAAGCTTGCTCCAGCCCCCAGCTATCTCCTGTATTTAATACGTTCCAGGTAGAGGAAATGGCATGGAAGGAGAAAGGCAGGCTCCTTAGAGTAATCCTGACGGTCTCAGCTCGAGTAGCCATGATTTTCCCAGGCATCTAAGAGTGTTTATTTTGCTCTCTGTAGAGCCAATAAAGTACTGTCCTTAATTTCCTTTGGACACAGATAAACAAAAAAAATTTCCATTTTCAGTATGTTCCAGGGATATGGAAGCCAATTGGAGTCCCATCTATTTTTTTATTTATAGATTTTATTATATTAATAATCATAAATACTTGGTCTTAGAATAAAAAAAGTATTTTAGTAAAATGGCTACGTTTGCTGTATTGGCAAAGCTGAAACAGGAATCCTATAGCCAAAGATTACAACATAGTACGTGTGCCTCTGTCACTAAGGAGACTAGGTGAGGGAATTATGGATGTGTAATCGTAAATCTATTACTCTTGAAATATCAAACCACACATTCTTTACCAACAGAGGGCCAGAGATCTTCCTGCTTCCCCATTTGTGGAGGAGTCTGTCATCTGAACTTGCTGGCAAAGGAGTGTTTTTACATAACACACCCACACACAGAGAGAGAGACTTTCTGCAAAGAGATTTTGATAGGTGGTAGTGTTTTTCTATAACCATTTCTCTAAGCTTAAGGTAACCCCCAAGAACCAGAAGACACTGGTTTCAAAGTCCACTCTTAGACTACCTGTCATCTGTGAAAAATAGCCTGGACCCTGCCTGGGATGTGAGCTAAAACAAAGATATTGTTTGCTTTAAGCAAAGAACTCATAAATAAGAATGTAATAACTGGACCATGGTGATTTAATCCGCATGGCCCTTTGGGGATTGACGATCAAGCCAAGCCAAACAGAGACAAAGAATTAGATGATTGTGTTGGCTGACTGGCTTGTACATTAAAGGACAGTAACCCTAAGGTGCCATTTTAGTCACTGCTTAAAAAGCAACAAAACTGACAAATAGGCATATTCATTAACCATTTTTCTATAAATAATAAAGGAGATATTTGTGCTGGGAAATATATAAATGCTACATCCCATGACCATTCTCTAAACACAAATTTGGGGACAGCATTGAAATGAACACTATACCAGACAGGGTAGTCTATAAAATATATGAAGTGCCCTTAAATCTAGTGACTGACATGTAGTCAGAAATATTACTTTACCACTTACTGCTTTTAAAAGGCTGATTTAAGGGGCGCCTGGGTGGCTCAGTGGGTTAAAGCCTCTGCCTTCAGCTCAGGTCATGATCCCAGGGTCCTGGGACCGAGCCCCGCATCAGGCTCTCTGCTCAGCGGGGAGCCTGCTTCCCTCTCTCTCTACCTGCCTCTCTGCCTACTTGTGATCTCTGTCTGTCAAATAAAATTTAAAAAAAAAAGCCGATTTAATGCAGTGATGCTTAAAATATCTATATCTGAAATAAGTTTCAAACTGCATGTTGCTGAACATCTAGTAACTCCAGAAAGAGAAGACACACTGCCATGTTCCTGATCATCTGTGGGATGTGGCAGCTACCATCCACAGGAAATAAAATGGGGCCAAGAATGGGCAGTCCCTAATTAGTCTGAGGAAGCCACTTTTTCCAATCTGACCTCTTCAACTCAGGGCGCTAGTCTACCTTGCTCCTTGAGACTTGTGTCCTCCTCAGTGTTTTCTGACTTCCTGGTTTCGATACAACAGCAGTTCTAAATCGAAACCCCTTCTAACCTGAACCTTGCTACTCCCCAGACCCCAAATCCTGACCCTGTAAAGGGGCTTTTTCATATCCTGCTGAATCCTTATCCGAAATGAAAGAAGATCCTACCCTTGTATGATCAACACATACCAGTATCACTTAAAATTTTTTCCAAGAATTTTATCTCACAATTTTATCTTTTTCTAAGAATTCTGAAGATGAAGTACTAAAAACACAAATAATAGAGGTCAAAGCCACCCAGTAAGAAAATCTCTAGACTTGTTGCCGCACAATGCAGAGAACACTCAAACAGATCGGACTGATTATAATCTTGGGAGATACTGGACAAAAACAGAGTGGTTTCGCACTTGCATATCCACCTGATAAAAGACTTTGCATTTTTAAAGGAAATTCACTTCTCAAAAGCTAATGTTTCCTCAAGAGCAGTTCAGCCTCAGAACTGCTCTCATAAAAATAGGCACCATTATAGCTGTTCATCATGGATAATGGATACACAGTCATGCTACTACTTTACCCACTGTTGTGGATATTAAAATATTTTACCAAAAGCAGTTAAATTGCATAATCTCGTGACTTTACTAAAAATAACCAAATTATACAGGTGAGTTTTATGATATGTGAATTATATCTACCTATGGGGGAGAAAAAAAAGCATTATGCTTTCCAGATTGGAGATGGGAGAAATTTGAGGTATCTGGAGAAATAAAGTCATTTGTTTAAAGCCAAAAAGGATACACAGAAAAATGTGCAAATGTGGACAAAATCTAATGTAGCACCTTATCCCCTCCATGCCTTCAAGGAAAGACAAAGACTAACTACAAAATCCTTTCAGTCTCTTGGTTTAAAAAGGAAAAATCCAGAGACTGCACCAAAACAGAGTTCAGGAGATAGACAAAAGTTTTTGGTGACTTTACATGGATACTTATGGTCTTCTGTAGCCCCTTTATCCTATCCTAACTAGGTTTTACCTCAAAACCGAAAAGGAAAAAAAAAAAAAACCAACAATTTCATGAACAAACTCCTACTTGGCTCTCTAAGAAATAGAACCTAAAACATTTTAAGCAAAATTGGGACAGCTGGGTGACAAAGAAAGGGAAGAGAGACTCACTGATTACTAACATTCTAATTGCAAAAACGAACGGCACTCAGGGCATCTGGATGGCTCAGTCGGTTAAGCGTCTGACTCTTGATTTCCACGCAGGTCATGATCTCAGGGTTGGGGGGTCGAGCCCCGCATAGGGCTCTGGGCTCAGTGAGAAGTCTGCCTGGATTCTCTCTCTCCCTCTGCCACATCCCACCCCTTGCTAAATAAACAAACAAACAAACAAACAAGGCTCCTAAAACCTCCAGAAAAGGTCGAAAAGGTACAAGAAAGTCTTTACGTGACTAGAAACCAGTTAAAAGGCGACGTCACTTTGAGTAAATGTGGACTGCAAGAAAAAGAACTCCATTTGATCTTAATGCCTTAAACATTCTTTATTTTATTTTATTTTTTGAATTTCTTTTCAGTGTTTCAGAATTCATTGTTTACGCACCACACCCAGTGCTCCATGCAATCCGTGCCCTCCACAATACCCACCATCAGGCCCACCCAACCTCCCACCCCCACCTCTCCAAAACCCTCAGTTTGTTTCTCAGAGTCCACAGTCTCTCATGGTTCGTCTCCCCCTCCCATTCCCCCCAATTCCCTTCTCCTCTCCATCTCCCCATGTCCTCCGAGTTATTTCTTATGCTTCACAACTAAGCGAAACCGTATGATAACTGACTCTCTCTGCTTGAACATTCTTTAAGAAGCACAGATTTGGTTATGTGGAGTTGCATTTCCTTCTCTAGGTTCCCATGGATAGAACAAGCCTATAGACAAAATGTTTAATAACATCAGAATGTAAATGTCCGAATTCTGACAATGTAAGAATGGTGGTAGAAAATGGTGATAAATGGAATTCAGGGGTCGGAGGGAAAACATGGTGACTGATTCAGAAACACCAGGTCTTCCACTTACAGTCTAGTGAGTCCACGGGGTTTAGTGGACAGAACAAGAAGTTGGGATAAAGGCATAATTTTTCAAATTAAAAACAGTTTCTGTTATAATAAAAATAATGAAACACTAGGTAGGACTAAGGGAGGTACAAGAAGTGTACTCAACTTTTTTCTTACTGAGTAGTCTAAAGTGAAGGAATAAAAAAAGTGCAACATTGTTTTTAGGTTTTATCCACCAGAATAACAGTGTTTAAAGTAGTTGCTTCTGATGTGTACAGCAACTGGGCTAGGGTATTTTTCTTTTCACTTAATACCACTCAGTACCTCTCGTTGTTTTTTTACCTTAAACATACATTGTTTTTATAATAATTTCTTGATTCTTAAGTCACAGAATCAAGGGGAAAGTGATCTGCATAACAACTGGCACGGAGAAGAGATCTTTGCCATCAAACACTCGAGTCCCCTAGATATGGCAATTTCCCATTTCAATGCAGATGGTCAAATGCCAACTCAGCTGGTGTTCAGGCGATGTTAGGTCCTTGCTTCAACACTAGAAAATAAACTGAATAGAGGCTAACAGGCTGAAAGGAAGTGCAACCAAGGTATTTTCTTGGTAAGGCATATTTCTATTGATAAAACGAAAGTAAAAAGCAGTAAATGCACTGGCCTTGAGTATAATGGACAGACTCCCTATTTTCAGCTAGGATATGGGTGTACATTTCTGAAACAAATCGGTAACACCAATGTATAAATGGGGACACCGGCTGGCTCAGTGGGTTAAAGCCTTCGGCTCGGGTCATGGTCTCAGGGTCCGGGGATCGAGCCCCACGTTGGGCTCTCTGCTCAGCAGGAAGCCTGCTTCTCTCTCTCTCTCTCTCTCTCTGCCTGCCTCTCTGCCTACTTGTGATCTCTGTCTGTCAAATAAATAAATAAATATCTTAAAAAATATATATAGTCTTAATCTGAGCATATAACGTACAAGTATAGCACATAGGGAAAGAATTGTCACCAAAACGATTTAACAGTTTCCAGGCAATAAATGGAGACTCCCTTGTGATGTAGTAGATGGTTTAATACACATTTACATGATTTTTTAAAAGATTTTATTTATTTACAAGAGAGATCAGGGTGGAGGGATAGCCACAGTTGGGGAGGGAGAGGCAGGCTCCCCCCTGAGCAGGGAGCCCAACATGGGGCTCGATCCCAAGACCCTAGGATCAGGACCTGAGCTGAAGGCAGATGCTTAAACCACTGAGCCACCCAAGTGCTCCCACATTTACAGGATTTTTTTTTTTTTTTTTTAAAAGATTTATTTATTTATTTGGCAGAGAGAAATAACAAGTAGATGGAGAGGCAAGCAGAGAGACAGAGAGGGAAGCAGGCTCCCTGCTGAGCAGAGAGCCCGATGCGGGCCTCGATCCCAGGACCCTGAGATCATGACCTGAGCCGAAGGCAGCGGCTTAACCCACTGAGCCACCCAGGCGCCCTACAGGATTTTTTTTTTAAGATTTTATTTATTTGAGAGAGAGAGATCACAAGTAGGCAGAGAGAGAGAGAGAGGGAAACAGGCTTTCCACTGAGCAGAGAGCCCAATGCGGGACTCGATCCCAGGACCCTGAGATCATGACCTGAGTCGAAGGCAGAGGCTTTAACCCACTGAGCCAGCCGGTGCCCCCATTTATAGGATTCTTTTTTTTTTTTTTTTAAGATTTTATTTATTTATCAGAGGGAGAGAGGGGGAGAGAGCGAGCACAGGCAGACAGAATGGCAGGCAGAGGCAGAGGGAGAAGCAGGCTCCCTGCTGAGCAAGGAGCCCGATGTGGGACTCGATCCCAGGACGCTGAGATCATGACCTGAGCCGAAGGCAGCTGCTTAACCAACTGAGCCACCCAGGCGTCCCCATTTATAGGATTCTTAACTAAACCTGGCAAATGCTAGTATGTGCCTCAAATTTTTACAAATACCCATATTGAGTTATTAGTAAGAATTCCTTTTAGGAATAGAGATTTTAAGCTTTTTGTACATGTAAGTTATACCATACGTAAGAAAAGCAGGAGCACCAACACAAACAGACAGTCATAGGTTTTAGCAGAAACTATACCTCCTCCCTACATTCTCTTAGGGACATTTGTTGTGGCTTTGCTTAGGACTGTGTAGAAATAAGTAATCCTGGGGGACTTCCATCACTTCCCCTGGAAGTCTTTCTTATTCTACCCAGGAGGAAATCTACCCAGGCATGATTAAATCTCAACTCCCACGCATCCTCCTGGGGGACTTGTTAAGATGGAAAATTGTGGGTATGGAAAAGGAAGTGACTATAGCTTCAACTTTAAATTTGCAAGAAAATTAGTACTATACCAATTAGAAGTACATAGTCTCTTGGACAGAGCTGATATAGAAACATACTTTTGAAGTAAGAAAAGCACCTGCTTTCTAAGGTAATATGCAAATTGCAAACCAGGGAAGATGCTATCTCAGCATCTGGGAAACCATTTAATGGGTTTCAAATTACCCTAAAGAATTCTATGGACAAACAGCGTGACAGGCTTACTCTTCATATGACTCCTTTAAAATAACGAAAGAGCCCTAGATTTAAAATCAAAAGGCCTGCCAATAACTGAGAAGATACATGCAAAACATATATCAGGGGAAAAATGGTTAATTTTCAATGGTTGATTTCTCTTCTTTAGGGAGAGAAATGGAGGGACATCCTCTAGTGGTCACCCACATCCTCATGAATACCCCACCATAAAAAAAAAAAAAATCAGGCAATTCACAAAATGTAGTTTATGGGAAGAGATCAGAGTCCTTAACTGAAACCATAAGTTCGAATGAGATTTTTCTGTTCCCTGCAAGTAACTGACAGAGATTATTGTAAATTTAAAATCCAGAAACTGTAAGGACACTATACTACACAGCCAAAGGATGTCTAAAATGATACAGCCATATATCTTCAAATTATAGTACATTCGTTCACTGCAATACTATGCAGTCATGAAAAGAATCCTCTAGAAGTTTTATGGACATGGAAAATTACATAGGGAAAACCATAACAAAACGTAAGTACATGTGTTTGTCAAACACACGAAACACAAAGTATTCATAACTTACAGACTTTCTATATTCAATAAGAACAGTCAGGCTTACTATTAGAAAAAAGCAGATTGCCTCTACCCGTCATTCTCGTAGATTTTGGTAAAGAGCTAGCTTATCTCAAGCCGACTCCGCCTTATGAAATATGGATGCCCTAAGAAACAAGAAGGTCCTCAGTTTCTGTATTTTGCTTTATAAAGCAAATGCCCTGCAAAGCGTTCTTCAAAAGTCCTCAAATATTCTTATTTGGTGTCTTTATTTTATTTTAAACATTATCAGATCAGTTAGTTAATTGCAAAAGGCTGAAGTATCTCTAATGATGGACAACTGCCAAAAATACAGTTTGCCTTCACAAAAAAGCGTGGAGAGGTACAATTTCTCTTTGTGTCCCTTCCCTGAATTATGTATTTCCAACCATTAACAAGTGAAACAAAACAAAAATACGATCATTTGCACACGCTACACATGACCTACTTCCTCAAGTAAAACATCCAGACCAGCAAGGTGAGAAGGGAGAAGACCCTCCTCCCGACTCAGCAGCGTTGAGCCAGGTACTTCATCTTGCTGTGCCTAAGTTTCCTCATCTAACTAAAGGGGTCATAAGAGTATCTACCTTGCCATAGTAGAACAGCTTATGTCCCACCCCGGAATTCACATGTTAAAATCCTAACAAGTGATGGTGTTAGGGGGTGGGACTTTGGGGAGCTGATTAGAGCCCGAGGGCAGCAGTCTCATGATGGGATTAGTGCCCTCATAAAAAGAGACTGCAATGAACTCCTTTCCCCATAGTGAGGAGGAGGAGGCCCCTTTACCAAAACATGAGCGTGCTGGCACCCCATCTTGGACTTCCCAGCCTCCAGGACTGGGGGCAACACATTTCATTATAGAAGCCACCTTGTCTGTAGTATTTCGTGATAGCTGCTAGAAAAGACTAAGCCATACCTCAAGGATGATCAGTTCAATAATCGGCGTAAAAAAATCTTACAACCCTGTTTGGCATAGAGCCCTTCGATAAGTGTTAGTTTTCAAAATAAATAAGTGCATAAAGAAATGGTGGTTTTCATAATTACTATTATTTTTAGTTGAAGTGTAGTTGACATTAGTTTTTGTAATTATTACCATTACGGCTACTACTAAGAAATAGTTTGCTTTTTAAAATTATTATTACTACTATCACTATATGTGAGGGTATAAGTAATAGCAGTAATCTGATTAAAGCCATGAGAAAATTTTTGCCTAAAAAAGGAAGATTTAGAATAGCTTCTAGAATGAAGGATTTATATTCCAATGGTGTTGACTTAGAAGCAATGAAATCTTGATGGAATTCAGCTTGTGGACAATGTGTCCTGGGCAACCTTGTGGGGGCGCTTTCAGAATAAGTTACTCAATTAGCTATTAAAGGTGTCATATTTTAGAACTCAGGGAAACTAAGAGTCAACAGTAGAACCACTTGTACTTTCCTAAGTTCAAATTGCCAAACTCAGATACACTTGCCAGATTTCGTGCATAAATTAGATAAAATCATCTCGGCTCTTTCTGTGAAATAATAATGTTCTTAAACTCCATTTTAAACCACTGCAAGTGGTAAGACAGTGCATTTTTTCTTCTCTTTTTTTTTCCTTTTTCCAAAGCATGAGGAATTCTTAAACCTCTAAAAATCAAATTCATCCTTTTAAAAACTGTTAGTCCACTGTATTAGTAACTGTGTTGGTAACTGTATTAGTCAGTATCACATTTGGAAAACAAAAACCCTACAGTCTGTGCAAACGATCAGGCCAGGCTGACCAAGGCTCCTGCTCCCCATCATGGACCTCATGTGCACGGGCCCATATGCAAGAGAGGGTCCTGGGGAATGGAGACAGGATGGCCCCATTGCCCAGCTCTGATACATCGACAAGGTCTGAGTTCTCTAAAAAGAGGGGCTGAAGTAACAGAAGAAAAAAGCTGCTTTCTTCAGGGAATTTACAAAATATAAAAAAACCTCAAGTATCAACAGGTTTCTCTGGCGGGCTATGTGACAAAGTGAGACAAGAAGCTAGGGAAAAGGGGGCACCTGGGTGGCTCAGTCAGTTAAGTGTCTGACTTTTGATTTCAGCTTAGGGCATGATCTCAGGGTCTGAGCTCAGTGGGGACGCTCCTTGAGATTCTCTCTCTTCCTCTGCTTCTCTCCCCCCCACCCCCCAAAATAAATAAATAAAATCTTTAAAAAAAAAAGAAAAAAGTTGGGGAGAAGGACCAGTGTGGAGACCAAGAGACATCACTTGGACATTGAAGCAGAAGTTTCTGGATGGGCTCACGGCGCCTCACCACGGGCCGCCCTACAGTCCCTGCCTAGGGAAGAAGGCAGTATGAAACGGCAGTGAATCTGCCCTTTGCAGACAGCCAGACTGGGTTCAAATCAGGAGAAAATCAGTTTTCCTTCTACCTCATTGGCCATTTATTCTTAAGCTTTGTTTCTATGTCTTCCTTCTCTGCTCAACTTCTAAACATCAGAGTGGCCTACACTAGACGGAACCTACACTAGACCATAGTAAGTTCATTCACAGCACATGTAAGACTCCCCCTCGCTCTGCCAGGAAAGGTGGAGAGGGACATTCAGGGAGGAAAATGCTCGGCTCTTCCAGTTTTCTAGGTGAGGGCCACCAGGCCAACACAATCTGGATATTTACACAAATACATGCTCATTTGTACTCACTGGCTGGGTACTGGGGGAACTGGGCCAGCATTTGCATTTATACATCTCATACTAAAATACCAACCTAGGTTTGCAGATGTCTGGAGGGTACCTGGAAATCCCATGTAATTTTATATCTAGAAGGAATCTTACTTGACAACCTCCCATTTTTCTCAAATGGGCCAATATAGAAATATGACTCTGATTTTGCAATCTTTTTGCAGGGAAGCAGGTGATAAACAATCATGCTCTTTGCCATAACGTCCACATATACTAAAAGCAACAAGGAAAATAGAACGCATGTACTCTACAATCGGTTCCCGATTCGCCCCTTCATAAAATTCAGAGTGCTGTGACATCGCGTCACTACATATCACCAAGAGTACTAGTCACTCTAGCGTTATTATGAGCTCATGCCTCCCTCAACCCCCCTGATCCGTCCACCCGTAAGAACGTGTCCGACCAACAGTCAGCTTTTTTCATTCAGGGACACCCCACCCTTAAAATGACCTCTTTTTCTTCTGTTCTTTGGAATATTTTTATGATGTTCTTGTAAATCTCCGTTCATCAGTAATTTTAGTTGAATGAATAGGGAATTAAACCAGGTTAGTGATCTCTAAGCTCATGTGGTCCCTAAAAATACATCAAGGATATTAGAAGTGGAAAGATGATCACAGTTCGGAAATTTGTCTGGGGTGCTGATGTTCCTCTTATTTCCCCCTGGCTCGATAAGTAGGAGGGTTGCACAAGCACAGGAGCCCAGGAAATAGGCGTGCACCTGTGCAAGGTGGTTGGGTTTTTTTTTTTTTCCCCCATGCCTGAAGAAAAGTGAGAGGGAAATCATAAGCACTTGTGAAAATCGTTGCTGCAGGGTTTCTCATTTCAATAAGCTGCACTTCAGCCTCCCAGTCTTGGCACTGCAATGTGATGGAGTCAGTGACATCGGAGACCCAGACAGCCAGGCTCACCTGGGTATGAGGCTTCAACCCTGTAGGCACTTCAGACAGAGGGCGACAGGGACCCTGCTGGTGCAGAAAAGGTCCACGCTTGACAGGTTAAATCAGAGGCTACCGGAGGAAATGGGAACGTGGGTATAATATAGGGGAATTGTTACCGAATGGGTGGATTCCAAGGAGGATGAGGATCTTCTCCAGACTCTTCCACTGCAGTTTTTTAGTCGAGTGGAAATAAAACTGAAGCCTAGACTAAGGCATTAGTTGATCAACTTCATGTTTTATGGATTTTTAGAAAGCAGCAGATTTTAATCACAAACACTTTATTAGAGGGAGAAGATTTTTTCTGTGAGATGGATCTGTCCCAGGATAGCAGATAGAAAAGGAAGCTCAGTGTTGCAGTCAAATGTTACTTAAAGGTTAATGGCCCAGTCTCGGGGCTATTCTGATTGTAAACGATCTCTCATCCCTCACAGAGGTCTTCAGTTAGCCCGGCTCCCTGATTCCTGCTTAGGATTGTCCTTGTAACTTAAAAACTACTTTTCCCTCATGTTTCCTCCTCCAGACGAAAGCCCTTTTCTCCCCAGGGCTGGCTGCTTTAAACTAAGTCAGAAGAAACACAATCAGATAAAAGGAACTCCTTTGTAAGACCTTTCCATGTCACTGCATTTTGAAAGAGGATATTGGTTAACCCCACCCCAAACCTCTAAATCATTCCCCCAACATAAGACTCCCTGCCACTGTTTCATGGACAGACCTGGAATCACAATGACCAGCACTTTTTTGGGAAGGATTGATGTGTCTTATCAGAATTGTGTCTCTTGTGGTTTTTTAACTTGACTAATAATATAATGATAATAATTTAATAACAACAGCAATAATAATAATAGAAGTGAGGCGAAGAACTCATACACTGGGCAGTTAACACTGCTTATCTCCCTTCATCTGCACATTCACTCCCCTACTCTACGGAATAGCTATTATTCCCAACCTTTGACAAAGGAGGAGAATCTGAGGCTAGGAAATTTAAGTATAACCTGAAATTCACACAGCCGGTAGGAGGCAGAGGCAAACTCTGAACTCAAAAACCCGTGCTCTTTTTGGTATACTCTGTTGCTCCATAACTTCAACTCAAGAAATATTTATTAAGCACCTTGGAGGTACACAACGCCATGTTAACATTTTTTAAATGGGTAAGACCCATAGCACAGTCAAACAAACCAAGGTCCAAATCTTGTCTCTGCTTACTGGCTGTATCTTTACTCTCACTTACCTTGAAAATGGGGATAATATAAACCCCAGAGAGTTTTTCTTAGGATGATATATTATGATGTTTGCAAATAATAATCACAAATGTTAATCGAGTGCTTACTATATGCTAAGCATTATCCTAAATCCTTTTTTAGGTGTGAATTCATGTAATTCTCTCAAACATCCTATCAGATGCTTGCAATTTATAAGGAAAAAGGCACAGAGAGGGGAGAGCATTTGTCCAGGGTCACCCAGCTGTAAGCGTCAGTGCTGGGTTTTGAACCCAAGTAGTCTAACTCTAGACTCGCCTTAACTACAGTGCTATAATGTCTCTCTGCCGGGCACATTGTGAGGACTCAGGAAATAGTAGCTTTAAAAATGTTTCCTTTCTAGAGGCACCTGGTCTGACTCTTGATTCCAGCTCAGGTCATGATCTCAGGGTCATGAGATCAAACCCTGCGTAGGGCTCCATGCTCACCAAGGAGTCTGCTTGTCCCTCTTCTTCCCCCTCTGTTACATCCCCCTTAAATGAACAAACGAATGAATGAATAAATAAATAAATAAATAAAATCTTTTAAAACATGTTTCCTTTCAAGGGGCACCTGGATGGGCTTAGTCGGTTAAGTGTCCAATTCTCTATCTCAGCACAGGTCATGAGTTCAAGCCCCACAATGGGCTCCATGCTGGGTGGGGAGTCTACTTAAAAAAAAGTTTCCTTTCCAAGTACAAGGAATACAATTAAAACAAGCACATATATCCTCATAATGTAAAGAAGATTGTTACTCAGGAGACCAAAAAAGCAGAGGAGACCTCTCAAAATTAAAGTCTTCATAGCCTATAGAATGGACCTTAAAAGAATAGTCACCATGTTGTCAGAAAGTGGTTGTCAGACACTGAAAAAAAAGAGCATTCCAGGTAGAAACAGAGTCAAAAGCATAGCCATGTTTGGAAAAGATGAACTATCTAGCTTGACCTAAGCAAGAGTTTCAAAGACAGAAAAGTCAAGGTCGGTATCCGGGTCATGAAGACCCTTGAATGCCATGTGAGAGGAATCGGAAGGCAATTCAAGAGGCAAGAAGGAGGCCAATGCAATCAGGTAATCAAGCCACAGAAAATTAATTGATCTGGAAGTCGTTTTCTGCTGTGTGTGCCTGTCTCTCTACTTTGCTCAGTGTGTAGACATGCCCAATAAAGTCATCTCTTCCCTCCCAAAAGTTAAAACATTCTGGTACTTATCACCAGGGAGCCTTAAAATCTGCAGTGGAGGGGCACCTGGGTGGCTCAGTGGCTTAAAGCCCCTGCTTTCGGCTCAGGTCATGATCTCAGGGTCCTGGGATGGAGCCCTCCATCGGGCTCTCTGCTCAGCAGGGAGTCTGCTTCCTCCTCTCTCTCTGCTTGCCTCTCTGCCTCCTTGTGATCTCTGTCTGTCCAATAAATAAATAAAATCTTTAAAAAAAATATTGAGAAAAGAGTGGTGGAGGGATCTAAAGGTAATTTAAGAAGCAGTGGGGGTCAGGGAAGCTTTTGAGAGGGAAGCCATGCAAACAAGGCCAAGTTGTAGAAAACTAATACCGATGACACAGAATGAAGTGGAAAGAAGATACGAGTGGTACTGATAATTGCTGTCTATATGTTCCGATCGCTTTCTTTACACATTCTCAAAATCTAGGAAGAGCGTTAATCTGAAATTAATCACTTAGTAGGCTTTATTAGACACTGGAAACCATAAAAAGATCACACTTGAGCTGCTGAAATGCCAAAACAATGGGAAAAAATTATAGACCGTGTGAAGCTCTATGCTCAAATAACTCTCATTTTTAGTGCAAGTCATGAGCTAAGTTTGGAGAACTGGGCTGACTATATTTTTAGCTATCATTTGTCTCTGTTATCTTTCAGTTCTTAGAAAACACACATAGTAGTAAACAGACATGAAATTAGCTACTGTCTCTGGCTGACCAGCTTACAAGATGCAATCCATACGAAAGTGATCCAGAGGCGGAAATGCGGCTCAATCCTGAAATTACATTTCTTCCATCAGATATGCAGACAGATGCAAAGGCAACAATGAAAATGTTATCTGAGCATGTTTTAATATAGCCCCAGGCCTTCCGAAGTCATGTCTGCTGTGTGTGCCCGTCTCGTGCTCTGCTCAATGTGCATGCACGTCCAATTAATTCATCTGTTCCCTCCAGAATTTTCTGTTTGCTTTAAAAAAAAATTTAAGACACCCCAGTACATATTATCAAAAACCAGGCAAGGATGGCGCTGAGATGTTTGACAGTAGTCACACATGCGTGTAATCCCTGTCCCAGGGCACAAGTCTCTAGTTCAAATCACATGTTAGAATTAAGACTGCCTAGTAATTTCATTGGTGTGCCATTCCAAAATCCTCGGGTATATTGAGAATATAGTGATTTATCATCACACATCTTGATTTCTAAGCTTAGTCACACCCTTCACAGCATGGTTATCTAGTTTTACAGCTTTTCCTTTCTGAAACCACAAAAGGAAGGGGTTTGCCTTCCTCTCCTAGCTATTCTTCTGGACTGTATCAAGCACTCTAAGCCAAATGTTAGGCAATGGCTGCCCATTATCCCTTGGCTATATTTGCTTCTTTCTTGTTCCCACAATGGAAGTGATTTGCAATACAGGATATACACTTTGTTTGTAAGCTACAAATTGTAACCGTAGCCCGAGCTATGTTTTATTCACACAATTATTCACAAATTAAAACAACACACAGGCAGGGCAGGAGGAAGGTGATTGGAATTAAGTGTCTAGAGGGCAAAAGAAAAGAAGGCATCCCTCTCACCGTCCTTGCGCACACCCCTAACCCTGGTGCTGTCTCTGTGTGCGTGCACAAGCACACACACACCACAAAACCTAAAGATGACCAACTACAAGGTAAGTAAACAAGCTGAAAGCCACAGCTCAGGTTCTCACGTTACACTCAGTTCAGGCCAGTATTTTTATTTGTTTGCTTGTTTGTTTGCTTGTTTGTTTTTAAAGATTTTATGTATTTATTTGACGGAGAGAGAAAGAACAAAAGCACAGGGAGTTGGAAAGGGAGAAGCAGGCTTCCCGCAGAGCAGGGAGCCGATGCAGGGGTGGATCCCAGAACCCCAGGATCATGACCTGAGCCCCAGGCAGACACTTAACGACTGAGCCACCCAGGCGCCCCAATTCAGGTCAACTTTCAACTGAGCACGTTGGTCCACTCAACACTCTCCAAGTGTCTGCATGTCACACAGCATAAAAGCCAAAGTCCTTCTGGTGGGTCCCAAGACAGCACATGCTCAGTCCCTCAAACCCCCCACCATCTGGCTACTGCCCCCTCACTGTGCCTGAAACACTCCCAGCACCACATTCTCACACGGCTTGCACTCCCTTCCTCCTCTTTGTCTGAACATCATCTTCTCAACAAAGCCTTCCCTGACCTCTCCCATCCTGCCCTGTCTGGCCCCTCCCACCAATCCTGCTTCGTTTTTTGTTTTTTTTTTTTCCAGAGCACTCACCACTCTATGACTTTCACTACTCATTTTTACTTCCGATACTTTGTAAATGTCGTTTTTGCATAAATGAAATAACACAACTCAAGATGTAGGCTCCCTCGTAAGTTCCCATTGGCAAGGATTTTTTTTTTTTTAATGTTTAGTCCAATGCTGCATCTACTGATCCAAAATAGCAGGTGTTCAATAAATATTTGTGGAATGATCGCACTGGGGACTAGACAGACAGCTTTAAGCAAGATATTGTTTCTACTATTGGGGTGATAACAGTATCCATGAATATTGCTCCCCCAAATAAAGCCTGACATAATTTATCTCCAGAAGGGGCTCTGCCAGCCTGGTGATGTTGTTAACCTTATTAAATCAATATCAAAACTTCTTTAGAGAAGCGAATGTAAACACTTCCCATAATAAGTGCACATATATGCATAAGCTAGTTTAAGCAGAATACAAAACCCAAAGAAAGGCTAGGAAATAAATTTGAAAAGAGACAGTATAGGAATGTAAAAATCTTGTTGATAATATTCTCAACAAAGCTGAAGGCAGAGCACATCCCTTTAGTCATAGTTCATATCCTTGATACTCATGACCTCCAGAAGGATTCTGCTGAATTTCAGAAGTATATTACATGTGACAACAATTCCCAATAAAATATCTTTCTTCTGGCATTCTGTTCATGAAATATGTTTCCACTAAATGTCATCCCCTTTTTTACGACCTAGTCAATAAGATAGTAAAAATAATTTTTCAAAATAAATGTGTCTTAACTGGCATTAAAGTCATATTTTACAGACTTCATTTAGCAGCCCAACATCAATTTCATGAGGGATATTTCCTTCTGCAATAAATAATACAAAAGTAGAAATTATCGTGTTTACCATAAAATAGCCAATAAGTGCGTAAGAGCCTTCTTTCCCTTACTTATCCATTAATGCTTCCTTTTTGTAATTGAGAAAGATGTATAATTTGACTATGATGATCCAAGACTGAAGTGCTTGGTGGAGAATCTTTTTTTACTACCAAATTCATTCTTATTCCAGAAAGAAAAATGTTCAGACGCTGATGCTTTGCTGCGAAGTCCAGGAGCTGTATGAGGTCAACAAGCACTGTTCGGAATAGACCCTCAAATACGCAATCCGCATTTCCCAAATTTGCATTTCCTCTTTGCCAAATACATCTTTGGTATTTTTTGTTTGTTTGATTTGTACCAAAAATAACAGGAGAAGGCATTAAAGAAAAAAAAAAAAAGATGATGACATTTTGCTGGTTCTTTCTGCTCCATACAAATGTTGGCATTCAAAATCTTTTATAAAGTAGATCGGATATTCTTATGTTAAGGCTTATCCGTCAGTGCTTCCAAATAACTGCATCCAGCAAACCCAATGAACATCACGTGACCCCTTCTAAGCACAAAGTAGGCTCTCTGTTAGTTTTATGTTTGGGATCCTTGACCAGACTATACTGTGATCATCATTTGAAATGGTAAACGACAACCAAACTCAAGAAGGATGTTCTCCCTTCACTAAAAAACTTCTATTTTTGTTCTTTTGACAGGACTCAACCCATCACAGACCTCTCAGAAGCTACAGCAGCTCTCCTTTCTGGTAAACTAGGGGTCACCTCTTGCAAAAAGCAAAAGTGATAGTCTAAAGCTTCAGGGCCCTGACTCACGATGACAGTCGGCCCCTTCCCAGCCCTCCTGCCCGAGTAACATTCCCTGAGATGCTGCCAGTTCTCTCTGGTCCCGAGGGCTGAAACCCCAGCTGAGAGTTAAGCATTACAGGAATGGAGTCAAAGTGAAATTGAGTCATTGGATTGGGAAATTCATTTTTGATTTCAGGACTTGGAAGTGGAAGAGTCTTTCGAGGTCATTAGGGAACAGAAGGAAATAGGGAATGTGGCTCTAAGAGGGGCTCTGATGCATGCTGTACCCATGATCACATCCCATTGCAGGAGAGCAGCGCTCAAGAAAGAACTCCGGTCTCCCCCTTCATCATCCAATCCTCCCATGGGAATGTACTACCTGCTGTAGAGGGCCTGCCATATCTGGATAATTTTTAAGAGGGGCACATTTGGAGTCAACCTTAAAAAGAATTAATTTTCAGATTTTTTTTTTGATGGAGTGTAATAAGAAACCATGGATAAGAATAAACAATTCAGCCTTTGAGAAATGTATCAGCACCAGACTATTCCATGATTATCTTATCCTAAAAGCAACTGATTTCTTGCTGCCAGTCATTCTGGGGAAATTAATCCCATAACAGGCTATGAGGCTGGCTTTAGATGAAGCAAGGAGAAATAAATATCCTTTTTTTCCTCAGGGCTAGAAGTGATCTGTGCCTTGGTATAAATGAAGGAAATGTCTGTAACATTTTCTAATGCTCAAGAAATAACGTGCTCCTCGATGGAGAGAGAATGAGTCAGTGTGGGGGGTGGGGGGAGGCAGGAGGCAGCGCGGGAGAGAGCACAGGGTGAGTCAACCATAGAGGCGTACTTAAGGTCTTCCCTGGACCATGCTCGCTTTCCAGTTTCTCTGAACTATCAGTAAAGCCTCATTAAAAGTTACAGTCTAATACCTCTGTGTTCTAAAAAAAAAAAATCTCAACAAGATACATGCACAAAGATGTTCAGTGTAGCATAGCCTACTAAAGCAAACAAGCAAAGTATCTATCAATAAAGGACTATTAAATCAGGTATAGGAACAACCATGTGCTTGAACATTATGCAGTCACAGAAATGAGCTCTATTTGTATGTACTAATATGGAAAGATCTCAAGATATATTATGCAAAAGGCCACCTGGATGGCTCAGTTGGTTAAGTGACTGCCTTCGGCTCAGGTCATGATCCTGGAGTCCTAGGATCGAGTCTGGCATCCGGCTCCCTGCTCGGAAGGGAGTCTGCTTCTCCCTCTGACCCTCCCCCTTCTCATGCTCTCTCTTTCTCTCATTCTCAAATACATAAAATCTAAAGAAAAAAAATTTAAAAAATGGTAATAAAAAAGATATATTATGCAAAAAGGCAAAGTGGATTTTTTTTTAAGGAAGTAGGTAGGAAGATCAAAGTGTCATTGGTAACAGATGGATTGATTTTAGTGTCCTAGTGAACACATAACTTTTCCCACCAGACTGTGGGCTGCCTGCATGGCAACCCTCTTCTTCCAATTCTCTCAGTAACTTACTTAGTAAATGTCTACTCAGCTTCAGATTCTCGGGTGGGCTAGGATCTGGGAAAATGTGCGTAACACCTGGTCCTTGGCTCCCCAGAGTTTACAGACAACTTTGCACAGTGAAGTGTCAGCGTAACAGACACAAAAAAGAAAGAGACTGGTCGGGGGGTGAGGGTGTGTGTGTAGCTGTTGGAGGATAAGCAGAGTTACACCACCACATTCAAATTATGTTTAATAGCAGAGAAATCAAGGCAAAAAGATGCCTCCAAGGCATCCTGATTTAATCAAATGGATGCAGGGGACCAGGGCAGGCTCGTCTTCAAGAGACACTAGTCAGAGGCTCACTTACAGCAAATGCTCTGAACACCAGTGAATAAATATCTTTTATCCCTTTAGACAGCTCGGCTGTGGAGGGAGAAAAGGCTGAGCTAAATGGTATCTGCCACTTCAGGCCAGATGCCCCTGTTCCCTTGTCACCCCTTCCAGGAGTGGAACATTCCCACCTTACTCCCATTCTCCCTATGATAAATGTGTGCCAGGCTCACAGGGAAGACTGATATGAACCTTAAAGTAGACAACCACTTACTGTCCCTTCCACAGCTGTCTGGAAAGCGTTCAGGCCTCAGACCAGACCACCCTAAGGAGTGCAAATGTTCTAGAAGGCAGGACAGAGTGAACGTGACCATGGCCTTCCAATCACAGAGGGGTATCAGTCCCTGGTCTGACATGGCCTCTTGAGGCTGGGACTGTGCCTTTCCCACGGCTATACCTCTTTCCTTGAATAAGTGAATGCCGTCCTCAGCACTTGTCCAGCCTGCTTTGTGCAGACAGTAAAACTTGAGTGAGGCCCTCAGGTGATCCCTCACACTAATAACGCTGTCAAAGCATTTGCCAAGCTTTCCCAAAGGCCCTCTGTGGGATCCCACGCCTGTCTCTGCCTCTCTCCATGTTACCCGCTGGCTGGACTTTTCTGCTGCAGGAGGCCGGGTTCAAGTCAGCTCTGCTGGGGTCTTGTGAGCACCGCAAGCCAGAATGAAGAATGTGGTATTTTTAACCACACAGAAGTCTTTTACTTTTATGTAGCTAAATGTATCTACCTTTCCTTTTATGATTTTAAGGCTTCCTATTCTGTATAAAAGGTCAGGAGCCTCTAACATTCTCGTGTCATAAACCTGCCTTCTTCCAGGGTATTGATTGGTTTATTTATTTTATATTTAATTATTTAATACACTAGGAATTTTGTGCATATGGAATAGGAAAGGGGTCCACATTGACTTTTTCTAAACGGGTACTATACCCACATTATTTAGGGAACAATCTCTTTTCTCACACAGATCTTAAAATGCCACTTTACTATAACTCCATTCCATATAGATGTGTTCACTGATCTTTTTCCACCATTCGATTTTTTTCTCCAAATGTAATTGGGTTAATTATTACAGTGTCATATCGTTTTAATATTCAGTTAGGCCAATCTCTCTTAATTACACTTCTGTTTCAGAATCTCGTTTGTGTAGAATAAAGAAGAGTACATTTTGCCGTACCTCTACAAAAAGAGTCTGCTAGTACTTTAATCAGGACTTCCCTTCTTTTATAGAGAGATTTTGGGGAAATGAACATTTTTACAAGATGGTGTTTTATTATCCAGGAGCACGGTTGCTCTCTCTGATGGCTTAAACATTTCATGTTCCCGAAGGTAGTTTTTAAATTTTCCTCATAGCATTCCTGTTTGTTACACTTCACTTCAAATGTCTTCTTCTTAATGCATACCATGCTTAATTACCATTTTTAAAATTCTAATAACATGCCGTTTCCTGTTTTGGAATCCTTCTCTACCACTCCTCCATTTTGCAAATTCCACTCGTTTTTCAAAGCCCTATTCCAATATCACGTGCTTGTAAGGTGTTTCTTGGTCCAATATCCACCAGGATGGACCGCTGCCCTTCCTCTGTGTTCCTTCACTGTCTTACATGTGCCACCATCACAACACTGGCCCCTTGCAGCTTCTGTACACAGGTCGCTCACCTTCCCTCGTCAGAGAGCTTTGCAATTACAGAAACTAGGAACCCCCACCCCACGCCCACACCCACACCACCCCCAAGCATGGCTCACAGCAAGCACTCACTGATTACATCAAGTGAATGAATGAATGACTGAATGAACGAATGCCATATGCTTCTTCATGTTTCAGCAGCATTTTGTAGTGCTAATGATAATGTTGATAAATGGTAAAATTTGCAATAATATAACAGGTTTTTTCCTTAAACACAAGGCATGTTTAAAAATGCAGAAAACTGTAGGGTTATGGACATTGGGGAGGGTATGTGCTATGGTGAGTGCTGTGAAGTGTGTAAACCTGGCGATTCACACACCGGTACCCCTGGGAATAAAAATATATTATATTTATAATATATTTTTTATATATAAAAAAATAAAAAATTTTTAAAAATGTAGAAAACTATCTCATAATGAGAAAAAATAAATAACTAAGAAATAAACCGTAGATACAGTATTTTTGTGGCATATATTTCAGCCTAATATAAAGAGGTGAGTAGAGTATACTCACCATTGACAAGATCTTGGATCAACCACTTACTAGCTAGATGGTCTCAAGCAAGTTACTACTTCTAGGCCTCATGTCCTCTATCTGTATAATGGACACAATAAAAATCTTCATAATAGAATGTCTAAGAAATATCTCAAACTGAAATGTCCAAACAAAGCGCTTGATTCCGCACTCCTCAAACCTGCTCCTTCTGCACTCTTTCCCATCCCAGTTAATTACGTGCTATCCTCACAGGTGCGAGAAGGAGGAGGAGGAGAAGAAAAAGAAGAAGAAGAAGAAGGAGAGAGAAAAAAGGAACAGAAAAAGGAAGCATCCTCAATTCTCCTCCTTGTGCTCCATGCTTCCAACGCACCAGCAAGTCCCATGAGCACTTCCTTAGAAATAGCTCCAGAACCCAGTGACTTCTTACCAGCTGCTCTCCTACCATCTGGTCTAAGTCTCCATCTTCTCTTTTCTGACCATTACAGGAGCCTCCTTGCTGGTCTTCCTGTTCACTGCTGTCTGTTCTCCACGTTGTTAACCAAGCAATCCTTCCTAACGCCATCAAATCAAGTCACAACTCTGCTGAGAACTACCCAAGGCTCTCCTATCTCAGTTGGCCTCACTCAGAGGAAAACTCAAGGATGTAATCTGCAAGGATGACCATCCTACTCCTGTCCCCAACCTCATCTAACTCCCTCTCACCTGTGCTCTCTAGCAACAGCGGCCCCCCTGCTGGTCCTCAAGACAGACCTCAAGCCTTCGCATTGTTTGTCTCACTGTCTAGAAAACCCTCTCTCAGAATCTACATGACCCTCCTCATTTCCTTTGGGTCCCTGCTCAAATGTTACTTTATAAAAAAGGCCTCCCACTATCATCCCATATAAAATAGCACTTTCCCTGCCCTTAATTCCCTAGCATTCTCTCTTCTGCTTCTTCTTTATTTTTCTTTATAGCCCTCTATCACCACCTGTCACATGACACGTTTATTTGTTAAGTGGCTGCCTTACCCCAATACCTAGAACAACCTGAGCACTTAGCAGGTGTTCAACTAAATACTTATTGAATGACTGAACACACAAATACAGGATTTATAACTACATTTCTACAATTTCTATAAAGTCTAGCCACAGAATAGATTCTCCTAAAACAAACAGTAACTAAGGAGCTGGTGAAAAAACTAAACCATCACGGATGCTCAGGCTCATTACTTAACCCAACTGCTTAAATGAATCAAAATAAAGATTCCCTTGTTTTACACAGAACAGCAACAACAAAAGTCTCCTTGGAAGCCATTAGAGATTGCCAACCTAAACCTCTTTTTTGCATTTTTTTGTAACATTTAAAAATTATGGCTTTCCCCCTCCTCCCTCCTCCCCAGACTCTGGGACTCCTCTCCTTCTGTTCATTCCTATTTGGAGCTGAAAGCCAGAAATAGCTGTTTACTTCATTGTCCTCATTTCCCTGCATTGTTACCATTCAGTTCTCCGGTGGCTCCCCTGTGGTAGATGTGTTTTGTAAATGAATTCTCAATAAGCTGGAGAAGAAAAGCATGCGTAAAGACCTTGGACACAGTCTAAAGCCAAACATAGGACAGGGTATTTTCTTTAGGAGAAACTATGAATTAACTAACAGTTTCATACATACCATCAAAATATTATTTTCTACATAATGGTATTATAGGACTGGAGAAAGTACACATTGTATAAGGAACTTTAATTTATTAAAACGTAAATAGTAATAATCTTGTATGTAGAGCACTTCCTCTTATAAGACTGAAAAAAGTTATCTAACACAGGACCAAAGTCATATGATCTCTAATCGGTCAGCAAGTAAATTTTTGAGTGCTTGACCCACAACTCCTGTTTTCTTTTTTATTCTAATGGTGGGCTCACTAAGACAAAGGATTTTACATGTACATCTACTAAATAAGGACTTGCCCGTCCAGTTATCATAAAACAAAATATGGACAAATTCCTTATAGTAGTAAATGCATATTACATAGTTTTCCTAATAAAATAAAGCAGTGTACTAGGGAAATACACCTCCAACACATTGCAGAGAGTCCTCAAGTACACAGTGAGTCCAAGAATAACAAGTAAATCAAACATTTTAAAGCTGCTTCAAAACTGCATTAACTGGAAGAAAAGAACCATTCATTCAAAATGACTATGGGAGAGTGGGGGGCACCTGGGTGGTTCAGTAGGTTAAGTGTCTGATCCTTGATTTTGGTTCAAGTCATGATCTCTGGGTCATAAGATCAAGGCCCATCTTGGGCTCTCTCTCTCCCTCTCCCCTGCACCTTCCCCCTCTCTAATAAAAAAAATTAAAGTAAATAAAATGTTTGCAGAAGGTCCAAAGATACTAAAGATTTCCATTCCACAATAGCCCTGCACTAGATAATTTACCCCTAATAGCAATAAATTCTATTTATAATGTGAATTTACCAACCCCCTCCCAAAAATTCACAAATACACCAAAAATTCATTTGGGTTTGACTTTGTACTAAATGTTTTTGTTTGTCTCTAGTAGCAATTACATCTGAACATATCAAGTTCCCATGAGAGGGAACAACCCAAAAAGTACTAGATTGATGGGAAGAAATAGCCAGCTCAGGATTTAATTTAAAATTTGATGCTGATAATATACAATGTAGCTAATATTACAAATAGAAACTCAGAAATTGACCAAAGTTGTATCTTTTGAGACAAAGGAATACAATCCCACCAAAGCATGTTCTGGCTAGAAACAGTTAGGAAAGCCACGGTCCCAATTTGTGGGGGACAGCCCCACTATATAACTGTTACCCAGTGTCCCATCAGGTTTAGCATTTGTCCTAGATAGAAATACCCCATTTTGTTGTTTACTTATACGGCACATGCAAAATATATTATATATTTAAATATGAGCAATAAATGTTGATCAGTCCCTAATTGCCCCAGTCTAATTCAATCACAAATTCTAACCCCCTTTAATATTTTTCTACCCCAAAATCATGGCAATGCTTCCTTACCCCAGAGTGTTCATTAGATATTTGTTAATTACTTCATTAATTAATATATTAGTATCACTAGCCCAGAAGTGTATGAGATAGAATAAATCTGGCTACTTGAGGAGAAAGGTTGTATAAATATTATCTGATTGATTAGCAGTGGGAAAGGTCAAAAGACCAAAAGAGTTAACTACTTCCCATCATAGTCTTCTTGCTTGCTGTCAAGAAATTTACAGAAAAATGGTTGACATTTCTGTTCTTGAGGAAGAAGAGAGAAGAAAGCATATATTTTCTTAAATGGAATCCTTTTATAACTAACATAAATTGTAACTCCATTTGCTTCTCTTCCCTTCTCAATAAAGAATGAATGTAATAATTAATTTATACTAGCAAATACTTATTTTTCTAACTCAGATACAATCTCTCTATTTTCAAGTTTCAATAATCTTGTTGTAGCTACATTAATGCCTCTATTGGTCTCATATATTCTCCCTCTCTCTGCCTCTTATCATTCTCTGTCCCTCTCTCTCTCTTTCTTTTTTTACCCTTAAAACAGTTCCCTCTCCAGTTTGTATGTGAGTTGGTTTTGGCCTCAGGCTGTTGTCTGTGACAGGATGACATTTGTGCTCTAGACCATGAGGCACTTACAAAGGCAGCAAAGAGCATTTCCTAAACTGCATGGGAGAAGACAAGAGATAAACATGGAAGTGCTTCGGGGGAGCCTGCAGTTAATGAGGGCTTGTTCTGTCCAAAGGCTAGAGTCATAGGTACCTGAGGAGCTTTACCAAGCTGTCTCCAAGACGGATCGACAAGAGGAGCTACAGAAGACAACAAATCCAGACAGCGGGATTTTCAATGATGTGTGTATGATTATGAACTCTAGAAAGTCTCAATGGATATCTATGGGATGGATGGATGGATGCAAGGATGATATTGCTAGAGATGGCTACTTGAACCAGAGTGAAATACTAACCGTTCACATTCCTTTTCCTTTCCCTATCCAAGTACACGGGAAACCAGGGATTAAGCAGATAATGGGCAGCCACAAGTGAAGAACATACGAAGTCTTACTGAGTAGCATCTTGTGACTGGAGCAACGGAATGGCAAACTGTATCAAGTGATTAGTACTACTTACATCAATGAATACTAATATAGATTCAGTTAGGATGAACCTGAAATCATAGGCTCATGAAAGAAAATATTTCTCCCATAAAAGATGATAAAGACTAATTTACCATCTCAAAGGAAATGTTCCATAAATTTTACAAAATTTCATCTTTAATTTTAATGGGCTCTATTAATTAGTGTGCCTTTGTTCTTCCTTCAAAGTGAGGGAGCTAGTAAAGTGCCTATAAAAACAGGATCAAGTTCGGGGCACCTGGGTCGCTCAGTCAGCTAAGTCTCTGCCTTCGGCTCGAGTCATGATCCCAGAGGCCTGGGATCAAGCCTCGAGATGGGTTCCCTGCTCAGAGGAGAGCCAGCTTCTCCCTGTCCCTCTGACTGCTGCTCTGCCTACTTATGTTTTCTCTATTTCTCTGTCAAGTAAACAAATTTTTAAAAAAATTTTTAAAAATAGGATCAGGTTGGGTGCCTGGGTGGCTCAGTGGGTTAAGCCGCTGCCTTCGGCTCAGGTCATGATCTCAGAGTCCTGGGATCGAGTCCCGCATCGGGCTCTCTGCTCAGCAGCGAGCCTGCTTCCTCCTCTCTCTCTCTCTCTGCCTGCCTCTATGCCTACTTGTGATCTCTCTCTGTCAAATAAATAAATAAAATCTTTAAAAAAAAAATAGGATCAGGTTACGAACACATACTTCTTAAAAAAAAAAAAAAAAAAAAAAAGAACGCACACTTCTGGGGCACCTGGGTGGCTCAGTGGGTTAAGGCTCTGCCTTCAGTTCAGGTCATGATCTCAGGGTCCTGGATGGAGCCCCGCATCAGGCTCTCTGCTCAGCGGGGAGCCTGCTTCCCCCTCTGTCTGCCTCTCTGCCTACTTGTGATCTCTCTCTCTGTCAAATAAATAAGTAAAATCTTTAAAAACACACACACACACACTTCTTTGTGTGTGTTCATATGTACTTCTTTGTTCTTCATATGTACTTCACTTGTGGCTGCCCATTATCTGCTTAATCCCTGGTCTCCCGAGTACTTGGATAGGGAAAGGAAAAGGAATGTGAACGGTTAGTATTTCACTCTGGTTCAAGTAGCCATCTCTAGCAATATCATCCTTGCATCCGTCCATCCATCCCATAGAATGGCCTCACTCCTTCCCTTTGCTATAGACAAACATGTTGTTTGGCTGTTCTGTATGCAGCCTTCCTGTGTGCCAGCATTCTTAGCATGGGATGTTGTGGTGTCAAGTACAAAGCTAAGGATAAGGCTCAGATAGCCTAATCTGCCATATGAAAGGAAACACAACAGGGGGCCTTTGGCAAGATTTCTACCTCAGTGAGAACTGTGGTCAGGATAAAATGTAACTTCCTGCAGCATTATGTGGTGATAAAATACCATTTCTAATGTGGATTGTGGGCAGTTGCACAACCAGGGATGAGTTGTTACCTGAATGTTACCAAGAAGAGACCTCTCCCTTCCCTTCTCTGCATTTGTAGCTCTCTATTTAGGAAAAGACTGTGATGTAGAGGCTTACTAGTTTCATCCATTATCCCCTTGTCTTCCTGTTCTTCTAGCCTCCCCACCACAAATCTTGTGCCTCCTCGTATTTCCCAGACTTCTTCCCCACATACCCTGCACCCTCACTCCTCCGTGCTTCACCTGTGCTGCTCCTTCTAGAAAGAAAGCACATCTTTAGTGTTCTGCCTGTCACATTCCTACTCACCCTCCAAGGCCCAGTTAACATATCAGATTCCATCTCCTCTGTGAAGGAAAGATGCTCTGGTTATTGGCAGCTACAATTAGTTGACCTTCCCGTAGCATGATTACTCCCAGATGAAAATCTTTATCATATCCTCTTCCAATCAGCTGTGTATATAACTTTACACACACACACACATACACATAAACACACACTTAACTCAGTTTATGTTCCTCTGAGGTGAGGACTAACCTTTTTTCATTAGATATAACTAGTCCCTAATAGAGTAAGACATGCTATTATATTTAGTGATGTAAACTTCCAAATAAGATCAGAAATAGGTACATGTTCATAAAAATCAGTTACTTAAGACTTTGACTAATCCTCAGAAACATACAGACATAATATATACAGAACATACATAAAATAACTTGATATTTATAATTTCAAATATAAAAACTGGTCTAAGAATTGGTTTTGCTATTAAAAACCATTGACATGCATATCAACTTCATTAGAATAGTTGCCTATGCAAAAAATAAAAATTTAAAAATTTAAAAAAAAGGAATGGGAGAGGCTCCTGACTGGTCCAGTCAGAGGAACATGCAACTCTTGATCTCAGGGTCATGAGTTAGGCCCCACATTGGGCTTAAAGGTTACTAAAAAAAAATTTTTTTTAAGTTTAAAATAAATAAATAGATAGGCAGCTAAGATAAGAGCGGAGTCGGATGAACTCATGATGACAATAAGCCATAACCTGAGAAAATATGATTAACTCCAACTTCTCTACCTGAGGTTTCAAAACTAAACACAAATGGATAAATAAAAGGTAATGCTATTTGCAGATACAATGTGGGAACAATTTAATCTTCTGAAAATCTTTTCTGAAAGATGATTCTCCCACTTACAAGATACTAATGTCAAAAAGTATTTCTCTTATGTTAAAAAAAATCTACATATTGAATTAGAACCCATTTATTCTAAATATAAGAAAAGTACTAGAAGTGTAATGTGTTGCTCTTTTGATTTTTTTCATATCAAAACTAATAATGGCTAAACTTGGCTTTTAAACATATCTTATTTGTCTTCAGTTTGTTAAACTGCTTGAGGCTCTGTAAATCAGAGGAAAAAAACTTGGCTAAGACAGGCCAGGAAAATGGCCCCCATATAACACCAAATAAACGCCCCTCCCCATGCGTTAATCTTTACAGCATCACCATGAGAAACTGATAAGGGCTGAGTGATGCAACTGGTTGTTGTAACAGCCATCGAGTTCCACGAAGAGGTAAGAGAGAGAAGGAAGAAATGGGACGAAAATCCCCCCGTTGTCAACAAAGAGAGACAAGTTCCTTGAGTCCCACCATAAGCACGGAACTGTAAGAGGTCAACAAAAAGAATGTAGCTCTGATTCTTATGGTCGCCCTACATCCCAGCACTGTGGAGGAACCATCATCCAGCAGAGAACTTGACTGCTACTCTAGAAAGCTGATGGCAGCCCTCGCTGCCTCTCTGCCTTCAGCAGATACGGCCCAGGACTCAGCATGGTCTGCAACCAAAGCCCCCATGCCAAAGCGAGGACACTTGAGGCCAATCGCATCCAACCACGTCTCTCATTCCTGCAGTCTGACTCATGGAAACAATGAAGAGCTCCCATCCCTGTTCATTTCCTCTCCCCTCTCATAGCCTTCTCCCTTGTGCTTCTTCCCTCTGACTGCACATTTTCTCACCACGGAAAACCTTCCATTGTGCTGTCTGGAACCACAGCTCCTTGTAAATAAAACTCCCTACATCCTTAGCCTTTCCCCGAAGTGCCCTCTGCCATCTCCTGACTCAGCTGTGATTTGGCTCTCCTCTCGCTGGCAAGCGTGCCATCCCACACCAGCATGTTTTCCAGGTCAACACACATCGTACTGTTTCTCTTCTATGCCTCCTCCCTAAAGAGCCCGTCCCTCAATCCCATCCTTGGTCATCTGGCTCATCTAAGAATCCAGCTCGTTCCTTAAGAACACAAAAGTCCGTTTTCTTCAAGATCTCATAGTCCTTAACCCCATGGCTGTCTTCTCAGCCACACTTTCCTATCACCAAAATACTCTCCCTATATATCCCATATTATTTCTCTCTTTCTCCCTGCACTCAGCATATCCTATTAATGTAAGTATTTACGCATTTGTCTCTTCCACAAAATTGTGAGCTCCTTGACGATATATACTGGGTCCTGTTCACCAACTGCTGGCACATAACAGGTGTGCAATAAATACTGAATGAATGAATAAAAACCTATGTTCCTGACTTGACAAAAATGAATGAATGGGGAGGAACTGTACATTTTTTCTTTACTAGATTTTTCTCTCAATCTATTAAGGCTATGCCTACTTGTTAGCAAACAACAGAAAGATGTATTTTAAAAAAAAAGCCAGCTATCTTCCCTCCTCACTCTTGCCTTTGAGGTAATCTTGGTGTCTATGGTATTTTCTGTGCCTCCAGAGCACACAAACATATGCACACATATGGATTTCTCTGAGTTTACAAAACCGGGATTGTGCATTACATATACTTTATTCTAAAACTTGCCTTTTTCCACTTAACAATGTATCATGGCCATCCCTCCAGACAAAACACATTATGAATCTAACTCATTCTTTCTAATAGTTGCATAATTGTCCATCGTATGGACGTACCATAACTTAGTCACTCATTTCCCAGTGGATGAACATTCAGATTTCTTCCAGTTTTATGGAAGTTCTAAAAGCAAAGATTATGCTCTAACATTTCTAGAACATACATACTTTGAGGTCTTTCTCTGCCAGAGCAATGGACTCTATCTACATACACCTGCACCTTTCTTCTCAAGACTCAAGATTCTGAAAACCTAGTGGGCTCATGAGTGATCTCTTACATGTACACTGTCACATGTCTTGTACAGACTAGGCATTTAAGATTTATTATATTTAACCAAATCTAACTAGATGGAAACTTTCAGGAAGTAGGCACAGTATGTACTGCTTGTCATACCTAATTCTCAGGATTTGGGAGAAAGAGAGTTAAAAATAGGGAATTTTCATTCTTAATTTTATATATTTCTGTTTGAATGTATATATTACTTTATAATTTAAATATTTAGTATATCTATTAATTTGTTAATATAAAATATTTTATTACATTAATATATTATTAATGAATTATAACACATTACTTTTATAATTCATAAGCAGCTTTAAAAAAATGATACAGAACCCTAAATTAGAAGAAACAAGCTTTAATTCAGTGGCTGCCAAATCTGTCTATACATTAAGAATCCACTGGGGGCTTAGTAAACATTCAGATTCCCAGGCCTCTCCATGAATATTCTGACTCAGTAAATCTGAAACAGGGCCCTCACGTCAGTATGTCAACTATTCCAGATGATTGTTATGGCTGTACTGTAATGGTTTACGGAATTACCTGGGGAGCTTTTCATGTACATGGATTTGGGGATTCTGTCTTCAGAGTTTATGAGCCGCTAGATCTGGAATGAGGCCTAGGAATCAACATTTTAAAAAGATTATCTAGATCATTCTCCCCAGTTTTAGGAACTCTGTTCTAAAGTGTTGTGATTTCCTTTAGTTGGCAACCCAAAACTCAAGATATGATAGCTCCATTTAGGCCTTCAGTAGTAAAAGTACACCACCAAATTAAAAGTCTTTGATGAAAATATTCTAAAAGGAAAAAAAAAGAAAGAAAATATTCTAAAAGACCATAAGATGGTAATGTCTTATCTTGTCCTATTATGGAATTAAATACTTCTTATTGTTAGTTTGAGTAGGGAATTGAATTTTACAACCCTGTTTCTATCTTAAAGACCAGATGAATTAAAGAATGATCTTTTTCTCTCTAAAATTTTTAATAAAACTTCTCTTATGAAATTCAATAGTTTTCGATGTTTAAAAAATAGTTCTACCCCACTATAACCTACAAGGCTAGATATTAGAAATAAGCAGAGATCACTTCTTAGATTAATGAAATTTATCTTTCCAAATGTCTAAAGACCTTTCCACTTACAAATTGGGTATTTAAATAGACACATTAACTTTCTGACCCTGAAACTTTATCTCTACTTTCAGGAGTATAGGTGAGAGCAGATACTGAATTAAAAAATCACACAGTAAAGCTCACAGTTTTGACATCTTTTGTGAAAGAATAAATGGCAAGCAGACATTTTTCCAAACCAGCTTAATTCAATAGCTCCTCTATTAGGTACTCTGCTAATCACCTAGAATTGGATTTGTTTGGTTGATTGGTTTATTGGTTGGTGGGTGGGGGGTTTTTTGGTTTTGTTTTACAAATTCATAAAAATAAAAGCACTTCGTAAAAGCATTAGAAAAATCCTCAGTCAGTAATACATTAAGAAGTTCTGGTCCTCTAAACTGAAGTAGGAGGAAACAGAGTGGAAATCCCAAGTTAGTAACAGTAGGATCAAGTGGTCTTTTTCCCTTCACTCTGTCCTTACCAAGTGCCCATGAATGCATTGGGAATTCCTACTTACTTACAAAGGCCATCTCCTTTAAACTCATGTATAGGGCATTTTCTCTCTCGTCTTGGAAAATCAATGACTGGGATGTTTACTATAATATTCAAAGAACTAATATCTTTGAAAAGGCAGTAAAACAAAGTGATGTGATCAGAAGTCAAACAGACCTGGATGCAAATCAGGATCTGCGACTTGGCAACTATTTGAGTGCAGGCAAGTTATACAATCTCTCAATATCTCAGTTCCCTCAACTGTGAAATGGGGAGGTAATAACAGTATCTACTTGACAGTTGTTGTGAAAATTAAATAATTTAATACACGCAAAGTACCTGACACATAATAAGTATGCAATGACTGACACCGATTATCATGGTTTTTTGTCCCTGCAATATTAGTCAGATTTTTAACTGTTAAATGCAAAATTATCAACACAGTTTGAAGAGAAAACAAGACAACTGAGTGATATTGTCTGTGTCTGACTCCAAATCTTCCTTCTTGAAACCAGATTCAAGAAGAAATATTTGAGAAATATTGAGAAATATTTGAACCCAACCCAGAGGTCTAGCTCTCGGAATCCCTGGGGCCGTCCTCATTCATAACCTCAGATAAAGCACAGAGACCCCATAACAGAAGGGGCCAGAGATACGGCGAAACTTCCAGGGATGTTTGTGGGGGTGAGTGGGAGGGAATTGGTTTCTTAATGAACTTGATGCTTCCTAGGACATAGCAGGTTCCCAGTAATAGTAGTTATGAGGCTCCTACAGTGCAAGGTACTGTACTAAGTGGTCTGGGTGATGTCAAGTTGGGTCAGAAGAGGACTCTGACCATAGACAGCTTTACAATCTCTGAGAGAGATTCTTCCCATGGGCCTTGTCGTACTCAGAACAGAGATCAGGACCAAAAGCCTCCGTGCTAGAACGCAGTTTAGGGATTGTACAGCTGGAGTCGCTTGGATGATCCATACACACACCCAGATCCCTAGAATCATGTCTGTTCCACCCTCTTTTTTCTTTCTTTAATTACAAATCATTAGGCTACATCAGGCAGGGAGTATCTTGGGGCCTCCTGTCAGCTCCGGAGCCCAGTATTTACAAATGTACGTTCTATCATTCCACCTAGCCTTCCCACCCCATGTCCAGGTATGGAACCTCTCAACCATATTGCCATATCAACAAAGACCAGTTTCCTTCAAAAGAAATCTAAACATAAGAAATTAGTCTATTCATTACATGCCCCAGAGTGAACCCTGGAAAGCAGCACTAAATTATCCAACAGATGTTATTAAATTCCTTAACTGCCCCACTCCAAAAGCAGGGTTAACCCTTCAGACAAAAAAAAAAAAAAAAAAAAAAAAAAAGAGAGAGAGAGAGAGAGACGCAAAAACAACTCTGCAACTCCTCTTACAAGTTTTAGGGTATCAAAAGGGGTGGTACTTACTGCTTTGCAAATACTCTTTCTAAAGATAATCAATATTTTCCTTAAACACTTATGGCAAAGCAACCAAGTCGCTCATTTTAATTGCTAGCAAACTGCACAATGACTTGATCTCTTTAATATTTCACTCATAGTAGCAGCCACTGAGCTATGACTAACCCACTCTCCCCAGCATCACCACTGGCTCCAGATGGCAAGAAATACATTCCCTTCACTCTTGCCTGAAAAGCAATTTGGAATTTTTTATTTTATTTTATTTTACTTTCACCCAGTTTTACCTGCAGTAATTGTTTCACTCCAGAAAGAAAATGGGTGGGAAATGACGATTAATGCTAAGAGGAGTACAGGTAAGGGAATTTACTTTTTTTAATGGGGTATAAGCACTGCAGCTTTAAATCCTACTGCATCAAGCCCTGGATTCCTTCCATAACCAAGCTGCAAAATGGTAACAAGAAGGAGGAAAAAAATACCTCTTCCTCTCCTGGACAGCCCTTCTGGCGGCTCCTCAGCAGGACGCGCAACGGCAAGCCCATCCCCCACGCCCTCCCAGCCCAGCCGTCAGGCTTGCACAGGTGAGCCAGGCACCGACCTTGGCCCTCAGGTTTCGCCCACATCCGGGGATCAAGGTCAAGGGCGAGGGCTTCCTTTTACCCCCGCCCCCCCAAGTCGCCCAGAGCCCAGGGATCCCCTGCCAAAGTTTCAGGCCGGGTTGGGGCCAGCGCGACTCCCACAGCCCCTCGCCCTTCCGCACCTGCCCGGCCCGCCCTGGTCTGCGCCCTGCCCCGCGGGGCCTGGCACGGGGTCGAGGGACGGTGCCCACCTGGTCCCCACTCACCCCTTGCGGACATGGTTCAGGCAGCAGGAGCCGAAGCGGAGAGGGCAGAGGAGGAACCCGGCAGGGCGTGGGGAGGAAAATATCTCCGAAACGCACCCCAGCGCACACGCGCCCGCCGTCCGCCGTGGGGAGGCGGCTGGCAGCGCGGGGACGCCGCCCGCAGGACACCTGGCCGCCCGCTGGGCGCAGCGCGGCAGGCTGGCGGGGACGCTGCGACCGCGGGGACCCGCCGCTGGGCGCGGCAACGCTGACAGCCCGCGGCCCGCGCTGGGCGGGGCCCGCCTCTCCCGCCTCCCCCGCCTCCTGGCCTCCCGGGCCTCCCCCGCCTCCCCCGCCCCGGCCGGGCCCACCCTGTCCAGCGGCCGCTGGGGACGTGCCGCCCGCTCGGCTGCCGCGCCAGGCGGGGCTTTTGTCCCCGAGCGAGGTGGGGCGTGCGGTAAGGGTCTGCGTCCTCCCCTCCCCCGACTGGGATTCTTAATTTAAGATAATTATTAATAATATTGGTGCTATTATTAGTGGCTTTCCAGCCTCCCGCTTTGGTCCCGGAGAAAGCAAGCAAGAAAGAGCCGTTCTGCTCCCTCCCCTAAGTAATGCCCTTGACCACCGAGGATGACCACGACTGCCTCAGGGGGCTTGGACCTCAGTGGGAAGAAGGCCTCGGGCAGCTCACGCTGGGCGGTCAAAGCAAAATTAGCGACCAGCGAGCCCCTTCGAAGTCGCCTGGGTGGGATGGGCGGGACTGGACTTCGAAGTCGCCTGGGTGGGATGGGCGGGACTGGACTTCGGCGACCTTTGAGGTAAAACCCTGCAGAGCAGGGCTGAGCCCGCTCGGCTTGGCGTCTTGAGGCAACACTCAAGGGATGCTTGTAGACTCATTTGATTCATTGTTTCTACTCGGAAGTGTCAGAGCGGGGCTGGATTGGAGACAGGGGGCGAGCACTGCAAACAAATCCACTTTTTCTATATACCAGGGTGAAAACGAGAAAATACAAAAAGTCTTTTGGTGTCCAGAATATAAACCCTGAAGGTAGAGCATTGATGGTAGTAAGCGAGACAGCAAAAACCACCAGATCCAGAAATCATGAACTGAAGAGGTGCGATTCTAAGCTTTGAGAGCAATCACAGTACCTTACTTAACCTGTAAGACGGGTGGAGGGATTCCAAATTTGAGGAATTCACACTCATTCCCTTCTCTGTCAGCTACTCCTCTATACACGCTCACAGCATATATTCTAGTTATTTCCTATGTAGCCACTTTCCAGATCCATCCTGATATGTATAATTCGTCTGACAAGCCAGAAGTATTGGAAGAACAGGTGAACATAATAGCTCTAGAAAAAAAAATAATAAATTGATGGATAATTGAGCATCATCAAAGAAAGCCTAATCAAATATTCAGATGGGGGAAGGAATTACAAGATAAGAGATCAATAAGAAAACTCGAAATTCTCAAATTCAACTACCAACTACAAAAGTTAACTCATTTATCCATCAGGATAACATCTTTTTTTTTTTTTGCTGAATTCTAGGCAAAAAACTTGCCAATAAATCACAATCCAGTTGGTTCAGTCTCAAAATAACTCTTCTTTGCAGCTATCCTCAGTCCCTTATTAACCCCTCTGACCCAACGGACAATTACACGAATAGCCCGGCTGCTCTGCCCACACCTGGTCTCCACTCCTCCAGGTCATTCTGACTATAACCTTGAGAATAGTTTTCCTAAAACACTATTTATACTACGGCATCTTCATACTCCAAAACCTCCAGTGCATTCCCATTGATCTCCAGACAAAGCCTCAACAATTCCAAGTGTCTTCATATATACAATGAATCCATTCAACGGAATTTCATTGAAAATATACTATGTACCATTCTGTATGGTTAAGTACTAGAGTTATACCTGTGAATAAGATAGAAATGCCCACATGGAGCTGAAGGTCTACAAAGATTTTTTTTTTTTTTAAGATTTTATCTATTCACTTGACAGAGATCACAAGTAGGCAGAGAGGCAGGCAGAGAGATGGAGGGAGAAGCAGGCTGTCCGCTCAGCAGGGAGCCTGAGGCGGGCCTCTATCCCAGGACCCTGGGATCAGGACCTGAGACCAAGCCAGAGGCTTAACCCACTGAGCCACCCAGGTGCTCCAGGCTACAGAGGTTTTCCCCCTCCCACCTCTCCAGCTACTCCCTAAGGAAACACTCGTAGACAGAACACTGTCCCCTGTTTCTCAGTAACATCCTGATATCGTCTCCCTCATACCCATTGCACATTCTCATTGCTCTTCCCAAATGCCCTTCTTCTTACACAAATTAAGGTATACATCGCCTCCTCCCCAAGGGTTCTCCAGCTACCCTAACCCACGGTGATCTCCTCATTCGCTCAGCTTCTGTAGTCTGTATTTTCAGAACCACCTATTTTTACTTAATACAGTCCTGCGTATTGCTATTGAATGGTTTTATTATATATGTTTCCTATCTTCCCAACTGTTGTAAGTTTCTTGAAATCAGAGACTTGGGCAGTTTTGTTGAATTGAATTTGTTCTGGAAGTATATTACAGAATATTTTTATACCAGACAGCATACTCATAAGATGGGGGGGGGGGTCCCAAAATAGTGTGTTTTTCTACCTTCATCCTTCAGTTAATATCCAGTCCTTTTCTCCAACTGCCACAACAGCTCTGGTCCTTAGAATCTCACACCGGAAATACAGGTATGGTGCAAAGACCTCAATGAACAGATCTTCCTCTTAACCTTAAGGACTGAATAAAAGACTAACACACTCCTGTATATAATTGTAAGTCTGAAATAGGACACCTTACACAATACTGTTAGGCACACAGTTAGTACTCAGGACCTGACTGACTGGAAGCTTGGGAAATTCTATGCTGTCAAAGATTATCTTTGACTAAAGAAAGTTTTCCTATGAGTTTAGCATGAGCCTTTGGGTTATATAGCAGTTCAGATTTTAAAATATATATGATTTGGAGTGCTTGAGTAGCTTAGTCAGTTAAGTGTCTGCCTTCAGCTCAGGTCACGATCCCAGGGTCCTGGGATGGAGTCCGAAGTCGGGCTCCTGCTCATCGGGGAGCCAGCTTCTCCCTCTCCTTCTACCCCTCTCCATGCTTGTGCTCTCTCTCTCTCTCAAAGAAATAAATAAATAAAATCTTAAAGATAAAATATATATGATTTACTTATATTTTGGAGTTATGATACTTTGAAATACCTTTTAGGGTCAATCATGTCATCCCTGAATCTCTTCCTATAATCTTAGAAATCTAAAACTAATTCTTCCAACCATAGAGCAACCAAGTTCCTGTTAGTAGCTTAACATTCTGGCAAATTTCTCATCTAAAATAACTAATAATACTTAGCAAATCATTGTAAAAACAAAGTGTAAGGTGCAAAGAATTTTAAGAGAAAAATCAAGTGCCACTTTTTTTTGAGCGAGAGACTGTGCACTTGCTTGGGAGAGTGTGCACTTGGTTGCACTTTTTTCGAGAGAATATGCACTTGCCCTTTGAGTGAGTGGGGGAAGGGACAGAGGGAGGGAGAGAGAGAATCTTAAGCAGGCTTCCACACACAGCACAGAGCCTGACACAGGGCTCCATCTTAAGACCCTGAGATCATGACCTGGGGTGAAATCAAGAGTCAGACATTTAACCAACTAAACCACTCAGGCGCCCCTCAGTGCCAGTTTTTGAAGTCATAAAATATATATTCTGTTGGTTGAAATTACAAAAAGGAGTTTCTATAGACCAAAGGGAAAAAACACATTTCAGTCTGCGTTTGAGAAAAGATGAGTTATTATTTGACTCTTGCCAAAAATACCCTTTCAACTTCTAATGGAAGGAAATCCAGTGTATATTATCAGTAATTTCTGTTCTTTATTTTTTAAGATTTTAGTTCCAGTACAGTTAACATACGGTGTTATATTGGTTTCAGGTGTACAATATAGTGATTCAGCACTTCCATACATTACTCAGCTGCCATCACGATGGTTGTCTCTCTAATCCCCAACACCTATTTCACCCATTCCCCACTCATCTTGCCTCTGCTAACCATCTTCCTTATTGATTTTTTAAATGTGTGAATATGGATTTTTACTCCCACAGCTTTCTAGCTACTGACTCACTATCATTTTTCACTCTGAACCTAAATTTCTCATAAGTAACATGACAATAATTCTGCTTTTTGCATAACTTCAAGTTAAAAAAAAAAAAGGCAGGCTGAGCTGCTCAGTGACTTTTCAGCAAATACCTTGGTAATATATACCATGTAATAGTCAATGAGGAAGGTATGGCAAACAATTAGATGAAGTCCCTGTCCTCACAGACATTTGCATTCTAATATACAAGCTCAAGAGGCTAGACCTAAGACTCTTCATTAAGCCAGGCTACTAAAAGGGGCTAAAATGATCCCACATCAGTGGCATCCTTGGCTCACAAGAGAAGCAAACAAAAATCCTATTTTGATAAAAGCATTCTCAATTTAGACTCCCTGGATTCCACAGATGATCAGCCAAAAATGAGGTCATAATAAAAAAATTACCAAATACACAGGGCACCTGAATGGCTCAGTTGGTTAAGCAACTGACTCTTGATTTCAGCTGAGGTCATGATCTCAGGGTTGTGAGATCAAGCCCTGCATCTGGCTTTGTGCTGAGCATGGAGCCTGTGTAAGATTCTCTTTCTCATCCCTTTGACCGTCTCTGCTCACACACACACACACACACACACACACACTCACTCTAAAAAAATTTTTTGTTTTAATTTTTAAATTTTTTAAAAAGAGTTGAAATACATAAAGCAATAAAATAAAATAATAAAGATATAAATCACACGAGACTATAAAAAATGACCAAGTAAATTTCAAAAAGAGCCAAATAAAAATTTAAAATATCAACAGTTAGAATTTTTAAAGAATTCAAAAAATTTGTTGGGGAAAAGAAACAATTACTGAAATGGAAGGTAGATATTAAATATTACTAAGAATACAGCTCTGAAATATAAAGACATGGATAATACAAGAAAGATTAAGCTATATGGAGAAAAGGATGAGATCTAATGTATAATACATTATTATAATTAATAGGAGTCCTGTAAGAGAATAGAAAATATGGAAGAGAGACATCATTTGAAGAAGAAACAGCTGAGAAGTTTATAAAAAGACATAAATCCATAGACAAAGGAAATAGAACATATACTAAGCAGGATGAATAAAAATCACATTGTCTTAAACTGAACAACACTAAAAACAAAGAAAAGACCTGAAAAGCAGACTAAGAGAAAAAGCATAGCCTACAAGGAGATAACAGACTAACAACAGACTTCTTGATGGGAATGATGAAAACCAGAAGACAATGAAATTCTGATTAGACTATAACTAGCCATTTAATATTGCATAAACAAGAAAAATACCTTCCAAAAATGAGGGCAAGGGGCACTGGGTGGCTCAGTGTGTTAAAGCCTCTGCTTTCATCTTAGGTCATGATTCCAGGGTCCTGGGATCGAGCCCCACATCAGGCTCTCTGCTTTGACAGGGAGACTGTTTCCGCCCTCCCCACCCCAAACCCCGCTGCCTGCCTCTCTGCCTACTTGTGATCCCTGTCTGTCAAATAAATAAATAAAATCTTTAAAAAAAAAAATGAGGGCAAAATAAAGGTACTTTAAGATTACACAAATAAAAGGGACGCCTGGGTGGCTCAGTTGGTTAAACAGCTGCCTTCGGCTCAGGTCATGATCCCAGTGTCCTGGGATCAAGTCCCACATCGGGCTCCTTGCTCAGCAGGGAGACTGCTTCTCCCTCTGCCTCTGCCTGCCATTCTGTCTGCCTGTGCTCGCTTTCTCCCCGTCTCTTTCCCCCTCTCTTTCTCTGATAAATAAATAAAATCTTTAAAAAAAAAAAGATTACACAAATAATGATTTTTCCACTAAAGCAATTTGTACTTTATATATATATATATACTTTACTATTTTATATATATCTATAAATAATAAGTAATAATAAGTAATATATATATAACTACTTTATATATATATAAAGTACAAATTACTTTAAAGTAGAAATTAATTTAGTAGAAATTACTAAAGTAGAAATTACTTTAGTAATTATATGTTTTATTTATATATAAAACATAAGTATATAGAAGGAAATGATCCCTGTTAATAGGTGTGAGATAGAAGAATGAGAGAAAAATATTTGTTTACATGTAGACAAATCCAACTAAATGTTAACACATTTGAAATGAAAAGCAGGATAAAAAATTGGTTCTTTTAAAAGATTAAGAAGTATATAATGTTTAGTGAAATTGATTAAGATTAAAAAAAAGAAAGCATAAATGAACAATATTAGAAATTGAAAGAGGTTTTTAACTACAGGTAGAGCAGATGTTTTTTTTTTTTTTTTTTTTTTTTAATTTATTTTTATTTCCAGCATAACAGTATTCATTATTTTTGCACCACACCCCGTGCTCCATGCAATCCGTGCCCTCTATAATACCCACCACCTGGTACCCCAACCTCCCACCCCCCGTCCCTTCAAAACCCTCAGATTGTTTTTCAGAGTCCATAGTCTCTCATGGTTCACCTCCCCTTCCAATTTCCCCCAACTCCCTTCTCCACTCTAAGTCCCCATGTCCTCCATGCTATTTGTTATGCTCCACAAATAAGTGAAACCATATGATAGTTGACTCTCCCTGCTTGACTTATTTCACTCAGCATAATCTCTTCCAGTCCCGTCCATGATGCTACAAAAGTTGGGTATTCATCCTTTCTGATGGAGGCGTAATACTCTATCCCCAGGGGTACAGGTCTGTGAATCACCAGGTTTACACACTTCACAGCACTCACCAAAGCACATACCCTCCCCAATGTCCATAATCCCACCCCCTTCTCCCCAACCCCCTCCCCCCAGCAACCCTCAGTTTGTTTTGTGAGATTAAAAGTCACTTATGGTTTGTCTCCCTCCCAATCCCATCTTGTTTCATTGATTCTTCTCCTACCCACTTAAGCCCCCATGTTGCATCACCACTTCCTCATATCAGGGAGATCATATGATAGTTGTCTTTCTCTGCTTGACTTATTTCGCTAAGCATGATACGCTCTAGTTCCATCCATGTTGTCGCAAATGGCAAGATTTCATTTCTTTTGATGGCTGCATAGTATTCCATTGTGTATATATACCACATCTTCTTGATCCATTCATCTGTTGATGGACATCTAGGTTCTTTCCATAGTTTGGCTATTGTGGACATTGCTGCTATAAACATTCGGGTGCATGTGCCCCTTTGGATCACTACGTTTGTATCCTTAGGGTAAATACCCAATAGTGCAATTGCTGGGTCATAGGGCAGTTCTATTTTCAACATTTTGAGGAACCTCCATGCTGTTTTCCAGAGTGGCTGTACCAGCTTGCATTCCCACCAACAGTGTAGGAGGGTTCCCCTTTCTCCGCATCCTCGCCAGCATCTGTCATTTCCTGACTTGTTGATTTTAGCCATTCTGACTGGTGTGAGGTGATATCTCATTGTGGTTTTGATTTGTATTTCCCTGATGCCGAGTGATATGGAGCACTTTTTCATGTGTCTGTTGGCCATCTGGATGTCTTCTTTGCAGAAATGTCTGTTCATGTCCTCTGCCCATTTCTTGATTGGATTATTTGTTCTTTGGGTGTTGAGTTTGCTAAGTTCTTTATAGATTCTGGACACTAGTCCTTTATCTGATATGTCGTTTGCAAATATCTTCTCCCATTCTGTCAGTTGTCTTTTGATTTTGTTAACTGTTTCCTTTGCTGTGCAAAAGCTTTTGATCTTGATGAAATCCCAATAGTTCATTTTTGCCCTTGCTTCCCTTGCCTTTTGCGTTGTTCCTAGGAAGATGTTGCTGCGGTTGAGGTCAAAGAGGTTGCTGCCCGTGTTCTCCTCAAGGATTTTGATGGATTCCTTTCGCACATTGAGGTCCTTCATCCATTTTGAGTCTATTTTTGTGTGTGGTGTAAGGAAATGGTCCAATTTCATTTTTCTGCATGTGGCTGTCCAATTTTCCCAGCACCATTTATTGAAGAGGCTGTCTTTTTGCCATTGGACATTCTTTCCTGCTTTGTCGAAGATTAGTTGACCATAGTGTTGAGGGTCTATTTCTGGGCTCTCTATTCTGTTCCATTGATCTATGTGTCTGTTTTTGTGCCAGTACCATGCTGTCTTGATGACGACAGCTTTGTAATAGAGCTTGAAGTCCGGAATTGTGATGCCACCAACGTTGACTTTCTTTTTCAATATCCCTTTGGCTATTCGAGGTCTTTTCTGGTTCCATATAAATTTTAGCATTATTTGTTCCATTTCTTTGAAAAAGATGGATGGTACTTTGATAGGAATTGCATTAAATGTGTAGATTGCTTTAGGTAGCATAGACATTTTCACAATATTTATTCTTCCAATCCAGGAGCATGGAACATTTTTCCATTTCTTTGTGTCTTCCTCAATTTCTTTCATGAGTACTTTATAGTTTTCTGAGTATAGATTCTGTGTCTCTTTGGTTAGGTTTATTCCTAGGTATCTTATGGTTTTGGGTGCAATTGTAAACGGGATTGACTCCTTAATTTCTCTTTCTTCTGTCTTGCTGTTGGTGTAGAGAAATGCAACTGATTTCTGTGCATTGATTTTATATCCTGACACTTTACTGAATTCCTGTATAAGTTCTAGCAGTTTTGGAGTGGAGTCTTTTGGGTTTTCCACATATAGTATCATATCATCTGCGAAGAGTGATAATTTGACTTCTTCTTTGCCGATTTGGATGCCTTTAATTTCCTTTTGTTGTCTGATTGCTGAGGCTAGGACCTCTAGTACTATGTTGAATAGCAGTGGTGATAATGGACATCCCTGCCGTGTTCCTGACCTTAGCGGGAAAGCTTTCAGTTTTTCTCCATTGAGAATGATATTTGCGGTGGGTTTTTCATAGATGGCTTTGATGATATTGAGGTATGTGCCCTCTATCCCTACACTTTGAAGAGTTTTGATCAGGAAGGGATGCTGTACTTTGTCAAATGCTTTTTCAGCATCTATTGAGAGTATCATATGGTTCTTGTTCTTTCTTTTATTGATGTGTTGTATCACATTGACTGATTTGCGGATGTTGAACCAACCTTGCAGCCCTGGAATAAATCCCACTTGGTCGTGGTGAATAATCTTTTTAATGTACTGTTGAATCCTATTGGCTAGTATTTTGTTGAGTATTTTCGCATCTGTGTTCATCAAGGATATCGGTCTATAGCTCTCTTTTTTGGTGGGATCCTTGTCTGGTTTTAGGATCAAGGTGATGCTGGCCTCATAAAATGAGTTTGGAAGTTTTCCTTCCATTTCTATTTTTTGGAACAGTTTCAGGAGAATAGGAATTAGTTCTTCTTTAAATGTTTGGTAGAATTCCCCCGGGAAGCCGTCTGGCCCTGGGCTTTTGTTTGTTTGGAGATTTTTAATGACTGTTTCAATCTCCTTACTGGTTATGGGTCTGTTCAGGCTTTCTATTTCTTCCTGGTTCAGTTGTGGTAGTTTATATGTTTCTAGGAATGCATCCATTTCTTCCAGATTGTCAAATTTATTGGCGTAGAGTTGCTCATAGTATGTTCTTATAATAGTTTGTATTTCTTTGGTGTTAGTTGTGATCTCTCCTCTTTCATTCATGATTTTATTTATTTGGGTCCTTTCTCTTTTCTTTTTGATGAGTCGGGCCAGGGGTTTATCAATTTTATTAATTCTTTCAAAGAACCAGCTCCTAGATTCGTTGATTTGTTCTATTGTTTTTTTGGTTTCTATTTCATTGATTTCTGCTCTGATCTTTATGATTTCTCTTCTCCTGCTGGGCTTAGGGTTTCTTTCTTGTTCTTTCTCCAGCTCCTTTAAGTGTAGGGTTAGGTTGTGTACCTGAGACCTTTCTTGTTTCTTGAGAAAGGCTTGTACCGCTATATATTTTCCTCTCAGGACTGCCTTTGTTGTGTCCCACAGATTTTGAACCGTTGTATTTTCATTATCATTTGTTTCCATGATTTTTTTCAATTCTTCTTTAATTTCCCGGTTGACCCATTCATTCTTTAGAAGGATGCTGTTTAGTCTCCATGTATTTGGGTTCTTTCCAAACTTCCTTTTGTGGTTGAGTTCTAGCTTTAGAGCATTGTGGTCTGAAAATATGCAGGGAATGATCCCAATCTTTTGATACCGGTTGAGTCCTGATTTAGGACCGAGGATGTGATCTATTCTGGAGAATGTTCCATGTGCACTAGAGAAGAATGTGTATTCTGTTGCTTTGGGATGAAATATTCTGAATATATCTGTGATGTCCATCTGGTCCAGTGTGTCGTTTAAGGCCTTTGTTTCCTTGCTGATCTTTTGCTTGGATGATCTGTCCATTTCAGTGAGGGGAGTGTTAAAGTCCCCTACTATTATTGTATTATTGTTGATGTGTTTCTTTGATTTTGTTATTAATTGGTTTATATAGTTGGCTGCTCCCACGTTGGGGGCATAGATATTTAAAATTGTTAAATCTTCTTGTTGGACAGACCCTTTGAGTATGATATAGTGTCCTTCCTCATCTCTTATTATAGTCTTTGGCTTAAAATCTAATTGATCTGATATAAGGATTGCCACTCCTGCTTTCTTCTGATGTCCATTAGCATGGTAAATTCTTTTCCACCCCCTCACTTTAAATCTGGAGGTGTCTTCGGGCTTAAAATGAGTTTCTTGGAGGCAACATATAGATGGGTTTTGTTTTTTTATCCATTCTGATACCCTGTGTCTTTTGACAGGGGCATTTAGCCCATTAACATTCAGGGTAACTATTGAGAGATATGAATTTAGTGCCATTGTATTGCCTGTAAGTTGACTGTTACTGTATATGGTCTCTGTTCCTTTCTGATCTACCACTTGTAGGCTCTCTCTTTGCTTAGAGGACCCCTTTCAATATTTCCTGTAGAGCTGGTTTGGTATTTGCAAATTCTTTCAGTTTTTGTTTGTCCTGGAAGCTTTTAATCTCTCCTTCTATTTTCAATGATAGCCTAGCTGGATATAGTATTCTTGGCTGCATGTTTTTCTCGTTTAGTGCTCTGAAAATATCATGCCAGCTCTTTCTGGCCTGCCAGGTCTCTGTGGATAAGTCAGCTGCCAATCTAATATTTTTACCATTGTATGTTACAGACTTCTTTTCCCGGGCTGCTTTCAGGATTTTCTCTTTGTCACTGAGACTTGTAAATTTTACTATTAGGTGACGGGGTGTGGGCCTATTCCTATTGATTTTGAGGGGCGTTCTCTGAACCTCCTGAATTTTGATGCTCGTTCCCTTTGCCATATTGGGGAAATTCTCCCCAATAATTCTCTCCAGTATACCTTCTGCTCCCCTCTCTCTTTCTTCTTCTTCTGGAATCCCAATTATTCTAATATTGTTTCGTCTTATGGTGTCACTTATCTCTCGAATTCTCCCCTCGTGGTCCAGTAGCTGTTTGTCCCTCTTTTGCTCAGCTTCTTTATTCTCTGTCATTTGGTCTTCTATATCACTAATTCTTTCTTCTGCCTCATTTATCCTAGCAGTGAGAGCCTCCATTTTTGATTGCACTTCATTAATAGCTTTTTTGATTTCAACTTGGTTAGATTTTAGTTCTTTTATTTCTCCAGAAAGGGCTTTTATATCTCTCGAGAGGGTTTCTCTAATATCTTCCATGCCTTTTTCAAGCCCGGCTAGAACCTTGAGAATTGTCATTCTGAACTCTAGATCTGACATATTACCAATGTCTGTATTGATTAGGTCCCTAGCCTTCGGTACTGCCTCTTGTTCTTTTTTTTGTGTTGAATTTTTCCGTCTTGTCATTTTGTCCAGATAAGAGTATATGAAGGGGCAAGTAAAATACTAAAAGGGTGGCAACAACCCCAGGAAAAAATGCTTTAACCAAATTAGAAGAGATCCAAAATCGTGAGGGGGGAGAAAGGGGATAAAAAGAGGTTCAAAAAGGAAGAAAGAAAAAAAAAGAAAAAAGAAAGAAAAAAAAAAAAGAAAAAAGAAAAGAAAAGAATTTAAAAAAAAAAAAGGAAAACACCTGAGAAAAATGTAAAAATGAAAAAATATATATACTAGATAAACTAGTAAAAAATCGTTAAAAAAGAAAAGGTAACAGTTAAAAAAAAAAAAAATTTACCCGAAGGCGAGAAAAGAAAAAAACAAAAAAATGAAAAAGAAAAAATTGAATTAACTGCAAGACTAAAAAAAAAATCACAGGGAAAAAGCCATGAGTTCCGTGCTTGGCTTTCTCCTCCTCTGGAATTCTGCTGCTCTCCTTGGTATTGAAACCGCACTCCTTGGTAGGTGAACTTGGTCTTGGCTGGATTTCTTGTTGATCTTCTGGGGGAGGGGCCTGGTGTAGTGATTCTCAAGTGTCTTTGCCCCAGGCGGAATTACACCGCCCTTACCCGGGGCCGGGGTGAGTAATCCGCTGGGGTTTGCTTTCAGGAGCTTTTGTTCCCTGAGCGCTTTCCGTAGAGTTCCGGAGGACGGGAATACAAATGGCGGCCTCCTGGTCTCTGGCCCGGAGGAGCCGAGAGCCCAGGGCCGCACTCCTCAGTGCGCCCTCAGAGAACAGCGCCCAGTTACTCCCGTCTGCCTGACCTCCGGCCGCGCTCCGAGCTCTCCGAGCCTGCGACCAGTTCAAGGTAACACCGAGCTGTGAGCTTACTGTCGGCTCTGTCTCTGTAGCCGGCTTTCCCGTTCCAATACCCGCAAGGTCTGCGACACTCAGACACCCCTGATCCTTCTGTGACCCTGCGGGACCTGAGGCCACGCTGAACCCGCGTGGGCTTCGCCCCGGTTTAGCCTCTGGAGCGATGTCCCTCAGCGGAACAGACTTTTAAAAGTCCTGATTTTGTGCGCCGTTGCTCCGCCGCTTGCCGGGAGCCGGCCCCTCCCCCCGGGGTCTATCTTCCCGTCGCTTTGGATTCACTTCTCCGCCGGTCCTACCTTTCAGAAAGTGGTTGTTTTTCTGTTTCCAGAATTGCTGTTCTTCTTCTCTTCGATCTGCCGATGGATTTTCAGGTGTTTGCAATCTTTAGATAAGCTATCTAGCTGATCTCCGGCTAGCTGAAGCAGTCTCAGTCTGCTACTTCTCCGCCATCTTGACTCCTCCAGAGCAGATGTTTAAAGAGGCTATGGACTGGGGACACCTGGCTGGCTCAGTCAAAAGAGCATGGGACTCTTTTTTAATTATTATTATTTAAGATATATTTATTTATTTATTTTAGAGAGAGAGGGAGAGTTGGGGGAAGTGCATAGAGAGAGTGTGAGAGAGAGAGAGAGGGAGAGTCTCCAGCAGGCTCTCCACTGTGTGAAGCCTGACATGGGGCTCAATCTCACAACTCTGAGATTATGACCTGCACTGAAATCAATAGCTAGATGCTTAATGGACTGAGCTACCCAGGTGCCCCGCAAATTGCTGGAAACCAGCAGCAAAGAGAAAATCATTTAAGTGGTTAGAATAAAAAGGTAAACTACATGCAGAGCAACAATGTTAAGAAGCAGAATAAACTGCTTTACAGAACTATGCTATAAAGAAGACAATGGAAAGACTTTTTTAAGTGCTGAAAGAAAAAAAAAAACCTCTCAAACTAGACTTCTATATCCAGTAAAAGTATTTGTCAATAACATTAAAAACTTTCTTCAACAAACAAAAGCTGAGGAAATGCATCACTAGCAGACCTGTACTAAGAATGTTGAAGAAAGTTCTCTAGGGAGAAAGAAAATGATACCAAGTAGAATCATATAGAACCAGACTTGGACATAAGCCCAGGTTTCATAATGACCAGACAAGGGCTTTAAAGTAACTATGAATCTGGATCTCATGCAAAAGAAGGACAGACAACGCATCAAAGAGATGGGGAATTTCAGTGACAAGACAGAAACAACAGGACAAGTGCCATGGAAATGCTAGATATATCTAGATGAGATGAGACTTTCTTCAGTGAGTTCATCAGTAGCCTGGACACATATGAAGAAAGAACCAGAAAATCTGAAGGTATCTGAAACAGGGTTGGTTCAGTCACATATTGAAATATACTACATTTATGATAATGCATGCATCACAGTTGTACCCGACAACATGGTTAAACTGCAGAAACAGAATGTTGTTAAAAACAAGCCATACTAGAAAATGTATCATCTAGGGATACATACTTGTATGGTAAATACTATTTTTTAAAATAAGAGAATTCTTTAAACCACACTATAACTCAGTGATACAGCAGTCTCTGCTTGGCCACAGGGACTGGTCTGATGTGAAGACTTGATCCAGAGTGGGCCAATCCAGTTCTCTTTCTAGAGAGTTTGGATTGATTGGGAAAAAGGACACTTAATAGGCTACTGTTTGGCCCCTGACCTGAGAAGTGAGGTATTGTGAACTGAATTGTGTCCCCCCAAAATAGATGTTAAAGTTCTAGTCTCTAGTGTGAGGGTATTTGGACAGGGAGCCTTTGGGAGAAAATTAGGTTTAGATGAGGCATTAGGGTAGACTCCTTACAGTAGGATAAGTACTCTTATAATAAGAAACACCAGAGAGTTTGCTATCTCTCTTTCTTCCCTCCTACCATGTGAAGACACAGCAAGAAGAATCCCATGCATCAGCCAGGAAGGGAGCCCGCAGCAAAAATCAACCATGCTGGGGGGCACCTGGGTGCCTCAGTGGGTTAAAGCCTCTGCCTTTGGCTCAGGTCATGATCCCAGAGTTCTGGGATCGAGCCCCGAATTGGGATCCCTGCTCAGCGGGGAGTCTGCTTCCCCCCCCCCCCTGCCTGCCTCTCTGCCTACTTGTGATCTCTGTCTGTCAAATAAATAAATAAAATCTTTAAAAAAAAAAAAAAAAAGAAAAGAAATCAACCATGCTGGTACCTGACCTTGGACTTGGTCTTCAGAATGGTAAGAAAAATAATCTCTGCCACATAAGCCACCCAGTCCATGGTATTTTGTTACGGCAGCTTGAGCTGACTAAAACAGACATACAACCTTGTGGACACACAAAAAGATAGTGAATTTTACATTTTAAATGGATGAATTGTACGGTATATGAATAAAGCTCTTTTGAAATAAATCACCAGAAGGTCGGGGCTCAATTCAAGTCCTAAACTTCCTGGATGGGAGACCTTGAGTAAGTCATTTAACTTTCAAACTTAATGATTAATTGCTTAGGATTATTAAATCCTGGCTCTCTCACTTGCTCTTTCTGCTTCCTTAAGTACAACCTCTATAAGCCTCAGATGTCCTTATCTGAAAAATAGTTGCTCCCTCTTGGAGATTTTTAATGAAGAGAGATAACGAAGGTTAAATACATCACCATAATCAGACATATGGTAAGTACTCCATAAAGTTAGCTATTATTTGCTGGGTTCACAATGTACATAATAGGGGGGGTCTGGCTTGCTCAGTCGGTAGAGCGTGCAACTCTTGATCTTGGGTTTAAGCCCAAGTTTGAGCTCATAAATTTGAGCCCCACATTGGATGTGGAGCCCACTTTTTAAAAAATGAATTAAAAATGCACATAATAGAAACAATATTCACCTCACAAGGTTATTGTAAGAGGAAAGTGCAATCATGTGTGTGAAAGAACTTTTTAATATAGATCATTGGACAAAGGGTAATTATTTGCTTGGTTAGTAATGGGCACTTTTCGTGGGTCCTACCCCTCTACACTCCCAGTAGAGTCCTAATTTTCACCTAGGGAGCTCCTGAACTAATGAGTGAAGATGTCAACCTGTCTACTACTTCCTTCTAGAATCTCTGTTCCTTTCACTTCAGCCTCCAGCTGTGCCCATGTTTCAGAAATTTAAGTGATCTCGTGCTTAAAATGGCTATTTGGATGTGAAGCATACTGCTGTGTTTGATGTCAGCCAGTTTCTTGGGAATTGTGCTCTGAATGGGATCTATTCTGTCCTTCAGTAAATAGTAAATGCTTTACTTTCCAGTGTGTGGGGGGCCCAACACAGGGAAACTGTTAGTCTGAAGCAGACGGCTTGAGTCTGGTGATGCGGCATGCTGGAAAAGTTACGCACAAGTTGGCAGCAACTGGGGGGAAAGTAACTGGACCAAGAATGGAGAGATAAAGTCAAAACAGAGGAATGAGTAAGTGAGTCCAGATCCAGGCCAGAACGTGAAGCTTGAAGGGCCTTTAATTTAGACGTGAGGGCCAGCAAAAGAGTGGAGATATTAACTATTTCAGATGTGAGTTCTGTCATTAAAAGAAATCAATACAGGGGCACCTGGGTGGCTCAGTCAGTTAAGCGGCTGCCTTCGGCTCAGGTCATGATCCCAGGATCCTGGGATGGAGCCCCGCATTGCGCTCCCTGCTCAGCAGGGAGCCTACTTCTCCTTCTCCCTCTGCTTGCTGCTCCCCCTGCTTATGTTCTCTCTCTGTCAAAAAAGTAAATAAAATCTTAAAAAAAAAAAAAGAAATCAATACAAAGGAATGAAGGCAGAGGTAAGAAAAAACTGTATTCTCTAGCAGGAGTCAGGCAAAAAACTACAAGCTGTCCAAAGACACCCACTCCAGGGACTATGGCCCTTAAAGGAAAAAAAAATGGCCACAGCCAGAAGCAAGGTATGCACGCAGCCTAAGAAGGGATGTGGATGCTGAACGGGTTTGAGGGATGGGGAGTGGCAACTGGCTAATTCTAACCATCAGGGATTAGGCCTCTGCTGCCGGCTAGGATCTCCTTAGTTTCAGAAGAGAGGCAGGGCACCCAAACAATATATAACTGGATGCTCATTCTAAACCACAGATAGGCCAGAAAGGGCACGTTAGCCACCAGAAGTTCTCGCTCTTCTGCTTCACTTACGACAAATCTATAGGAGTGCTGAAGACACACATTTGACAAACCCTCTCAGTCATTATTTGAATATGTGAAATCACACCAAAGGGACCTAAGCCCAAGGATGGCATTGCTGCTTATAACGCTGAACTGACTTAACTCTTCCATCTCTCTTCACACCCCAAGCGCAGGAAATTCAAAAGTAACATGAAAAAAAAAAAAAAAAAGTCCTGGTCTAGAGCGTGTGACTAAACTCCAAATCAGATGTTTTTAAATAGAAAATATTCTTGGTCTGTGGCACCTGGGTGGCTCGGTCGGTTCAGCACCCAGCTCTTCATTTAGGTTCCTTGTGATCTCGGGGTCATGAGATCCAGCCCCTTGTCCGGCTCAGTTCTGCGTGTGGCGCCTGCTTGGGATTCTCTCTCTCCCTCTCCCTCTGTCCCTCCAACCCTCTGCTCACATGCATATTCTCTCTCTTTCTCTCACACAGATGTTCCTAATCACTGAAAATCAACATTACTTGTTTAGAAAATTAGAATAAAAGCTTCTAATACAAGTAATATTCCTGATATACAGACAGAAAGCTCTTGCTAATAGGGTTAAAGCAATGTCAACTCCTGCTGAGAAGATCACAGTGATTCTATGATTTGATTGCAGAGTCCAGCCCATAGAGTACTAAAGTGGACATCACCTGAAAGGAGTTTAGAGCTTCAGTCTACAACCTGATATAGCTGATAGAATTGCTCTTTATGTCACACATTTGCAAAGTCCCGAATTATGTAATATTTGGAGGGTGTGAACCCAAGTAACTCAGAGTGCTGAAGAGAGTTTCAGAGAGCCTATAAATAGTCATAAGTACGAGATGGTGGACAACAAATTCATATTTGGGGCAAGTAAGATCATTAGTGACACCTTACATAACATTTTTTTTCTTTCACCAATATAAAGATGTCATTCCACCACCTTTTCCCATGGTTTCTTTTGAGAAGACTGCAATTAGTCTTACTGTTGTTTCTTTGAAGGAGAATGTCTTTTTCCTACTTTAAGATTTGTTTTACCTTTTTCAGTTATCACCAGGTTGGTTATGACAAACCTATGTGTGATTTTTTTTTTCCTTTACCCTATTTGGGGTCCAGTAGTCTTTTTTATAAATCTTTGGGTTAAATTTTTTTTTTTTTTTTTTTTTTTTTACAAATTTCTGTTCTCTCTCTCTCTCTCATATGTAAGCTAGACTGTTTTTAGACCACTGTGTTCAACATGTCTCAATGCCCTGTTCTTTTTCTTTCATAACTTTTCCTTTATAGATTTCAGTTTGGATGATTTCTGTTGACCTGTCCTCAAATTCACTAACTCCACTTTGCTTTGTCCTGTCAAACTCATCAGAAGCGTATTTAAATTCACATACATTTTCATTTCTAGAATATGCATTTGAGTCCTTTTTATAGATTCTAATTTTCTGTTGGACTTCTCTGTATTTTTATTCATTTTTCCATAGTTTTTTAACTTGTTAATCATATTTAAAGTCCTTGTCAGTTAACTGTAATACATCATCATCTGTGACTTTGCTTGTATTGTCTATTTTTTCTCTTGATTATTGGCTGTATTTTTCTATGTTTTCATACATTTTTAATTTTTATTGTATGCCAGACTTTGTATACAGGAATCCAGAGGCTGCAGATGGTGTCATCTTCCATTAAATAGGCAGAGGACCTCAATCAAAATAGGGATATCTTTGTCCCTATTCCTCAGGTGTGACCCTCCTGCATTTTGATTGAGAGCCTCCTGGGTCTCTATCTCTTTATTTCTTCAGAGTCAGTTCTGTCATTTATAGGTTTTGTGTTTAGCTTTTTGCCTTCTGACCCCATGTACCTTCAAAATTGAGCAAATGTTTTAAGGGGATAACTGACTATATATTTGTGACAGGATCTCTCCTTCTGGGAGGACTTTGTCTCCCACATTCTGTGAAACTAGGATATTTCATTTTGCTTTTTAGAAGCTCCTAGCCAAGTCCTCTAGCATCTAGGAATCAACAAATGCTCCTTTGTGTTCAGTTCTAAACTAGTTTACAATCTGTCAAGCCAGCACCACACAATCACCAAAAAAAGCTTCACTAGTTTCTCTTTTCCATGGAGAGGTTCCTCTTCCTAGGCCATGCCTGATTCTTAGTTCTCACCTAGAACTGACAAATCTCTCCAGGGGATAAAATGGCCAGAGATTATCAGCTCATTTAGGAAGGGATCTTCCCTCTCTGGAATTTTAGTTCTTTTTTTTTTTTTTTTTTAAGATTTTTATTTATTTATTTATTTGACAGACAGAGATCACAAGTAGGCAGAGAGGCAGGCAGAGAGAGAGAAAGGGAAGCAGGCTCCCCACTGAGCAGAGAGCCCGATGCGGGGCTCGATCTCAAGACCCTGGGATCATGACCTGAGCTGAAGCAGAGGCTTTAACCCACTGAATCACCCAGGTGCCCCTGGAATTTTAGTTCTTATAGTCTTACTGGGTCCATTGCTCTCTGATGTCTTTAAACTATGAATTTTGTAACTTAACCTCTTTTTTCCCTAGCTGTTGTAGGATGAACACTGGCTTTCGATGCCCTACTATATTTTCCCTAGAAGCAGAAGTCAGACAGCAAGCTGTAGTATTTCTTCAAAAGTTATTTGTCAAAGTTGAGACCTCTTACATAGAATCCCCTAACCTGTCTGAACAGGCAGGTTGTTTTCAGTAATCTTTGCACTGCAATACTACACCTTCATTTGTCACTATATTTCCAAACTTGTTAATCTTTACTTCTCCCAATGATTTTTCCCCCATTCCATTAGCCACCCAAACACACATACACATATATAAAAACATATACACATTACAACGATATCAAACTACTGTAGTTCCCTCAGATAAGTCATGATGTTTCCTTTGCCTGGAATCCCCAATTTCTTCCTTATTTTCATAGGTAACTCTTCCTCATCCTTCTAGAATCATCACCTCTTGCTAGAAGCTTCCCGTCCTTTGCCATTCCTTTCTCCTATAACTCTATTCATTGTTCTGTATTCCTATCACAGAGCTATGTTGTGTTGAAATGATCTGTTTACTGATTGATTCTTCCCTCGGCCACACCCCCATCACACAGAATGGGATCCTTAAGAAAATTTGCCTTTTGGTCTTTTTGTCTCTAACACCCAGTGCAATGGGTTGGCGTTAATGTTGATTGAACTGTACTCTTCCAGAGTGCCATAATGCATTTTGATCCAGACGACTAAATAACAGCAAAGCCATTAAAAGCCTCATCTCCAAGGCTGTTTGACATTGATTTTTTTAAAGGTACATTTCCTGAAGTCTCATCGGTGCCAAAATATGAGGAAAGAAATAATTTCCCTCTGACTAAAGTGGGATAACTAATGATTTATTCTTTACATAATCAATAATCCTAGCTAGCACTTACATAACTCATACTAGGTGGTAAGCATTTTACACACATCATCTTATTTCATCTCTACAATCACTTTCTGAGTAGGCACTCTTTTTAGGCCCATTTTACAGAGAAAAAAATGTGAAGCACAGAGAGGTTAAATAAGTAGCAGGCTACAACCTAAACATAGGATCTCTGGTTCCAGGGGCCATAAAATTAAATTAATTTTCTTGCCTTCCTTTCTCTCTTGTCTCTTTCTCTTAAATGTTCATTATCTAAACAGTACATTAGTACTTTCATATTGTGAAGAATTAAAAAAACAAAGCAAAAAGTCCACTTTAACTTCCACCCAAATCCAGATTTCTTCTGTAGAGGTACTCACTGCTGTTTGTTTGGTGGGTATCCTTCTAGACCCACTTTTCTTTGCTTACATACAGATATATATTATGTATACATGTACATAAACACAGGGAAATACTTTCCTATAGATCGCTGCAGGTTTCCATATCAGTACTTGTAGATCTATTTCATTTTTATGAAATGCTGCATAGTATGGATACATTCCATAGTATTATAGTTTAGTTAACCATTTTTCTTTGTTTCTGATACCACTCGTTACATATAATGTTGCAACTGAATATCCTAGAATGTGTCTCTTTACAATTGTTTGCAAATATGTCTAGAAAAAACACTAAGAAATAAAATTGCTGGGGAGGAAGATTGTGTCAACATTTTTTTTTAAATGGCAACAGACAGAGGCCTTCCAGTGAGACTATAAATTTTACTTTGTCATTCACAGATAAAAGGGCTTGAGGCTGCTGTGTTTCCAAGAAATCAATTCTGTATATAAACACTGTCACTCTCTGACACATGAAGGAAAGCCCAAGCCTTCCCTCTTAACCACTTCATCTTCAGGAAGAAAGGGTTTTGATGTAGGTTGTTGTACAAACAGACTCCTTGAGAACACACAATGGGTTTCCTGAAAAAGGAAGAGGCAGGCCAGAAGGAAGTGAATTTTCTGTGGGGGAGAAAAAAAAGTGGGTCAAAGCTTTCTTTCTCCTCTTGAGTTTCTTTTTTCTATATTTTCTGACCTGTATGGTAAAACCAACCCAAGGGCACGTCCCTTTACCCTTGAAAGGCCACATTGGACAGCAGACAGTTCGGGGTTAAGAGAGAATGGAGTGAACAGTTCAGGAAAATTCTGCTCTAGTCCCTAAGGATGATGAGAGCAACACACCAGAGACTATGAGGACCGAGGATTTAGCTAAAAGCAGTATACAGTTGCCTGAAGGTTCCCCTGCACATATACCCCTCACAACTCCAGAAGAGTCACAGAGGTAGTGACTCGTGATTGTTAGTGGCATCAAAATCACTTCTCATGAGACAAAACCAACAAGTATTGAAATGTATTTCTTTTTTTAAATGGCTTTAAAATTGGTTGCAAGTACTGTATTATTTTACATGTTATTTACAATGTTATTTTAAACATTATTTATAATGTTATTTTAAATTTTATCTTACTTGAATTTACTCCTAGCAGAATAAGTTGATAATACTCTCTGAGGCACTTAAAAAAAAAATAAATCAATGCAGTTCTATCCTTACACTGTAAGGATAAACAAGCTGCACTTTTAATATATGATTAAAGTTGCAGCACTCTCTGATAGAAAGTTAACTGACTAAATTTGTAATCATAAAACTAGAGCATATTATTATCACAGTCTAACTTATCACATTGCCAAAATCCAAATATGCTCTTTCCATATGTGTTTGATCAAGGAAAAACAAAAGGTATTTATGGCTTAATACTTTCATTGGTGCCATTTCCCTCTTGCACTGCTTGGGTTGCCATAAATATTTCAATTCCTCTCAGCAATCCTAGCTCTCTGTCTCGTAAGTACATGTGAGTAATTCAGGGCATAAATACCAGGGATGCTCTGCTTAAGTTAGGGTACCCGACTGTGAAAGGAGCAAGCGAGAGTTTCCTGAGTCTCCACACTGCCACCTTCAGGTCAGACATGGATCTTTACTCTGCACTCTGGAATGTTAAAAATGAAATGAAATTTTAAAATAGTTGTCTCCCTCCCTCCAAGAAAGTTGCCACTTATTTAAACTCCACTGTGCATGAGGGCTTACGCTAAGAACTTTTTAACACTCCTTTCACTATTTATTTCTATAAAGTAAATCCTTGTTTATATAAGTTGATTCCTTCATTCATTCAACCAAGATATAAATAGGGGGCTGAGATAAAGATCAGAACAATCAGTAGGTAGGTTTAAATTGATTTAGCATTAAAGGAACAGTAGGAGTTAATCACAGAGAGAGCAAGGAAAAGATTATTTTAGACAAGGGTGCGTATACAAAAGTTCTGTATTTGGGGGGGTGGCGGGGGAGGGAGGAGGGATTGACCAGTTCAAGGACTAGGACACCAACCACTGTCAGCCTGAGCAGACCAGAGTGAACTTGAATGATCACACTTCAAGATGGACAGGTAAGCAGGGACCAGTTAAAAAACCTGAAATTTGATTTTTAAACTAAATGTAATGAAAGACCACTTAAAGATGTTAAGTAGGGTAGTGAAATAAGTCAATCAGAGAAAGACAACTATCATATGATCTCCCTGATATGAGGAAGTGGAGATGCAATGTGGGGGGTTTGGGGGGTAGGAAAAGAATAAATGAAACAAGATGGGATCGGGTGGGAGACAAACCATCAGGGACTCTTAGTGTCACAAAACAAACTGAGGGTGACCAGGGGGAGGGGGGTCGGGGGGGGGGTTATGGACATTGGGGAGGGTATGTGCAATGGTGAGTGCTGTGACGTGTGTAAGCCTGGCATTTCACAGACCTGTACCCCGGGGTTAATAACACATTATATATTTATTTAAAAAAAATGATTTTAAGCAGGGAAACGGTTACAGTTCATGACTTGCTGCTGCTATCTGGACATGGACCCGGGGGAGGGGTGGAGAACTGAAGTTCAGAGATCAGTAGGAGGCCATTACAGGTTTTGAGCTGAGAGATGGTAGCAGCCCCAGATGTGATGGCAGTAGAATTGAGGGATAAAAACAAGAGCCAAAAGATATTTTACAAGCGGAATTGACAGGATTTGCTGCTGGATACGACAGGAGGATGGATGGGGAAGTACCGTGGATAATGTCTGAGTCCTCAAGAAGATCGCGGCTCCTTTTACTGAAATGGAGGCTGTTGGGATGGAGAAAAGAAGGGAAAGATTTGTGGAATTCAGTCTGGAACTTCACTTTGGCCATGAGTTTGAGATGTCGGTGAGACATTGCGGACAAGTTTAAATAAATGGCTTGATGTTTGGTTTCAAACCTTTGACTGGAGGTCTGGGTTGCAGACACAAATCTGAAATCGATCAGCATAATGGTAGTATTTAAATACATGGAAATTGGTGACATTATTTTTTGAAGGTAGGGTATGAAAGGGAGAAGAGAGGGTCCAGGACTGACTCCCGAGGAAAGCTAACATGTAGCCATGGGATAGAGGAAAAGCCGGCAAAGGAGAAGATAGAAAAACTGAGATGGGAGGAAAATGAGGAATAGTGGCATTGAGTAAACAAGAGAAAAGAGAATTCTGTGAAGGGAAACACTGTCACATATTTGCAGGCAGCGTGAGGGTAAATGTTTAACAAATGGCTATGGCCGGGCACAGCTCTCATCTGCGGCATTTGCTGATTTCTGTAAATGCTCTCATCATGGTGAATTTCAAGGTACCAACATGTCTTCACAGAACTTGGATGTTGCAAAAAGCCACACATAATTAGCTGTCAGGCACAATTACTCTTGGACTCCAGGACAACACTGCTGCTGAGAGGGAGCACAAGATGAACACAGGAAAATGTGCACTGAATTTCACAAAATGAAGGTCATTAGTGACCTTAATAAGGGTTGTTTTCAGACTCTAGGGCAGAAGTGAGTTTGAAGTGGGTAGAGGAGTGCAATGAAGGTAAGAAATAAAGACAGTGCATGACTTTGGTAAAGAAACAAATGACAGGGGCACCAGGGTGGCTCAGAGGGTTAAGCCTCTGCCTTTGGCTCAGGTCATGATCTGAGGGTTCTGGGATCAAGCCACCATCTGAGCCATCTGAGGGGTCTGGGCTCTCTGCTCAGCAGGGAGTCTGCTTCCCCCTCTCCCTCTGCCTGCCTCTCTGCCTACTTGTGATCTCTCTCTCTCTGTCAAATAAATAAATAAAATCTTTAAAAAAAAAAAAAAAAGAAAGAAAAAGAAATGAATGGCAGCTAAAGGAAGAAGAGGAGTCAAGTTAAAAAAAAAGTTAAACTCAATGAGATTAAGATTTTTGTCCTGAAAATGCATCAAGTACGTGTAAATGGAAGAGATGGGATTTTAACCTGGCTTTGTTTGTCTCCAAAGCTTATGCCTTATTTAGAGCTACCTGGACTTTAGAGCAAAAAAAATTGTGTAAACTCTCTAAATATGGGATTATAGATGATTTTTAAAATACTTTCCTGTATTTTTCCAATCTTTTCATTAACAGAATAAATTACTCTCACAATCATAAAAATACTTACAAAACTATAATGAATTTTATATTTGCGGAGTAACTACTGAGATACAGCAGAGTATATGGAAACCATTGGCTAGTCAAATTCAGTGTAAATAACTCATGACCGAACAGTGCCACCTAGTGCAAAGCTTACTTCCCTGATAAATATTTACACTTTAATTCCATTTTATAGCTTATAAATCAACACATATTGAAATGTCTGTGAACTAAAATATCAAAAGGTGTGACCTTCAAAACTCATGATTTTATAGATTCTAATTCTGAAATGGTTTCACAACAATAGATATGGGAAGGGTCCGTGTCCCGTGTTTTGTGTAGTGCTAAGTCTGCTGACACAGCTCAAAAGATAACGAATAATGGTAGGAACAAGAAAGTGATGTAGCTTTCCGGCGAAAAAAATGGAACACTCTTGCATTGAAATCCAAAATAAATTATAATTATTTTTCTCTAGAATACAGTATGTAGTAATGGTATAAGTTACTTGGGAATGTGGATTTCATAAAGATGCTTTTTCCTTTGGCTTTGCAAGAAGACAGATCTCTGTGATCAGAGTAAGCACTCTTAGGACAGGTAGGGGTTGGGGCATGGATGTAGATGAAACAGGACCATTGTGGTGCCATTTTATAATTGTATATCATACCATTCATGGGCAAATACAAACTATAAGATTATGTTGTATTTTTAGATTATAATTCTAAACTACAAAAATTTTGAGTGAATATAAAATTTCAAACTAATAGAAATAGTTTTTTTAAAAGATTTATTTATTTGGGAGAGAGAGAGAGAATGCACATGAGCACGGGGGGGGGGGGGAGGGGGAACAGAAGGAGAGAGAAACATCAGCAGACTCCACATGTCCAGAGCCAGAAGTGGGGCTCCATCCCACCTCCCTGAGATATGACCTGAGCCTAAACCTAGAGATGGACATGGTTGTGTTGACTGAGCCACTCAGGTACCCCCTAGAATAGTTTTTTAAGAGCATGCATGTAATCATTTCTCTTTCTCTTTAGTGCTACATTTAATAGAATTACATTTCATTTTTTTCAAGTAGGAAAAAGAAATTGATTGCTATTTTCTAAAAAAAAAAGAGAAAAGTATATTACTTGCAAGAATATTTATAGTAATACTACTTGAACTATAGAGTATGGTTTCATGCAAAAATAAACATGCAGAAATCAGTAGCTATCTTAAACACCAGAAGTAGTGGGTTAGAAAATATAAGGGGAAAAGATCCTATTTACAGTACTGTGAAAATCTTCCAAATTCTCGAAATATCATTAGAAGTATAAAAGTCACTGTAGCCTATTAGGATTGAACCACATGGGCGTTTAAATCCGTTTGATGGTGAGTTGTGGGAAAGTTGAGGACGGACTTATATTTAGTTTTGAGCACCTTCAAAATTTATCTTTCTTTGATGAAAACTTACTTTATATGAAAAATAGTCCTTTTTTTAACTTAAAAAATAGCCTTATTTGTAGATGGGTAGATAATACAGCATTACACTGGGATTCGCCAAACGGCTCCCATGAAATTATTTGATCAGACTGCCACCTACAGGGCACAAGGAAAGCAGAGCGGCGTTAAAACACCACCTACCTCGTCTCAAGCTCGGGATTAAGAAAAATGATAGGGTCGCCAGATAAATCCAGAACTCTCACTTAAGGTTGCTTTCAGTTAATTTTCAATACTTTTGTGGTATAAGTATGTCCCAAATATTCCCTGTGACATATCGATACTGAACATTTTTTCATTGTTTACCTGAAATTCAAATTTAACTGGGCATATACAGTTTTATTTGCTAAATCTGGCAACCTTTAAAAATAAAGATAATAATGTTGACCACACTCTGCTGAGTAAAACCTTTCACTGACCTCAGGGGAAGGTAGAAGCATCTTAACACAGTGCGTAAGAACCTTCACGTCTCTGCTCCCATCCGGTTCCTCTCTCTTTAGTACCAGCTTCCCGTCAACATTAAAATCTTTCCTTTGTTTAGGTACTTTGCTTGGCCTAGAATATACAGTTCCCTGGTTTGCTGTCTTTTAATATTGCTTATGATAATTTTATTATGTAATCACACCTTGCCTCAGGACTTACTAAGTGAACGTCAAATTATCACAGCAAATTATAATTAAATAATACATTACTTCAAGACAAAAACCAATGAGAACACGTAACTTACATAAAAACATTACCTTGGAAAGGCACACTGGAAAATGTTTTATCTCCTGAGAATTTTTGTGTTCTTATTTAAATGCTAATGAAACAAAAGTCCTGTTGAACTTAAATTGTATGTTTGTGTGTATCTGGCTATGCAACTTGCAGGGTCCTGGGTGACATAAAAATGTGGAGCCTCTTGTTCAAAAATTGCTAAGAATTTCAATATGGTAATAGCGTCATATTAACCCCAGGCAAGGGACCCTTGTAAGAGCAGGGCTCTGAGCGCTGCGGTCACCTGCTCTGTATACATTTTCGCCCTCAACTGAACATATTTAGAATTGAAATTTCTCTAAAGGAAATTCTTTTTGCTTAAACTAGAAGGATATGAATAATTTAAGATTCATGATGTTTCAAAGATCTTCTTAAATGGACCTACGAGACAATCAAGAAGAAAATTAAGCTGATAAGAATGTGGACTTTGCAGGTGCACCTGGCTGGTTCAGGCCATGAAGTGTGCAGCTTTTGATCTCAAGGTCATGAGTTCGAGCCCCTTGCTGGGTATAGAAACTACTTAAAAAAATAAAATCTTTTAAAAAGGAAGAATGTACACTTTGCAATCAATTCAAGGCTTATTTTCACGGCTGCCTGGTGGATTTATTGGTTGGTTTTCGGGATCCACAAACTCCCCCTAATTATAATCAAAATTGTGTGTGTGCTTGTGTATGTGTGTATGCGTGTGTGTGTGTGTTTACATGTGCATTTTTTAGGGGAGAGCTTTCATCCAATTCTCAAAGGGATCAATAACCCAAAAAGACTTAAGAACCACTGTTCTATGAAATTATTGCTCTTTATTTCGATGTTATCTCTAGCTAGCCATGTTTTACTTAAAGAAATGTCTGGTTAAAAAAAAAAACAACTTTAAACAAAAGGGTTAGGGCAAATTTTTAAAACAATGTTTATTTTAAAACATAGAAAAGAAATATATAAAGAAAAATATAAGGAATAAACAAATAGATCAGGATCCCAGTCAGAGAAATCTGCAAGGATCTACATTAAACCCTTACATCTTAGCTGCTACCATCAGAAAACGTTAAAGGTAGTAAAATTGATCTTTAATTGCAATATTTATTATGTAATAGTATGTAATACTTATTGAACACTTATCATGTCTCGGGCACTGTTCCAATTACCAACTCACTCCATTCTCTTACCAACTTTATACGCCCCCTTGCAGAAATGAGGAATCGAGCAAACAGAGGTTAAGAGCCGACACACAATGGATAGTGGTAACAGGTCTTGAATTGGTCACAAAGTCAATATTCTTTATAAGCTTCATCTTTTCCTCATTATTTAGTAGGTCCACTTAGCAAGATGTCAATACTTCGTAGAACTTTCAGTTAGGAGGTATCAAGATTAAAGAATTAGAACACTAAAAACGTATCCTTCCAGAAAGGTTTTTCACTCGGCCTCCAGGACACAACTTCTCTGTGGGTCTCCTTATGTCTCTACCTGGCCAGTCTTTCAGTCCTTGTATGGGATTTCCCCCTTTTCCCTGTCGGAACTTGAACCTCTTCTCTCCATCTATACACCCTCCGTAGGCAAAACGAATCCAGTCCCATGACCTTAAGTGCTTCCATATGTTGATGATTTTTAAATTTGTATCTCCAGGTTGGGACACTACTTTGAACTCTAGATTCATGTATTCAGCTACCTTCTCAACCTCTTCATTTAGGGTCTAATCAACATTTCAAGCGAAGCCTGACCAAAACGAACTGCTGATGCCCTTCCTTCAAGACTCTCAGTCTCCCTCATTCAGTAAATGGAGACCCCATTCTTCAGTTAGAACAAAAACTTTGGAGCCATCTGTGTCACTTCTCCCTCCCTCACACCCCGTACCGAATCTATTGGCAAATGAGGTCAACTTAACCTTCAAAATACGTCCAGATGACTAGAAAGCAAAATTCATCGACTTTCCTAACCCAAACCACCATTATCTCTCTTACCTGGATTATGGCAAAGTTTCGGTGACGGCCAGAGTTCCCAGTGTGGAAGGATAATTGACTGGTGGGCCCATCCATCATGAGTTCACACGGAGGCCACACGTCCCACAGAGAGCTTCCAGCTTCCGGCTGGTCACGTATACTGGAGCGGGTCCATTCCTGGGAGACAAGTGTTTTGCTGGTGGATGACTTTGGCTCAAGGACTCTCTGTTGGCCTTACCACACTTTCATAGAATGACACTGTAGTTTCAGAACGCCCCATCAGACCTTCCTGCCCCTGTTCCGGCCCTTACCTGGGTAAGACCTACACTGCAATCTGAAGGCTCTTAACATCGCTTCTGGCCCTTTCCATGGGTCCTCCCAGCTGTTCCTTTTAATGATTCCCTCACACATCTCGTGCCAACATGGCTTCTCAGAGGACTCAGACTAACACGGTTTGTTCATCGGCCTTCCTGCTTCCACAATTACACTCTTACAGTCCATTTACGCAGCAGCCAGAAGGGATCAGGTGAAGACCAACCTCTTCACCTCTGGCTCTGGGCTCTACAAGATCTGGTCCTTGCTCTACCCATAGATCTCATCTCCTTTCTGCTGACTCTGCTTCGGCCACACGAATCTCCTGGCTATTCTTAGACCTTTAGGTATGGTTTGCTTTCCTGTGCACTCGTCTTTCTCTGTGGAATGCTTGTCCCCCAGACATGTACATATTTTTATCCTTTTCCTTGTTCAGGTCTGTCACTCTCTATCCTCTTATCCTGGTTTATTTTTTCTTCATAGCATTAATCATCATTTGGCATATTATATATCTACTCTGGTTACTTGCTTATCGACTCCCTCTCCCCACTACAACACGAGCGCCATGAAAACAGAGGCTCTGTGTTCACTCCCATATCCCCAACACAAATAAAAGTGTCTGGCACATAAGTACTTAATAAATTTTGTTGAATGAAATATATATATATATATAGGCAGGCAGGGGCAGAGGGAGAGGGAGAGAATCTTAAGCACACTCCACACCCAGTGTGGAGCCTGACATGTGGCTTGATCACAACCCTAAGATCATGACCTGAGCAGAAATCAAGAGTCAGAGGCTTAATTGACTCAGCCATCCAGGCACTCTCGAATAATAAATTCTTACTAAAAATCACATATAGGGTCATAAAAATCAAAGGAATTTACAAAGCATAGGTTTGATCAGTAACATCAGAGTTTTCTGAAGAATGAGGACACAACTAGAAAAATTAGTACCATAAGAAATTAAGGACACACATTTTTGTCACTATCATTTTTTAAAAAATGCTATTTTTTTTAAAAAACAAAATTCACATTTATCACTAATCTATTTAATATAAAATATGAAGTAGTATTTTATTGCAATCAAGCTCAAGTCACACTTGATTAGCTGGATTATAACCAGGAAAGTGCTAAAATATCAAGGGAGTAAAAGCTGTCTTTCTATGACTTTGAGAGAGTAAGTGATACCAGGGAATAGTTAGAAATCTATTTTTTTCAAGCATAGAGAGAAAAATATATAGGAAAACACTCAAGAATCTCCCTAGTGCTGGGAATATATGACAGCAAATTAACTTACTGACTGTAATGGGAAGTAATTGGAAATATATCTGAATTTCTGTGAGATTTAATGAAACCGGAGTCTTGAACACACTTGAGATTAATTTTTCCAAAAAATCTATGTTGTCATGACACTCAAACCTACTTTTCTACTTTTTCCCTTTTCCTCTACTCTTCTAGCTATATTCTTAAAGAAGGAAAAATAAAATCAAAACATTATTTAATCTCACTTAGAAAATCTGAGTCCCAAATGGTAAGTCAGTGGGTCCCACAAAATTTCTCTGACATGGTAGTTATGTGCATCCAAATGGCAGACTCTCTGGCATGGAAATAGAAGCCACAAAGTGCCTTTTTGGCCACCTGCCCTTTCTGAATATTACACTTAGAGACAACAGAAGAAAATGCAGATACTACATCCTGTCATTGATTCACTGTCCAGGAAATCAGAATTACTGAAGTGTTTAAATGACACAACTACTACTGGGAGTCTATGTGATCTTTGTCAAGTGACTAAAAGAAGCCAAGCAGAAATTACATTTCTGGTTTACCATTCAGCTATTGTATGCACTTGAATTAGTCCTCTTGATACTTCCGGAAATTATGGCAAAAATATGTAAGCATGTTTTAGAAATGCTTATGTATTATTATGGGGCAAAGAAAATATTTACCTTATTAAATTTTATTCTGCATCCCCTGAGGAAGTGTGGTCCAGTTTTCTTTTCTTTTCTCTTTTCTTCTCTTCCCTTTTCTTTCTTTCTTTCTTTCCTTCTTTTGCTGGTGAAAAGGCAAAACTGTGATCCGTTGAACTATTTTAGGTAGTGCATGTGTGTTCAGTACAAAAGAATCCAAGATATATCAGAATATAGCATGATTTAACAGAATATTGAGTTGAGAGTCTACAGCCCTCTGTTCTCATTTTAAGCTGGACACGAGCTATCTGACTATGAGTAAGTTACAAAAAGTCTCAGAATTATTGACCTGTTGTTAACAAATCCCAATGAACATGTATTCTCTTCAAGGTTCTGGGAGTGGGTTCAGGGCTGGCTTAACTGCTTCTGGCTCAGGGATTCACATGAGCTTGCGACAGCTAGAGCTGCAGTCATCGGACTCACCTGGGGCTTGAGGCTCTGCTTCTAGGTTTACTTGCACGTCCAATGGCACAAGGCTCCAGGTCCTCGCTAGGTGGGCTCCTCCACAGGCTTGCTCACGAGGTGGCAGCTGACTTCCTCCAAAGGGTGTGACCCAAGAGTGAGAAAGTAATGAGGCAGGTGCTGTGATATCCATGATCACTTCTTCAGAAACAATTACCATCAGTTCTGCTGTATCCTACCACTCACGTAAGCTGACCTTGATGCACCATGGGAGAGGGGTGACACAAGGCTATGAACAGCAGAAGATGGGAATCACTGGGGAACATCTTGAAGGCTGCCTATCACATTCTCTGACCTCCTTTTCCTGATCGATAGTGAGCTTTTTTATACTACATGACCTTGGAGGTTAGTGACCTCCTCTCTCCCAGGTGCTGCTTCCAGACCTTGGTTTTCACTCTCATGTAGAAAATCCTATTCCTATTACTCGGCCATCAGAAAGAACAAAATCTTGCCATTTGCAATGACATAAATGGAACTAGAGGGTATTATGCTAAGCTAAGTCAGTCAGAGAAAAACAAATACTATATGATGTCACTCATCTGTGGAATTTAAGAAACAAAACAGATGAACATAGGGGAAGAGGAGGAAAAATAAAATGGGATAAGTCAGAGAGGGAGGCAAATCATAAGAGACTCAACTACAGGAAACAAACTGAGGGTTGCTGGAGGGGAGGTAGGTGGGGGGTGGGGTAATTGGGTGATGGCATTACGGACGGCACTTGATGTAATGAACACTTGGTATTCCATGCAACTGATGAGTCGCTACATTCGCTAAATTCTATCCCTGAAACTAATAATAAAATAAAATAAAAAAAGAAGAAAATCCTATTCCTCTTAGCTGTAAGCCATACGGTTATACCTTTCTCCACCCATCCATGTCGCTGTCATTTCTAGACTTCCTGGTCACCGTCCTTCATCTCTGTAACTTAGCACCTGACCTACAGTTGTCCTTTTCACTCCAAGTCCTGTCATTATTCTAAGACTTCCATGTCCTCATGGGTGACTCATCCGTTATCATGGCCTTCAAGTTCCTTAACCTCCCCATCTCCAATGCCCTTCTCAGCCACCTCACTTCAGAGCCCATTCCCTACGATCTCCCTGAATTTGTCATCACCAAAACTTCAACTCTGTAAACCATAAATGTAATCACTTTACTCTCTTGCTATAACTTCCCGTTTTTCTGATCCTCTCATCAACCGTCCCAAGATGGGTCCCCCAGATCTGAATGGAACTTCCAGGAAATGGTCAAATCTACTTTCTCTGCATCCGATCTCTCGTCTTCACTTCATATTGGATCTTAGAGGCCATCACTTGAAGAACCACTCTCTGGAAAGACTCCTCACCTCCTTTGTCTCATGGTCTTTCTTTCACATGTGCTCCTTTACATAATAATATACTATGATATACTACACTATGTAAAGTGTATAGTCTCATACACTATACCACGCATGGTATTTATATGTGAGATGGATAATGCTACAGAGGCTATTAATACTTGAATATAGGGTTGTTTGTTTTTTTTTTTAATTTTAGCCCAGTGGAACCTATTCCAGACCTCTGACTTCAGAAGAGTAAGATAATACTTTTTATTGTTTTAAGCTACAAAGTTTGTAGTAAATTCTTAAAGCAGGAATGAGACGCTTGTACACTAATTTCAGACCCTAAAGTCTCTCTTTTTTTTTTTTTTAAAACAAAATGATTTTATCATTACCCAGTTTCTGTGTAATGGGGCCAGGAGTTGGTATAGTTTAGATCGGTCCTCTGCTCAGGGTTTTATGGACTGCAGTCCAGGCATGGGCCTAGCGTTGCTTTCTTGCTGGTTATAGTCAGGGGCTGCTCTTAGCTCCTAGAGGCCCCCAAAGATTTTTGCCATGTGACCGTCTCGCAAATGGCTATTTGATTCTTCAAGGCTAGCATGAGAATCACTTTGACCTCCAAGAGCTGCTTTTATTTATTTTTTCATCATGATACATCCACTCTTTAATCCCCATCACTATTTCTCCCACCCCCAACACACACCTCTCCTCTGGTAATCATCAGTTTGCTCTCTGTTATGAGACACAGGCCAGGATGATTGATGTTACTATCCTTTGCCGGCACCTCTGCCTCGTCCCAGGCTCTGTATCTTGATGAGCTCCGGGCTCATTTCTTCAGCCTCTTCCCTACCTTATCTACATCCATCCCCTGGGTGGTTGCACCCAGCTTCATGCACTGAAATCCTCAGGTAAGCCTTGACCTCCCCACTGCACTCGACGCTGGTATATCTAATTGCCTGTTCAGCATCTCCACTTGGGTGTCTCCTCGACATCTTATAGACTGAAAGCAGAACGCTTGAGTCCCCTCCCCCCGAAAGTTCACTTCTCCCTGAGTATTTTCTGAATTTAAAAATGACACCATCATTGCAGTCATTCGGGCCAAAAGCCTGGTGTCTTCCTTGATCTCGCTCTTCCTTCATTCATATCCAATTTTTCAGCAAATCTTGTCCGCTTTACCTGTGAAATGTATCCCGAGTCCAACTATTCTCCACACTTCTTCCACCAACAAGTCGCCATTGCCTCCTACTGGAAAAACACGAGCCTCGCACCTGGACTCCCTGCTTCTATTCTTGCTTCCCCCATAGTTGATTTTCCACATAGCTGCAGTCAGAGTGATATCTAAAAATGTAAACGGAACATTTCTGTTCAAAACCGTCAAAGAGTTTCCAGTTTCACTCAAAATAAAATCCCAAATCCCTATGCCTTTGCCCTGTGGTAAGATCTTGGTCTGAGACAACCGTAACCTGGAATTTTTATGGAGGACTGTGGCAGGGAACAGTACTAGACATCGTGCAATATATGGGATGTTCCCATAAAAGGAAGACTTGTCTCTTATTCTATAGGATTCTTGAATTTCTGGCTGGATATGCAGGTGAAAAGCCTATTTACTATTAGCTGAGGATTTAATATGTAACCCAATGTCCAGGAAAGCACTACTCTGTAAATCAAGTGGAAGTGGCACTTTGTTTTGCTTGGAACATTACCAGCAACTGCTCACCACTTTGGAGAATCACATTGTTCTTGGCAATACCATTGGCTATTTGCATCATCGTATAACACACCTGAGCATATTTATAGTTATCATCTTTATGCTGATTCCACGTGTAGATATAAGCGTCTTTTACCCTCCTGTATTGTAATTGAGTCTCTGCATGTATATGTTAAGACACACATAATTCTGTAATTTTGGTCCAAATCCATCCTCCTCAACTCCACTTTCTGGTGTAGGTCTAGAAAAGGGCAACTGTATTTCCCTTTACCAGGTAACGCTGTGCCCACTTCTGCCAGCAGAGGGTGCTAGAGGGAAGGTATTAGGCAGGAGAAGAAAAGCCCCTCTTCAGTCCTTTGTGATTCCTGCCTTTGTGACTTCAAGGACACTTCTTTCCTCTGCTAATGGCAGCTGGCTCCAGTCTTCAGCTTCTTTGGTACTTCCAAAATGAGCTTCCAGGTAATCCCCTGAAGTACTGGTATGAGCAAGACAGCACTTCTTTCTCAGAAGTCTAAGCCTTAGGTCTACGTGGCCCCTCTTCCAAGCCTCTAATTTCTGAAAACACCCACCTCTTCTCTTTGTTCCTCTAGCAGGTTAATACATGGGTCTCAACGTTTGCTTTTTTAGTCCTTCAAGCTCCATCGCAACACATTTTTTATATTAAATTCTCTCCTGGGGGAGAACTGAGGATGGCTCAGTTGGTTAAGCATCTGATTTTTTTTTTTTTTTGAGATGTTATTTATGTATTTGAGAGTGTGCGAGAGAAAGTGAGAGAAAGAGCGAGCGAGCACAAGTGGGAGAGCGCGGTAAAAGGAAAGGGAGGAGCAGACTCCCTGCTGAGTGCAGAGCCTGATGCCAGCCGGATCTCAGGACCACAAGACAACGACCAGAGCAGATGACAGCCACTTAAGTGACTGAGCCACCCAGGCACTTCCCAAGCCTCCCACCCTTGATTTCATCTTGGTCATGATCTCGGAGTAGTGAGATCGAGCTCTGTGTCAGGCTCCACACTCAGCGAGGAGTCTGCTTGAGATTCTCCCTCTTCTTCCACGCCCCCACCCCTCTTGCACACTCTCTCTCTCTCTCTCTCTCTCCAGAATAAATAAATCTTTAAAAAATTTCTCTCTGCTGAAATGATGGGTATGGTTTCTGTTTTCCTGACTTCATTCTAATGGGTACTTGCGGCCAGAGTGGTTCCAGGAAATAGACCCTCCAAGATGAGATTTGGGATGGGTTGGTTCTATCCCTAACTCTGCAATCACCTGAGCTCTTTGCTTACAGAACATTTTTATCTGGCTATCTGTGGTCATGTAATGCATCATGATTACCTGACGTGTCACCTGTAGTTGACTGTGCCTACTGAAACAAATGGTCTGGAGGACCAAATGGTGGTTGCGCTTGGTAATGAGCTATGGTAATACTGATGACTACAAGAACTATGAGGTCAGTGGCTGCTTCCGAACATGCTGGAGAGCTTATGGAAAGGAAATAACAAGATCAGGGTTTTAAACTTTCATCTCAGGTCACAGCCAGGGGACTAGAGAGTATCCATGGCAGCTCTAAGATAATCTACTCATTCCCAGGGTGACAGCGTCAAACTTACTGAAAATCACATCCAAAATTAGTTGTCTGGGTTGCAAAACAATAACTTAAGTTGAATTCAAAGACTATCCAAGTATCTTATGTTAAACTTCTGGCATTAAGAAGGAATAGATGTGAGGCTCGAAAGGGCGACTTCTGATGGAATTTAACAAATACGAGAATTTGAACTCCCGGATCTCTCTAAGCCCCTCTTGTCAAGCCTGCTTTCCTGTGTCTGGGGAGAATAGATTCACTTAAAGATCTTCTGTAACCTTACTCTGGGGAAGCGGCCTTGCAAAGACATGCCAATCATTCTCAAGATGCACCCTGACCAGCCCTGAATCCTCTAGACTCAAAAGTAGAGTCCACTTGACATACTCCAAGGAGATGAATACAAAGTTTGGCCTAGGATGACATAGCTTATACTCTCTAAGAATTTCCAGATTTTTCCAATATACAGAAAGGTAAAAACAAATATATATAAAGACTAAGCTGTTGGAAATGGATTTGAAAAGTATGACTCCAAGGAGGAAAGCATACAAAACAGGATCAGGGAAAATGTACAGATATAAATGCCCTTGCAAGAGATCCCGGTGGTAACGTATAAACTAGCAGACCTGTCAGCTTCCCACCACACTGCTGGAACTGCTTGACTGCCCGATGATTATAAGGCGGAAAATTCACAGCCCTTTATTATTATTTAAGCCCAATGCAGGACTAAGACTATTACCTGACAGATACTGTTTAATACCTCCAAACTTCAGGCTGAGGTCCTTACTTTAAGAGGGACTTTTCTTGGGAAGACTCATTCCACAGTTAAAGGTGAGGGTTGTTAGTAGCAGACCTACTGCTCTATCATCCCTACCACAGCTCCTTCCACAGTGTCAGTGCCGAGCCAAAGGTTCATAGTGTGGATCCTACCTTCTCAGCTCACACTTCTCAAGTCAGTGCCTACAACTGCAGTCTGATGAATCCACAAATGGATTAATCCACAATGTATGGGGACCCAAAACATTCTCATCACCACCAACATGGTTTCATGACAGAATGCAATGAAGGAGCCGGACTCATTTGAAGAGAAAACAAGATGATGACCACTGTAATACCATGTAAAAAAATAGAATCTAGCCTCGATGCATTTCTGGGTAATGAAATGAAGTAATTCTAGATCTTCTCAAGCTGCATCTTAGAAACTTTAATGAAATTGCGGAAACCTATGAAGTTGGTTTTATAGAGCATGAGTGGCGGGAAATAGGATGATAAGGGAAGGAAAAATAACATTCCTTTAAACACCATTTTATATAGGTCTATATCAGTCAAGATTCAGTCAGAGATCCAGAACCACCATTAGAATCTCTCTCTCTCTCTCTTTCTCTCTCTCTCTCTCTCTCACACACACACACACATACACACAGACACAGATTTATTACAAGGATTAAACTTTATGCTGTGGTGGGAGCTGATAAAAGCAGTTCCTGTAAGGCTGTCTTCATATCTGATGCTAGACCTTGAAATCTGCAGGCGGGCATTTGAGAAGAGAGATGTCAAGTGGGGACTGGAATCCGTGTCAGCCTCACTGTCTCCAGCTTTAATGATGTGGGTATCATGCCCGAGAAGCTGGCGCCCTGTGTCCCACAGATAAGTGCAGATCTGGAGGAGGAAGTCAGAGAGCCCAGGGAAGATCCAGCGGAAGGTGAAGCAGCAGCAGGCTGGCTGCCCGCCCACACTGAGGAGGTGAGTCAGCAGACAAACAACAATGTGCATGAGCTGCGGAAGCACCCGGAGACCCTCCCCCAAACTTCTGAGCCTAAAAAGATTACATATTTGCCACCACATATTTGCACCTCACATCTCACACAAAAATGTCTCTTGCGGCACACCCTAGCTGGACATATCTAGGGGAGGGAATCATGGGAGTTGTAGTTCAGCCCAACCTGCTGGACACACTACAAAGGTTCTGCAGTCCATGGATTCCCTGTCAACTTGGCACACATACATCTCTTGAAATTACACAATTTCCAAATGAAAGCAATAAAAAGTCAAATTGTCACCTATCACGTACAATTATCCCATATATAACCTAAACCACATTAACCGTATTCCCAAAAGAGGCTCTGAAATCTCTCCGTCATCTTCGGGTGATGTTCATTCCTTTTTGAGTTAATTTATACTCTCCCTTTTGTACCCTATAATTTAACTACTGAGATGACAGGGGAATAAGAAGGGAACGAAAGTGGATATATATATATATATATATGTGTGTATATATATATATATATATATATATATACACACATATATATATATACATATACACACATACATACATACATATACATAAATAGAAACATATTCATATACAATAGAAAAATTACCCATAATGGCTTTTGCCCTTATTTCTGCAACTGGTCACATGGTCCTAACTTGTATATACCACCTTCTACTACTAATTTCATATTCCCCTTACCCTTAGCAAGTGCCTCAACTGGCTGTGGTTTCTTTGGTGACTCAAATGTCTGTTCCAGGGGAGTCTGGGGCATTAGCAATGCAGCCTAAATTGGGCTGTTGTAGTTTTCCATTGACTGTAATCATAGGACCTGGAAGCAAGACTAAAAGCAGCCTAGAAGACAGCTGCATTCTAGACATACTCCTCCTCGCTCCCACTGAGCAGTAGCAACCCAACTCTCCTCCTAGAGTCGGGATAAACGACCCCAGCCAGGGCAGAACCCTTCTTGCTTGCTTGTTGATTCACTGGCAAAAAGCCCCAAGTGGGCGCATCGCAATTTCAACTCCCAGGTCAACGGAATCACTGTCACGCCCCCTTTTGGAAACATTCCTCTCGTTCCGACTAAGACCTTCCAGCCAGCAGAATCTAATGTTATCCTGATCAAGAGCCAGTATTGCACACCCATTTCCACCCTTAATTTCCAGACTCATGAATCATGGCTCCAGAGAAACAGCAACACACATTGCTGCTGGAGAGTATGTACTACACCCCGGGACACCATGACACATGGTGCTGCCACTTCACCACCACTGTAACTGAGTTCTATTTATTTATGCTTCAGATTTTATTTATTTACTTGACAGAGAGAGTCTGCACACGCAGGGGAAGCGGCAGGCAGAGGGAGAAGGAGAAACACACTCCCCACGGAGGAGGGAGCCCTATGCACGACCCAGTCCCAGGACCCTGGGATCCTGACCTGAGCCAAGGGCAGATGCTCAACTGACTGAGCCACCCGGCCACCCTGTAACCATTGTTCTAGCAAGCCAGCTGCTTCTGGTTTATAAGAAATAGGGGATGCCCCAGGAATTACATGAGCAGCATGGACCAATCACCACATTTGATTTGCTATAAGTTATTTGATCAGAAGCAATGCTGTATGGGACACAATGACAGTAGATAGATTTGTAAGTCTGTAAGTTATCGTTCCTGAGGGATGAAAAACAAAAAAGCACCGAGGGATGAAAAAAGTCCATGTCCAGAGCAAGTGTCTATCCTGATGAGAACAGAATGCTGTCCCCCACCCCCGCCATGATGAAAACAGGGCGGTAGAATTGAGCTGCCACGGGAAGCCGACTTACGCTCCTTGGGATGGTTCCACATTGGGTGCTCAGTGTTGGTCTCTGCAATTGGTAGTTTGGACACTCAACAGTGGCTTTGTTACATTGGTCTCGGTGAGGGGAAATCCATGTTTCTTGTCCCATGCTTAACCTCCCATCCTTGCTGGAGTGGTCACCTTGTGAGCCCACTGGGCAATGATAGGAGTGGTTGAGGACAGAGGCTGATCACCCCCACAAAACAGGTCATCTTATCCAGTGGATTAAAATTCTGTACAGAGGCTGCCTCTGAAGCGTGTTTACACAGGATGAAATTAATATTTATTCTCTGTTCCCACTCAGAGAGCTCTAGCTACATACTTCGTCCTCAGACCTCCTTGTCACCAATCTTCCAACCATGTTCTTTCCAAATTCCTGACCACACAGCCAAACCATCAACCATATCTCAGGAATCAGTGGGCACCCCTATCTCCAGCTACCTCCACTTTCAGGAAAAGCAAACAACCTGGTGCACTGTTGCACATTCTGCTCTCTGGAAGCTTCCCTGTGTTGCAGGGTCGTCTTGGAGAGGGGCCGTGGTGCTAGAGCTGCCCACTTCCAAGCAGTATCAGTAGGTAATGCAAAACCATCTGGAAACCAAACCAGAATTATTATTATTATATTTTTTTCCCCTAGCAAACTGGTCAGAGAATTCCTCATGAGGCCACAAGTGATAACTGAGGGAGAAACTGTTGTAGAAGTAGGGCCCTGGTCCTCCGGGCCACTTCCTCATGCAACTTACTTGTATCTTCAGAATCTTCTCGAGCTCAGTCTCGTATCTATGAAGTGCTGCTGCACGTGCCCGACTTACTGGATGACTTAATGGGTAGCACACAAGGTCATCACAGGTCACACAATACCAGGTCATTAAGCACAGCTTAGGTCTCATGGGGCTGTGGTGGTCCCCTGCCAAGCATTCAGTGTCTACTAAGAGCTCAGAGCCTTATATAAAAGCATAGTGTTATATGGCTTGACTCCAAAATCCAGAGTCTGTACTGCAGCTCTTGTGTACGAGCCTGCCCAGTGCTCCAGGCAGGAACGCTGTCCTCCACCGATGCTTCACATACCGTTGGGTCTGCTGGGTCACAGGACCCAAGCGCCAGACCCGTGTATACCACTGCCTAAACCTGCTACAGAACCTTCTATTGTTTGAAGACCCACTCAAAACTGGCAGCTTTTGGGGCCATTTAGTAATGGGTCAGAGTAGTGGGCAAATTTTTGCTTCCAAATTCCAAAGAGGTCTACTAGGTCTTCTGCTTTTTATTAGTGGTAGCATGGGGCCAGATGTGAACTTGTCCATCACATGGAAAAGATATTTGATGTGCCCCAGACCTCTGAATCCCTAGAAGTGTCCCCAAGGTGGCAAGCCTCTACGGTTTTGTGGGCTTTCTTTCCTACCTCCTGGTCCATATGTCTCTTAACAACACGCATATATTAATACTTCATCCTCAGCAATCAGCAGAATATCATCAAGGTATAAGAGCAGCATGATGTTCAATGGAATGGAAGGGTAATCAAGGTTTCTGCAACCAGATTATGACAGAAAGGTAGAGAGAGAGATCTTCCAGCTAAAACAGTGAAGGTGTATTGTTGGGTCTGCCTGCTGAAAACAGACTGCACTTGATGATCTTGACAAAAGGTCAGCAAACTATTGCACAAAGAAAAAAGTCTGGCCCATCACCTGGTTTTTTATAAATAAAATTTTATTGGAATGCAACAATCTCCATTCATTTACATATTGTTTATAGATGCTTTTGCACTACAGTGTAGATCTGAGAAGTTGTGACAGAGTTCTATGGCCCACAAATCCTAAAATATTTACCATCTGGCCATTTATAGAAAAATTGCTGATCTCTGATAATAAGGAAAATACATTTGCCTTATTTATAGCTATCAGCCAGATGCAAAAGGATATGTTGATTTGCTTCAGCTATGAAAGCACATCTGGAACAACAGCTGCAATCAGAGTTACCGCCTAATTAGGTTTACAAAAATCCACTGTGGTTATACGAGTTTCTTCTGTTTTCTGTAGGGTAAACAGGCAAGTTGCATGGAGAGGTGAGAGGAATCACCATCACTGCATCCTTTCCATCCTTAGGAGTGGCACTAATCTCTGGAATCCTTCCATTAACATAACAGTGCCTTACTATTTTCATAAACAGAGGCAGTTCTAGTAGCTTCCACTTGGTCTTTTCTGCCATACTAGCATTCACTCTATGAGCCAGGGAATCAATGTGGATTCTGCCAGTTGCCGAGTGTGTCTACTTCAGTTATGCCTTATAAATCTGCGCAAATACCCACAGGCTAGATTCAGGTACCCACCGGGACCACTATGAAAAGAACCTGAGCCAAAACTCCACGGATCATCTAACAGTGATTTTTTTTTAAGGCTCTACTCTGACTGTTGGGTTTCAGTGACATTCGGAGTCTCTAAGAATTAGTTCAGTTCAGAGCTAGTATATAGTAATCCCTTAAAAAGTCTGAGGCTAGAAAGACCAACAGAATAAATGTTTGGAAGTACGGCATGGTCCATTCTCAAGAGTACCTGGCTTTCCCTTTATTCACGTGACTCCAGATCTGTGAAATGACTCAGGTCTGGGAAATGACTGAGTAACTGAGGCTGTCTACTTTGGTGATTCAAGTTGGACTTCTGTTCATTAGATCAAGTGAGACCTTAGTGGTGACGCCACCTGCTTTAACTGTAGGGACACCATGATTAACTAGCTAATGCCAAAGATCTCTGTAGTTTAGGCTACTTTAATTACTGCTTTGCCTCTGTTGCCCATTATGTTAACTAAATTTACCTTGACTTTGGTAATTAAATGCTGCCACTTGGCCCCTGCCATCCTAGGATCCCATCATCCCCATTTAATTTAAGGATCCCAATTCAATGGTAGCAGTTCCCAACTGTAATCACTTGCCTAGAGAAGAGCCACCCCAGAACTCTTCAAGAATCTGGGGTTCCCCTCATGACTCTTCTCACTGCTGTGGAAAAGAGTGTATCCCGTGAGTCCTCTTGAATATAGTCAGAGGCTGGGTGAGCAGGTCTTACATGATTAATCCACTAACAGTCCAGTTTCCTTAAACATTACAATTTCCTGAAGAGCTTCCTCTATAATATACAAAAGAAGTGTGGCATTTCTACTTCATGTAATGGGAGGTGCCTTTGGGTCCAGATTTTGGGTCAACCAATCAAACAAACAATTAGATCTATTCCATGCTCATTCAACACACTGAACCTGGAGTCTCTGATTATCTGTGAGCCAACATTTGGCCCGATCCAACTTTATATTCCTTCCATCCAGATCTTGCATCCTTAAGGTCTATTCCCAAACACATTCTCTAAGTTTTCTTATAAGTGGTCAAAAGCGTGCTGGCGGACACATTACCTTTAAGAAAGCAATACCAAAACTGACAGCTGACTTCTCAAAAAAATGGAAGCCCGCAAAATGGAATGACATCTTTAGGATATGAAGAGAAAAATATGCACCAACCAAAAATTCCAGTGAAATATTTTTCAACATTGAAAGTGAAATAAGTGAATAAGCAGACACAGATAAAATAATACATAAAGGTAATGATATCTTTCAAAATGAAGGTGAAATAAGGATGTTTTCAGACAAAAAGGGAAGAAAACCCCAAAACAAAAAACAAAACTTTAGGGGTGCCTGCGTGGCTCAGTCAGCTGAGTGTGTGCCTTCGGCTGAGGTCATGATCCCAGGGACCTGGATTGAGCCCCACATTGGGTGACCTGCTCAGCGGGGAGTCTGTTTCTCCATCTCCCTTCGCTTGCTGCTCTCCCACTAGTGTTCTCTCTCTAATAAATAAAATCTCTAAAAAAAAAAAAAAGTCTAAGTACAATAGATTCTTTCTGTAGTTTTGTCAACTCTTGCTTTCTATATCTTGTCTATACCACATATTATGTACAGGAACATAAAAATTACATCATCTTAATCCACTGTTATTTTACCAATATGTTATATCTGGTTTTACCTCTTGTGATGTTTTTCATCTTCAATCCTTTTTTTTTTTTTAAAGATTTTATTTATTCATTTGACAGAGATCACAAGTAGGCAGAGAGGCAGACGACAGAGAGAGGAGGAAGCAGGCTCCCTGCTGAGCAAAGAGCCCGATGCGGGGATCGATCCCAGGACCCTGAGATCATGACCTGAGCCAAAGGCAGAGGCTTTAACCCACTGAGCCACCCAGGCGCCCTTGATTCATATTTCTAAGTTATATCTTTTTCTATTCCTTTATTAGAGCCTCTCTTTACTCTTTTAAATATGACTCTTCTAGAAAATATGGTACTAGGTATTTTTAAAAAACCAATCTATGTATCTCTGGCTTTTAATTGGTGAGTTTGGTCCATTTCTGTATATTATAATTAATACAAAAACTTATTTTGTTTTCTATTTTTCAAGCTTTGATGTATTTTTTCCCATATTTCATTGGACTGGGCAAAAATTTTTGTACTGAATTTGAGAGTTATACTTTGTATTTTTATTTTTCTAGTGGTTACTCAGAATTCAATACTACATTTCCCAACCACCAGGTGTGGTTATATAAGTTCTGGCTGATGAAATGCAAGCAGAAGGGTGGGACTTTCAGAAGGCGTTTGTAAAAAGGGAAGAGGTAGACCCTTTCCTCCTTGCTTCCTCCTGCTACTTTTTCCAAAATTGGAAACTGGAGCTTCAGTACCTATATGGGCCCATGAAGTGATTTTGAGTGTGGCTGTGCTAGACGGTACACAGAAAGTTAAGACTGTGTCTCCATGATAATGTCCTGATATAGTCCTGGCTACCGACCAGGCTAAAGGCAAAGAAACTTCTTTAAATTACTGTTATTTGGGATTTTTTTTTTTTTTTTTTTGGTCACGTGCAGCTGCTGGACCTAATACGGCATGGTTCAATTCCAGGAATTGTTTCTTTAATTGTAATTAATCTCTTAGCCTATGGGATGAAGGTCTATCTCCCTTGGTCTACAGACAGTCTGTAGCACTTGGCCTTTCCATCTGGACTTCTTCCACTCTAATTCCCACACACTGTGGATTTCCCCAAACGTAGAGCCTGGGATGAAGACCTGACTGTAAGTAGTTTACTTCAGGTCCTGGGAAGTAAGGGTAGAGGGAGAATACGAACAGAGGAAGGAAGGCATAAGAGGGCTACTGCGGTCACTACTGTGGTCAGTGGGTCCTTGATCCTACTGGGATCTTCTGAGAAGTGCTCAGAATACTTCCTAGAATTGCTTCCCACCACAGAGACAGGACACTGGAATATTTACCCACTAGATTCCAAACCTTCTTGGCTAAGATTTGTCCTCGTGGGTTCTAACACCACCATGCTTTCGGAAAGAGCAGGCTCCCCATACAGAATTTCCAGTGGCAGAAATTCTAATGAGTAGCATGAGACTGAGATGAGATGCTGTCACCGTGAGGTGAGTCTGAGCTTGCACAGAACTGTCCACCACAGCTGCAAACACAATCAGAAATAGGCAAAGGGAATGTGGCAGCAGATACCAGCGGTATCTGCTCTATTGGCCAAGGAGTTTTCGTAGTCGCTATGTAAGTTTCTGAAATCTATGAGCTTCCTTCTCATTTCTATGGCAGCTGTAGAGTTGAGTTCTGGAAACGAAGTTGAGTTCTGGAAATGAAGTGTGTAGCTTATGCAAATTCGCCATTTCCTACCCTGAACCAAACTCCCAATTTTAGAAACTCTTTTCTCCCTGAGCTTTTTCACGGTATGTTTTCCTTATCTCTTTGACTGCTCTTTCCCAGTGAATTCCTCCTCCCTATTCTGGTCCTTAAATGCAAGGAGTCCTATGTTTGTGTCTACTCCTTTTTCTTTCACTTTACCATCTCACTGAACTATCTCCTTTTTCTTTGTATCTCATCTACCGCCTATAAAGGATAACTTTTCCAATCTTTATTTCTAGCCTAGATCTCTCTCCTGACTTCTTAATTCAAATTTATCGCCCCCTACTAGACATGGTCATACAGATTCATCACACAAGTAAGAGAATCTAACATATTAAAAAAAAAAAAATCTTTTTATCTTTCTACATCTCAGTAAAAAGCTCCTTCACCTACCCTCATCCAAGCCAGAAACTCCAGAAACATCTTTGCTTTCTTCTTCTTCTTTGCTTCTCCTAAGAGCAAAATTGGGTTGCTCTTACCACATCTTTTAGGACTACTCTCTCCTTTCTATTCCCATAGTAAGTAACCTTTATAATCTTGTCTGAGCTTTTTAAAAAATGGTTTCTTGCCTCTAGTTTCTCCCCTTGCCAAATAAAAGGCATATTGTTTATACCAGTGTATAGTTTAATCAAGAAGTTTTACATGGTTTGTTATGAAAGCCCCTATTCTTCCTCTAAAACTCCCAATTTCCTGCTCCACAGAAGGATCTCTTTCAACACCTTGAGCAGACTCTTATTATTTACTTGCTTTCTTTAAATAATATTGGGGCACCTGGGTGGCTCAGTGGGTTGGGCCTCTGCCTTCGGTTCAGGTCATGATCTTGGGGTCCTGGGATCGAGCCCCGCATTGGGCTCTCTACTTGGCAGAGAGCCTGTTTCCCCTTCTCTCTCTACCTCCCTCTATGCCTACTTGTGATCTCTCTGTCAAATAAATAAAAAATTTAAAAAAAAATAATATGTCCATAATTTCATGTCATGATATTTCTGTTCTAAGCGGTAATAATGTTTCCTCATGACAGATGATGATGATTTAGCTTCTCTCTCTCTCTCTCTCACACACACGCACACGCACATGCCCTGCCCCCAGTTCCACCACATATCCATCCACTCATCTTCCCAATATAGCAGCAACAACATAATTTTAATTAGATCTATATTTACATTACTATGGTTATATAGACATATTTTTAGTTGAGCTATGTGTGTATTATGATTACTTGTTCCTACAGAATAGTTTATTTTTCTTGGTGTTCCTAACGATCTCATTTGTTTTTTTGTTTTTTGTTTTTTTTGGCTTGGTTTTCTTTGTATTTATCACTAGTTCAATGTCAGACTCTCCTATCTTGTAAATCTTCTCAAACACATAGATAATCCATCTATAAGTTTTATCTTCTTGAGAACATCTCTTCTGACCTGCTCCAGTCTAGACAGGTTGGTTGGCTGTTCCAACTTGATATATAGTTATCCTGGAATTCTGCTTAACCAACATCCTAGGAATTTCCTTCACCTCCCTCTGATGACAGGTTTTCTGATCTGATTCCTTCATCCTTTTTCCCTTTGGTTTACTCCCGGAGGTTTGACGGAGCACATCTTCTGAGAGCTTCTTGAAAGAGTGCAAGGTAGGAGAAATATTCAATACCCCATACATCTGAAATGACTTATTTTATCCTCATACTTGACAGTTTCTTTGTACAGAATTCAATTGAAATTATTTTATTTCAGAATTTTAAAGGCATTGCCCCAGTGCCTTCTTACTTCCCATGCTGTTGTAATTCTTAATTCTCTATATGGACTTCTTTTCTTTTTCTCTCATTGGAAACTGTGTAGGATCTTCTCTGAACTCAGTGTTCTGAATTTCACAGTAACATCCACTGGAGTGAATCTATTTTCATTCATTGTTCTGGCACTTAACTGAAAATTCATGTCTCTCAGATCTGTAAAATTATATTGAATTTTAAGTTCAATGATTTCCTCCCTCTGTTCACTCCAATTATTCAAATGTTGGATACACTCGACCAGCCCTCTAATTTTTGAAAAACTTTCCCATTTCTCATCCTTACATCATTTTTTAACCTAGTCTTGCAGAAAATATTTCAAGTTTATTTTCTATCCTTTCTATGTTGTTTTTCATTTCTGTTACCATATTCTTGATTCCTAAGATTTCGTTTTTGGCACCTTAAGTGTGTTTTAAAAATAGAATGCCATTCTTGTTTCACAGATACTGTATCTTTTATCTGAGAATATTAATGATTATTTTTTTAAGTTTCCTTCTCCCTCTATTCCTATCAAGTGCAATTAATTGTTTCTTCCAAGTTTCTTTTTTGTTCTGCCTTTTCTTTTGGTCTCTATCATTAACTCTTCTCAAATTGTTGATGACCCAGCCTCTCGGATCCCATTTACGAGCGGTGCATGAAGGCACTCAGTGGATGCTCCAAGCACGTGTACAGAGCTTGTCAACTAGAGGCTGCACAGTAGGGCTGTCCAGGTTCCCTTTTCAGTATCTTTAGGTCTTTTCTCTTAGACGACTCAGATTCTCCAGAGAAGACTCTACCTATCTTCTTGGAGGCGGAAGGGGAGGGTGATCAGTTTGATGCTTTCATTCTGGGGGCCAAGAAGAGGATGAGGGTTGGGGATGTGTTCGATATATAAACAATATCTACCTTCACTTTGCTGTGATTTGAAGCTTGGGATCCAGAGCCGATAGCCAAGAAAGAATTCTTGAGATGTCCTCAGTGCTAAAAGGTGGTTTTAGGGGCGCCTGGGTGGCTCAGTGGGTTAAAGCCTCTGCCTTCGGCTCAGGTCATGATTCCGGGGTCCTGGAATCGAGCCCCGCATCGGGCTCTCTGCTCGCAGGGAGTCTGCTTCCCCCTCTCTCTCTGCCTGCCTCTATGCCTACTTGTGGTCTCTGTCAAATAAATAAATAAAATCTTTAAAAAATAAATAAAATAAAAGTTGGTTTTATTAAAGCACAGGGATGGGACCTGTGGGCAGAAAGAGCTGTAGTGGGGTTGTGAGGAATGGCTGATTTTATACTTTGGAGGTGGGGGAAGTAAAGACAAAGGGAGGTTTCCAAAAGGACTTTCACATATAAAAGGAGACTCACAAAATACTGGAGGCCTAGCTATTATTAGGAAAAGGTCATTTATTACTGTTTTGCAAACCCTCAGTCATGAGACCCTTCAGATGTATATCAATGGGCCACATGCTTGGAGGATGATGGCTAGCATGGGGGTAGTGATAAAGAAAGTCTCCAAAGGAACTTTTATATATTAAAAAAGACTTACAGGATCCTCGATGTCCAGCTAAGGTTGCCTTTTGCCCTTAGCCAAGTGTTAATATCACAGCAGCTGAGCTCCCAGGGGAAGGTTGCTCTACTGGTTTCATGGATTTGTCAGTGGGCTGTAGGCAGTAAGAAAATTTATTTTTTTCTTTTGCCTTTGATTCCCACATCAACTTTATCTTCTTCTTCCCTTCCACCCCCTATCAATATGGAGCCTCTGATCTTCCCCAGAATTAGATTCTAATCTGAAACCAGAGTGGAAAAAGGGGAGTCAGCCAATCTTGTGCCTTGGGGATGATCTATCTACTTCTAAACAAGTTTTCAATCCATCCTGCTATTTTTAGTCCCACTTTTACCTCTATTTCCAGAGGTACTTACTGCTACTAATTTCAGAGTCATTGAGGCTCCATAAATGTATGAATATATCACTTTGGATCTTAGTTTTCTTAATTGCTGCCTTAGGATTCAGCTTTCCTAAGGAACTGTATCAGTTATTCCCTTTACCACTACTTTCCAATTCTCAAAATTTTTTTGCCATTTCCTCTCTTAATTTGTTTGTCCTTTTGGGCTTACATACTGAGAAATCTCTTTACTGTAATTCTAGTAGCATTTAGGAAGGAAATGTTGCTAAATTCAATCTATCTATTTAACCAGAAATCTGCCAAACTTTGGAAGTAGGTGTCATCTAACTCTCTCTCCTCTTTGTTCAACTTCATCCAGATTGAGTTTCAGTTTTGTGGATTTTTCTACGTCCTCGCTGATTAAACTTCGTTCAGTAAAGAATTTAACAAACTCATTCACTCTGAAGTGTAATGAGCGATAGAAATTGGTGTGTTCTCTCTCCTAAGGGTATTTTAATTTTTAGCGGGGACTAAATTTCTCATTTGACTCAAGTCAAAGGGATAAGGAAATAAAATCCTAATTGAGGATTTTCAGGTTCCCATATCTAAGTGGCTTAGAGGCTAGAGAAGCCTGTATTATGCTTTTTCAAAACACACTTTGTTTCAGGAGTCCCAACCCTGCCCATGCATAAGGTTGGTGATAATGTTAGTGTCACTACAGACTTTCTAGGATGAGAGGTAAGGGTATCTGCTTAATTATCATTCTAGTCCAACTTGTATGTCTTGGAACCTAGATATCAGAGAGATGAATCATCTTCCTAAATATTGATATTAATCTCGAGCAAAACATTTTTATTACATTCATAATAAGTATACAAAGACAAGCATCATCTAATGCAAACGACTCTAAATAGCCCGCGTTAAACAGACCTTCTTATACAATTAGTGGTTGTAAGGCATTATGAAAATACAAAATACCACATAAATGTATTTATTAGGTCAGGAAGGTAATTATGGTTAATAATATGACTAACCACCTCACGCTGTGTGAATAATAAAAAATACGTCCTCTTGGTTGAAGCAGACACCATTAGCCAGAATTTGGTAAGAAGCACATTTTAATTTTTGGCAAACAGAGAGGATGGCTCCAGCATTCTGGAGATAGGACACACAAAATTAAAGTCACATTTACTTGCCTGCCAGGATATAAGCAACAAAAACAGAGTAAAAAAGATGAGAAAACTATAGTTCCCACTTTACAATGGTTTTACTTATGATTTTTTTACTTTATGATGGTGCAAGGGTGATAGGCATTGAGTAGAAACCATACTCGGAACTGGATCTGTTCCAGGCCAGTGGTATGCCGTGGGCTACTCTCGTGTTGCTGGCCAGCGGCAGCAACCACGGCTCCCAGGGGGGCCACTGGATCACAGGGGTAATCAACTGATGCACTTAAAATCATTGTGTTCCACTTTCAGTTTTCAATGAGGCACATGAGGTATTCAGCACTACTATAAAATAGGCTTTGTGCTAGATGATTCTGAACCATCTGTAGGTTAATGTGTTTGTTCTGAGCGCAATTAGGTAGACAGGTAGACTAAGTTGTGATATTCTGTAGGTGAAGTAGATTAAATGCATTTTGACTTAAGATATTTTCAACTTATGATGGAGTTATGGGGACATAACCCCACTGAAGGTCAGGGAAGATGCATCAAGAGTCCTCCTTGGAGAGCCTGGGTGGCTCAGTGGGTTGAGCACCTGCCTTCAGCTCAGGTCCTGACCCCAGGGTCCTGGGATGGAGCTTTGCTCATCAGGGAGTCTGCTTCTCCCTCTCCCTCTACCCCTGCTGTCTCTCAATCTTTAAAAAAAAAAAAAAAAGTGTTCTCCTTAAACCTTGATTTCTGGCCCTATTCGTTTGTTAAATACTATTTTACTGCTAATAATAATGGTAATAACAAATGCCAGTGTTTTCCGTATGTTAATATACGTCCACACAACCTCATGCGGTAGCTGCTTATTCTCCCTCAATTTCGCAGATGAAGAAACTAAAGCACAAAAGAGATTTAAAAACTTGCCATGGTGAGTGGTAACGCAGGGATTTCCATTCAGACCACCCACCTCCAGAGACCAGCTCTTAACACCACTCCACGCTGCAGCTACTTCTCTGCTTTTTTTCTGTTCAACAAACTCAATTACAAATCCTTTTTATCATCACGGGTTATGCAAAGACTGACTCCACCCTCGCCTGATCAAGAAGTTAACGGTCCTTTTGATACAAGACCAATACTAGCCAAAACAAACACAAAGTTCTCCAGGATATGAGCGTTTTTATAACTTGTATCCACCCAACCTAAACTTTGCTACCGCCATTGTGCTGCTCCAAAGCTCGGTTGATACACTGTTGCACAGTACTTTCCAGAAGCCGCGGCCCAAGGATTTAGATTGTAGCCCCACTTACCGGTGCTGTGCATTGAGCAGAATCCCTTCAGATTCTGTCCCTCACTGTTGTCCAGTATCGTCTGATAAACAGAACAGAAAACACGACCGTGAACCATGCTCTGCACCCACCAGACACGTCACACACCATTGACTGAGCCATCTTCCCATTTGTCCATCTGGGGCTTCCTGTTTTAACGGTGAATAATTAACAATTAATAATGTTAACGAGGATAATGATCTATTTTCCAGGTAGCAAAACTATTTCACCAACATTCGTTGATGCGTTCTAATTCTTAGCATTTCAAGGCACGGATCGTTTTCGATTAGGAACACTGTACTGTTTCTTACCGGCCTCCCCAGTCGGCTCTTAAAAGACGAACCTCTGCACGTTACCCACGAGTAGGGCTACGTTTCCCTACAAAACCCGCCTGTTACTTCCCCCGCAGAAACAAAACCGGGAGGTTGCCGGAGTTTTTCGACCGTGAGGACGACGGTGTCGGAGGCGCCCGGGAGCCGGGAGAGAGCGGCGGCTGCGCCCGTCCGGTTCCCGCCCCCCGCGGGCGCGACCTCCCCGCGCCTCTCCCGCCCCCGCGGCGTGCGGCCCGCGCGCCGCTGGGCAGGCCCGGTCGGGGCCTCCCCGGGCCGCGGCGGCGCCCCCTGCAGGCCGCGGCGGGCAGAGCGGGCGGAAGGAACCCGAGCCGGGCTGCCACCGTGTCCGAACCGGAGCCGCAGCCGCCGCCGCCGCCGCCGGAGCGTCGCGGGGCCCCGAGTCGGAGCCGAACGCCCCGCTCGCCGCCCGCCGCGCCCCAGCGCCTGCCGGAGCCGTCGCCGCGCCGCCCGCGCACCCCCGAAGCGGCCGGGCCCGAGCCCTCCTCGGCCCTCTGCTCGTCCTGCCCGCCCCGCACCGGCCTTCACTCTGGAGCGGCCCCGGCAGCCGCAGCAGGGGCGGCGGCGGCGGATCGAGGAGCTCTCCAGGTCGTCCCGGGAGAGGCTGCTGCAGTCCCGGGACAAGATGTTCTCCAAGTTCACCTCCATCCTGCAGCACGCCGTGGAGGCGGTAAGGCCGCGGGCAGCGGGCTCACGACAGGCCGGGGATGGCGGCGGCCTACGCTCCCTGCGGCCTCGGCCCGGGCCTCGGCGGCCGGGATCCCGCGGCGGGGGGGCGGGGGGGCGGGGGGGGCGGGGGGGGCGGCGGGCAGGTCGGGGCGGGCGCTCCGGGGCGCGGCGGGGCCGTCGGGGCGCCCGGGCCAGGCCCCCTCGGCGCCGTCCTGCCCCGGGCGGCGCGGGCCCCTGTGCGGCTGCGGGAGGGTGGACGGGGGTGCCCGGGCGGGACGCGCGCTCCGGGCCGGCGCGGGGGTCGTCTGCCTGCGGGAGGGGGGACAGGGGCGCGGAGCATCTGGCGGGGCCGCAGGGCGCACCCCGGACTCCGGACCGTTAACCTGCTCCGGGAAAAGGTGGTCAGCGCGGAGCAGGACAAAAGCGACGGCCAGACGTGGCCCGGGCTGGGTTTGGCTCGCGGTCGTGTTGACTGTGGAAGGTGGGGTGGGCAGGAAGGTGCGCCCCGGCTGCGGTCGGAGGGGGCGGCTCTGCAGGACGCTGCCCGCCGGACCCCGTTTCGTAATCCTGCTGGCTTTGCCTCCGCAGGCCTCGAGGCCGAGCTCGGCCGCACCTATTGATTGTTGAGAGACATATGGGAGCTCGGAGGGTCGGGTCGAGCGTGGTCGGGACCCTTCCGAGCCCTCGGCCGGGCGGCGAGACCATCTGTTTCCTTTCTTGCCTTCCCTTCCTGGACTCTCCCCTTTGAGGATTTTAGACACCCGCGTAGAGAGACGTTCAGATACCCAGACTAGCAGAAGACAAGTAACTACAAAGAAAATGCTGTGCGGCTGTTTTCATAAGAAGTCTAGTTTGCTTTACTCAGGGAGAGCTGCCCACGTTGGAAAATGCATCCTGTGAAAGAAACCTGTACTTTGCTAATTTAAAAAATGTCATTCTTTTTCTGTGTTTAGATTGTGTGCTAGGGCACCTTGAAATCCACACAACTTAAACAAAAACAAAAACAAAAACAAACCCCAGCGGCAATAGAACCATTTTTATGGCCAGATAAAAATAAAATGAATTTTTAGAATGAAGAGTGAAAACAAAACTTTAGTACAATGTTTTTTTAAGTGATATGCAGGAAATGCTTAAAAATCATTTAAGCTCTACCACAAGTTCTTGGGAAAACGGGTATCAAATCAAAGAATGTTTTAATGAATGAGGAGCAGTGTTACACATGAAGGAGATGACAGCTTTAGACTTTAGGACAACTTTTAATTTCCCCTTCTTATACAAATTCTACAACTTTATGTTAAAAGAAGTTAACCAAGATTTATAAAAACACTGGCATTTACATTTTATATTATTCCTTAACTTAAATCACCAAGAATCATTTAATTTTAACATTGAGTACAGGTTAATCCTGAGATAATTGGGAATACAAAATATATTACATTGTTTCCATCCTTTACCTATCAGGTTGAGATATACAGAAGTAAGTACTTAGAGAAAGGAAGATAGCTTTCATACTCTCCCAGTAAAGACTCATTTTTATCTTGGGGCTTGTGTTGTCTGTCCTCATTATCTTTTTATAACTATATATGCTAACATCACCCAAACTACCCATGTAAATTGTCTGACTCTGACTCTGTAATATCCAGCTTCTCTACTTGGCTGAGATGAGAAAAAGTGGATTATATTCATCTGGTACTAGTACCTGATCCATAGCATTTAGAAAACCAACGTTTTTATTGGATTAGAGTTAGTGTTTTCAGCTGTGATACCTCCCCGTTTACCTTGATAGGAGGTTAAATTTGGGGAAAAAAAAAAGTTGACTAACTTTTTCCTTTTTACATTCCTCTTGGAAACCAACTCATACATAATGATAAAGAAGCCATTCTTGTGGTATTTAAAGAATGTTTTTGCCTAGCACAGGATTGGTTTCCATTTTTTCAGTTCTATTTATTTTCCTGGTATTTTCTTCTATAAACTGCTTTCATCATTCATCAGTTTCTTTCATTAACTTTTCTCTCTACTCCTTTTAATTTGTGCGCCCAATTAGCATTTTCCTTTTTTCTTTCTTTTTTTTCCCAATTGGCATTTTCTGATATAGTATTGCAGTTAGCCTAATTTGTCTGGATTTTTCAGAGGTGGGGCATTATCCTATGTGCAGGTGCTGACATGACCTTTTTTCAGTGTTGCTGTTTTCAACTACTTTGATATTATCACTTTATAGGTTTTCTTTGTTCAGTTGGTTCAGCCTTCAAATCTTCAAATTTTTTTTAGGGTCGACCGGATAAACATACTCATTTAAATGAGCTTTACATGTAGACTTGTCCTTATTGCTTAATTAATGGTTTCTCCTCACTTCCTGTTTACTAGTACAAGGAAAAAATATATAAGACTTTCAAGATTAGTATTTGAGTGTTACAGAGCTGATACATTATATTTTGAGCTTAGGAGAGAAATTCATATCTTGATCAAAAATAAAAACTGTAATGTAACTCTTGCTTCCCTTTGCAGAAATGAGTCTTCCCTCAGTATAGTAATGACTGGACAGTAAGTTTTGCAGTGATCCATTTTGTTAGCCTGTTGCCACAAGTCATAAGAGTGAAGTCTTATAGTTAATTCCTAGGTTGGACTAGATCATGTTAGCACAGTTTCTCCAAAGTACAAGTAGAGCACTTTCCATCTGGTACAATTAAATATTTGTTGAGGGCCTAGTCCTAGGTCATCTGCCAGGGGCTGGTTCTTTTTAAATTTCAGCCAGTTTCACCCTTTGAGGGCCGATTTATTCCAGGAGGATAAGGGAAGAAAGATTTATCTACTTCTAACAAATTAATTCAATGGAAGTCATCCTTCAGAATTTGAGTCTTTTCTTTTCAAATTATGGTTGAGAGTTGATTGTTGAAACTGGCAATTTTTTAAAAGGTCTTCTGCCCTGGGAATCAAAACCTCAAATCAAACATATACAGTGTTTTCTTAAGTGTATCTTTTCTGATGGGATCTCTGACTTTTCATCCTTTAGTCATTCAGCTAATGTTTTATTGAGACCACCACAAAAGAGTGGCACAGTGTGGAGGAAACAGGGTCCTTGTTCATAATGCTTGTGGTCTAATTGGGGGGACAAAAGAAATACATTAAAAATTAAACTGCACAAGAGTGAGGCCTAGTCCCTAGAGCCATCCAGAACAGGGTTTCAGTCCTGCGGCTGTGTCCCTTCCTTCTACACAGGACAAGTTACTTAATCTTTGTACATTTCAGTTTCCTCATTGTAAAGTGGAAATAATTATACCCACCTTGTGGGCTTATTGTGAAAATTAAAATGAGTTAATACATATGAAGTTAATACATACGAAGTGCCTAGTGCAGTGCCTGGTACATTGTAAGTGCTTCATAAATGTCAACTGTTGTTATTAATTTTTGGATGATTGTTCAGTCATTGAGTTCTGTGGGGGCAAGCAGTTAGGGTTGGGGGACTTGGAGAAGGCCCTCTGGAGGAAGGGGACTTGAGCTGGACTTGAAAGAGGCTGGGCAGATAGGTGGGGTCTTAGGGAAGTTGGAAGGAAATATGTTTGAAGATCAGTGCATGAAATGTTCAAGATACAGGTGAGAGAGAGAGCAGGTGGGGCTTACGTGGCGGACGTGGTATGGCTCTTCTCTGAATTAACTGCTCTAGGTCCTGCTGTGTGGTCGGCCTTCTGGAGAAAGACATTGTGGGTTTCTAGTAAGAAGCAGTGTTTCCCCTTGGGTGAGGCAGTTAACTGGCTTTGGATCTTAATAGGAGTTTGGGGAAAATCGGAGTTTATTGGAAGATCATTTAAGACCCAGTAGGAATTGTCAACTTTGCAGTGCTGTGCCTGGCACATAGCTACTCACTAAATGACAGCAATTTCTGTGTTGTTGGATTATTCACTCGGTGAGTATTACTGAACCCTTACTCTGTGCCATGAGTTGGAAACCAACGGGGAAGTCAGTGATGGAAAAGACAACACGATCCCAGCCCTTTTTGAGTTCACAGACAAGTGGAGGAGATCAGCAATGACAAATGTGGGATAAGGGCTAAGGGAGAGTGAGCAGGGGGGAGGGGGTGCCACAGAGTTTGTGAAAAGAACTGGATCTTCGGCAAGAAGTCTGGCAAGGCTCCCAGAGAGAGCCCTGCCCAAGGTAGGCACTCAGGTCCAGTTTGGGTTGGGAGTGTGATTGCATGCATTTCCAAAAATTTCATTTCGGTTTTGTAAAAACTTAAACGAGAATCCCCTCATGCTGATTCACACACCACCTCATCCTTTTTTTAATTTTTACCCATCGCATGAATGTATATTTTATGCAATGATAAAAACAGGCAATTTGCATGTTAGGATTAGTATGAAAGACAATTTTAGTAGGAAGTTTTGCATAAATAAGGAAGTTTATTCATGTTTGAACAAGATTTTTACTAAGTTGTTAGCAATTTGGAACATCTCACTGTATATTTAAATAGGTTTCTTATTTAAATCAAACTCCTGGAAGAGAGGTATTCACAGGTAAGCAACACCGTCCTGCTTTGAATTGGACTGTAACAGCCAAGGTCCCAACACAAATTCTGTACCATCTCTGACCTAGTGACTTGACTTGGAAATGGAGTTAAGTCCCACAGGTAAAATAATCTGGAGCAAGAATGCTGTAATTCCCTACAGACCAAGGAGATACCCTTGGAAAAATTTAGCAAATCGAAATATTTAGACTTAAGAATTTAGGTACTTTTTTTTTTTAAAACACCAGTCTGCATTTGGGTTTATCCCAATTGTTAATCCATTTAATTATTTAACTCTATAAAGATGGTGTATTAAAAAAAGGTCCAAAAAAACCAAGAGAATTTTGACATATAAGACAATCCTGAAAACAAATAGCTGATAAACAAACAAACAAGCAAAAAACACTTTTTTAACTAAAACTTTTGGGAAGATGGTTCTATCTGCCTAAGGTAACTTCTAATTTTCTTTCTAATTTTTTTCCTCAGTGTCTCCCTAGTAAGTTCTCTGCCCATGTTCTTCTGGAAGGATACTAATCCCAAATGTTCCTAACTCCTTTGTTAAAGATCTTAAAGTCTTTTTAAAAATTTCATAGCACTCCACTTGGAAATGAGGTGGATGCTTAGTATCTCTTAACCCAGTATGATTCAGAGCTGTGCATACAGGTCATGAGAGCTAGCACTGAAGCGTTGGTGATTGCCACCCAGTGTTGAGGTCCACTACTTTCCTAAGGACATTTCATCTGGATTGAAGCACGCAAGATGTCTGTGACCCGTGTTTATAATTTGCCCAGTAGCTTTGAGATTGTTTTATTAGGATTTCAGACTTTGAGGTCTCTCTTTAAGGACACCAAGAAATCAAAATGGAACAGGTAGAAGGATTGGCATAACATGATCTCTCGGATCATCAGTTCAGATGAAGTGTCTGGAAATGAAAGATGACGGTGCCGTGCTTTAGGTTTCCAGAATAGGAACCTGCTTGTTTTTAAGTAAGCTGGGTCAGTTGTGAACTTTCTGACCAAAATTTATAGGGAGTAGTAGGACTGGGGGGAGCATTCTCTCTCTCTCCCTCCCTCTGCTGAAGGAGAAGACAGTGTTGTGGAAGGTGTATCCGGGTCTTTAGCTGTCTGTTTAATACATCTGAAATACCTGGCCGGTTGGCTATGAGATGGCTGAAGGCATAGAATTTTGGTCTTAAAATTTTTGAAGTAAATTTTAAAGCTGAAACGTAAGACATTTTGGCTTTGTGGAATTTAAATTGATAGTGTCTTGTTCCCATAGATATTTTGCTGAAAATATGCACTGCCTAATCCAGGCTTTAAAAAGAAATGGTTTACATCTATATGTCACTGAAAGTAGGGGACAGTTTTAATCAGATTACAGGGTTGACTTTGGTGTATGTTGTTGTAATGGTGACGTGTAACTAATTACATAGCAACTTTTTACTGTTTTGCATTTCAAAGTCCTAGGTACAAAGATCCCCGGTTACTGATAATTTCATTTTACTGATAATTTAAATGGGATTTTGCATCTTTTCATTTAACACTGCTACTTTTGAAACCATATGTAGTTACCAGTTTCGGGGAGGAAGAGAATAGTTCTGGTCCTTGTAGTTTAATAATAATATTGATAAATATCTTTTTCTTCGTTCTTAATAAATCATTTTTACTTTCTTGATTTTGACTCCTTTTGTTTCTCTTCGATATCTGACATATAGAATCAAATTAATGCTCATCCCTTATTTTTATGCCGCTTTTGTATTATTAGTATTAGTATTTGTATTGTATTATTAGTAAGACAAATACAGAGTTATACTTTATGGGAAACATTTAATGCCATTTTCTTAATTGTTGTGGTCTTTTTGTGTGTGTGTGTGTTTGTGTAGCTTGCACCTTCTCTTCCTTTACAAGAAGATTTTGTTTATCACTGGAAGGCAATTACCCATTACTACATAGAGACTTCGGGTAAGAAACAAAGCTAATGTTAATTGAACACAATTTATGAAATACTAAAATCTATTGCAGATTAGTTTTCAAAGTTATTTTATATTTAAATTTATAAACAAGTTATTTTACTTTTAATTTCTTTTTTAGATTCATTTTAAAAACGTTATCTGTTGAGCACCTGCTATGTGCAGGCAGTGTTCCAGGCACTGGGCGATAGAAGAGTAAATCAGACCAAATCCCTGTCCTAATAGAGCTTACATCTTGACAACAGAGAAGCGAGCACTAAATGGACACATCCACATAGTGTGTCAGATGGCAGGTGCTAAGGGGGAAATGAGGCAGGCTAAGGGGATAGAAGCGCACACATGAGGAGAAGGGGGGCAGTTGGCTATTGTAAGTTAGAGAAAGCCTCATGGCCGGAGCAGACTTCTCAGTTGGAATCTGAAGGAAAGAGGAAGCAAGCCTGGGGGGTTGGTTTCAGGAAGAGGACGTAGCGCAGAAGCCCTGGGGCTGGAGCGTCCAGCATGCTTGGCATATTCTAGAAATGCAAGGAAGCCGGTTTGGCTAGAGGAATGTAAACAAGGAGAAAAGTGTGAGGAGGTGACATCAGATGGGAGCTGGGTGCAGTCACAGAGGGCCTTGTAGGCTATCATGAGGGCTTTGGCTCTTACTCTGAGGTGGGAAGCCATAGCAGCCTGTAACGTTATCTGTTTTAAAGGGACCACTTTAGCTTCTGTGAGAAAAAAATTAGATTGGAAGAACGCAGAGGTGAAGCTGTAAACTGTTAGGGGACTATTGCAGTGGTCCAAGCAATGATGGTGGCTCAAACCAGAGTGGAGCTGGTTAGATGAGATTATATTCTAGGTGTATTTTGCAGAAAGCTTTGTTGACAGATTGGATGTTGGGTGTGAGAGACTGAGTCGAGGAAACTCCAAAGTTTTGGACTTAGGCAGTTAGAAAATAGCAAGGCCACTTACCAGGACAGGGAGGCTGCAGGAGGAACAGGTTTATAAGAGTATTCTGGGCATGTTAAATTTGAGATGCCAACTAAAATGTCCAATTGGATGTGGCGAGGAGACAGCTGGAAATAGGAATCTGGAATTTAAGGTGGAGTTCTAAACCAGTGATGTGAAATTGCAGTCATCGTATGTAAGTAGGATTTAAAGCTGTGAGACTAGATGAGATGTTCTAGGGAGTGAGGATGAATGGAAGAGGGTTGTTCAGAAATGGAGCCCTTGGGCCCAATGTTCAGAAACTGGGATGATGAAAACAATAGCAAAGGAAACCACTTTTGCTAGTGGGGTAGAAGACAGCCAAGAGAGAATGGTGTCCCAGAAGCTAGAGGAAGAGGACAGAGAGGGGTTCATTGTGTCCAATGATGCTGATGTCAGGTTAATACTGAGAAAGGATCTTTGGACTTAGCCACAAGGAGCTCAGTAGTGGACTTGGTAAGAACCATTTTAATGGCAAGAAGAGAGAGGATACCTGATCATAGTACATTTAAGAGAAAATGGGCAGAGAACATGTATGGACAGTGCATATGGGCTGCTCTCTTATGTTAGTGGAAAGGGGAGCTGAGAAGTGGAGCATTAAATGCCAGGGAGAGATGTGGCTTCAAGAGAGGGTTTTATTTTATGTAGGTATATATGTGTGTATGTGTGCATGCATCTATTTATTTAATCTCTACACCCAACATGGGGCTTGGACTCAACAACCCTAGATCAAGAGTCATACGGTCTTATTCCTGAGTGAGTCAGGTGCTCCTCAAGAGAGGGCTTTACTTTCTTTCTTTCTTTCTTTTTTTTTAAATGGAAGATATTTCAGTTTGAACTTTGAAGGAATGATCCAGTAGAGAGGGAAAGGTGGACCATTGTTAGCTACGACCATTTCTGAGCAATGCCCCTAAACAGGCGGGGCGGTGGAGTGGAGTGCACAAGTTAGGGCTTAGCCTTGATAGGCAGGTAGATAGTCCATCCATCAAAATAAGGTGTGGAAAGCAGAGCCCAGATGAAGAAGGAGGGTAGATGTGGTCTACAGAGCCTTGAAGAGTTCCGGCTTTCTCAGTGAGTTAGAAGGATGGAGAGTAAGGGAGATGGGAAATAAATTAGGTCAAAGGTTGACAAACTTTCTGTAAAGGGCCAGATAGTAAATATTTTAGTCTCTGTGGGTCCTTTGGCCTCCATTGCAACTGCTCAGTTCTGTTGTGCCAAGGCAGCCATCAACAGCATGTGAAGAATTGTGGTCCTTTGTTCCAATACAGCGTATGGATGTTGAGGGTGGTCTGGCTGCGACATCTGTCATCCCATTGATTGTCAGGGTTGATTCGGCTGATCTGGCTGGCTAGGCGGGAGTCCCCTTCCTCCCTCAGCGCTCCACGTGCATCCCTCCCGCAGCCGTGTGCTTGGTCAAAGAAGACGGCCTTCCCCGATAGAGGAGAGGACCGTTCTGCGGTCAAGGCTATACAAGTAGCTGCGCTCCCGGCCAGAGCCTCCAAACGAGCTGTCACGGTCCAACACAGCATAAACAGGTGGCAAGGCTGGATTTGCCCCATAGGCCCAAGTCTGGCCCCTCCCGAAACAGAATATTCAGGCAGTCTGTCTGGTTGAGGAAGCCGAGGGGTTTGTAGGTGATAATTCCATAAAAGAAAAATTTCTTTATAGTTGTATAATAAGTAAAGATAAGACACAAAAAATGTGTATACCTTTCCATGTAAAACATAATTTCCACCTTCACTTGGAAATTTAGACAGCAGATCTGTGGGAAAGTTTTTTGATAGGAGCTGCCTTTTCCAAATGACTGGTCCTTAGCCCTTGCGAGTTTTTCACTCGTCCATAGCTTTAAGGAAATGCTTTAAAGGAAAGGCTTTTAAGTTCTTCTTTAAATGATTTTTTTGCAGGTTAGTAGAAATAAGTAAGTGCATTCTAATAAAGTATGGGGTGAATGTATGTGTATGTGTCAGGCACAGAGAACGAAGAAGGGAGAAAGAGAAGAAGGTAGAGACCGTAATGTGGGTTTTCCAGGATGAGCAGGAAGTGCCGGACGGAGAAGGAGGACCAAGGCTTTTCCGGTAGAAGGACCGGCATATGCGGGACCTGCGGCAGCTTAGGAGTGAAGGGGGTGGGCGGAAGAAACTCTGCCTCGTCTTCCAGGGAGCTAGGATTTTAATCCTTTCAAGTCACATTTACAATTCATTTGTCTCTCAATTTACAAAGCCTTTCTGGTCATTTTTCTCCATTGATAACTGTAATCAGACCATGCTTGAATATTCATTCTTTCCTGGAATGTTTATAAAAGTCTGCAATGAAAGGGGGAAAAATTTAAAAAAAAACCCACAAATTTCAAATAAATGTACAAATTATCTTCTGTTAGTGACTGGCTACTCATTTTAGAATACAAAATGAAACATTGAAAGTTAACATTTCTTGAATTCTTACTATGTATGAAGACACTGAGCTTTACACACATGGTTTCATTGAAATCACACAACACTTACCAGTGATGATTAGCCCCATTTTACAGGTAGGCGGTGTCTGAGGCTAAAATAGTTTGCCCCGGTCATCCGGTGACAAGTGACAGAACCAAGAGTTGAATGCAAGTTATCTAACTGCAGGGCCCTGTGCTTTTAATACCTGCCACATCGTGTATCAAATTTGGTGCATGTGTCATCCTTGGAAACAAGGCTGACCCTTGTGTTTCCATTCTTTTCTTTATAGGGTTAGTGTTATGGTTGACCCTATGTGTACATACATACATGTGCACATGTACAGGCAAAGCAACACATCAAATATATAGCTTCCTAGAATTGTGTGGCACATACTGTGGACGTACTCAGGAAATGACAATAGAGACATAGATAAGAACTTGGCACTGCCAAGTATATTTTGTATTTAAACATTCTGTAAAACTTCACATTTTATTAAGAGCAATTTAGCCTTCGTACAATAAGGACAGGTTGATAAAATCATGTGATCTTTAACTCCAATTGTGAACTCAAAGAAGTATTGATGAATTTTTATCTTAAAAAATCAATAGTACTTAATAAGAATTCTCCTAAGAAGAAGTTTTGGCTTTGGGAATAGCTGTTTGTTCATGAGAGATGCCAGAAACTTTTCTTTGGGCTCCTCTATGCTTTCACAGTTGGAGATGAGTTATGGGCCATAAGTGTCTGACTTCCCAGTGTTTACAGTGTTAATTCGGTAGCAGTCAAAAACAGAACCTGCCCTTTCTACGTACCCTACCTGATTCAGCTTAATGTTTAAAGCCAGTCTGTTTCTATATAAAGAGATTTAAAATTCAAATATAGAACTTCAGATCTTCTGAACTAGCTATTTGAAAAAAAAAAATGTTTTTAATTGTTAAGTATATACAAAATTTTGATGTTATGTGTATTTTTCTTGATCATATTCCCATTTCTGTATTATTGGCTCTCATTTTGAATTATCATGCATGGATATATTTCAGAATATCGATTCCATTTTTGAGTAAGAAGATGGCGAAAAGAATCACCTGAATCCTGGCAAGGATAATTATATACCATGAATATAGATTTCACATAAGTGTGTAGTTCAGATTTTTCTCAGTTTGAATTCTAATAGAGAAATACCGAGGGCATTTTAGGTACAAATAGGCAGTTTTAAATTGTTTGAATGTTTGATGATTTTTCTTTATTATTATTTAGATGATAAAGCCCCAGTGACAGATACAAATATTCCCTCTCATCTGGACCAGATGTTAGGTATTTTGCTACAAGAAGAACGAGAGCGAGAGTTCGGAGTGACAGGGCCGTGTATGGAATATTTGCTCCATCACAAGATCTTGGAAACATTATATACCTTAGGAAAAGCTGACGTAAGTTCCTCACCCTCATGTTCTTGGGCAGGTAATACGTGCATTAATGGCTTAGAGGTAAAGAAGCTGCCGAGTGCTAAATTTAATTATAGAGGTATGTGTCAAGCATGGTGGGATTCAAGTCAGGCTTGTGAAGGACAGAGAATGTTCAGCCTGCACGAATGGGACTATCCAGAGAGCTAGTAAAGCCCCCTAATGCTGTAGCCACAACTGGTACTCGGGCTCCTGAGAATTACAGTGTAAACGTTTATGAAAATACGCTCGAATATGTGTACTCAGAGTCGGAGGACACAAGAAGGAGCCCAGTGTAAATTGGGTTAGGAAAATAGGACTTAATTTTCATAATCCTGAAAGAGAGTGTAACGGATGCTCTGACGGCTGCCTCCACCGATGAGGGCAGTCACGTTAAGTTTTAGACCTCATGAATCTCCGCAAGCTGGTATTTATGATATAAATAATGTTCTATAGCAGGAAACTGTAAGGCTACATACAGAGGCAAGTTTCGAAGCCTGCTGGGGGTGTGAGGAAAAGGGAAGAACTTGGGCTCGCGGTTGGGAGGCCTGGCTTTGTCACTAAGACACTCCGGCCTTCAAAGTCCCTTTGGTTAACCTCCTTTCTCTTTAAAAATCAAACAGGTGATCACGAAGGTCTCCCCCAAGTCTCAAAATCTGTGCTTTTGTCCTGTGAATTTCTCCAATATATGTGAAAATCAAACTGGAAAAAGAATCAACTTGTTTAAACACCAAAGAGAGTTATCAATAATGGTATTACAGAAAGTTTCCTTTTAACTAAGTCTGTAATACTCCCAGTTCATTTTAAGTTAAATTCTTGCAGTTTTATTTTTGAGGCAGGATGTCCACTCTGCTGTGCGGAGAGAGCGATGGTACAACACTGAGTTGAATATAGATTAATTGATTTTTGAGCAGATGTCAATAATTGTAGAGCTAATAAATTAACTTTGATACCAATGATTGTAAATATTAGGGTTTATCTGAATAATGTAAAGTATTTGCTATCTAAAAAAAATCATTGTGCATAAGATTATCGTTTATACCATTTCCAGATAGCTTGTCTATGATCATGCTATGGAAATGCTCATTTTGTGACTATATTTTAATTGCAAGGCGGTAGAAGCAGGTTGGTTAGTCACAGAACATGTAATCTTGTTGGTTTGTGCTCTCTTAACACACAGTGTAAGCAGTCATCACGCTTACCTAGTTACCAGCAAAGATTTAAAGCAGCTGGCATGTTATAAAAACTTCTTTATTAAATATTCATTGTTGATAATAATCATAATATAAATAATTTTGCATCTAATGCAAAACAGCATTGTTAGAGTAAATCACAGTATTTTATACCAGAGGATTCCCTTTACTGACATAAACATGTTTGAAGGCTTTGTTTACTCCTACATCTCTGGGATGGAAAGTTATTAGTGGCCTGTTATGAGTGTAAATAACAAGAGTCTGCCTTGCTTTAGCCATAGTTAACCATAATAGTTTGAGGTTACCCTAGCATTTGGAAGCAAACAGGTTGGTGTTGCCCGAACCAGACTCTGACTGCAGCAGCGTGTTGTTGCGTGCTGTCTGTCATCATATCGGCCTGCGGTTCCACTGGCTGTACTACAACACCAGGATGTGATGTGATTTTATTTCTAAAATACCAGTCATTAATATTTGATGGAGAATTTTATATTGAAAGACTTATTAGTTGGCTGGTTGCATTGACTGTGGGGGTGAAATAGATTCACATTCCTGTTCTTTAAGCTTTTGAGTAAGTGTGTTTGTGTTGTCTGTCCTCTCCTTATTTGTTTTTCTGTTCTTGTGTGCCCAGTGTCCTCCAGGAATGAAGCAGCAGGTTTTGGTGTTCTACACTAAACTCCTGGGGAGAATCCAGCAGCCGCTGCTTCCACACATTAATGTCCACAGGCCAGTGCAGGTATTTTGTTTCCCTTGCAAAACAGTATTTGGTTCCAGTTCTTTTCGTGTATAAATAATTCAATGTGATTTTTCTAAGGGGAAAAATAAGAAAGGAAATTTTTCCCAAAATAATGTGTAAATTAGCAAATACTTGAGCTTTTTTGTATGCATGACATTATATTAAGTGCTCTTTCTATATTTCTCTTAAAATTTTATACATTAGTTTTTCCTTTAACTTGTGGCTATGACTTCTCAAGGAGTTTATTGTGTGCTTATTAGTTTTCTAGGGTAATGTATTTGAAAAACTTACTCCTAGTAAATCTCTTTTGTTAGAGGTGCTGGTAAGTAGTGTTCTGTCTCAAAAATGAAAGATATTTGTATTATTTGAAAATTATAAATACTCTTAAGACAAACAGATGGCTATTTACATACTTATTAAAAGTAAGTAAGTTAAAAAATTTTTTAACTTCTTTAACAGAAATTAATTCGACTCTGTGGGGAAGTCCTTGCAACACCGACAGAAAATGAAGAAATCCAGTTTCTCTGTATCGTGTGTGCAAAGCTGAAACAAAATCCTTACTTGGTTAATTTTTTTCTGGAGGTATGGTACACTTCTTGTCAACCTTCGAAGTATGCTTTTATTAAAATTATTTGGAGAATTGAATTCTGTAAATAAATTCTGTAATTACAGAATTCTGTAAATTCTGTGAAAAGAAGGAATTAAATTTTGTGGGTGTCATATGGCTTGTTTCACTTCCTAGAATTATTCTTCATTGAAGACCACTGTTTTGTTTTAACCTGAAATCTTCTGAGGAAGACAGTTTTCAGAGAAAGTAGGTGAGCCGGATACCCAGGGCAGTGCAGGGCCTGGACGAATACAGAGTCAAGGCTTAGCAGGCCTGCAGCATGAAGGGGAAAGTCAGGGAGAGTGAAGTCATGGGAGCTTATCATCTGTGGTGTTTTCAGCCAAGTTTACTCAAATGTGGAGCGTGGGTAATCCGGCCCGAGGTTGGTAGGGATGGGGTGTGCGGATTTAGACGGCATGCACGAAATCGCGAGTTACCTGTCGAGCCCGGCGTAGCAATTGTGATCGCTGTGGTATTCTGTCCTGTTTTTTCTTAGCCAGTCCCTGGATCACACTTTATGTATTCCATCAATCAATATTTTGGGTTTTACTCCCAGTTTTAAATTAGAAAATACTTTGTGTACTTTCTTCTGTCACTCATTTGTTTTTTTCTGCAGTGAAGTCATTTAGGAATATAGTAGAAAAATTAATTTAGGGGGACACCTGGGCGGCTCGGTTGGTTAAGTGTCTGCCTTCAGCTCAGGTCATGATCGCAGGGTCTTGGGATCGAGCTCCATGTCAGGCTGTCTGCTCAGCCGTGACTCTGCTTCTTTCTCTCCCTTTGCTTCTCTGCCCATGTGTGCTCTCTCTCTCTCAAATAAATAAAATCTTTTAAAAAAGAAAGGAAGAAAGAAATTGATAGGTTTTTAAAAAAAATTTGTGTGTGTGTTTTTTTTTTTTTTAAGATTTTCTTTATTTATTTGACACAGAGAGATCACAGGCAGGCAGAGAGGCAGGCAGAGAGAGAGGAGGAAGCAGGCTCCCCGCTGAGCAGAGAACCCGATGGGGGGCTCGATCCCGGGACCCCAAGATCACGACCCGAGCCGAAGGCAGAGGCACAACCCACTGAGCCACCCAGGCGCCCCTTTTGTGTTTCTTTTTGTCTTGTGTCCCCTAGATTAGGTACAGGTGAGGTACAGTGCAATATCATGTTTTTGGCCTGTGGTTCTCTGAGCTTAACAAACCCTCAGTGCTGTAGCCGCCACTACCTCCAAGCGACCCAGCAGGTCCACCACCCTCCCGCAGGTCCCTTGTAGCCCTTCTCACTCCACCCCTGTCCTTAGCAATCACTGATGTGCTTCTGTTCTAGGTTTCTTTTCCATAGAAAGTCATAGAAATGTAATCAGCCTTAAAACCTTAAAAAAAAAAAGGAGGCTCCTGGGTGGCCCAGTCATGAAGCGTCTGCCTTCGGCTCAGGTTATGGGACCGAACCAGGACCCTGGGATCATGACCTGAGCTGAAGGCAGGTGCTTCCTGACTGAGCCACCCAGGAGCCTCCATTTTTTTTTTTTTTTTAAGGTTTTGATATAAATACATCCAAGTATTTCAATCTGGCTAAGTCTGAGATTTTTCCTCTCAAAGTTTGCTTTAGTTAAAAGTTTTCTTAGATAACCTAGTTACTTTCGATGCATGGATTTTTGTCCAAGCTTAAGCTTTAAGGACTTTCTCTCAGAATTCCTGAAACTCATTCAGAAGGACACAGCCATCGATCAGAAGCAGAGCAAATGCAGGGGTACACGTATGCTGATACCCGGTGAGATCGATGTGCTTTGTTCACCTGTCTTGAGAGAAACGTTTCCATTTAGACCTCACAACTCCAGACACCAGGCTTTAGAGCACATGCTTTTTCACCGCCTGAGGTGTAGGCAGCTCCGTTTTCTCAAGACTATTCATAAGGTTTTAATGTGGTGGTTACAGTCTCCCTGGCATTAGAGTTACTTATTTTCATTTTTCCTGCTGTTGTTTCATTTTCTCCTTCTGGTCAGTAAGAGCAGCAGTCCCTTGAGGACAGGGACTCGGTTTCATTAATCTTTGGGTTCCCACAGCTTCTCTAGTATCCAGTGTAATGTATAATAACTGCTTAATTAACACTCACCAAATGAATCTTCAGAGAAATGCAGCTATATTACTTGAAGTACAGAGAGGAATAAAAGTACTTTGCATTTCCCAGGCATGTATCCCCTGAAATTGAATCTCTCTTTTCATGGAAAGCAACTCCTATGTGCATCTATTACAGTTTAAGTGCCTGTGGTAAGTGGGTTAGGAACAGACTTGGCCCTAAAGGAGTTTACAGTCTGGTGACGAGGGTAAGATCAATATTCAGGCTGCAGTCTGAGGTAGAGAAGGTGACTGTCATAAGAAGGGTACAAAGTCATTGTGCCTTAAGTCTTCCTAGAATGAAGGGATTGCATCTGCTCTAGGTTGTTGAGAAAGACTTCATGGAAAGGTTGTCTTTGATTTGGTTCCTGACAGATGTTCAGATAAAAGTGGGTGAACATACATAGGATAATGAAAATATAGAAGGTTGTGGCGTGTTCATGAAACAGTATAATTAGAAAGGCCTGTCATAAGAAAAGGCCCCGGAGAGACAGACTAGGAAGGGTCAAAGCCTTTGAATGGAAGGATGAACAGTTTGAACATACTTGAAGTCACTGGGGAGCCACCGAAGATGCTTGAGCAGGGACGTTATTACATGATGGTGTCTGTACTTTAAGTGAAATTGGTGGCAGCATCTTGCACACTGGATTCCTTTGAGAGGAAAAAGGAAAGCAGAGGAAACTAGCTTGGAAGCTGAGGGAGTCACCCTGAAGAGAAGTAGCAAGGACTGTAAGTTGGAGGCAGTGGGACAGAATGAAGTGAATATATTCCAGAAACACCAGAGGTAGTCTTGTGTGGTCTTCTGTGATCTTGTTCAGGAAGCAAGAGAAAGGATGATGAGTGCTTGAATTTCTGAACCAGCAAGGCTGTTGCTAACAGAAAGAAGGGAGCCCCAAGGGAGCTTATGTTTGGGAAGATGGTCATTACGGTTCTGCTGTTCTGAGTCCTCCCGGTATCCTGATGGAGATAATCAACAGGCATTTGGTCTTGCAAATCTGTGATTTGGGAGAGAAGTCTGGGTTTAAGAGCGTTGGGGGTTATGTGTGTAAATGTGCTGTGGCTATCAGGAAGACCCCTAAAGGAAGGGAGCAGTTTCAGTGAGAACCAAAGCATTAGAGAAGGCAGCAGTTCCTCATCACGTAGGGAGCTTTGAAAATGCAGATCCCATCATGATGTTGTGTACCTGAAACCAGTATAACATTGTCAGCTACACTTCAGCAATGCAGGTAAATAAGTTAAAATGCGGATTCCTTAGCTCTACCTCCAGATGTTCTCATTCAGGTCTGGGTGGGGTCCTGGAATCTACATTTTTTCTCAGGCCTCACAGAAGACCATGACGCCAACAGTCTTGAGTCACACTTTGCGAAACACTGTTCGAAGAAGTGAATGCTATTCTAAGATTAGTCTTCCCTTTGCCATTCTGATCTGAGATACCATCTCCAACACTATTATTAGTATTTTAGATAGAATCAAGTGTTTACATTCATAAGGGCTGTGATATGCAACTGATTTTGTAGGAAATTGGGAAGTTGTTTGGAGTAGTTGTTTTAACATGTGCTGTGGGCTCAATTTCTCAAGAAGATTGGCCCAAACTATACCTTTAACTGTATTAAAAGTGATTTATAATACCTATAATATAACTTTGGAAATGGAACTTGGAATACATTCAGTACTGAATGTATCTCTGTGGTGGGTGAAACACGGTAATGGACCCCTGAGGAGAAGCTAGTTCATGATGACTTCTGACCTGTGTGTGTGATTTGATTTTTGCTCTTAGGTTCAAATGGAAAGCAAAATACTTTTCCCCGGAGACTAAAGTTACAATTCCTTTTTTTTTTTTTTTTAAGAGTTTATTTATTGGACAGAGAGAGCAAGAGAGAGCACACACAGGTGGGGGAAGAGAGAGGGAGAAGCAGACGCCCCACTGAGAAGGAAGCCCCATGTGGGGCTTGATCCCAGGATCCCAAGATCATGACCTGAGCCAAAGGCAGATGCCTAACCAACTGAGCCCCTCAGGCGCCCAACTTCGGTTAAAATTCTCTTTGTGTTTGTGTGTGTGTGTATTGGGGAGATGGGCCAACATTTCAAGTAAATTTCTCTCATCAAGAACATGAATAAAAGGGTCCTGAGACTACTGAGTTCTTTTTATAAAGCAGAGGGACAGGGAAAAGAGAAAAATCGTCTTAGAAAACTGATCTTAGAAGAATCAGCAGCGAGGCTATGTATTTTCAGTAGCCCAGGGATGAGAAGACAGTTAATTCCAATTGAAACCTCCTGAATCTTTTTTCCCCACTAGTATCAGTTGTTTTGAGCAATAGTCATATAGTTATCACTAATATTGTTCCTTGCTTATGGTCATGGTAAACCGTTTTGTCCTTAGTGCAGAGAGTGTTGTGACTGCCTGGGCGATTTTTAAAATACCCAGCTTGTTGACGTCTGAGTATTTTCTTTAGTCATAACACTTTTATCTGTTGCTACATTGGCTAGACATTGAACATTATAAGTCCTTTGACACATATCATACAGAACATGTGTTCTTTTTCAGAATAAGTTGAAATCCCTGGCTTCCAAAGGCACAGCAGATGTCATTTCAGAAGAGTCCTTGAAAGGTCAGGATTCCTTGTCAACAGACACGGGACAGTCCTGTCAGCCAGAGGAACTGTCTGGAGCCGCGGGCCTGGAGCCCCCAGAGTTCGAAGACGAGTCGCCTCAGCCGGCGGACGAGCTGTCCACCAGCTTGGATAACCTCGCTGTCGCCCCACTGCCGGAGGCCACGGTTGTTCGTCCAAACCAGGATTACAACCTAGTGAATTCCTTGTTGAATCTCACTAGAAGTCCTGTGAGTCTTCCTCGCGCGTCCCCACCCACTAACCTGATCACAGTTGGTGCATTTGAAATAGAAAAAAAAAAAAAGTCTATTGTTTTAGTGTAAAACATTCAATCTTTTTAAGGTGAATTTTTCCCAAGCCCCTTGACACACCTGTCATTCAAGAGTGGACGGGGTCTGTGTTTTCCCTCAGGACGGCCGGATCGCTGTGAAAGCCTGTGAGGGCTTGATGCTGTTAGTCAGCCTGCCGGAGCCCGCGGCGGCCAAGTGCCTGACGCAGAGCACGTGCTTGTGCGAGCTGCTGACCGACAGACTCGCCTCCCTGTACAAGGCCCTACCTCAGTCCGTGGACCCGTTAGATATTGAAACAGTGGAAGCAATTAACTGGGGGTAAGAGCCACTGCTTGTGTTTGCCCACAGAAACAGCTTCTTAGGCCTGGACTTGGAAATTCACTGCTGCTCTGCAGTGATAGAAATCTTCAGTTTTGGAAAATGTGACACGACCTGTGGTCCTTAAATGGGATTGTCGTCTGAGGCGCGTTTGAAATTTGTTACCAGTCCGAAGTGAATTGGTGTGGAACAGTCCAGCCGTTACGTAGTTAAGCTATTTTTCCATAATAGTGAATAATTAGGACCTTAAATACATTAAAACCAACAACTTTGATTTTTTTGTTTTAATTCCCGAAAGAAGGAACATCCTTTCGTAAATATGCCTCTTGGGCAGTCTTATGCTTCGTGGCCCGTGTCTCCAACCTTAGTCTTTCACCCTCTCTACCCATCCGTCGGGGCTTCCCCTGATTCTCACAGGAAAATGTGATTATCACAGAACATTTATAAGTATATAAGCAGCATGAGGAAAAGTACCCCAAGTCCCATCATCTATAAGCTGCCTAATGTTTTAGTATAATAATAAAAACAGTTGCAGTTTTTCTGTGTATTTTTAACTCTTCCTGGGTTTTTACTAGTCTTTTTCCACCTGATATTCTGCCAGTATCTCTAGTAGGGCAGACCCCCTGGTTAGCTTTACTGCTGTCCATGTTAAGGTGGGAAGAGAAGCAGACCCCTTAATTCTTTTTGCGCATCCTTCGTTACCTTTCCTTCCGTCCCAGCGGCTGGGCACCGCCCACACTTCCTTCCCACTCCTGGGTCAAGTTTATGGCAGGCGCGTGAGGAGCTGTCTGTGTGGTTTTTCCTCTGCAGTTACGTTCTGTGTTAGTCTCTCTCTTCCCACTCAGGGATTAAAAGTTATTTACAACTTTTATTTGAAAGGTTTCCTCTTATCCTTGGCTTTCTTTTATAAAACCTGCTTCTGGTGGTCATCCGGCTCTCTCCGGATGCATGTGTGTTACTGCACGAGCTCGTTCACGGGCCTTCCTTGTTCCAGATGTGCTGAACTGGGTTAACGCGTTGGGATAACTCTGGGCTAAGCATTTCTTCTACCTCCTACAGCTTGGACTCCTATAGTCACAAAGAAGATGCTTCAGCGTTTCCAGGAAAACGAGCCTTAATTTCATTTCTTTCCTGGTTTGATTATTGTGATCAACTCATAAAGGAAGCACAGAAGGTTTGATTTTTTTTTTGTTGTTATTTATTGATAATTTTAAAATGTGTCTATTAAGTAAAATTTCCTCAGTTTATGTCTCCAAAAATATCTTAAGTGTCTTAGGATAGCACAGTCAGTAAAATAAATACAATCAAATAAAACAAAAAAAACCCCTGGGTATATACGTGTGTGTGTGTGTGTGTGTGTGTGTGTGTGTGTGTGTGTGTGTGTTACAGCTCTGGAATAAATCACAGTTCAAGTTCTGCCCTTATATTTCTTTAAGTATCACAATAGGAAGCTCCATAAGGTGATGCTGGCTTCCCTCCATTTCTCCTCTTTGAGGAGATGTTAATGCCATAAGGGGGTTGGGATAATATTTTTTGTCCCTGTTCGTCTTGTTCTTGGACATTTAGATAAAGTGTTGAGGATGGAGTAGCTCGCATCTAATCTAGGTTTACATGCCATCAACAAGATGGCCAATAGGCAAGTTTGTTTCTCCACATTAATTCAAATGGAGAGTGGAATTGGCTTACCAATATTACAAATTAATCGTCTTTTCCATTAAAAAGAAAGGAAAAGATAATGTTACTCCTTCTGTATTCTAGACCGCTGCTGTTGCTCTGGCCAAAGCTGTTCATGAAAGATTTTTTGTCGGAGTTATGGAACCTCAGTTGATGCAAACGTGAGTAGCCTTTTTCTTAAAAAACAAAAAATGGTTGGGCGGGGGGGCACCTGGGTGGCTCAGTGGGTTAAAGCCTCTGCCTTCGGCTTGGGTCATGATCCCAGGGTCCTGGGATGGAGCCCCGCATCAGGCTCTCTGCTCAGTGGGGAGCCTGCTTCCTCCTCTCTCTCTGCCTGCCTCTCTGCCAACTTGTGATCTCTGTCAAATAAATAAATAAAATCTTTAAAAAACAAAACAAAACAAAACAAAAAATTTCTATTTCATATTCTGTGCCCCACTAATGACCTGTCTGTTATGCCCAGTTCTGAGATGGGTATCCTGACCTCGACTGCTCTGCTCCATCGCATTGTTCGGCAAGTAACCTCTGACGTTTTGCTTCAAGAAATGGTGTTTTTTTATCCTTGGAGAACAGAGGGAACCGGAAACTCTGGCAGATATTAGCAGACACCCTTTAAGACATAGGTTAATAGAACATTGTGATCACATATCTGATGAGGTAAGCGATGGAAGATTTAGAGTGGGACTTTGAAATATGGTTTTATGGTGTTTTGAGTATAGCTTCTTTTTTGATGTAGCTTTAAAAATCGAAAGCATGACTTACAGGATGGCAAGAAGAATTGTTTTTTCAGAGATGTTTTTCAGTTAGCCTTTATCACTTTGGTTTCAGATAAGCATAATGACATTAAGAATGTTTGAACATCTTTTACAAAAACCCAACGAACACATTCTTTACAACTTGGTCTTAAGAAATCTCGAAGAAAGAAATTATACCGAGTATAAGCCTGTGTGTCCAGAAGATAAAGATGTGGTGGAGAACGGATTGATAGCAGGAGCCGTGTAAGTTCCCACCCGGGCCTGCAAGCTTACCATTTCCCTACAGAAACTGTCGTCTCTCTCTCCTGCTTCTCTCCCTTATGCATGAACAAATGCCTCTAACAAGATTTTTGAGAATAAAATTTAGATGCCATGGTATCACCATCCCTTTAAACCACAAGTGGTATTCATTAAATGGAACAAAATCAATATATTCTTGAATTTGATGTTCGTATCAAATGTTTGTTTCCCTATAAAATGTAATTGTTTAATTCTTTTATTAGCAAAATCATGTAATGTTTTGTAAGAACGTGGCAGAGAATCTTCTGGTTTAGAAAATGTAATAAAATGTTGTCTTTTTATACATCATTAAATTGAACGTAGAGATCTAGAAGAAGACCCATTATTTACGGACATTTCGCCGGATAACACTCTGTCAAATCAAGAATGGCTTAGTTCTTCACCCCCTGCTACTCCAGACCACCCCAAAAACGATGGGAAAACGGAAGTCCATAAAATTGTAAATAGGTGAGTTGCCATATAAATGTGACTTCCATCTCTTTTGCTTGGTTTTATAACCTATAATAGCTCTGTTCTTAGATTGTTATGGAGACATACTGTAAATTCAATCTTCCCTTCTTTAAAGATTCTATCAGCTTTTTGTCATGTGTATGTAATAAGCCACAGCCTAGGGGCAATAATCCATATCAGAGCAGGAAAGCTCTACTTAACATAGAAACAGAAATGGATAACGGTGGTTAAATAAACCTTCAGATGGCCTTGCTTTTTTATTTACTTATTTAAAAATTTTTTTTGTTATGTTAGTCACCACACAGTACGTCATTAGTTTTCAGTGTGTTCCATGATTCATTGTTTCCGTATGACACCCAGTACTCCATGCAATATGTGCCTTCCTTAATACTCTTTTCTTAACATAAATAAACTTAAGTCGTTCCCAGTTGGAACAACATGGAGAATGTCCAGTTTGACAAATTGCAGTTCTTAGTCATGTACTCACGTATGCTAAGGGCCATTCCCTTTTGATACTTTGGTTTTACCTTTTTTTTTTTTTTTTAAGTGCCCCTTCTCTGGCGATGTTCTCTTTCTTCCTCCGCAGCGCTGTCACTGATGTGCCTGGTGCTGGCAGGTGACTTTAGAGAAATTGCATGTGGCTCAAGATGCAAAATTAGGGTGACTAAAAATCTTGTGTTCAGTTACCTAAGAGCCAGTTTCCTGACATTGGCGGATATCGTGGCAGTCTGTCACGGGGCTGGAATGTAAAAGATCATTTTAGGCTTACTTCTGTTTCAAGTGGAATGAGTGTTTATTAAATAAAACCTTTGAGATATGAAAGAGTAATCGATCCGTAAAACTGATTCAAGATTAAGTACTGAATTGTGTATTTCTGTTATTGACCATGGCTTTTCCTATCTAAGTTTTCTCTGTCTGGTACCCGATGAAGCAAAATCGTCCTACCATGTCGAGGGCACTGGATATGACACCTACCTCCGAGATGCTCACAGGCAGGTAAGTGAAGTAGTTAATTTTTGGAAATGAACTCTAATGAGGGCACATATACACTTGGTCCCATTGTGCACATCATTTCTCCAAAGGTTTCCCTCAGCAAGACCTGAACTCTCTCTTATCTACTTTAACTTTAGGCAGGTGACCTTACTTTGCCTTTTACTGACTGTCTCTTGTCTCAGAATTTCTTTATGCTTGCTCCCCTTTCCCTTGTCTCCCTCCCCACCTCTCCCCTTCCCCTGAACCTCCCTTAACCACCTCTCCCCTTCCCACCTCCCCCTTTCTTCCCACCTCTTCCCTTTCTTTCCTTTCTTTCTAAACTTTAAATTATATCTGCCCCCCATCCTTTTCCGTACTGATCCAAAACATAACTTCTCAACGATTCTGCCCACCGCCCACCCTTGATCCCAGTCCCCAGGCATTGCCCTGTCCCCTTCTCCATGTCTTTTCTCACTTGAACAGTTATGGACAAGTGCTGTGCCCCCTCACTCCCTGCCCCCCTCCTCCCTGGCCCCCTCAGCTTGCTACCTCCCTGATAGGACTCTGAAAGGTGTCCTCTGAAGTATTAACCTTCATGGCCTTCTCAAGGTCTACTTTTCCTCTCTCTAGCATTTTACAGAATTCCCAATTTTAAAAATGTCTCAAGTCAGAAAAACGCACATTCAATTTTCATTTAATCCTTGAGATTGCAGTGTAGTGTTCTATACAATTAATTTGCATGTGCCTGTAGCAGGAATGTAAGTCCAGATGACTGCATGAGTGACCGGAGCTATTCTGTAGCTAGTGCCTTCAGGGACAAGAAAGTGAAAGCAAGACAAGTGGTACCAATCTCAAGATTGATTTTTAAGCTGCATTTATTCTTTCTGTAAAGTTTCATTTCCATTTTCCGCAAGTGCAGTTATTATGGGTTGTTTCAGAAATATTAGAAGATCAACAAGAGGGATATAAAAATGTTTACACTACTGCTTTCTAGGTGAGAATTTCAGTCATGTTAATGGGAAAATGCTTTATTGAATATTGGGGTGTGGTTTAGAATAGAAAACTGTCTGCTGAAAGCCAAATCATTTAAAACTCAACGAAATACTAAAGAAGCTGGCTTTTTGATTGCTTTAAGTATGTTTTTCTTTTAAGAGTTGAAGTAGTTAGTATTTCATGGTGAGAATGTGATTTAATTTCACGTAATTTCCAAACTAGAGAGGTCAGAGTAATGTCGCTTTGTTGAATAAGGGGAATCTGAAAAGGGCACAGAAAACTGTGCTCTAAATGTTTAAACTCAGGTAAATTAAATATTGGGGAAGACTTTTCAAATTTATTCTTATTATGTGAGGTCCTGTGCTTATCAAAGTCCATGTTGTTTACCCCTGTGGTAAACTGTATAGTGAAGGACTAGTTTCTTACTAATTCCAGTCTGTCAACAGACCAACAGTTGGGTAAAGTATAATAAAAATGAATTATTAGAAAGATTAAAAAAAAAACACAACAAAATATCAGCCCTGATTATTTTATTAGGTTCAACAGACATAAAATTTGCTCCGTTAAGTGCCGTAAAGGTTCCACATGCTGACTCTCAGTGTGGTGCTCCGCTCACTGGAGGGTAGCAAACCATCCGCAGAGCGCGCCGCGCAGCATGGCTTTGTGCCCTGTGCTGGAGGAGAGCCAAGCCCGCCTTCCCAACGACGTGCATGTCTTCATCTCTGTGCATGTAACGTTTTCAAGTAGATTTGAAAATGTGGCTAGGGCTTACTGTGATACAAATAAGGGGAGTTAAATTCCTCTGAAGGAAAGCACGTGCCTATTTTTACATCAGCGTATATTGGTACTAGAGCTTATAAGCTTACGGGGGCCCACGTTAGCCTGTTCCCTGTGTCCCTCCCCGCTCCACGGGCACACCCCCCCCCACCAGTGCATTCTTATATGCCTGTTAGAGGAAATCATTTCTGTTTGATCTCCATTTGTCTGGTTTGTTCTTAACGATGCAAATGCTTTTTCCCTAGTTCCGGGACTACTGCGCTATCTGCTTAAGATGGGAGTGCCTGGGTCTCCAAAGGCATTGGAAAAGTGCAATTTAGAAGCTACTTTCTTTGAAGGCCATTTCTTGAAAGTTTTATTTGACAGAATGGGAAGAATTCTTGATCAGGTAATAAGCTTTAAAATACTGATTTTCACATTATTTTGCTACCATTCACCATGGGTTCATCTCAAGTCTTAGTTTAGCTCTTTAATAAAATAGTTTTGTTTTCTTAGTTTTTCCGCTAGATGACTTTTTCATAAAGCTTGATTGCTGGCAAGTGGTGCATTTCTGACACATTGGTTATGTCTGAAATTTTTTTCAACCTGACGGCTGTTACAGAATCCTATATTTTACTTCTCATTTTAGAACATTGTCTTAATAACCTTCACACATTTTGGAGGTGAAGGTGATTAGAAGACTTTCCCTGTCATGATGTAGAAACCCTTTTCTTTTATTAGGACAGTCAGCACAGATACAAATTGAGTCAACCTTGTAAAGTTCAAGTCAGAGGACCTTAAATATCATTTCAAATGGAAACCTGAGTGCTCTGGTCTCCTTAAAATGACAGAACAATATTAGATGAATCTGCTTCAGACAAAGAACTTATGAATGATATTCATTTTCATAAGGGGGAGGTGAAATGAAAAAGGTAAATTTACTTATTCCCAAGTAGACCGAAAGCACCGTCAGCTGGTGTGTTGCTGTGTGTGTCCGGCTGTCAGGAGAAATGAAAGGAACGGATTACAGACCCTCCCTCCCTTTCTGCCTCCCTCCTGCCCTGTCTCCTTGACAGATGAACAGAGTGAGGACAGAGCTTTGCAATGTTTCACAGCCTGGGAGATACACTTGAAATAAAACCACCTGGCATAATACTTGTCTCCACATAGAAATTGACTTAACCAATGTGGAATTAATTTAAAATTGTATATTAAAGTACTTGTTCTTTTTTAGCATTTTAGTTAAATATTTATGTGAGCATAGGGAGTTCTAAAGGAAATTTACTCCCTAAGCAGGCTGTCTTCAATACCCAGAAAGCCAAATAAAGAAATTATAATTTAAGAAGTATTTCATGGGATTAGACTTCAGTCAGTACTGTTTCTGGTAGTAATCAGTAAAGAGATGGAGTAAGTCCTTTTTTCTTTTAACCTCTTAATAGCAAGTGCTGTGTTTCTCATTTTGGTCCATTGGTTGCGAAATCCAGCTCTTGTGGGCATTAGGCCGTAGCATTCGTATCCGTCCTATACATCGTGGCTGTGGAAGCCCCCTGGGTGGCGGGGTTCTTCAGTTCATTGTTCTTTGTGCTGGTTTGCTAAGCGTCCTTTGGATCTCAGGGATTTTTCCCTTTAGTTTGTGGAGTGCTCAGAATATCCCGAAATGCTTTAAAGCTCTTTTTATGTCAGCAGCTAGCACGTCACAGCACAGAGCTGATTCCCGCACGCTGTCCCAGCCGATCTTCTGTAACCCTGTCCTGCAGGCAGGACACGCTTCTGGTTGTGCTTTGTCAGTGAGGAATCCCTAGTCGCAGTTAACGCGACTTACTGCTAGTTCACTACAGGCCCCAAAACCTTTGGTCTTCAAACCCTTGATTTTCCAAGCCTTTTTTGGTAAGAACGTGATGTAGTCAGATCTCCGAGGTAGTCGGGAGTCCTGGTGTGCTAAGCGTGCTTGGTTTAGTTTCATTTTCTTTCTTTTCTAAATGTGTTTTGTTGAGGATGATGTTTGCTTGTATTTTCCTGGTAGAGAAATAGGGCCAGGGCAACCAGCCTGGAACTAAACATTCACTACAGATAATTAGTGAAGTAGCTAGATTCCTGTATGTATAATTGAGAAATTGTGATTCAAGTATTCATAATACTATTGTGTTGTCACAACGTTAAATTTTCTAAAATACCATATAACAGAAACCTTTAGTATCATTTGTGATGATTTTATAAAGCTAGTAAAATGCTGAGATCCCTAAGCAGAATGGAAAGACCACCAGGGAAATGGAGCGCGGCGGGTCCCGCTTCTTTCTGCTGGGGTTTGGGCAGCTGCGCCACTGTCACATTTTCTTCTCAGTAAGGTGAAGCTGATATTACTTGCTGTAACCTCCTACTTGATTTGCTTGTAAGAATTAAATGAAAAAAGCAATTTAAAAAATACTTCTAAAAAAGTACAGGAGTAAGGCAAATTTTATTGTCCTAAATTCAGGTTCATGTATTTAGTGTGAACTCAAAGGTGGACCAAGTCATTTGATAAGTCAGAAAAATCTGGTTAGCTTCATTCCAGGTGAATTCTGTTTGTAAAGTAGAAAATGAAGAGATCCAAATAATAGATAGAAACATTCACTGTTAACCCAGGAAAGGGTTATTTCGTATTTAAAGGAAAAAAGTCAACTCATTTTAAAGTTAATTACCATTATGAAGTAGAGACTGTTTCAGATATAGGACGATTTCTGTATAGCTGAGATTTGTTTCCATTTTCACATTAAAATATAATCTGAGTTAGCCTTAAACTTTTTAAACAACCAAGGACTTAGATTCTTGTTCAAATAAAATGAAAAAAACCAAAGTAATAGCCTATAAGGAAAATACAAAGTTTAAGTGGCAACTTATTACAGCCTTGCTGAAAGCCAAATTCTGTTGACTTATTTAAGTTCCTATAAATGACAGAATTCAGTGACCTGAAAATCTGACTACCAGAAATCAAGTTACGTACAAAACTGTACTAAAGTTACATTTTAAGTGATTTTGTTCACATCCTGGACCAAAAGCATTCTTCTTAAAGATTTTAAAAAATTGTCTCCTTCGTGCCTAAAATACAACTTTGTTTTTTGCTCTGAAGTGAGTCCTGGAGGCCGTTCTGTTGCACGTTGTCACCTGGCTGGAGGAATACGCCCTCCAGTTACCCTTTCGTAGGAATAGTGTCCCCTTTCATTCATGTGCTTGAGGCTCGACCATGATTAAGAGTGACTTAGGGATACTTTTTCTTCTTTCAGAAAATCCATGTTCATGAATCTCATGGTAAAAACAAACAAACAAATGGAAAACCCACTACAGGTGGGCTTGTAACACAGGACTTGTGGTTTCCCCATGCAACAGCACCTTTGCTGGCTTCTGGCACATGTGGTCTTCTGGCATTTGTGGTCTTCTGAATGCCAAATGTTCACTTCTTAACTGCTGTTCATCATATCAACGGTGGTTTTTTTTTTTTTTTTTTTTTTAAGATTGTTTGCATTTATTTGAGATCAAGCAAGAGAGAGAGAGAGCTGAGGGGCAGAGGGAAAGGGAGAAGCAGGCTCCCCCCTGAGCAAGGAGGCCAACATAGGGCTTGATCCCAGGACCCCAGGATCATGACCTGAGCCAAAGGGAGACTGAGCCACCCAGGCGCCCTATATATCAAGGGTTTAGCAGCTGCTCAGTGAAAAGAGTGAAGCAGGCAGAGTCTGTGGTTAACATTCATCTGTGTCAAATCCCTTTTTTCTGAATTTCTCTGAAATTCAGGCTCAGCACAGGTGCCTCACTCACCCCTAGCCCTCCCTCGGAAGTCAGTTTTGTCTTAGCCACTCAGTTTCCTTTGGCCGCGCAGAAGAAAACTGGAAGGAATGAGATTTCTGTTGCAAGTTCTAGGCATGGTAACAGCAGCTGTTTTTGTACAGTGCTTTTCCTTTGACTTTGATGTCTTCTCTAAACCATCTCCAAGCTGCTTTCTCTGTGGAGTAAACAGATTAAAAATAAAAAAACTAGAATTCAAATGAAATTGTGATACGACATACAAAAATTATAGGAGGAATTGTACCCAGATGTATAAGTGTTTTGGGATAATTAATGCTCTTGCAGTAAATGAGATGATCCTTATCTGTAATCACCATTTTGAACCTTTTTATTCGCTGTGAGGCATGTGATAGTCATTTCTATCCCCCAAACTCTCCTGCTGCTGAGAAGGTTCCGTGATGTATCTGACTTTATTTTACTGTGTACATGCTCTTGATAATTGGCAATAATTGAATAATCTAAGAGATGAAAAATACCTTTTCTAAAATTAGACTACCATATTTTTTTTAAAGATTTTATTTATTTATTTGACTGACAGAGATCGCAAGTAGGCAGAGAGGCAGGCAGAGAGAGAGAGGGAGAAGCAGGCTTCCTGCTGAGCAGAGAGCCTGACTCGGGGCTCCATCCCAGGACCCTGAGATCATGACCTGAGCCGAAGGCAGAGGCCCAACCCACTGAGCCACCCAGGCGCCCCTAGACTCCCATATATTTTATTAAGATTTTATTTATTTATTTGACAGAGAAAGAGAGACGCAGCGAGAGAGGGAACACAAGCAGGGGAAGTGGGAAAGGGAGAAGCAGGCTTCCCACTGAGCAGTGAGCCCGATGTAGGGCTGGATCCTAGGACCCTGTAATGACAACCCAAGCTGAAGGCAGACCCTTAGTTAAGCTTCTGAGCCACCCAGGTGCCCCAGGCTACCGCATTTTAAAAGATCTTTAATACCTCCCCTTCTATCTTTGGTCTTCTATTCGATATGTCCTATGTTGCTGTTATTGTTACATATGACACTTTCATGGGTTTTGGTGACTTTTTGAACACTTTGATTAATTAGAACAACCTGTGTAAAACAGAAACATTGTGACTATGTTATATATTTTCTTCTGTACGTCTATATGTATGCTGCTTTTTTTTCTCCTAAGTTTTAGCACTGTGAAATATGCACTTTGACTAATATGGTGAGAGCCAACTTAATTATCAGTGTTTACATTGTAGTAGAGCACGTGGAGGTAGGCATAAGATGGAATATTTTCCTTTGTTGAAAAGACAAATTGAAATGGTAAATGAAATGCTCAGGTATCTACGTTATAATTAATGTCAGATGTCTTTTTGTTTTTTACCTCTCCATAGCCATATGATGTAAATTTACAAGTCACCTCCGTGTTATCTAGACTTTCTCTCTTCCCTCATCCGCACATACATGAGTACCTTTTGGATCCTTATGTGAACCTTGCTTCTGGCTGTAGATCCCTCTTCTCTGTCATCGTCAGGGTGAGTGCTTGGTTTTGTTACATTCTCTAAGATTGACAAACCCTGTGATAAACATGTCCATTAACATTACTTACCATTGTATGTGCTTAGCGCTACGTAATGGGAAGCACTATTTATATACTGTCAAGAAGTCATCATTTTACTATGTGGAGAAAAAAAGAAAAATTCATTCTTTTAAATGGTAACTTTTATATTTAAGGAACGGGTGTGAGTCCTTTGCCAAAGATGGTTATGTGAATAGTGAAGGGTGACGCTCTTCATTTAGTAATAGGAAGTTGAGGTTTTTTGTTTTGTTTTGTCTTGTTTTGAATTCTGAGTCCCTGTGAGGTTGATTTCAGGAACGCAGTTCCTTTTGTCCCTGATGCAGGTTGTCGGAGACCTGATGGTCCGAATCCAGCGTATTCCAGACTTTACTCCCAAGCTTCTGTTAGTCAGAAAGCGATTGCTTGGCTTGGAACCTGAAGGCCCCATGTAAGCCAGTGTTTTACCTGTTTTTTTATCTAAAAAAATTCACCCAAACTTGATGAAATGTTAGTATCTCACATTGACTTATTGCTTGCTTTCCTTTTACCAGGATTGACCACATCACATTGCTGGAGGGCGTGATCGTGTTGGAAGAGTTCTGCAAGGAGCTGGCGGCAATCGCTTTTGTGAAATACCACGCTTCCTCCACACCGTAAACAGCCTCCTCCAAGTAACGTCGGGAGCGGAACTGTAGTCTACATTTCATCAAAAAGGACTCAGCTTCACCCAGCTGAGAGGATAAAAAGCCTTTTTAAATGAAGTACTGCTGTAAACTGGACAGGACCATTAAGAACCCATTGAGTGGACATTCTCAGTAATGTTGTATAATGTTTTCATTGGCTTTACCATAATGGTTCTATATGTCAGATTGCACATCCTTGAATCCAGGATACAATCAAAGGAACTTCAGGAAATAAGCATTTCTAATGCCTGTGTGAAAAGCTGCAAAATTTCCGATGTCATGACTTTGATGATATTTCTTTTATTTTAATATCCTTTTAGGTAGCAAGGCATTATGACATTCTCTGGGACTCAAATGCTTATATTCTTTTGGATTAATAAGTAGCAAAGAAAAAAAAAAACAAACTAATTTTATAACTTTTTAAGGTCAGAATTCTTATCAAACAAAATATGAAAAAAACTGTAAATGAGAAAAAATACAATTCAGAAACCATCAAATGAGTTAGTAGGAGATAAAAATGTGTAGAGCACCATTAACTTTCTTCAGCTTTTCTAAGAATAACGATTTAATATGATAAAGAAGTTCTTGATTAATATAATATATATTTTTTAAAGAAACATTCTTTTACTCTTTTGTGCACATAGCCATGTTAGTGATTGATTTTCACGTCTGGGTCCCAGTGTATTTAAACGGTGTCATTTTTGCAACAATGTTGAATTCGTGCTCTCCATTGGTAATGTTTGCTAAAATAGTATTTTTTTAAGCTAATGAACACATGTTGGGTTGAGAACCTTTTTTTTCTTCTATCTGTCCCTGTCTGAAAGTTGCTGTATAAAAATTGCTTTATAATTTGGTTTCTTATTGGAATACATGGTAGTGTCCAGGCGGATAACTCTTAGGCAGCAATCAAAATGCCAGTGGGCCTCCTCAGTGTTTACAGTTTGAATGTTTGTTTTCATTGTTCAGTCTTTTGTTTTAAATGATTCTAAAGAGATTTAAAAGAAAACCAGTCTGTCCTGTTTACACCTTAAGGAATTTGGGTGAATTGGGTCTGCATGAAGAACTGCCTGTTAGGTCGGCCAAGCCACCGTGCATGGCGAGCTTCTCCTGGATGCCTTGTGCGCATCGCTTTCCCTTCTGCCTTCGGTGATGTTGTCACTCAGATGTTGCTTTTAAGCTTCTCCTTCCTCTCCTCCTCTTCTTTCTGTTGAAATGTTAAGCAGCAGCACTTTGCGCCTTACCTTTCCATTGACTGATATTTTACTGGGGGGAGCGGATGATCGAACTTTCCAGCTTGGAAGGAACTGTCGCTGCTCCTGGTAAGAAGTTGTTTTGTGTAGCGTCTTCGCAGATGTACGTCATGTGGGACTTGCAGAGAAGCATGTTTTACACCTTCTGCTGATTTTGTGGTATTTGTTTTTCTGATTTATAGTTAGTTTTAGCTATCAGGACAAAAGAGCAAAAGGTGATGAATATTCTTGGCTCTGGAATGCTTCCCAATGTTAAGACTTAATCCAAGTCTTTGTTGGCTCAGTCTAAGCACACTTACTGAGCAGAACAAGGGAACAAGGGAAAAAACAAAAGTGGAAGATGGTTACATTTGTGTGTGATTTTCTTCAAATGATTTTTAATGGTGGGAAAGCATTGATTGTTCAGTGCTCGGTATTTATTGGTCAGCCCACGCAAGGACCACTGCAGCATTTCCATTTTAGACATAGTTGTTGTCTACTTTGATGTAGGTTTATTTAAAATAAGGCATTAGGAGATATTAGATATTTCTTAATGTTTTCGTAGTGCTCAATGGGTGTACGAGCAATATTACCTCTCAAGCCAAATACTATTTTATCCTTGAGTTCACAGTGGGACCTTGGAGCTAATACATGACACCAAGCTCTGAAAAGCTTTAACTTTTATATTTTTGTCTATGTATGCTGCTTCTTAAAACATAATTATTTTCCTAAGTTATTGTAATGATTTTTGATCTGTAGTCAGCTAAAGCTGAAAGTGTAAGTTGTTTCTCTTCTAAGTTTCTCTCTTTCTTTCTTCTAGCTGTTTAGTTCAGACAGACCTAGAGCCAGCACAAGTTCTCACAGTGAGTCGGATTTGTCAGTGAAACAACGTGCTATATTACTAGTCTTTTTCATACTGTCTTGTGAAAGCTAAATATTTGCATTACTCAGTGACTTCAGTGCACTGTGTTGGGTGGAAGGTACCACCTTCACAAATGATTGCCATAGCAAGTTCCAAGCTGAATTTTAGCCCTGCTTCACATCAGTATAAATAGGTATGCACATTTTTTTAACTTTCTAACAGTATAGTCTTTGACTTTATTTTTAGTAATGAGCCACATTCTTTACTTGATAGAACTCAGATTTGTCCTAAACCAATTATCATTGTAGTACTCACATTATAACTATGTAATGTTCTCATAATGTATCTGTCTGTGCAATATGGAAGCTATGAGAGGATTCATAGCCCTTTGGTTTAATTGTACATTATTTTGTGTGAACATGTATATATATATATATATATATGTATGTGTGTGTGTGTGTGTGTATATATATATATATATATATATATATATATATATGGACCAAAATCCTTAGCTTGCTTACACTGTTGCTAGTGTAAAAATTGTTACACTTAATTTTACGGGGCACAAATTATGGAATTACTTCATAATTCATGATGACATATTTCCATAAATTACTGCATTAATATACAGTTCCCATTTAATTATGAAGTTCACAGGTATTGACAGAAGTTGCAGTCATGTGCTGAAACCACAAATTATATGGCAGTTATATTTTGGGTTGTATAATTAATCAAAATATGCATGTCCTTGTGACACTTGATATGTTAAAACATGATAGATAATCATATTTCTGGGCCCTGTAAAATAGTGTTACTATAATACTCTGGCCTCCTGCCTTGTTTACATTAAACAAAGGATATTTGGTGAATTTTTCTATTGAGCATTGTGTAGGTTACTGACAGTATTACCAAGGCTGGAATTCTTGGGCCATCTGTGAAGAAAAACTCTTCGGATGGCGATTGTGTACCTACTATCTCTCCAAAAGGAGGTTGTGATTAAGTTCAACTTTTTGTGCTAATGATGCATGCAGGACTAAGAGGGATAATCAAAAAATAAATAATGTAATTTAAGCAAAGTGTCTTATATTTTTATAGAATTCTAACTGAAAACACTTTATTCACTGATATATCTAAAACAGTAATTCATCATGTACAACAGGATTTGGCACACACTGAGGCATCTGGCCGGCTCTGTGGGTGGAGCATGTGATTCTTGATCGAAGGTCGTGAGTTCAAGCCCCTGCATTGGGTATACAGCTCGCTTAAAAACAAGAAAAAAGTTTATGACACACAATCGTTCATGGGTCACTCCAGCATTGATTCCAGGAAGAGAACAAAAAGGAACAGAATCAGAATATTTGTGGAGGGGAATGTATAGCTTGGAAAATCCCCCTGAGCGAGCCTCTTTATATATCCTCCACTCCACTCCTTAATGGTAACATCCTTAAAGGAAGAAATGTTTACACAAGTCTTAGAAAAACAATTCATTGTAGGCATTATTGCTTAATATATTTGTAACGCATATAAAAATTGTCTTCTTCAACTGACACGTAAGACAATTAGACTCTAGGTTTATTCCATTCATGTGAATATTTGCCAAAGTGTCCTAATTGGAAACTGAAAGAAACACATAATATGTGGCATAGCCAGGGAGAGAAAAAACGTAATTATTAATCCCAGCTACCCAGGGTCTTTCCAGCCACTGTTACTCAAAAAAGTTTATGGACTTAAAAAGGAGAATAGGTTGAATGGATGTAGGGTAGGTAGGTTTAGGCACTGAGGAGTTGAAATTACCCTTCTTGCTTTGAGCTTCTATAAAAGAAAATTGTATTTGAGGGATGTATAATCAGATCCTGAGTCCAAAAACCTGGTTCAAACAAACGTGTTATCTGAAGGGAATTTAAAGAATTGACATAAAATTGTGAAAGTCAAAATTTTGTGAGTAAGTCTCAAGTAACTGTTATACCTCTCTCAAAATAAACAAACAAAAAATGAGCCAGCAGAAGCACTGCGTGACAGTTTGATGCCAAAGGATCCGTGGTTGGAAGAAATGGAATAGGTTTTAGTTGGTCTTAGCTATGAAAGTCGTTGCTCATGGGCCTAGCTCTTAGGAGACTGGCTTTCGTTTTGATTTGATCTATACCTGACTGTGCACATCAGGGACACCAATCGAAGCCTGTTTTGTGTACACTCACTGCTCGTGGTTTCTCACTTGCCTCAGAGGTTTTTCTGTGTTATAATAGCATTTCTAAACATGTCAAAAATGTGCCATCCAAAACAATAATTTGGTTATTCAACAAATATTGAGAACTTGTGATGAGCCGGTTTTTAAGGTGCTGGGAAAACAAGAAGCAATTTCTGGCCTCAAGAAGTCCCAGTCACAGGGGAGAAGTGTTCCGTGTGCTTACACAAATTCCAACCCACACTGATGAATGCTGTTAGTACCCAAGTGCTGGGAGAGCACAGGGAGAAAAGTAGTGTTAACCCCTGAACAACACCTGGGGGTTAGGGATGCTGATTCCCCCACCTTGAAGTCAAAAAACCTGCATATAACGTAACAAAAATTGTCAACAGATATTTTCTATGTTATGTGTATTATATATTGTATTCTCACAATAAAGTAAGCTAGAGAGAAGAAAGCGTTACTAAGAAAATCCTAAGGAGGGGTACCTGGGTGGCTCAGTGGGTTAAAGCCTCTGCCTTCGGCTCAGGTCATGATCTCAGAGTCCTGGGATCGAGTCCCGCATCGGGCTCTCTGCTCAGCAGGGAGCCTGCTTCCTCCTCTCTCTCTACCTGCCTCTCTGCCTACTTGTGACCTCTCTCTCTTTCTCTGTGAAATAAATAAAAAATCTTTTTAAAAAATCATAAGAGAAAGGACATTTTCAATACTGCACTATAGTCAAAAAGTCCATGTGTAAAGTGGACATGTACTGTTTAACCCTTTGTTGAAGGGTCGACCGTAGTGTCGGAAATCACCTAAAGGGAAAATCTACAACTCAAGTTTGACTGAATCACATTCTTACTTAGAACTAGAAATACACTGAATATTCTGAGAAGTCAGAACCATAAGGTCAAGTCAGCGAGAAATGGAACACGGTTCTGTATCCTGTTCACTTTACCACAGCTAACTGTTTTGCTTCACCTTCCTCATTCTGAGATTGGTATAAAGCTCCAGCCCAAACAATTGTGCTTTGGGGCCCATATTTTCTCAGTTGGTGAATAGTAATAAACTGCTCTGATTTAAATGACTCTTTCTAGAACTGTTACACAGAGAGAAGGTAAAAAGTCAACCGGAGTCTCTCAGTCCTGAAATTGAAGGCTGAGGTCAGGCTACAGAGCACGACAACCCCGGGGTCATACCTGCCAGGGAGCAAAATCAAGAGACCTGACGTGTTTCCCTTCCAACCCTCATATATCTGGAAGTAGCCTCAAAGAATTACTTGGTCTCCCAAGGGTAAATCAGGAATTGAAGGAAATACAGCTTACTTTCTAGTTTGATATTTTAATCTTATTTTTCAGTCTGATAGACTAGACAGTATATCAACCAACAGAAATTCTCTTTTTAAAAGGGAAAGGGAGGAGAGGAGATATTGGGGCAATAATTCTCTCTCTCTCTCTCTTTTTTAAGATTTTATTTATTTGAGGGGCGCCTGGGTGGCTCAGGTCATGATCTCAGAGTCCTGGGATCGAGTCCCGCATCGGGCTCTCTGCTCAGCAGGGAGCCTGCTTCCTCCTCTCTCTCTGCCTGCCTCTCTGCCTACTTGTGATCTCTGTCTGTCAAATAAACAAATAAAATCTTAAAAAAAAAAAGATTTTATTTATTTGAGAGAGAGAATGAGCAGGGGAGGAGCAGAGGGAGAGGGACAAGCAGACTCTACATTGAGCGCAAAGCCCGACGCGGGGCTCGATCCCACAACCCTGAGATCATGACCTGAGCCGAAATCAAGAGTCAGACGCTCAGCCTACTGAGCCACCCAGGTGCCCCCAATTCTCTTGACTCTTGATGACTAACCAAATCCTGACATGAAAGGAGGACCCAGTGGGACTGCCAGAAACTCAAGGCGCTACCATGGGTTACTCTGCTCTCATTTGAGGAGGTAAGGGAGAGGAACGAGAGAGGACGTCCATTGACACTGGTAGCTGTCAGCTTCCTAATGGTACTCGTGTTGTTAGGTGCATTCATTTGCATGGTGATCATTCTATTAGTTCTTAACAAAACGTTTAATTCCTATAATGTGCCAAGGGCTTCAGGGACAATATTCAGGGTAGTGAATCCAAACAAGCCAAGAACACATCCTGGGTCCAAAAGACCCTTGTTTTTCAAAACACAGTTTTTAGGTCGAGAACTATAATCGCAGGCTTGAGGAGCTGGATGTGGTTCAGGAAAAAAAAAAAAAAAAAAGAGCAGGTGACACGCCCAGCCCGTGAGAGTAGGGAAGACAAAGCAAAGGCATCTCCAAGTCTGTTACGGCCTCAGGCCTGTAATTTATGAGTAAGGAATCATAAAATCAATTTCACTGTAATGCAGACAGATGAGATGACATACAAATTCACTATAGTCTGGATGAAGTTATATTTCAAAGCCCTGAAGACGAGATTCATTTATGTAATAACACAAGAAATGTATTTCTCATACCCACTCACAAATGGAAGAGCATGTTGGGTTTTAATTGATTAGATTTCCCCAGAGAACCATGTACTGAAGATTTCGAGGGGGAAACAAATTAGCCATTCCTTAAACATTATTCCTCCATGTGTAAAATAGGCTTTCCTTCTTAAATCTCTTTATCCTGTTGCTCCTACCAACCATGTAGCAAGTCAAAGAGCATTTTATAGCTCTAAAATCTTTGTGGGCTGCTTCAATTATTAGTGTCCTACAGTCTTTATGTCCATTCTGTTTTAGCAATTATTAGACAATATATCATCTATTGATGATGAGCTTCCACAGAAATGGAAATTGAGTAGAAAACATGTACTTTTAAGCTATAAATTTTAACCCAATAGTCCATGTACCTTTGGACTCCTTGACAATACACAGGTTCCATTTTATAAAGATTTGCATTTTCCCTAAAACGATCCAAAGTGAGGCAGCTCCAAGTAAACCTTTCCCTGAAGACTCTGTTAGCAAGAACACATGACTTATTGGAAGTTGAGTTCAAAACCACATCCTAAAAATAATAAGAGCCATCAATGCAAATGTGTGTAGCAATTTCTGAGTGTTTTTCTTTGGAATTTGACATTAGAATAAAAAGAACTTTGCATGATTCTTAATGGTTGGAGTGTTTTCATGCATAACACATAATTGATATTCATTGAGTTGGGTATTTTGGAGAAAAGGCTGATACATATCTTGCCAAGTTGTTTTGCTCATTTATTATCGTTTTTATTTCACGAGAAGACAAGGGAAGTGCAATTAATTGACATGCATTTCACCATCAACAGCATTCTGAGGCTGTTGTGAAAAGTTCTTTGTCCTCATACAGTATGCCACGACTCTACTTTCTGATACAAGCACATTGGATTTTGATCTTTCCTCCAGTAAATTATATGATCACACATTCATAACTCCTTAGAGATCCTCACTAGTGGCCTTTTTTTGGTTAAGAACAGTGTTGGACAGATGTAAATGCTGAATTTTTCTGCTGGTGTCCGGGTTATATTTGGAAAAAGCGTGCAGGTTTCTCAGACTCTGCATTATATATATAAATACATATATTTATCGCTTCAGAAATCCCCACATTGCCACGGAAGCTGATCCCTGCCTCTTAACCGTGATTAAAAAAGAAGGTATTTCACAGGGGTAGGTAAGCCCTCCTCATTATTTCTGTTCATCAGACCACTGACGGCTAGAAGCTATTCCACGTAGACGGAGGCAGATCTCTGAGTTCCTGTTAGAACTTTCCAGAATGATCCTGCTTGAAGTGGAAAAATCTTTCTAGCTAGTCACATAAAACACTATAATCAAGTGTTATATTTGTCGATGTTGAGGTCTGAGGTCCAAAATAGACTGTTTGTCCTGGGATTATAATAACATCACCCATGAAGCTCAGCCAATGGTTACTAAAATCTTGCCTGGCTGCTGCAAGAGGAGGGAATTTCAAGTAAGTGCCCCCTTTGAGAGATTTGCTTTTTAGAGTAGAGGCTGATAAGGCAAGCTCTGTGTAGGTTATCAAGCTATTGTCCCTCAGTTCCAAATCTACTCTTCTGTGTTACGATGCTGTGCTGGGATCCCACAAATTAGATTTCTCCTTTCCAAGCTGGCTTTCTACTAGCTTTTGGCAGTAAGCGCTTCTACAGCGAGAAGGGGAAATAGGCGGAGGAACTTCTTTCTTTGAGTTTGCTTGCTGTTCCAGACATGTCACCTCAACACGGGGTTCAACCTCTGTATTCTTTAAGCTCCCCTGGAGGCAGCATGGCAGTGCCTTCCTTGGAGGCCCGAGCCTCAGCTTTTCAGAACCTTCCTCCACGCTACCAGGTCCGTAATCCCTGCATCTTCCCTTCACTGTCTTAGCCCTGGGATCCTGCTTTCTGGGTTAGTATTAATGGGTGAAGTCAGTGAATGATGCGTGTTCCTCATCTAGTGCCCCCCAACCTTACTACAACTAATTCCCATATTAAATTCCCCCCCACTGAAATGCCTGTGACACAGTTTCTGTCTTCTTGACAGGACCTATCTCAGTGGCTGTATATTCCATGACCAAACCCAGCCTAGGGAAAACAGTCGGCACAAGACATTCCCGGGATGCTGATGCTTCCCTTGTTGACAGTCTCTCTCAATACTTTAATGAAGACATTGCCACCTGGACCCCATCAGGGGATATGGTAGGGTATTCGTGCCACACATAAATCCACATCCTTATCTCCCTGGGTCTTTGGATTAGTTTTCTACATGAAACCAGGAAACTATGGCATCTCAAGTCACTGAATGTAGGCCACCAATGAGAATACATTTCATTGACTCAGAAGAGAAAACCCCTTGGGCCACTTCCAGCTGGGTGAACTAACACAACCAAGCCAAACTCAGGTAAGTACCTCCAAGTCCATGCATTTGACCTGACTGAATGTCCTACTTTATCTTTATTTGACTCTATTCCCAATAAAGTTATGCCCCACCTCTTTCAATACTGTCCTCTTTGGAAGCAAATGCATATCCTACAATTTTTTTTTTTTTTTTTAAGTAAACTCTACCCCAACGTGGAGCTGGAACTCACAACCCTGAAATCAAGAGTCACATGCTCACCCTACTGAGCCAGCCAGTGCCTTCACAGCCCACACTTAAGAAATAGGGTGTTAAATTCTATTTTCTCGAGGCCAGAACAGCTACATGAATTATTTGGAATTCTTCTCTAAGGAAAATTTGCACCCCCCCATTTATTTGTTCAATCATTTGTTAAATTTATGTATTTATTTTGAAAACTAGAGAGAGAGCATGCACGGGTTGGGGGAGGGGCAGAGGGAGAGACAGAGAATCCCAAGCAGACTCCACACCAAGTGCAGAAACTGATGTGGTGCCCAGTCTCAGGACCCGGAGATCGTGACCTGAGCCAAAACCAAGAGCTGGGACGCTTAACCGACTGAGCCGCCCAGGCACCTCCATTTGTTCAATCATTTATATCAATATCAACTCATGGATCTTTATCTTATGCTTTGAGTTATAATCCAATACTGCTTCATCGCTTTTGTTGCTCAAAGTATTCCAGTCTGGCCACTGGGAGCTCTTTCAATTGGCTCCTATGCCCCGTTGACATCCCCCATCGAGGAAAGGGTTTCTGTCTGTTTTTGAGCATGTCCTTACTTCCTGCAAGGTGTAAGAAATGTGTCCTTTATGCCACTCACAAATGGTAAGGAGCAAGGTGCTTCAAGCTCGACTCACCTATTTCCCGCCCCAATCCTGGAATCAGCAATTTCTTCAAGGAGCACCAGGCCCATTACAAAAATTGGGTTCTGTAGCATGCATTGAGTTGGCATGGCACGTCGGGTCCAAATGGACTAAGAAAGGCTGTTGAACTAAATGCATGGTATTATAAATCCCTTCCAACCTGAGCATTCTTAGGTCAGGAGAAAGGACGTTGCTACACGAACAGAACTGTTTAGAATGGGTGACACAGTGGGACAAGCAGTACAATGTATTCAGAGACAAGAGTGTCCATGTTCACACACAGAAACCTCCACAGTCACCAATATTATTAGCTGGAACATGGCCACACAGAAGACTTTAATTTCAGACTTGTGTTGTTTCCAAAGGAATCATATACAGACGGGATCAAAAGTTTTTCGAATACGGCTTTACACCTGTATCCCATTCCCTATGGTGCACTGTGAATTATTACTTTCTAGAAACCCTGTCATTAGTTTGTAACTAGAACAATTATATTACCCGATATCTTTTGTGTTAAAAATACTAAATTCCTAAGGATAATCATTCACAATCAACTACAACTTTTATGACCTTATTTTTGCATTTCTTCACTTCACAGCTTCTGGGAGACAACCTCGGCCTCTCTAGGCCACGGAGGCCTGTGTATTATGGATTTTCCGTTCTTCTGACAAAACTGGTTTGTTGCAATCTGTACAGATGAGAACACAATTACTGTAACCTAGGAAAACCCACATAGGCTTGTGTACTTGTGTTTGCTCTGCAAAGGGCAGCATTTATGTATCTTAAGCCGCATCTTGAAAGCTCTTCTGTCTCAGCAGCTCCCTTGCATTAAACATGAGACGCTAAGTGCTGTGGCCCCCGGGGAATTACAAGCCGCACTGGGCGCCCCGGGATGATCTCAGCTCCGGGGGCGGGTGGAGGGGTGGGGCGGGGGGGCGGGGTGGCCTGAGCTGAGGTTTGGGGCCAAGGCTGTGCGCACCACGGGGAGGAACACAGGTGTGGGTTTTGACTGCAGACAGAGCTGATTTTGATGTTTTTCTTTACTTAAAGGATTGATTGTTCTCCTTTACATCCTGTGAGGAGAGTGTGACATGCTGTGCGGACAGGCCTTGGATCTGCGAGGGAAGATAAAACGCCCCCCCCCTCTGCGGGGGCAGAAAAGAAACAGGAAGAAAGGATGTGGGAGAAGAAAGGAACATGAAAAGATCCAGAAGAAAGAAGGGAGCTCAAGGGGAACGGACTGCGGGAGGGCGCGGAGGAGACCCCGGCCCCCCATCCCCCCCAGCTCACCGGCGCTCCTCCTGGCCTGTGCTCTCTGCGGTGACTGCCTGGTTTCCCGGCCCTGCTTCGTCTTCCGAAGCTCGACCTTCTCTTCCCCCCTCGCCCCATCTCCACCTCATCTCCAGCCTTTCATTCCCCGCCAGCACAATCTTGGCATCATCCCGGACTCTGGGGCTTTTCCTCAAGGAGAACAGAAGGTCCTCGAGGGGTTCTGTGGGCTCGGCGTGCAGGTCCCTCCTAGTGTTGGTCCTGCTCTGACTTGAGGCACCGGCTGTAGCAGTCGGGCATTGGACTGTGCCTGTGATCTGCTGCCTCCCGCCCTCAACCTGGTAGTGCAATCTCAGTTTCATCCCTGCGCAGCTATGAAGCTTCGGGCACCTAATGCCGCCTCCCTGAGCCTCAGTGTCCTCCTCTGTACAATGGGAGTGGCACCTCTAGCTCAGAGGACTGTGGTGAGGACAAAGTGAGGCAGCAGTATTGGAGCACCATGTCTGGAACCCTCTACTGCTTCTCAAATTCCCCTGAGAGCCCCCAGGCCCATTGAGTCGTAACTGGTAGAATGGGCCTTCAGAAGCCTTCTGGACAAGCGTCCCAAGTGGCTCTGGTGTGCACTGAAGTTTTCTTCACACAGATTGGTCTTCCCCCACATGCTAGCTCCAGGGCCCAGGTGTGCTCACTGGCCCATCGTCCCTGTCCCTCTGGGCGACACTTCCTCTCCTCAGCAGCCCCCTCCCTGCAGCGTACCCCCGCCTACCTCTAACTTCCAGCCCCCGCTGGGGAAATAACTAAACTGAACATTCTAAAGGGTCCCTTTCGCTAAATATTTACATTTTTCTCCTTCCCATACCCTACAACTGTTGAGGTGATTTTTTTTTTTCTATAAGGTTACAAAAATAATTCTAGCTCAGCTCAGCAAAAAGCAACCCCACAACTCTCCTGTCCAACTGCTAAGCCTTACAATTAAGGACAAATCTGGAAACTCTGTCCCAGGTTTTATGGCTCCAAGTCTGTTGCCAACCTGTCAGGAAGGGGCAAACATATTACTAACGCGAGGGAGCTTTCCAGGGGCAGGCCCACGCCCGGCCGGTCATTGGCTGAAAAGAATGCAGGCCCAACTGGAGGCTCCACCAAGCAAGGTTCAGGAACAACAGCCCTTGGTCCTGATCCTGGAGAAACCACCAGAAGGGTGAACCCAGGCCTGGCTAAACAGTTACCAAGTGCTGCCACTGGAGGGCGATGTCTCCAAACAGTCTCTCACCACCAGGAAAGGCACGGCCCCTGGGGGTGGGGTCCAGCGTGAGTTTCCAATTCATTCAATTAGTAGGGCATTTGAAAATCATGAAGCTCCTTCTGAAATCCTCACAGATCCGGATATATTAAGCTTTAGACAACAAAATAATTGAATATAGAATTTTGTATTCAACTAGGTATTCAATTAGCGGTTCCCAGTTCTGCCTGAAGATTAGAATCACCTAAAAAGGTTTTAAAGCTATAGCTATTTGCACCCCACAAAAGACCAATTAAATCGGAATCTCTGAAAGATGGAGCAATGGTATTTGCATATTGTAAACCTCCACTGTAATTCTAATGTTCACTCTACAGGATTCTAGTTGAGAGATTGATAGCAGACATCAAGGGAAACTTTATGGGAGAAAAACTTAATTTTAGAAAATTCTATTATGTTTTCTCTTACAAACTGGGAAATCACTATTGATATTTGACATTAGAGGTAGAACTGTCTAGCCTAATTCTGGAAGGAATCAGTGGCTGAGAACAACTGTATGAAGTCATCTTGCCTCTAGAAGACCATTTTCAATAACACCCTTAAAAAGCTAATAATTTATTAACACCTACGTGCAAATTAGCTTATCAAATATCAAAAAAGGTTGGATTCTGATAGAAATGAGGCCAGAAGAGCTTAATCTTTAAAGAAAAGGGGGAAGAAAATTTACATTGGTTTTTGCCCTCCATTGTATAGACCTAACCTAAAAAGACAGAAAGTATTAAAAAATAAATAAATCATTCAGAACCCCTTTCTTGCTATTCACATTTTTATGCATTTCCAGTATTTTATGCACATGTATTTTTTTTAACCTATGAGGACTACATAATTTTGTTTCATCCCTTTTTACCTTAGCATTACAATAAATAGAAATAAATAAAAAATTCCTTAAAAGCATTGTGAATAGTCACCTAGAATCACACCGTATGAATACATGTCAAATCATGTGGCCACTTGGGGTGCCTGGGTGGCTCAGTGGGTTAAACCATGTGGCCACAGTGGAAGATGAGAGGATCTGTTTTATGCCTGTACCTTGTTTTTATGCTTCTAGAAGGAAATAACTGCACTGTATTGTCGGTTTGCGTATTCCCTTCCCTAGAGTCCTGGAGACACCAGCTGGAATCCCTTGGCCCCAATTACGAATTCCCAGGGCAGGGACGCATTGGCCAACCTTGGATTGAGTGTTCTCGCTTAGTCCAAACAATTATACCTGGGCAGGGGAGTGGGGATGAGATCACACTGTTATGAGAGCTGCTGGAAGCCCCCTTCTTCTTCTTCTTCTTCCTCTTCTTCTTCTTCTTTTAAGGACTTATTTATTTGAGAGAGAGAGAGAACAGGTATGAGGGTCAGAAGGAGACAGAAACTCAAGCAGACTTGTGCTGAGCATGGAGTTGATTCTGGGGCTCTATCCCATGACCTAGATCATGACCTGAGTTGAAATCAAGTGTCGGACGCTTAACCCACCCAGGCGTCCCAGGAAGCCCATTTCTATAATCTTGTAGATGGATGGTGATGCCAGGATAACCCCTAGGAAAGGAGAGCCTGGACAAGTGACCCATGGGTGTCCTCTGTAACCTGTCCTTCTTCCTTGACTCTCTCGGCTTTTGCTCATAAAAAAAAAAACTATAATAGGAACTGTGTGGGAACTAAAGGACTAGCCTCCAAGGAGCTTAAAGTCCAAATATCAGATGGACTTTGTATGAGATGAGAAGTTAGAGAACAGTAACATTTGCTACTTTTTTACTGAGCATATATTATGTGCCATGTTGTATGCATTTACTGTATCATTTGCTCCTCAGAATCTTTCTAGGGGCCAAGCAGCAGTATTCTAAATCTACAGGCCAAGAGAGGGAATATGACAGTTATTAAAGGTAGATTAGAATTTGCACCCAGGCAACCAATGCTTTCATGATTTCCATGATGCCAGGCAATCTCAGGTAGCTCATAGTTAGGTAGTGACCTGTTCTTTATTCCCATTTGCCTTCTTTCCCCTGGGATTTGGTTTACGTCAACCCCAACATCAGATCACAGAGGGGAACTGATCTCATCTATAAAATACTAGAGCCAGACCAAAGCATACGTGAACAAATTTTCATGGGTTGGTAAAACACACACACACACACACACACACTGGGGTACTAACAGTTTTCTAGAAAGGTAACAATCTGGGAAAAACTGTCTCTGAAATAGAGAATGGAATAGTGGTTCCCAATACCTGTGTGTCCACTCCCTAACATCAGAATCACCAGAACTGCTTGCCCCAATAACCCAGATATCTGGAGCCCACATAAAATTTGCTGAATCTCTGGAACGAAGCTTCCCCCCAGCCCCCATATCAAGAGCCAGTTCCTTAACTGCCTTGTGAGGAGCAGGAAACAATCGGTTAACTGTGGGGTTTTGGTTTCTCTGAGTAAACTTTGGCTTGTTTTTAAATAGTTTTCTTAAGATGTGGTTCACATACCACACAATTCATCCATTTAAAGTGTATGATCAAAGGACTTTCAGTATCTTCACAGGGCCGTGCTTCCATTTCCACAGTTTTATCACCTTTTCATTATCTCAGAAAGAAACCCCACTTCCTGGGGTGCCTGGATGGCTCAGTCGGTTAAGCGTCTGCCTTCAGCTCAGGTCTTGATCTCAGGGTCCTGGGATTAAGTCCCACATTGGGCTCTCTGCTCAGCGGGGAGGGAGCCTGTTTCTCCCTCTCCACCCTGCTTGTGCTCTCTCTCTCTCTCTTAAATAAGTAAATAATCTTCCCATAACCATCATCCCTAACTCTCCCAACCCTGCCCCAGACAATCACAAAGGTACTTCTTGTCTGTTTGGATTTGTCTATTCTGGACATTTCATATAAATGGACACACACACATACATACATACACACTATGTCGTTGCTGAGCAAAGTTTGCAGGTTTGGGGCAAGGGCAGGTTCCCGGCAGGCAGCGGAGGCGTCCTCCGTACTGAACACCACGTGTCTGTCCTCTAAATAGGGGCTGAATGCAGTACTTTAAAAACATTGGCTGGAAGGAGGCCAAACACTCGTCTTCCCAGGACCCCTGTCAATCGAGACTGGGATTACATCAAGCAGTCGCCAAGAGTCCTCTGAGCACTAACCATCCAAGGGAAAGTGCCCTTCTGCTGTTTTATCAGACCTACCTGGGCATTTGAATCACCTGGGCCCGTTCTTGGATTCGGGGCATCCGGAATGGGGTCCAGGTAGCTGTATTTTAAGGGAATACTCTGGAGATTCTGCGTGTGGGGTACCGGATAAGCGCTGGAGAACCACTTATAAAAGCCTGTTTCAGAAACTAGACAAAAGCTGCCTTTGCTCATACGCTCCCTTTGTCAATCAGTCTTCCTTTCTTTCCAATAGCAACAACGCGGGGACTTTAAATCCACACGAGACCATCTCAGTTATTATATGGAAATTCCGTTCTTATGGAGACCAGAGGACACTTGCAGGTATAAAAGTAACAGAAATCCCTGGAAACAACTGCAAACTGCTGACCGGCTACATGTTACGGATATGCTGGAGGATGGCTTAGGGATTTTAAACAACCATCGTGCCTGAACTGATGTGAGTGTTGGGGAGAGCTTAATGTGCCCAAAAGTTCCCTTTGGCCTCCCAGCACCCCTTCCTGGGCCTGAAACTCATTCTCCCAGTGAGCGGAAATGCTTCCTTGGCTGAGTCCCTTTTTATGACTTTGATTTACAGAAGCTTCCCAACAAATAAATACGAGGTCAGAGCCTCTGAAGAGCTTTCCAAAAGCCTCGGAGGGTCAGGAAGACAAACTGGAACGACATTTGCAAAATAATCCCTGTTGTTTGTCTGTCACTTTAGCGGGGGCTGAGACACTGATTAGATCGGGGCTCCTCGCCACCACCTTATAAGGCAGATAGGCGTTTTTTAAACTACTTTTTACAGATAAAGAACGGAGATCCCAGCGAAGAGATTTGCCCAAGATTACCCAGCTGGCCAGGGGCAGCCTCCTCCTGGGCCTTCGTCCCAGATCTCAAAGGCCCTGGGCTTCCCATGTTGCCTCCCTCCCGAAAATATTACAGCGAAGCCTGCCAGGATGTAGGAGACTTCAGAGATGTTTGTCCCAGCTGCTGAGCCCCAGAGGCTGGGTTTACAGAGCCACTAATTTAGCCTGGTCTCTCCTTGTGGTCTGCAGAATGAGGAGCTGTACATTTCAGGCATGGCTGGCCCAGGGGTTCTCGCCAAATGTCCATTCTGGGGCATCTCACAGCTCAGCTAGACACACACACACACACACACACACACATACACAGATACATATACACATGCATACACATCTACACACACAGAGACAGACACACACTCCCTCTCTCTCTGCTGGAAAATCCAAACATGACCTGTTTTGTTTATATTTATTGGCCTGAATGTGAGCTGCCAGCCAGGCCTTGCTGCCTTGCATCAGCATCCTGCACCGCTGTGGGCCTGTGTCTGCTCGCCCGAGAACAGAAGAGCCTCAGGCCGGCAGTGACGCCTCATCACCTCCCGGGAGCCAGAAAAGCTCCAGCGGCAACCTCAGGCATGTCCCTCTAAGCAAAGGAAGCGGCAGGACCCAGGCTCTAGCGTTTCTGTTCCCTTCACAGGACAGGAAGAGCTCACATGGTTGGAGAACCCACGATGCCCCCTAGCCAGCTCACGCAGTATGCCCTCCATCGTGCAGGGGAGGATTCAGTTTCCAAGAGTGGATACAGACACCACACAAATTCCCACCCGTGCTGTAAAGAGTACAAAAGACCTGCCTGGCGGTGCTGCAGGGGTGTTTAGAAGGAAGATTTGGTCTAATGGTCAGAAAACCCCTCCTGAGCTAGTCCCATTTAAGTTGGATCTAGAAGGATGACTAGGGGATGGTGAAGGTGTGAGGTAGGATTGGGGCAGGAAGCAACAGTCCGAGAGCAGGACTAGGGAGCGTGAAGCTTGGGACAGAGCAGAGCATCAGAGGCACAAAGAAGGCCAGGGTGGTGTAGTTGGTGGACAAAGCAAGAAGGCGAACCAAGAGGTTAGGAGGGGGAGCAGGATCCAGACTAGGGAAGGCCTTGGAAGCTACGGATTTGGGATCATTCTGTGATATTACAGGGTTAAATCGTTTTTGTAAATGATACCTGAAGTAGCAGGACCTTTAGAACACTCTTCCTATGGGGAAATAGTCCGAATTTTACACGATCTGTTTTCCAAGGGACATCTGGAGCATAACCAGCCAATTGCTAAGCTACGGAGTCTCTCCACCAACCTTGCCAGTTCCCGTCTTCTCTTCTCTGTGCATCTTCTCGTCTCTTTTTTTTCCCCTAAGGTTTTTATTTATTTATTCATTTATTTGTCAGAGAGATCACAGGTAGGCAGAGAGGCAGGCAGAGACTGAGGGGGAAGCAGGCTCCCCGCTGAGCAGAGAGCCCGATGTGGGGCTCGATCCCAAGACCCTGAGATCATGACCTGAGCCAAAGGCAGAGGTTTAACCCACTGAGCCATCCAGGCACCCCGTGTGCATCTTATCTTCTTACCTACAGTGTAGTTCCTTGGCTTCAAAGGTATCGCACTTTATAGAACACACAACTCCTTACAGCCCTAGTTATTTACTATTAGAGTAAGCAATTGTTGATAACGCCTCTCTTTGAGAGTAAAAGAGATAAGCCATCTGATTGGTCTGTACTGGGTGAAAATAAAAGGAATAGTCCAGCCCAGCTTGACAGACAACACAATAGATTTTCTTACTTTACAGGTCAACTGACACTTCCTCTGGAATGTGTGACTAGTTAGTGAAAAAACTGGTCGCCTCCGCACACAGAGATCTGTCTGATTACAGTGGCATCATGTTCAGAGTATTTTGTTCATCTTACTGTGTAATATACCAAGAACGAATTAACGTGCTGCCCTATCATGAAAATTGCAGTGGGAATGAATCAGAATACATTAGGTTGCAAGTGTCCGAAGCTCAACTTGAATTCACTGAAGAACAAAGCGCATCTATGGGAAGGTTCCTGGTATGGTAAGTAGGCTCTGAATAAAGATGGGAGCTCCCATGGGGTTCGAATGAGCCCTTCTCGAGAGAAAGGAGATCTTGTCTGGACAAACATTAATGACGACTACAGGTGTCTACTGTTTAAACTTTGGGGCTTGTTCTGTAAAGCTATCAGAAGAACACAGTATAATAAAAAAGAGCACGACTCTTCAGGTTTGAAACTTACGAGGGCTGAGACCTTAGCAAGTGAAAAACTCTTTGGACTTTTCTTCAGCCAAAAAAGAAAAGACCGTTTAAAGACATAATGAGGTTGTATATTAAAACAAAACTTAGCGCAGTGCCAGAGACTTGCTGAGGGTAAGTAGCGTTAGCACTGTTCTTCTCTCTGCCCACTCGGGAATGAGGATTCACCGCTATGTGTGTATATAGTGCTAGGACATTTCCTGACATATGGCAAGAGCTCAATAAATGCTGCAATTACCATCATTTTGATGATTGTTTCCATTTCCCTACAAGAATACCCCTAAGTGAATCCAATGGCTTCCCCAAATGCCCACCTTCCTGGGAGAAATCGACATAAGAGGATGTTGACCTTTTTTCTTGATCTTCTTGTCATCTTAATGCCAGGAATTGTTGCTGCTCTGCAGTGCCCAACAGGCTTTGGACACTTAGTCAATATTAATTAATGATGTTGGTGTCGGTGTGCTGGCTCTTTGACACTAAAAATTTTTATGCCGACAAAGCCAAGGTAGAATCCAGCAGCCATGCTTCTGTCTGGTCTCAGATGTAATCACTACACACTTTGGTCCTATTCCCCATGCTGTTCCTGACACTTAACTAGCCCGGTTTTGCTGCCTTTACGCTGACTATATTGGTACCACTATGAAAGCCCCTTCAGGAATAATCCTCCCTCATTTTTCTCTTTCTGTAGCTGTGGGGGATTGCAAGACCCCATCTCTCCCTCAACCAGGGCTTGCTTATAACCTGTGGCAAAAAGAGTGTAGAGAAGGCACCATGTTTTGCAGCCCTGGTGCATGGTGGGGAAAGCAAGCGTTGTCTCAGGGCTTGGTTTATCCTGGTAGTTTACCCGTTATTATGAGTTGTCAAAGAAAACCTTCTCTGCAACACAAAAGGGTGACACGGACATGGTTCCATGAGAGGGTTTCTCACGTTGAAGACAACAACTTCTTGATGTCAGTGATATTGCCTAAAGCATCAGTATTTCCTCTAGTGCTTAATTTAGGGCTTTGATCAAATGCAATAATAATAACAGGAGAAAGATCCAACCTTTAAGCGCTTACGGGTGTTGGCATTATTCTACATTTTGCATATATAAATTGCTTAAATCTCCAAACAGCTCTATGACATACTTACTATTATTACCTCCACTTTACACATGAGAAATTAAAACACAAAGAGGTTCCATAAGTCAAGGAAGGTCACCAGGCTTTCACGTGGCGATCCTGGCCCTCCGAGCTTACCGCGCGCTTTGAATCCGTGATGCAGAGACTCGGGAGTTTCTTATTGATGGATTGTTTTTATTTTTACTTTGTTTTATCTGTAAAGTGTCCTTTAGGGGCTACTGGCTGGCTCAGTCAGTAGAGTATGAGACCCTTGATCTCACGTTTGGCATGGAGACTACCATGTATATACCTACCTAATATATATATATATATATATATTTTTTTCCAATCCATGTAAAGTGTCCTTTAACACTATCTCAGGAAGAAAGAATGGAAACATTTATTGAATATCTATAATGGGTCAAATATGGCATTCGGTGTTAACTTTATCTCACTTCATCTTTTTAATAACGCTGCAAAGCAGTAACCCTGCTATTTTCTATTCTTACAGAGGAGGACACCATGGACCAGAGAAGTAAAGGATGTTGTTAAGATTCTGTAGCTAGTAAGGAAGGTGGCAATGAGATTTGAATACTCACAGCACTGTCTGACCCAAAGGCCATGATTCCATTCATTTCCTATAGCAGCTGGCTTTGCAACACAGATGGAAACCATGGAGTCCTTTTCTGTACATTTTTCACTAAACTGTCCTTTTGAGGTATGCTTGCCAGCTGAAGTAGATACCTTTATATATATGCACATTGCCGTTATGATTATACTGTGTGAATACTGGCCAAAAGATCTAGAAGAACCTCTAGAAGGACCTCAACACTAGAAAAGAATCTCCTTTTCAAGATGGACCGCAATTGGCCATAAATGCAATACCAGTAATTACAACATTTTACACATTTACATTATAATTTCATTAATAATAAGCACCTTACTTTTTCATGAGGCTTACTATATGCCTGATAGTGTTTCAAACATTTCACATGGGTTGAATCATTTCATCCTTACAAAAACCCATGAAGTAATTCTAATATTACTTCCTTCTCTGAATGGGAAACTGAGGCAGCGAAAGACAGAGAACTTGCCCCAGGTCACCCCGATACAAAATAGTGAAGTCAGACCTGAACCAGGGCAGTGTTGCTCTAAAGTCAGAGCTCTCAGCTGGACCCCACACGGCCACTCATTAATTAGTTATTTCAGAAATGGTAGTTCCATTTCTCTGACCATACTATAGGCCATGGGGATTAATATGAGAATTAATCCTGTGTAGTGCATGACCTAATAAGTGTACTAAATGAGCTAAATATCTATTTAATGTTTACACACACACACACACACACACACACAGAGCATTGTGCTAGACCCTGGGAATGCAACGCCTGTCTTCCAGAAGCTGAATTAAACGAATCAGCAAACACAACACCATGTGATACAGGACTCCAGTAGGAATGTTGGCTGTGTGTATTTTCCATCTATTCCCTACACCTCTCCGTCAAACCCCATGTCCCAGGAAGCTGACCCAGGCTTTGTTGTCCCTGACTTAGGTTAGGTACAGCCTATGGAGGAGGAGAGATGAGACAGTGTATTTCTTCCCCAGCCTCCTAGAACTGCCCAACCTCAGTTGGCCAAGTTATCCTGCCCCGAGGCTGTAAGTTCCGTTGGGTGACTACCCTTCCCTGGCCCAGCTCTCACAGGGGCAACTGTACCACTTTTCTCTCCCTTGGTTCCCTCAGGCTTCTTTTTTTTTTTTTCCCTCCTTCAGGTTGAAGGGTAGGAGCTTAGGAGTAGCTTCATCATCCCTTGTTGCATTTCTTAGCTCCTGAGTGTACCTTTGTTTCCTGCAGGGAGACTGACCCATACCAGATGAGAGCGGAGGATATCGTGGGAGGAGCCGACGGGGATATCGTGGGAGGAGCCGACGGAACGGTCCCTGACCTAGACTTTGAGGGAATGGGGAGGAAGCGAAGAAGTGAAATCTAAGATGACTTCTAAAGAACGAGTAGGAGTTATCCAGATTGGGAACGGAGAGACAGGACGAAAACACTGCGGAGAAAGAACAGTGAGTGGAAGGAGAAGAGAGCGGAGACACTCCCGAGAGCCCCAAGTGGCTGCTGGGTACTGTTCAAGATGAGAAGCAGTAAAATTAAGCCTAAGTAAGCAGGTTTCAAATCACAAAGATGGGCATTCTGATGAAGGTTTGCTGTGTGGTTTGTCATGTAACCTTTCCTGGTATTTCCTTACGGAGCATTCAGCAAAATCTCTGTGACTTACGGGGAGTTCTAGAATTGGGTAGGGGCTGCTGAGTGAGATGAAGTGCTGAGTCTGGTTTCAAGGAGTATGTGGTGGTGATCTGGCCATCGGCCTTAGATTGCTCTGTCAGATTCTGAAAGTTATGAGCCTACGCATACCACTGCGGATGTGTAGCTGTGGGCATGGATAGTGGATGAGACTAACAAAGCTCATTTAGGACAAATGATTTGGACAGACTAATCAGCAAAAGGAAAGTTCTGAGGAAAAGAGACAGTTAATGTTCATATGTTACAGAAGAAGCCTTGCTCTCTGCTTTTATTTGCATAATCCCTACTGCAACATACCAGAATTATTGGTAAATACCATTTAAAGCTAACACTGAGGGGTACCTGGGTGGCTCAGTGGGTTAAGCCTCTGCCTTCGGCTAGGGTCGTGATCTCAGGGTCCTGGGATCGAGCCCCGCATCGGGCTCTCTGCTCAGCGGGCAGCCTGCTTCCCCTCTCTCTCTGCCTGCCTCTCTGCCTACTTGTGATCACTCTCTCTGTCAAATAAATAAATAAAATCTTTAAAATAAATTAAAAAATAAAACTAAACTGAGTTCTGATGAGGAGACATGAGATGTCCCTTTCTCCTCCTATGCCTCTATTCTTGCCTCTTTTTTGGTTGCAGTTGTTAATTACCATCCTTGTTGGTGTCTTGTTTATTTTACCTACGGATGTCATGCCCCATTAGTTATTTCCATAATTCCTCACAATCCAGCAATCTTGGCTGTTCTTTCTGAATTTCTAGTCATGACAGTAATGATTGTCTAGTCTCCATGGGTAAGTGCTATCGCCTAGCTTAAATACGTTTGGGGCCCCATCCCCCGTGAATATTAACAAGCCCGACTTTGACACCATCTTTTCTACCATGTGAGACCCACTGCCACTGAACTTGTCAGCAATGTGTCCCCTCACTAACACACTCCTAATGGTTTTGGTAAATGACGTGTCCTCTGGGCCCTCTGAGGACTCCAGTCCTCTGATGGGTCTTCTAGCCTTATACTTAACAGCCCTTAGTTTTCCTTCCTCACGCATTGGTCAGGGCAACTCTGGCATTTACACTTCCCGAGTGTTGGTCATTGCTTTTGTTGGGCTTCCAAGAACCACCCAGCCACGAGTTTGCCCCCATTCCCTGAGGTTCTTGCTAGGTGTTGTGAAATAATAGAAAAATGCATATTGGTCTCTGCCCTCTGTTCCTGGCAGAGCTCCTCAAACTGTTGTCATCTCCTACCTGACAACAGCACTAGGGGTATCTTCTGTTCTAATATTTGGTCTTTGCCTTCAGTTCCTGCCAGAGAGTACCTATATCCCTTGGAATTTTCTGGGTGATAGGAGCATCTTTTGTTCTAATGAGACAACCCTGCTGGGGTCCTAAATATCTTCCAGATGGGCGCAAGTCACCAGAAAGATCAGGCCATGATTAGTCTGGACCTTGGAGACCCACCCTCTGTCCTCCTGGAAGGGGAGAGAGGCTGGAGATTGAACTAACGATCGATCATGCCTACATGGGAAGCCTCGCTAAGGATCCTTGGAAACCTCACCCAATATATCTCTTTGTCTATTCATCTGATTCCTTCATCATACGTTTATTATATAATAAACTAGTAAATGCGTTTTCCTGAGTTCTGTGGGTGATTCCAGCAAGTTATTGACACAAAGAAAAGGTCATCAGAACCCCGATGTATAGCCAATCAGTTAGAAGTACCGGTAACAACCGGAGGCTTGCTGATTGGTGTCGTAATCCGGCGGGGCGGGGAGGGGGGTAGTAGTGGGGGGTGGGGTGGGGGCAGTCTTCTGGGATCTGATGCGAAGTCCAGGTGGGTAGTGTCAGAATGGAACTGAACTGTAGGACACCCGGCTGGGCTCACGGAATTGCTTTGTGTGGAAAACCTACATATATAGTGTCAGAAGTGCTATGAGCGCCACAGTAGTGTGAAAGAAAAAGAAAACACTGTGTTTCCCCTGCAGAGGTGTTAAATCCCACATGCTGGGAAAGTGCCCCCAAACCAGTGAATTCTTGCTTTTCTAGTTTAACATTCTAGCCCTTCATCGGTCACTCTTAAAATTCGTTTCTTCTGCTGGGACACATTTCCAGGTCACCACAGTTGAAATATTCAGTAATTGAGCTGCAGTTTGTGTAATAGATGGTGCATATCCTACCCCCCAGTGAGGGTGATGTGTTTATTCCAAGTCCTAAAACTTTGCCATAACACTTGGTACAGAAATTCAACTTCTGTGAATTGGTCCTAATGCAATAAACAGAGATATATGAAAATATTTAGGAACAAATATGTGCAATAAGTCATTGCTTTTAATAGCATTGGAATATGTATAATAATATTAATTCGAATAAAATAAAAAGGAAAGCAGGAAGATAGGCAGGCAGGCCTGAACGTTAAGAAGGAGGAAAGGGAACCTGAGTGTGAGACAATAGGAAAATGTCAGAGAAATTGTGTTACATACAGATACAGATACGCACAGTATTTTTTAGCCTTTAGATGAGACTGTATGTTGGATGGGAAGAAAAGATATCCAGAACAATTAATTAGGTGAAGAAAGAAACGGAAAAAGACCACCAGGATTCTTACTTGTGTTTATTTGTATACTTTTATGAAAGCACAAAGAATGGGCTGAACGGATAGCACTAAAGACTCAACAGCAATTATATGGTGGGGAGGTGGGTGGCTTACAGAGGATTTTAATTTTCTTCTTTTTATGCATCCATATTTTCTAAATGTTCTGCAATGAACCTGTAGTACTATTATAAAAATTTTTCTTAAAATCTTCTGTTGAATCAACAATCCACTTCTAGGACTGTTTCCTAAGAAAATAACCAGAGGTATTCTCAAAGACTGGTTAGGATGATCATTGCAGCATTATTTCTAAGAGAAGGAAAATTGTAAATAATACAATTACTATAGTTATTCCACAATAAGAAAATAATTAAACCAATTAGGGTACTGAGAATACAAATATTTCTCCTATTCCTAGAGAAGTGCCTATTGTTTTGTACTCCTGATAACAAGTACTGCTATAACCAGTACGAAATCCCTTCTATGATTCAATGCAACGTGTTTCAGCGAATGTGCTCTGGTGCACCAACCAGTATGTGACAGTCTCTTAGGACCCAAAGTCAGCCAATCAGGATCGAAGGTTGGCCAATAAATAGGCTTTTCAATGCCAAACAGTCAACAGTAGTCTCACTAGCATAGTCACGTTTCTGGAGTTGATGTCAACCTATTTCTGCGCCTGAAAATCTGCCAATCCCTGAAGTGCCCATTTCCCCAAAGCCCGTTATAAAATCATTGCTCTGTTACGATCCTCGAGACTGTGGCAGGCCAGCCCATATACGCTTAGTATACAGTAGGCAACAAATTCAACTTTGTGTTGTGCTGTGTTTTGGGTTATTTACTATAGTAACAAACTCATCTGTGTGCACGTTGGAAGGCATGCACCCATGTGTCTAGGGCTGGGTGTACACACCCAGAACGAGCACACATTTACACACACGCATAGACACACACATGGTGGGATGCCATTCTGTGTTGAACGCATTCGTTAACGATTTTATTTTCAAAGACTATGCTGGCAAGTAAAACCGTTCAAAATATATTATGCGGAAAAGATGAATACAAAACCGTGTGTTGTATGATTCTACTCAGAGAGACAGAGACGGGGGGAGAGGATGGGAGTTAGAAAGAAAATACACCAAAATGTTAAAAATGATTATATCTGGGATCGTGAGACTCTGGGTGATTTTTACCTTCTTTAGTTTTTTTTTCTTTTCTTTTCCAAAAAAAAAAAAAAAAAGAACCTACAATGACCCTTTGGTCACTTACAGGGAGTGAGGAAGACGGTTTCTGAAAAAACATTTTGGTTTAGCACTAAAGCACGAAACCAGTTAATTTTAAACGCCATCTGGAAAGTTTAGGACCTCCTTATGCGCCCTTTTTATAAGATTCTTTTCATTGATGAAGCAAGCCATGTTATGAATGTAAAGGCCTGCATTCAATGAATATGTATTGTGAGCCTCTGCACCAAATACCTAATTAGGCACCAGGTACTAAGAGAGTATCCCACTGTAACGATGTAAAAGACATCTTCATAAATGACACTAGCGTCTGAAATTATGCTTTCCCCTTTAGACACGCTCACAAGCTTTTTATTAGACCCTCAGAGTAGCAAGTGAAGGCAAGAAGAGAAGTAGAGGTGTTTGTTAGGCAGGATGGGGAATAATGATCTATGAAATGTGGAACAATTAAAAAATGGCAGTAGTACTAGAGAGTGCAAAATAAATGATAATTTCTCCTACTGTCTTTTTCTTTATTTTGGAGGAAGAGAGCCCTAGCTTCTTAATAAAAACTGTGTCAGTGTCCTAATTGCATTTAATTAAGCCATATGTCTGGTGCTGAGAGTGTGGAAAGACGCACGAGAGCCTGCTGGTCCCCATCTCCTAATTCATGCAAGCAGCTCTTAAATGGGTAAGAAATGATGATTGAATATTGTGAGCAGGCACAATAGTTAATCTTGTATGAATAGGCAGTGGGAGGGGAATGTGTTTGTCTTGGGTTTGTTAGAAAGGTTTTCGTGATCAAACACTGAAAGAGGATTTTCCCCATTTTCTGCCTGCTGACAATGCATCACTGATAGTTTGACTTAATGAGGTTCTTAGGTTTAATAAAATAGGAAAAGGCAGCGAGCCATTTCCCAAAACGACTTGAAAGAAATATTTGGCAAAAATAATTGAGATTCGGAGATTACCAGTACAAAGAACTCTATCAGTTTCTCCCACACCAGACTATGCCCACTTGCTCTGTGTTTCCTGCTGATTTCAGAATTTGCCCCCATTTCTGCCAGGGGGCTAACAACTCCCCTTAACAGAGGCCATTCTTCATAAACTACGAGGCGCTAAGGAATTAATCAAAACCGTCAGTGGGTAAGCAGTAAACGGAGAGTCTGTACAATTCTTTATAATGATACCCTACCCTACCTTTATCAAATCTGCTGGAGTTTACCTAGTGTTATTCTCCTTCTAACCCTGTGAGTTAGGGACTATTATCCTAGCTTTACAGCTCAGGAAAGAGAGGCTCGCAATATGTAAGTGAGTTGTCCAAGGTCTTACAGTGAGAAAATGTTAGAATTCAGACCCAGGTCTGATGTTTGATCCAGTCTATCTGAAGCACCACACTTAAAGGAACAGAAAGGAATATTCAGATCTGAAGTCTGAGGCCCTGGGACCCTGCCTCTTGTAAGCAGGTGACATGAGGTGTATCGATTGACCTCTCTGAACTCTACTTCTTTCATTTGAAAAAACAGAGATAATCAGGTCAGTTACCGATTTATCATTATCTGTTGGCTCCAAATCTACCCCTTATTACAATGCTAAAAGTTGAGGCTGTTATTTGACCATTCAGGTCCTCTTATGCTCCTGGTCCCATAGCAGATAAAGATGAAATCATCCATCCCAATTGCGAGGGGAAACTCCACAATGTGGACGAGGAGACCTGTCTGGAACACAGAGAATTCTCTAGAGTCCTGGATATTTCCATGCTCAATAGTAAAGGTTAATAGAAAACTCTAGTACCCAACAAACAAAAAGCAGGAGGATTAAGGACTCAGACTCTGAAGGAATGAAGGTTTGGATCATTTCACCAGGTAGAGAACCCTGACCATCTAAGATTCTTCCTGAGGTTGGAGGGCTGTGTCTGTCTGGAAGCTCTAGGGGAGAATCTGCTTCTTTGCCTCTTCCATTTACTAAAAGCCACCCACACTCTTCAGCTCATGGCCCCCCTTCCAGAAATATCGTACTCCAACCTCTGCTTTCATCATCAGATCTCCTATTTTGAATAATCTTTATGCCTAGCATGGGGCTTGAACTCACGACCCTGAGATCAAGAGTCACATGCCATACTGATGAAGCCAGCCAGGTGCTCCCATGTCCCTTTTTCTGACTTTGACTTCCCTCTTCTAAGGATGCTTGTGACCACCTTGGGCTTACCCAGATATTCCAGAATAACCTACCCATCTCAAACTCCTTAATTTCATCACATCCACAAGATCCCTTCGCCATGTAAGTTCAAGTTCACAGCTTCCGGGAATGAGAACATGGACATCTTTAGGGGGGGGGCGTCATTTAGCCTGCCATTAAACATTTAAAAAAAAATAATAACATAAAAAAAATGGTCAGGGTATCTGGGTGACTCAGTCGGTTAAGTGTCTACCTTCAGCTCACGTCATGATCCCAGGGTCCTGGGATGGAGACGCACATCAGGCTCCTTCTGCCACTCCCCCTGCTTGTACTCTCTCCCTCTTTCTCTCAAATAAAAAAATAATATAAAATCTTTTTAAAAAGTCCTTGCATTGTCATTGTGTACATCGTATTCCAACATTACAAATGTTATTATAATTATAATAGTGAAAAATTTTAAGTTACCTATTGAATGAAAATATTTGTCTTCTGAGCAAAAGTATCTCTAACTCAGATGTTTGTTATTCTGCTTTACCCTGGGCGAGGAAGGATTCTGGGATCTCAAGCACATTTGTTTCTTCTGCAGAACTGATACCGCTCATTCTTTTCTTAAAATATGCTCACTTTGAGTTGTGCATGGCCCTCCAAGCAGAGTGGAAAAGTTAAAAAAAGAATAAGAAAAGAGAGAAAAATTTGAGCAAGATGCAGAATAGAAAGTGGACAAAAATTCAGAGGCAGTTTGTCAGCATGGCTCCGGAACGGGAGGAGGGAAAGCAAAGACATACCCAAAATATTTGCCATTCTCATAGAACGGAACTGAAGTGACAGGAAGGTGTAAAGTCTGACTTGCAGGGCTCTGGGGGACAGGGAGAGCTTCTTTCATCTGACCACATTTCAAAACAATCCAAAGCAAGTGAGTGTCTCTGAAAGTAAATGGCAAAGGGGATTGATTTTTAAATTACCTTTAAATCATAATATACCACAATTGTAACAGCATTTGGGGTAGTCATCCGGCAGACTACCAGGAACTTTGTGGAGAAGAAAAATCCAGGAAGACATTTCACGAGAACCTCTCATTTATGCATGTCCCTGTTGGATTGAAGCAGTCTGTTGTCCTTAGAGACTGAGTTTTCATCCTAGAAAAGGATTATTTGTGAAAGGTGAACATTTGAAAAGCCTGCCCTGAAAGTCTAGTGGAAAACACGACATTTTATAAATGTTGAAAACCCGTATGTAAAAGATGGCTGGCTGGGGGTAGACTTCAGGATGTTCTGCAACTTTAATAATTGGAAGCTTTAAAAAAAATACCCATTTATTTCTCCAAGCAGGTTGTATTTTTCTCAAAAGGTAGAGGCTTGAATTCAATATAAATTGTCAACATTTATGTTCCGTGTTCTTTCTTCTTTAATGGAAACTGAATCACTTCTGGGTGAATTATCTGAAAATCCATTTGCCAAATGCTAGTTTACAGAAATCCAATACATTCAGTGACAGTTTACCAAATGAACATCTCCAAATTTATTGAATTTACTGATTTATAAAAAAAAAAAATCCTTAAAAATATTTCACTATTATTTCTTACTTTTCAAATGTTAAGTTAACACTAAATTATCCCAAACAAATGAGAAGGGGATTATACAACCCTGCCATATATTAAATGCTGCAAGTGTTTTTTTAAGAGTTTATATTTTTACTTAGTGAGAATGCGAGGGCAAGAGAGATCACAGAGGGAGAAGGAGAAGCAGAAGCAAACTTCCCACTGAGCAGAGAATCTGACGTATAGCTCAATCTTAGGACCATGAGATCAAGTCCTGAGCTGAAAGCAGATGCTTAACCCACTGAGCCACCCAGGTGCCCCAAATTCTGCAAGTTTTATTTCTAGCCACCAAATATTATATACATAGACGTAGGAGCTGTCTGCAGAAAGACTCAGTGTGACAAAAGGAGAATTATTCAACTGAGTGAAAAGAATGCCTAGAAGGAATTAGCACAAAGTACAAAGTACTGTATGGTTAATATTTCAGATTTGAGTTAGCTTAATCATAAACGTGAAACTGTAGAAGAATTAAAAAAGGGGTTAAAAATCCTAAAGAGGGTAAAAATGGAGAAATAAACCAGAAAGTGACAAAAGCAAACACATCACATAATAATTGCAAGCTGCAAATAGTTAAAAATAATAAACATTGATCTGTTGCGTGACATAATGGAGAAAATATCTTGAAAGTGTGAAAACATTAGAAAAATAAAATTATCCTTTAAAAATCTCATTAACAAGAATTAGAAATCAATATAAACATAAAACATTGTTGAAGTATCAGCTATGGCTAATTTTTTACACTAAATGTATTCCTAAAAGACTAGTTTACCCAGGAGTGGTTGACCAGCTGACCATTCCGTAAGACGCTGCTAGGGAGAAGAGACAGAATCAGTCAACCAAAACATCAAGGAATCTTCAAAAGCTGTTAAAACTATCAAATTCAATCTGAGATGCTGCAAAACTGGGCTGATAAAATCCACTACATATTGCTCTAAACTTTATAAATAATTTTTTAAAACAAGGTTCTGGTCAATGGGTAAATTTATTGAACGGGTCACCTCAGTCAGACTGTGATCGAAATCCTCCAGTGGTTTCTCATGGCCTTACAGAAAACCAGACTCTTGACTGGAGTCTCCCTCAGTCTCCCAGGTCTTCCACAGTAAATTCCCATACTTCTCATTGCTAATCTAACCTTCAGCCAGGCATACTGGCTTGTCATGTTCTAAAAATTTCACTTCTATTCTTTCTGACTTCGTGACCTTTGCTCTTGACATCCCTCCTGCCTGGAAGAGTCTTCTTTCATTTCTCATGACTCTCTCCTCATCTCTCCAGTTACAGCCAAAATGTCACCTCTCCAGGTGATCCATGATCACCCTGTATCAAGTGTCTTTCCCCAATTACCCTCCAATTGCCCTCTTCACTTCTTTTTTAAAAAGCCTATCATTATTGAGAACAACTGGGCTTGTTTTTGTCTTTGCTTGCTTATTATCCATGTTCCATAATAGAATGTAAACTCTGTGAGGATTAAAGTTATACCTCAAACTTAGCACCTTTTCCTGACACACTGCAGGTACATCATAAATATTTGCTGAATGAATCAAGGGATAAATATATTTATATTTGAGAACAGGCTTCTTTTCTGTTTAAAAAAATCACTTGGCTGGGTCTTTTAGTTATATGAAAATAGAGCAAGGAAATTTTGGAATGGAGACTTGAGACAAAGGATCGTGGCCAGTCATCCTCATCCATGTCCAAATGATTCGAAGATTCCCTTCCCCCTGGAGGACCATTTCCCCATCTCATGGAAAAGTACTTGACTCTTGAATGCACTGACTACAGGGATTTGGAAGGATCTATAACAGGCTGTCTAGGAAGGGTCCATGGAAGAATGAGTCATCTTGAAGAGTTGTCACTGCAGACAAATCTGTGACAGTGTAGAAGCATGAATCAGCATAAATCATCCAAGGGCTCATCTGGGAATTGTGTCTGCTTGTATATATCAATACCTTCTTTGGGAGGCTTGGTTCCAAAGCATACTTTAAAGACAACAATATTAATCCTTGGAATTGCTTCAGAGGAAGAGATGAAAGGAGTCCCATTACTTTTGCAACCTGTGTGCCCCAGGCAACCTCACTGACTGTTTTCCCTTCCCACTGAACTCTCGTTATTGAAGAAAAGCTAATTAGGAGTCGGAAGAAGGTTAAAGTTCCCCCAAAGACAGCATTTCAAACAGGAAATTGGTGAAAGTTTTCCAAGTTTGACAATAAGAAGGGTTTCGATAGCTATTAAGGTGACCTCAAGTTCCCCTTCAAACAAAATTTTGAGGAAACTGGTGTAAGTATCAATCTATTTTTACTCAATGGACTGAAAGAAAAAAGGGAAAGACTCTAGACAATGTGTTACTGTCCTGGGTAAATCAATACAAATGCTGCTCTTTTTCGAAGGCTTGTGTGGGCTTAATGATCATCCAATCCTGGCCTCAGAATTCAAAGTATATATGTATGTAATTACTGCAAATGTCACTCAGAAGCACTAGTGTAAAATGAAAGATTCAATGAAAAGGCATGTGGCAGGTTCACTACGAATTATCATACACATTATTATCATCTATTCAAATATTTATCTTTTCTGGGGACTATAAGCCCATGGGGATTGGTAATGAGATATTGAGCCTTTTGCCATTAATATTCCATCTCAAATGGAGCCCAGTTTTACAAGAGAAAAAATAAAAAAAACACCACATTGTTGTCATCTCAGTTTTCACTGGCTGCTCTTTGTAAAAGGGTAGGGAGATACTGTCAGAATTGCCTCTGCGGGAAAATTGCAAAGTTGAGGTCAGTTTCCACTCTCGTTTCACTCTTATGTGCCTCTTATTTCCTTAGGGTCTTCCTATTATCCCCCCACATTCCCAAGAGTTTGCAGTGTACAGTGCAAGATAGCCTTTGCTGGGACCTTTACCTTCCTTCCCCTGACCCATCTGAATCTAATCTCTCTGCTCTTGTGAAGACAAAGACACTGAAGGAAAACAATATCCCTGTAGCATGGCTGTTGCTGTGTCCCTCAAAACCTTGGAAATACAGTTGCCTTCTCGGAGTTAAACTGAATGAATTCCTAACGGGTCAGTGCAGAGATTAAAGTACCTTAACAGGACCAAATGGTTCCTGAGGCAGTTAAGAATGGACGTTAATCTGATTAAAAATATTAATATGTTTCTAAATAACGGGGACAGGGGAGGGTTTTGTGAGCCAAGGAGGTAGAAATCACTAGTCAGAGATAAGACTAGCTGTGTCATCTAAGTACAGATTGTAGATGAAGCCCTTCTAATCACCTTCTTATTGTGGTCCTGGGTGGATGTCACCAAATGTCCAAATTGTAAAACTTCTGCCTCCCACCTCCACCATCCACTTATTCCATTCTTTACAAAATGTGTCTGATAACTTGATTTCCACACTTGATCTTAGCCAAAAGCCCAAGAAGCAATTGATAACTTGATTTCCCATGCAGCTTGCCTACATGGAAAAAATGCATTGATCAGACCAACAAAAATATTCAGGATATCTAATGATTATTTTTCATACTAAAAATGTATAAGCAAGTGCCCTGATTATGATAGTGTGGAGCCAGCTTTAGAGGGACGTCACCTCTGGATATCCATGTATGTCTGAGGCTACCAGCTGAGTACAGAAGGAGTGCCTCGATGAGAAATCCCACTGTGGTCCATCGTGAGTGGCAGATAGAAAAATTCGAGAGATAGATGTCACACAGTCTATACTTATAAGAGATATAAATCACACATGGTTATGGGTTGAATTGTGCCCCTTGAAGGTATGTTGAAGCCCTACCCCCAGTACCTCAAAATGTGATCTTACTGGGAAATAGGGTCCTTGTAGATGTTAACTTAATAGGAGGCAATATTGCAATAGGGTAGGACCTTAATCCAACATGACTGGTATTCTTATAAGTAGAGGAAAATTTGGACACAGTCAGAGATACAGAGTGAAGACCACCATGTAAAGATGGAGGCCAAGACTGGAGTGACTCTATCACAAGCAGGGACCATTAGAAGCCAGAAGAAACAAAGAAGGATCCCTCCCCAGAGCCTCCAGCGGGAAGACAGACCTGTTGACACCTTGATTTTGAACTTCTAGAACTGTCAAAGAATAAGTTTCCTTTTTGTAAAGCCACCCAGTTTGTTTGGTAACTTGCTACAACATACCCATTTTTAAGAAAGAGAGTACCTAATGCCTTCAGGAGCCCATGGTGTCTGAAGTGAAGCATTCCGAGAGGAGATAGTCTATCAGAACTGAGGCTGGGTCCAAGGAGAACTATGAGGACAAGAAGGTTTGAGACAGAGAAGTTGATAAAGTCCCCTCTTAGAAGAAGTAAAATCTCAGAGCAACAACTCATCTGAGCTTCCATTTATCGTGACTGGATGGAAGAAGGGAACCAGGAATTGGAACTTAAAAATTCATAATATCTGGAGTGTGTGTGTGTGTGTGTGTGTGTGTGTGTGTGTGTGTGTGTGTAAGTAGCAAGTGAAATCCTTAAGAGCTACAGAAGTAGCAAGAGAGAGTAGATGCGAGGGACTTTGGTCCTGAGATTTGGGTAATTGGGAAACAGTTAGTCCCTCCATCTTTCAAGCCAAAAATCTACCTAGCCTCAATTTCTCCCTTTCCTTCACTTTCTCATCCCCACATATCAGGAAATCCTGGACAGATTACCTCCAGATATATTTCTTTTACCACATCTCTGTCCTTTGCTCACCAGTTCCCTTAGACCCTTGTGCCATCATTTGCCTGGACAAAACAATGACCTTCTAATTGGTCTCCCCACTTTCAGTCTTCCTTCCTTAATCCATTCTGCACTTGATAGCAAGAGTGATCTTCTTAAAACAAAAATCTAGTTATATAATTCCCCTGCTTAAAATCATCCATTCACTGAGAATAAAACCCTAACTTTTTATAATGCCTTATGAAGTATTTTTCTACTGTATCCTCTTTCTGTCTGTCTGTCTCTCTCTCCCTCTCTCTTTCTCTACTATTCCTTGGTTCTAGCTGTACTGTTCTTCCCTCAGTACTTTACCTGGTGCTCTTGCCCACTCTAGGGCCTTTGCACTAACTTTTTAAAACTGGACTCTTCAACCTGCAACAGCATGGCTAGCTATTTCATATCCTCAGTTTCAGCTTAAATGATTCCTTGGAGAGGCCCAGGACTGGAAGTTGAGGGGAGAGTTAGAACCATTTGCTGGGAAGAGGAATTTTTTTTTTTTTCATTTCATTTTATTTTATTTCTTTTCAGTGTTCCAGAATTCATTGTTTATCCACCACACCCAGTGCTCCATGCAATACGTGCCCCTCATTATACCCACCACCAGGCTCACCCAAACTCCCACCCCCGGCCCCTCCCAAACCCTCAGTTTGTTTCTCAGTGTCCACAGTCTCTCATGGTCTGTCTCCCCCTCCAATCTCCCACAACTCACTTCTCCTCTCCATCTCCCAATGTCCTCCGTGTTATTCCTTACGCTCCACAAGTAAGCAAAACCATATGATAATTGACTCTCTCTGCTTGACTTATTTCACTCAGCATAATCTCTTCCAGTCCCGTCCATGTTGATACAAAAGTTGGGTATTTATCCTTTCTCCATTCATTGAATAAATTCAATTCATTCAGTGAATGAATTCTCCATTCATTATGGAGGCATAATACTCCATAGTATATATGGACCATATTTTCTTTATCCATTCGTCTGTTGAAGGGCATCTTGGTTCTTTCCACAATTTGGCGACCGAAGAGGAATTTTTTCAAATGTGCATATGATAGTGAATTTTATGTGTCTACCTGACTGGATCGGAGGATGCTTAGATATCTGGTCAAACATTATTTCTGGACATGCTGAAGAGAGTGTTTCTGGATCAGTTTAGTGTTTATTATTATTGTTATTGTTGTTGTTATTGTTGTTATTACTTTTAAGTGGGCTCCATAGCCAGCGTGGCACTCAACGTGGGGCTGGAACCCATGACCCTGAGATCAAGACCTGACCTGAGATCGAGAGTCGGATAGTTAAACAGCTGAGCCACACAGGGACCCCTGGGTCAGATTTGTATCTGAACTGGCAGACTCAGTAAAGGCCATGACCTCCATAAGGTGACTATGCATCATCCACTCTGTTGAGGACTGAAGAGAACAAAAGTCAGAGGAAGGAGGAATTTCCCCTTTTTCTCTGCCTTGTTTCTGCAGCTGAGATCTCTCTTCTCATCTTCTGCCTAGGATTTACATCATCAGCTCCCCTGGTTCTCAAGACTTCAACCTCAGATTGAATTACAGCACTGGCTTTCCTGGGTCTGCAGCTTGCAGATGGCAGATGGTGGGACTTCTCAGCCTCCATAATTGCGTGAGCTGATTCCTCTTACTAAATCTCCTTTTATATCCTGGTGGTTCTGTTTCTCTGGAGAAGCCAGGCTAATACAATGCAGGAAGGATAATTTCACTCAATATGACAGTAGCTGTATTTGCAATCCAAAATCCTAGGGGGAAATATTATACTTAAATAATGTTCATTGGGGCATTATTTAAATAGCAGGAAAGTTAAATAGTCTCTCGGCTACAAGTGGAGAAAAGGGTCTATTTTTAATAGTCACCATATGGAACTTTTAAAACAATCAAAAGGGATATGGAGAAGCAAATCTCAATGTGATCTTTATCTGTGGTGTTAATCTGTCAATTAGAAGGTCAAATGCATGTGTGCATTTGCATGTGTTTTGTCTTTGCAACTTAATGAAATAACAAATTTGTTTTTGGTTAACGACAATATTGTACAAAACTCCCAATGAAACCTAAAGTTTGAGGTTTCACAAAAAATGCAACTAGATTCAGAAGTTTTCAGAGGCTTTTAGTGGCCCAAATGCGCAGTGACTGCCTCGGCTCGGGGGTGGGGGTGTAGGTTTCAGGACTAGTTTCAGGACTAGTGGCTCTAAGATGGCCTCAGAATGTTCTCCGAATGTGATCTCTGGACCAGCAGAAGCAGCAAACCCTCAAGCCCCATCTCGGACCTAATACATCAGAAATTCTGGAGGGGTCAGTGGGAACGCAGAGACCAGCAATCTGGGTTCTTGCACTTTCTCTAAGTCATTCTGATGCATGCTAACTTTTGAGAATTAGCGGTCAAAGCCCCAGTCTTGTTACCAGTTCTGTTTCCAGAGATCTGCCCAAGGGATGAAATTCTATTCTTAAGCAAAGAAGGTTGTCTCCCTGTGGATGCTGCCCAAGTTGAACAGCCCCACATTACCTTCACCTTGGACATGCCCCAAATCCTGCCAGGAGTGGTGAGATTCTGTGCCCCATACATCCCCAGATTTGGTCAGGGATCCCTTCCGTTCTTCCTCTACTGGGTTTTAGGAGGATGAGAGTCAGTAATAAGTTTGCTTTGCTTTATCCTCGCTCTACAAATGTGTTTCTGGATAAAAAGCCAGTTATTTAGTGACGAGCTGCTTTTGACACCTCCTCTACAAGTAGAAAACTAGTTCTTAGTTTAATGCACTCCCTGTATTAGGACCTGCATGAGCTGGAACAAAACCGGCTCTAGAGTTCCCGTGGCTGAAACAGAGACACATCCCGCTCCTGTTATACTTTGTAACAAAGGAGAGTGCAGAATCCCAGAGGGCAGCAGTCTCTGAGGTTATGGAGTTTGGAAATGACAGACCTCAGACTAGTCCCCCAGGCTTGCGGCTTCTAATTTCATACGGGAATGGCTGTCCTCAATTCAATTCCCCGTTGATTTCCAGACTTCCTCAACTTGGGAACAGGGCCAATGTGAATACTGGGGCAGTTTTATACAGATCAGAGTAGTGCTGCCGGGGGTGCGGGTGGAAAGCACAACCAGAGCCAAGCTCTGACTCCAGGTTTGGGGCAGCTTCTACCAGGAGAGACTCCTTCACGAATTTGGAAGCCCCGCTGGGGACTCTTCCAATCCTGATGTCGGAGCCACACCCGAGACCGATTCGATCAAAACCTCTGAGAATAGGGACTGCCAAGCATGTTTATCCAATAACCTTCATCAGGTGATTCGAATGCACTATCAGTGTGAAGAACCACTGTTCAAAATCATTTCTAAGCTTCCTTTACCATGCTATTTCTTTTTAAATTGTATTTATTTGAGAGAGAAAGCAAGTACAGAGAGGGAGAAGCAGGCTCTTCACTGAGGAGAGAGCCCGATGCAGGGCTTGATCCCTGGACCCTGAGATCATGACCTGAGCCGAAGGCAGATGCTTAACCAACTGAGCCACCCAGGTGGCGATTTTTTTAAAATTGAGGTTCAAGGTGGCATATTGCATTATATCAGTTTCAGGTGTACAACATAATGATTTGCTATTTGTATATATTATAAAGTGGTCACCATAATAGTCTAGTGAACATCCATCACCATACATAGTTACAAAGATTTTTTTTTTGCCTTGATGGGGACCATACTATTATTTAAGTATCTAATCTTAAGCTTGTCATCAAGGAGACACTAGAGATTTGTTCAATAGTTGAAGTTAATATCATCTGGTCATCTCCACACAAAAGAGCCCTGGTTGATGAAATTAAATATTTCATCCAACATTGAGCCATCAATACCATAGTATATTCATAGGAGCTTAACAGTGAAGTCTGTTTCAGGGATAAAGACTATCTCTATTTTTATACCTAAAGACGGACTGCTGGAAACTGAAAAACTGAGCCCCTGATTTTGTAAAGCAACGAGATTTGGGAATCATTGGGGATTAGTTTCTCCTTGTCCTGGCTTTCTAGTCATGGCTCATAAAGTAAGAACTTCCATGATCTTGGAACTATTGGATAGAAGCTTCTGCCTTCCTTCTCTTGCTGACACCGTCCACAGTGGGATTGCTAGAAGAGTGTTGAGCTATTGGCATCGGTCTTTTCTCAACTAGCCTGTCCAGGGATATATACTCTTCACCTCAGATGACAAGCACAAGGGCATCCCTGGCCTCTCGAGGGTCCTCCCTCTGTGTGCGGCTCAGGAAAGAACAGGAAGTCTGACTTAGTCACAGGTGCTGGCAGCCTACTCTAGTCCAGTTTTATTGGCAACAAATTTCATATTTTGATCTTCATTTGACTTCTGGGTCTATCTTTGAACTGAAAGAATAAAGACTAATTAGTCCACTGGAGCAAAAGAAGAAGACTAATTACTCTACTGGAGCCCTAACACGTGAAGCTCCATGACCAAAGTGACCAGCATGACTGTCCTATTTGTGGGGTTTCCAGTGAAGTCGTCCTATAGGGTTGATACCTTCACTAAACCTTATTGCTGCAGCTTTCAATCAAACCAACTGGTTTTGGCTGAGAGGAAAGGTTGATCAGGAGAGTCTAGGAAGTATTGGTCATCCTCACTGTACTCTTGTGTTGATGACCTGAGGCTGATTAATTCAGTAGAAGGCTTCTTTTGTCAGGTTTTGTAATAATTCTAGGATAAACACAGCCAGAATTCAGGATTGGTAGAGTCAGGATTGTAGAGGAATCTTCATAACATTTACAGGCTGAGTTTCATTGTTATTCTTGCTCTGTTGGAAAGATGTAGTTGCTACCATTCTTAGAAAAGGGCTGGTTTACAGAAGTTTTGGGTTTTTTGATAAGGACAACTAATTTAATCTTTTTTGTGCTAAGATATTTCCAGTTATCAAATAAGCTTTTGCTGGCCGAGTAATCTTATAATCATTGCTACCATGGGGCTTAGGGGACTCACTACCCATAAACTAGCAGAATATTAATGAAACTTTGTGCCCAGATCCATAAGGTGAGATTTTTTAAACCATATATAACAAACCTAGATGATCTAGGTACAGAAATAGGTTGAATTAAAGATGTTACCTTGGTTCTGAAAGCCACAAATTGGTATTTAAAATAGCGATTCACTTTTCTTCTTGGGAAACTGACGTGTCTCTAATGCTTAACAGTGGGCTCAAGTTTGGATCTTATGATGGAGTTCAATTTCCTCAGATTTTGAATTCTGAGGACTTCACTCTGAAGAAAATTGAATATTTTCAGCCACAATAATTGGTTAAAAGACATTTCAGGGAAGAGAATATATTGATGGAACTACAGAGTCAAAGATTTAGGTAAATTTATGGGCAAAAGACTCTTTAATGTCTTCGGCGTACATGATTAATAATTTAGAGTCAAATTTAGGGGCACTCCACCTAGAGAGAATTACATTATTCAATTTCTGTTAGGTTATCCCGAAGTGTAAGCAGCAAGCTCATTAAAAATAAATGAGGTAATCAGACAAATTCTATGACTATGCGTGAGCTCCTCATTAATGTTTCACTAGACAGCATTAAGAAAGGACTAAATAGACTGCACTAGATTTGGAAGTAATAAATGGATTTCAAAAGCAAAGCAACTTAATGACCTTCCAGTAAACATGAAGACTTGAACAGAAAGGATGAAGGATTTTGGAAGCCTGTCAGCTACACTTTCTGGCTGCATCTACAATGGAAAACATGCAATGGAGTATAATCAATTAGCTGCTTAATTTGTTGAATCGAGAGGCCAGGTTTCAATATTACTTTGGAGTTTGAAAGCACTGATTGGAGTGTCATTAACAGGTTAAAGTGCCGAGTTCTCCCTTCACTAAGTACTGTTTGACTCCAGCGTGGTTTCTCAAGGGCAACACTATTGACATTTTGGCCTGAATAACTCTCCACCCTAGGGTGTGTGTCCTGTGCTTTGGAGGTTCAGCAGCAACCCTGACCTCTATTCACTAGATGCCAGTAATGTTGCTCAGTCGTGACAACCAAAAATGACTCCAGACATTGCCTGATGTCCCCTGACGTTTATACCCCACACTAGTGACAGGAGGCATACCTGTTACACAGAGGCAGAGAACTCCCAGAATACAAATAGGACCTTTCCAGTCAGAGAGGGAGGTTCGACGCAGCATTAAATGGCAGGATTAACTAGCAATTATTTGGTCAACCTGGATTTCACAGACAATTAAACTAGTTAATTCAGATAAAAATTTCTTCTCCGAGAGTTGACTTACCAGGATAGGCAACAACTCAGTTAGGAATCTAAGTGCTAGGTACGTGTTTTATTTTGGCTTCAAGTTTCCAGCCTAGAAATACCTCAAGTTCAAGGATTAGGACTAAAAAGCAGATGGGTCTGTGCTCATCAGCATGATTCTAGTTCCTGGGCCTTGTTACTGTGCACACACACACATCCGCCTGCAAGGACTCCTTCCGCGGGCTTCTGGTGACCTGGTCCTTGCTCTGCCAGTTGTTCTACATTGCTCTTCTCCTACCCCCTGCCTGCCTAAGCAGACAGATCAGCCCAGCTTGGCTTACCAGATAGTTTGATAATTAAACGTATGTGCTTTAGGGCCAGATAAAATTGTGTTTGTTTTTTTAAAATATTTTTTTAAAAACATTTTATTTATTTATTTGACAGACAGAGATCACAGGTAGGCAGAGAGGCAAGCAGAGAGAGAGGGGGAAGCAGGCTCCCTGCTGAGCAGACAGCCCGATGCAGGGCTCTGTCCCAGGACCCCGAGATCATGACCTGAGTGGAAGGCAGAGGCTTTAACCCACTGAGCCACCCAGGCACCCCCTGTGTTTGGTTTTTGACCCCATGATTTATCAGTCTGTCATCATGAAAAAAAAAAAATGAAGGTCAGTCATAATAATACTCCCCAATTAGGTGTGGCAGTTCCATGAATTGGTTAGGGCATTAATGCTTCTGCCAAAAAGAGAGAGCTGACCACAGTGATAAAATAGAGAAGGGTCAATTTTTCATGTAGAAGTTGAGATAAAGGCAGTCCTGAGCTGGTATGATGCTGGAGGTAGTCATCAGGAACCAATGCACTTCCTTTATTTCTGCTCCGCAATCTTTGGTGACCTGTTTCCAACCACCGGGTTAAAAGACAGCTGTTGGATGATTTCCTCACTCCCGCAGAACGGAAAGGCCAAAAGAGTAAAGGAATTTTTTGGAAAGTGCTTCTCAGTGAGTTATTTTTATTCTTATTGGCCACACAGGTGAGAGACAGGTACCGTTGTCCCCAGGAATTCAAGTCAAATATTTCCTCTTAGAGTTCAGGAAACTCAAATCTTCAACATACAAGGCTGGGTTGCTTTATCTCGAATGATAGAGGTGGGGACACCTACAATAGGGCACACAAACACTGCTGTTATTAGGGGGAAAATAAAGGGAAATGTTACATTCCTTGATCAGTTAATGTCCTCAGCACTTTAAGTGGAACACCCGATAAAAATGTATTTTCATCTATGTGAAAGAAATGCAAATTATTTGACAGTTACTTGAAGTTTAGAATAATTGGGACTTTTTCCTTTTCCCCAGTGCCATTGTAATGCTAGAAGTATAACACTTAATGAGTACTGATACTATTCAACAAAAAGTACCATTTGTTTTATTTTTCTCCAACTATAGAAAGAGAAATCTGTGTCTGTGTATTAATGTTTAATGATTCATTGTCTGATCTCAGGCTTGTATTTTGCCCTTTTGAAAGAAAATGCTAATTAAGTAATGGAATTTCCTAAGTATGTACTACTCAGAATCGTTGTCAATCTGTGTTTTATAAAACATAGAATAAGTGTGGCAGACATCTATCCAAAGTCATTCTCTTCACCACCTAGACTACTTTCTTTCTTCCTTGGTAGCTGAACTCTGATTTTGTTCAAGTATTGACTTTCTCACATACTCCAGCCCAGGAGGGAATCACTGATTCATTACTATAAACCAGTTGTTATAATTCCATTACTCTTGCTAATGATTGGTGTAAGCATGGGCATGTGGTACCCAGTTAGTCAGCTGGGAGTTTCTTCCCTGAAGAGACACAGATGAGAACTTGCCCTTCCCAGGGTTTGGATGTTGTAATGTGAAGACCAATGCAGCCATTTTTTGGCTACAGAGAAGGACATTGTTGATATATTTCTGAATGGCATAACAGAAAGTTGGAAGGTGCCCAGACCTTGATAACATCCCTGAGCTCCTGAAATAACCCTGAACCACCCTAAATTTTTAGGATAAAAATTTACTATTTAAACTCCTTGTTGGTAGGTGTTTTGTTATTTGCATTTTGACTGTTGAATGACATAAGAGACTTTGCTGTGGTCTCTTATGTGCTAGCTGTCTATACAATACGTTGCCCATTGTTTCCTATTAACAGAACCATGATTGTATTCTTAGTAGCAGCTGACCACATTTCCCAGCTTCCCTTGAAGCTAGGGCTCAACTGAGATGTAAACAAATGAATGGGTGTGCCTTCTAGGATTGCTTCCTAACAGGCACTAACTCAGTCCAGATGCTCTTTCTTTTCCCTTTTCTCTTTCCTCCTTTTTCTTGCCAGGAATTTGGATGTAAAGGGTGGTACTCTAATAGCCAAATTGACTCTGGGTAGACTTTAAGGATGAAAGACGCGTACAAACGACGGTGGAGAAGGAAGAAAGAAGGAGCTGTGGTCTCTGATTGAGCATGGAAATGCCCTCCCAGCACGGGACTATCTACCTCTGGACTTTTTCTTGTTTAAAGCCATTCTTATTTGGGATTACTAATATATGCAACCAAAACCAATCCTGACTGTTGCAGCTATTGAACAGAATTAGAAGTGATATTTTTTGGAAGAAATTAAGAGAGAAGGGGGCCTGGGTGGTTCAGTGGATTAAGCCACTGCCTTTGGCTCAGGTCATGACCTCAGGGTCCTGGGATCAGCCCTGCATCAGGCTCTCTGCTCAGCAGGAAGTCTGCTTCCCACCCCCTCCTGCCCCCGCCCACCTATAGACTCTGCCTACAGGTGATCTCTCTCTGTCAAATAAATAAATAAATAAAATCTTTAAAAAAAAAAAAAAGAAAAGAAATTAAGAGAGAAGCAGAGGTCTTCTTTCTAAGAAGACAGATTTTTTTCAGACTTAAAAATTGCCAATGAGTAATTTTGAAAGATCAAAGAGCCTCTCAAATTGTATTTAATATTTCTATTATATATTTTTTACACAATTATCCTAAAAAATATTTTCTTTTGAAGCTGATTGAGAAAGCAAGAAATAGAGACCATTAGAATGCTTGTTACTCTATTTCTGTGAATGCCCAGAAAAGAGTCCAAAGCTGTGTCACCAAATTCATTCAGGCTGCACATTTTTATTGAGTACATAAAATAAGAGAGGCACTTTGTTAGGCACCGTGTGTGTGTGTGTGTGTGTGTGTGTGTGTGTGTGTATGAGAGAGAGAGAGAGAGAGGGGGGACAGAGAAAGATAGAATCAGATGTAGACCATACATTTACAGTTTTTGTTTTCTTTCTTACATCCTTTTCATGTTTCCTGTAAAAAACATTTGCTTTTTAGTCAGAAAAAAAACCTGTAAAATATTTTATTGTTAAAAAAAAATGTAGTTGTTATAAGCAAGGAATTTGGAGCCAAAGTCCTCCACCCATTATGTCCTGGGAATTCTCAGCTTTCTGCATTTCTCTTCCGTGACTGCTTAGAATTCTTTAGTTGGTCAGAGTGGCTTCAGTTGCAGGTTTTGAACCTATTAAAATGCAGATTGAGTGGAACGTCTGTAATTCTTCATCAGGAATACTCATGGTCTTTTAAGAGGTAAATAGTCTTATTCCCTTCCTAGCAATGCTGATTCACTCTCTGGAGTAGAACCAAAGCAGGTGAGTTTTTCCTCCCCGTGTGATGTTGATGTGTACCGTAGGCTGAGAACCATTGCTTTAGATTGGGATCAGTTATTTGAGCCTTTGTATAAATGGGGATCCAAAGACGAGTCTGCTAGGGAATGAGGGGACATACAAGGGCAGCAGCACCTAACACAGAAGGGACAAAGGGCAGTCAGTGTGGGAGAGAAGCACAGAAGCCTCCAACTTCACCCTTCTCCCAGGACCTTGCACTAAGAGTACAAAGAAACAAAATGTATGAAAACATACCCTATAAGTGTTCAACTTATTGAGACAATGAAACAGGGGAACCCTTGTCTTAGAGAGATAGAAGGCAATGAGGAGAAAGAGAAATAGTTTGGATCTTCAGATACACAGCACGAAATCAACTTGAATGTGTCTCTTTTTTGAAGGCTTAAATCAGGACCAGAGTTCAGGAGAGGGTCCCTGGAGACAAATCCAGAGGGTGTTATCCGGGTGTCTCCAGGTATCATTAAAAACGGGGAGATGGTGTTAAACAGAGGACACTGCTTCCTTAGGCGATATAAGGGACCCAGCTGGGGATCATCACAGCTTTAACACAGAGCCAAAGTCTGCTCCAGGGTTTGCATAAATGACTGTCACTATGAATGGCATATACACATGCCAGGATGGGTCCTAATCTCCATCTTTGTTTATCACCTACAAAGGCAGATACGTGTAGGAATCATTTTTCTCCCTCATATCTTGCCAGAACAAAAGAAGATCCATCATCGACCCTAAATAGCCGGTTGTTTATCCTGGTAATTTTTTGAAAGCTCTTAAAGCTCTCTGCATTCCATGGTGTTACAGTAATTTCTTCCTCAATTCTTAATTAGAGTATTACTACTTGAAAAATGGACGTATTTTTATTGCACGTAGAATGATAATAAATCTTATAAATTTAAACCAGGAATCAAAGACCCACTGAATTAGGAGGAAATCAAAGGGCTATAAAATGTATCTCATCATTTTCCCCTGGGCAATCTGATTCTTCCTGTGTCAGCCTCTGCCTGCTTTCTTGTCCTGGTGGGCTGAAGGAGGCGGATATTCAAGATGAGGTATCACGTTCTACATTCCTCATTATACAGATGGAATTTTGATGTTTACAAATGTTTAATGCATCGACGAAGAACAGATCTTTTAAAAAAAAAAACAAAACAAGATTTTATTCATTTCAGAGACTGGGAGATGGGGAGAGAGAGCAGGGGAGAGGGGCAGAGGGGAAAGAATCTTAAGTAGAGTCTGTGCTGAGCACAGACCCCAACGTGGGGCTCCAACCCATGACCCCTGAGATCACGACCCGAGCTGAAGCCAAGAGTCAGACACTTAAACTGTGCCACCCAGGCACCCTGAAAAGACTTTTGTGAAGGTCTTCATTTGTTTATCAGCTTCTAGGACTTATCCTCTTGGATTTAATCAGAAAGATTTATCCAAGTAAAGAATTGTTTTAAAAAAATCAAAATTAAAGGCAACTAAAGAACTTCTTAAGCTAAACATGATGTAAATCAGAATCTCTTGTAGGAATGAAGATGAATTCTTTGGTGCCTGGGTAAGTTTATCTAATTTCCTTTACCTATCCCTGGAAATAAAAGAGAATAACTTCAGAGAAAAGAGGCCACCATCAATTCTATCCAGGAAAGTAAATACCATATTAGGTATTCTTACAGCATAGAGCATTGTAGTATTACTTATAGATGAATATTTCATATTAGCTTCAGGAAAAACTAAAATCCTGCAAGTACCAAGTTAAGTACTTAAAACAATCACAGAAACGCTTTCTTTGTTAAACGCAAGAAAAAAAGACATTGTGTTACATACTTCCAGGGAATACTGGAAATGGTGGTTCGTTCTTTGGAGGAATAAAATGCAGTTTCTCCAAAGACAATTTTTCCCCCACAAAAGAGGAGTGAAGAACAGGCTGTAGTCTTAAAATGAATCATCAAACACTAATACCCAGTTACAGGTTTTATTACTGTAATCACAAAAGGCCAAAGACTAATATCATTTCCTATAACAGCTGCGGCCAGTTAACAACCATTTAGCAAAGACCACGTTCCAAGAACACACACCAAAATAATTGACGTCATCTGCCAAAAGAAATAGTACTCTGCAGTCTCCATCAGCAATCCTGAACCGTGGCAGTTATAAATAACCTCACTTAGCCCACACGGCAGCTTGCGTCTGAGAAGCGAGCTCTGCTCCCCTAGATCGACCTTCGGAATAATGATACCCAGCCTCAATGACACATTAGAAACCAGTGACACACTTTCTTTGTATTTGTTCACCCCAAACTGCCAAGCCTGGCTCTTCCTGAAGCTGCGGATAATTTCTAGTTTTCGAGATGATATCAGGTTAGGTCCTCTTTTTCCCCCCACCCCCACCAAGTAAGTAGGTGTGTTCCTAAGTCACTCTACCTCGTGTTCTGCGTGCCTAGCGCAATGCTGGGTACATGGGTCAGTGACACTGCGGGTTAGTCAGAGTGGGTGTCCGATGCCAAATGATAGGGACCCTACTTTGAATCCTCATTGGCTCCAAACCAAGGCATTTATGTCTCATCCATTCCGGTTTCTGCAAGTTATAATGAAACAGAAACTCCTGAAAGGGAGAGAAACCTTGATCTTCCCCCGAGAAGTACCCTTCTCGGTTGCTTTCTTTTTTCTTCCCTTCCTTCTTTCTTTCATACTGATCTCCTCTTCCCCTTCCTTCCCGTGGATGCCTGTAAACATTTCTTGGAGGGTATTGAGCTAGTTACTGAGGCATCTACGAAGAAATGTGGTGTTTTTTGCCCACAACCTGCTCAGAGGAGCTCCAAGTTTGGTGAGCTACGATTCATAACAATGAGAGCTCCATCTGTTGTACGTGGACGTCATTCCCACTGTGTTTTATGCATTGTGGTATTCAATCTTTGCAGCGATCTTGAGAGGAGGTCATTTGACAACCCCGTTTTACAGATAGGAAAAAGAGCTCAGAGTGGTTAATTAACTCGTCAAAGTTCGCACAGCTACGAAATGACCAATTTGGGATTGACAGACATTGAAGATACCTTTATGGGGTACCATTTGCATCCTATGTTGATTGGGAGTTTTTTTTTTCTTTTCCCTACCTTGGTGGAGTATTTCAGGGAACAATACAAGGTTATAAGATTATCCTAGGGCTCTTCTGTGGGCAGAATATAGACATATAATTTGGTACTGGGAAGAGACATCCTGGACAATTTATGTACCCAGGAATCAGAATTGGCTTATTCATGACTTCTAAGGAAAGTCATGCATTTAAGGAGTTGGTTATTACAACTGGTGATAAAATGCTGCTGCTGGCAGAAAATGTTATTTTATGAAAGCTTTTAAAAGAAATCTTTCCCCACACCCTGAATGATAATATATTTATGTTTTCAATTGCATGTGTCACTTCCTTATTTTCAGAGCTCTGTCCTGGCCATGAAAACATCTTCTGCTTATAGTGATACCTTAACTGAAGTTGATAGCGTTGATTTTCTGCTGGCTGGTGATGCGCATGAATCCTTCACAGAAAAATCTGAGCTGTGGCGTTGTTACATGTCTTCCCTGTCCCCAGAGACCAGCGGTGAGCGCACAGGATTGCTCTTTTATCTGTGACCAAGGAAGCTAACAGGATGACTCAGAGGCCAGGGGAAAACATACTCTAGGGATTTCTTCTCTCAGACCACTAAAATGGGAGGAAGATTAATGGCAGGCAGAGTCACACTGCGGATTATAATTCTCCCCAGGCAGGTTACAAAGGTGTACTGACAAAGGTGCTCTACGAGGTAGGGGAGATGAGGAAAGGAAAAGTCTTAGAGCTGCTTTCAAAGCCATTTATCAGAAAATGAAGTATCTCTTAACAAAATGACACCATATCTAAAAATTCTTACCTGGCATCCCTGTTATATGCCACAGTGTCAACTAAATATGCCTTCATAGTCACATAGTCATCAAAAAAAAAAAGAATTTATGCACTGGATATATGAAAATGTTAGATACATATGTTTAATAAAATTAGCCAGCCTGTTTTAAACACTGAAATGAAGGAAGGCTAGAATTTCATAGATGGGTGTGCACATCTATTTGACGAATTACATAGACTGGCAGCTTTATGAATCTTCTAAGTACCCTGGCTTTCTATAAAATATGGAATATTTATTGTATAATATAGATAGCAGGATCTCAATATTATTCCAAAAACTTTACATGAGCAGGAGAGGGAGATGTTCCCCTGGAGTAGTTTTTTATTACCAAAGATAAGTTTGTTGGGTATGATGGGGTTCAGGATATGCTACCCCCAAATATGGCATGTTGGCCCCTTGAATTTCTTAAGCTGAAGGAATTTGAGAAAATGGCAGGTGCAGGAAGGTCGCTCTGACCTTCTCCTACTCGGTCTCCTTTCCTGAAACTGGAGATGAATCTCCCATGTGGAAAGTGCCCTCCCTGAACCAAGAGGAAGGAAGACATTCTTGTCACCAGAGACAGGGAATCTGGGGCTGAGAAATCTGTACAAACAAACCTTCTTAAATGAACTCTTATCTTTCTAGCTATTTCTTCATTATTTACTACCTCTAGCTCAAATCCCTTTGTCTTGTCAATCTTTCACAAATTTATTGTTTCTTCATCTAAAAGGTGTAAAAGCTTCTTGTTCTGGCCATTTCTTCAGACATTTCTTCTTTTGTGACGATCCGTCTGTACACATAAAAATTCAGTACACTGTGTAAGCTTTTTTCCTGTTACTTTGTGAGTTTAATTTTCAGATCCAGCCAGCAGCCCTAAGAGGATCAAGGAAAACCTTTTCCTCCCCTACAGGAGGGATATAACCTTTAGCAGGATAAGCTAAACTAAGTCAATTCAACCATTGACAAGGTGTCACGGGCAGTTCACAAACGAGGTATGAACTAGGCTCCCATGTTACAGCTTAAGAAACAGATCAAAGCCCCGCAACATTGAGTATGATCTTAGCTGTACTAAGAGGGAATTGCTTTATTTCTTTTTTATTTTGTAAAGGAGAAGTAAATTTTATTTTGGGGGAGAATGACTAGGGTGTTCATGGTTAATTAGTGTTTGTTCAAAGTACGGTGGTAGAAGAGGGGAAAAAAAAGGAAAAAAAGAACATTTATTGTTGATAGGAGATGTGGATGCAGGTCAGAACTTATTCTTAAGGTTTCTAAAATAAAGTTTATAGAGTAATGAAGGTATAATATATAATATGCAATTCAATGTGAAATAGTAAAAACTAATTTTAGAATGTCAGACTCAAGCTTCACTTGTTCTGAAATGTTTCTCCATACCTACGACTAACCACAAGAATCAAGAAATTTTTGGAACCAGAGCATATCTGCATAATCGAGAAAGTAGGCAGATAGGCACTAGGCTCCAAAAATGAGAGCATGTTTTTATTTTCTAACTTAGCCTAAACATTCAGATATTTTTTTAAAATTGTGGAATATATACCAAATCACAGATTAGGAGGAATGTATACAACCGTTCACCAGGGCCTCCCACCCCTCCATCCAAAAATTGGTTGTACATTAAAAAACTTGTAAAATATTTAAAAGGAAGATCATGATTTTCTAAATTCAATTAAGTAGTGATAGGAGACATTGAAGCCTTCGGGAGTTTTCAGATTACAAATGACAGTAGGGTAAATTCCTCTTCTCTGCTAGCTTCTAAGCATAGTCCAGGCTAAATAAGGGGCTCTTCATTCAACCTGTTAATGGGAAACATCAATCACCTTTGAGTCCAGCCTGAAAATGGTCCTCAAGTAGAGACCATTATTAAATGTTTAAAGAAAACTGAAGTCAAAGAATGACACTTCCCCAGCTTATGATAGCATAGATTAATCAATGAAGACAATTTGTACATTATCTTTGGAATGTGAATATGGAATGGTTTTAAATATTCCAAATCCTCAGAGCCTACCTAAAAACTGATACTGATGATACTTTCTCCAAGCTGTTCATCAATGACCTCATTTGCAGCAGTGGTCACTATGAACGTTATTTTACATGCCTGTCACAGTACAAATGTATGCTAAACATTTGTTGTACAAACGAATGAACCAATGAAAGTTCGGCAACATAAAAACAATTAGATCTACTGTGTTACTTTGGCAGCAATAAAGATCACATTTGACAAATCCAAGAGTAGCTTATTCTACTGTGTTTGTAATTTACCAACTGTACACAATCACATGTATTTTGTTTACATTAGACTATAAATATTTATTAATATCATTTGATACAAATTCAATATTTATAATTGTATATATTGGTTTAGTTTGAGAATGTACCTTAATAACATTGTATACTTTGTAAGGAATCAATTACGTCCTTTGAATGACTGTTCTGAGAGCTCAGGAGTAATTACAGGGATCTTTTTATGGACCTAAAAAGCAAGAAAATGCCAAATACTTTTACTTTATACATTGTAAAATATTTCTATCATCTCCAGTCTTTCTGTATAATTTCCCCTTTCTTCCACCTCTTTGCCCTTAAAATTCTTCACATGTGTTTAATCTAAACTGCTGTATTGAGGGAAGAGGGGGCTTGTGGCTTCTCTCTGTGTATTACTGTGAAAATGTGCTTTTTTGATAGAGAGGTTCTGTGAGCCAGCTAATGCGTTGGCAGGTGAACTAGCTTTTACTGCCAAATGAGTCAGCTGAGATGGGAACATTAATTTATTTGAATGGACATGAATTGACAATGCCATAAAGAGGTATTGGTATAGCTTAATGGAACAAACTGTCAGGAAAATGTAGGTTGGGTACAATATGATTGGCAAGCATCAAGAATGTTTCCATGTTCACAAATATCTCCCTTTCCTAATCTGGACTGTTGTCTCTTGGATTCCTCCATTGAATTGCAAATACCCCTGGAGGAATGACACCTTCTGCTATCATCAGGTGTTAATATTAGATTAAAATTGCTGATATTCAGAAGTTTTGACCTACATAAGTAGTACTTTGATTTGATTCAAAATCATACCTTCTTAGGGATAGTTTATGAGATCACCTTGTTATGGAACTAAGAGGAGAGAGGATAAGAAATTTCTGAGACAGGGAAAGATTTAGAGTATGAAGTATTGCCTTCATTGTTGAGTTGGCTGTGTTATCAGGACCCATGACACCCTCCTCATTCTAGACATAATGATTCCATTATTGCTTCCAAGATTCTGTCTTCTATGGCTATTTTATATTCATGTAAATTTTATAGTGTACTCATGTAAGGCTCGATGTAGACTGAAATCCCCCAAACTTGTTCATTCAGGTTGATTCTAAACCATGTTTTCTAGGACTTGGCCCTAAAAATTGGTTTTTAGGATCTATAATTTAATGTTCATCTCTGTAAAAATAATTGCAATTCAACTTAGTTCTCTAGCTTCTACAGTCTGGTTGGTGGTTACTGAATACTGGTTAAGTTTATGGACTTTGGAGTCAGGCAAAACTGGATTTTACTTGTTGGTTGTTGTAACTTTGACAAGCTGCTTACTCATTTTGGGCTTTAACTGACTCATCTTTGTATGCCACTCATATTCCTCAGAGTCATTAGATTAGTTACATGTGCATTAGATGAATTGTGCTAATTATGCACATTCCAAAGAAAAGACTAGTTGTTGACTGGTTCCCAGGAGAGAACCTCTCACTCCTTATCATATCTTGCCTGAAAAGAATGTTTTAGGATGCCTGAGGTTTTGGGTTACACTGTATCAGGTGGGCAATATAGTTTATGTGAACAAGATGACTTAGGGCAAATGTCTGTTCTTGTATGCCTGAGGTCCTGGACCACATGTTAATTTGTTTTCTGGAAGCTGGAGACTGAACGGCTAAGATCAGTGATGCACATCCTGTATGCCTATGTGACAGATCACCAACCCAAACCTTGGATGCCAAGGCAAGGGAGAGCTTTTCTGACCGACAACACTTCACACATGTTGTCACATTTTATGACTTGGAGAAGTAAGTACTGTCCTTGTAATCCCACTAGGAGATGATAACCGGAAGCTTGTGCCTGGTTTCTCTTGGTGCCTCCATCCTAAATGCCTTTTAGTTTTGTTGATTTGGATCCATATCCTTTCACTGTAATAAATGGTGACCATAAGTATTATAGCTTTCTTGAATTCTCTAGACAGTCCATTCTGAGGTTGGTTTTAGGGGCCCCCACACATCTGTTTATGCTTCGCTAGCAATATATCCTGGGTCAAGTGCTCTAACCTCATTTAATTTCATTTTCTCACCAGTAAATGGGGATGATAATAATTATAGTAGCTACCTTGTCATGAAGTTTTGGGACCCAGCCTATACTTTATTTTCTCCACAAACATTACTTGAGAGTTACTATAGAAATTCCAGGAAAATGTAAAGTGCCAGCACATAACATATATATTTTTTCAACAAAGTTCTCTTAAGCAGTCTCTTTTGCAAGTTCTCACATCTTCCCTCTCCCCTGGTCCCAAGATACCATTTCTGGATTAGGAGATCCAACCTCAACTAGTGCAGAAATGTCTTTTTCCAAACTCAGGAGAATGGACCTCATTCTCCTCTTATCAGTGGCTATGCCCATTTTCATCCCCAAATCATCTCCTTGATGGAGAAGTCAGGCAAAATAGGTGCTTTGCTTGAGCTTTTTCACCTGATTGGCCTCAAGCAGTAAACTGATCTTTCTTGGTCATCTTTAAAAGTTCAGTTTTTTTTTCTTTTAATGTCTCTGGAATTTTTTCTTTTTTTTTCCTATCCCCAAGTCTTTTAGACTTTAACTTTTCCTTCCTATATGTTTGTGATATTATCTATGCCTCCTTTAAAGTTTTTTTGGCTTAATTAAAAATTTTACATTATTGCCACTATTTTTCCTTAATTATTAAACTTATGATCAAAATTAAAACATTAAAAATATTTATACCTTAGAAAAATAAAACTCTTTTAAAGAAGTCTAACTCTCAAGAAACCACAGATATGTTTCCTTTAAATAACCTGGTTCACAGCAGAGGTTCTTATGTAACCACTGGCTTCTTTAATTACCTTCCCTATGAGGATAATTTCCTTCTCTATTAGGATAATTTGAAATGGCAGGGACAGAAGATTTTTTTGGTGGGGGAGAGTTTTTTAGCTCTCTCAAATTTCATGTAATGAAACATGCCCATCTGTTCTCTGAACTTAAAAAAAATATATATGCCTTTCTCAAGGTCATGGTAGAGATTTGAGAATCTCCAGCATTTTCTTCTTCATTATCAGGAACACCCTTTTGTGCTCCAGTTTTAAAATGAGGGTCTTACATTATATGGTTTAGATGTTCACATCAAGCACTATTTTCTTTTTAAATTAAATTAAATTTATTTATTTGAGAGAGAGAGAACATGCATGAGTGTGAGGCAGAGGGAGAAGGAGAAGCTGACTCCCCGCTGAGCAGGGGGGTCCAGACCAGGGCTGCATTCCAGGACCTTAGATCATGACCTGAGCTGAAGGTTGAAGCTTAACCGACTGAGCCACCCAGGCGCCCCAAGCACTATTTTCTGTGCTTCTACTGTCTATAGGAAGTTGTACAAATGAGCAACAATTGGAGAAGACTTTATAAAGACAGTTTTCCCAGGCATATATGCTTATGGCAAGGATCAAAGAAGTGCCCCAAGAATGCCTCCGTTGTGAAAACTGTGACAGGTTTGGCATCAAACCCAAGAGGATTATCAATTTTTAGGTCTCATTAATTAACAATCCTGCAGGCGACTGGGTAGCTGAGGGCGCAGCACGGAAGCTGGTCTAGAAAGTTGGCGTTTCTTTTATATAGCATGAAGTGATCATATTCTCTCTTTGCACCAGTTCCGTACACACACAGAAATGGAAACAAAAGCATTGAGGCTGCACGTGGAAGATACCTCATTATTTTATGTATTCAGCACTCTGCATTTCTGGAAACTGTCACTGATTGCCCTGTATTTACATGGTTTCTGCTGGAGTGGCCATGTTTATTGATTCAGTTATTCAACAACTATTTATTGGGGGCTATGCGTGACACTATTCCAGGCCCTGGAGACATAGCCATGAATAAGATATACAAGAAATTTCTTATGGAGCTTGCATTCTGATGGGGGAGAAATTAAACATTAAATGAACTAAGTAAATATTTGGTATGTCACACAAAACGTGCTATGGAGAAAAATCAAGCAAGAAAGTGAAAAAAGATGAAGGGACAAAGTGAGAGAAACCCTATGTTCCGTAGGTGGCCAAGACGGACTTCATCCAGGATATTTTTGGAGTTAGATCAAAACAGGAGGGTTTAAACTGTGGAATGAGGAGTAGGGGAAAAAAAATAAAGCCTGTTAGAAGCAAAAGAGAAGCACGAAGACGCAAGAGAGTAGCAGAAAAAGAGAATGTGGGTGGAGAGAGAGAGCCTGAAAGAGAACTTCTCAGGTTCTGCATATCATTCCAGTGTATGTCTGATAAATCCTTTTATAAAAATCCTTCTTCCATTTTAAACTGGATCAGTTTCTGTCACTCCCAACCAAAGAATCCTAACTCATACACATATTAAGTAAGATAACTTGTAAATTCAAGGCTTGCTCTATGTGGGAGATGTTGGTTACCTCAGAAAATTGGAGCTCGATGCTTCTGATGCCAAGAGTACAGATTTGGTAGCACAGTAGAATTAATTTTGCTGTTCCCTAGCATTCCAGAAATAAAATGTGCAAGAAATATCCATTTTCCTGGAGCTTTTTCAAATTTTTATTTATATCCAGTTAGTTGATGTATGTGGTAAAATCGGTGGCAGGTGTAGGATTTAGTGATTTTTCACTTCCGTAAGATACCCAGGGCTCTTCTGTTTTTCTTTTAATTGAATTAACTCTGACTCTGCAGTGGCACTGTGGAAAACTCAAATTGGAAGCATTATATTTCACCTCTATTTTTGTTTTCCCACTGCTCCCTCCATCCTGGAGTCACAAAATAATTAGGGAAGCTTACTGATGTCTAGATCCCTGGGGAAAGGCTCTCTAATCTCCAAGTTGCTATTGTTCAACCCTGCTTTAAACTTTCTCTTAAAGTCCCTGGCTCTCTGCTTCTCACCAAGAGGAGAGCACAGAAATCTGTACTGAGGCTAAAGGATGCTCTCCTTCACAGGGTGCACTCCTCCCTTCTGAAGTTGTGTCACCTTCCTGGAAAATGAAAAATCTTGAAGCAGGCTCCAGTATCCACTCAGGTAACCATGGGACCTGCAAATCATTCACTTTCTCTCTTTATTCTCAAAATAATTCTATTCTCTTCTGGCCTCCCACACACTCCCATACACAATATTTTCATTTAGCTTAGACTTTTAGAATAGACCATAAGAGTTCGTGACTTCCACTTCCAATTCAGCTTCCCACCTTGCAAAAACTCCCCAAAGATTTTTTTTGGTCTTTCTTATTATGCTATAATATACATAACATAAAAATTTCCATTTTAACCATTTTTAAGTGTATGTTTTTGTGGCATTAAGTACATTTACATTGTTGTGTACCCTAAAGATTTAACAAGAATCTGGCAATCTGACTGAAATGGGGAAGGATGAAAATATAGAAATAAATTCTATATTTGAAACATTGCTCATTTGAAACATCATGTATTTGTTGAATGAATGGGGCAAGTTCCATAATTCATAATTTTGAGCAGCAGAAAGCCATCAGCAGTACAGCAGGTTTTAAAGTGCAAGAGGATGATGAGGAGAAAGCTTGGCTGTAAGGAAACTTGGGGAAACAATGAAGACAAACTTTACCTGTCTCACTCATAACATCATTTAATATATCTGAAGCAAAGTAAAATGAAGACTTTTTCTCCACTATGCCTTGTGCCAGGATCAGAACAATGTTCCTGAGTGTTGATGGGGGCATAAATAACTTCCACAGAGAAAGTCTCAAATCAAAAGTAAAGTTTATTATGAATTGCAATAATGCTTTTTGTTATCTAAGCAATGGTTTACTAAGGGATGCAATCCACGTAAGAGTTGGTAAATTTTTTAAGTGTTAAAAATCTTAAACTTATTAAGAATTACAGTGGGGGTCGTAGGGCGTGGGGTGGACAGGAATGAATTCAAAATACGCTCAAGTGATTTACATTGGCTTGGCCTACAAGTTTCTTTTGGGAACTTGAAGAACTTGTATCCATTCATTCATTCTGAAATATTTAGTTAAGCGCCTACTATGTGTGAGGCCCTGGGATACAACAGTGAACAGGTAGTTTCCTGTATTTAAAGAGCCTACATTTAGGTGTACTGGAATTCTGAGTCGTGCATCCAAGGGCACGATAAATCGAATGATGCAGTGAACTGAGGAACCACGATTCTTCAAAAACCTCAGCAAAATCGGTATTTAAAATTTTCTATTTTTGGAAGCTGGATCCTCTTAGTTCCGGAAAGGGGGGGGGGCAGGTGGGATGTAAAGAGATTGCCCGTCCAATATATACACAGATTTCGTGTTTGGGTTCAGCAGTTTAGGACTGGAATTCCAAATTACAACTGCAGTACAGAACTATCCCGACCTAAGAAGCAGACAGAATTACAGAAGAAACACTAATTTATCAGAGCCCCCAGAAGGTAGAGCCATCTCAGCCTACAGCAGAAGGCCATGAACTACAACTCCCAAACGCCCTTGCTAACCGCCAGCCCGACTTCGAAGTATGGGAAAGATGGAGGAACGCCGGGCGCTCTCCTGTTGCGTCATTAGAGTGCGACTCCAGACACAAAACAGGACTGGGCTACAAAAGTATGGCAGCTGTTGAGGCGGCGGTGGTATCGTCGTCGTCTTTGGAAACAGACAGAGCCCTGGTCCCTGAAACTGCAGGAACAGGCGCAGCAACGGCCGCCACCCCACCAGCGACGGCCGCAGCTGCGGCCGTTGCAGCCTCTGCCAGAACCGGATCCGAAGCCAGGGTCTCCAAGGCCGCTTTGGCTACTAAGCTGCTGTCCCTGAGCGGCGTGTTCGCCGTGCACAAGCCCAAAGGGCCCACTTCAGCCGAGCTGCTGAATCGGCTGAAGGAGAAGCTGCTAGCAGGTACTGCAGCCCGGGTGGGGACCAGGCTGAGGCGGTCGCCGCGAGAGCGGAAGCCGCAGAGAGCCAATAGGCTTTTTTGCGCGCCCGTGGCTCGAGAAGTCAGAGGAGGGGAAAGGGAGGATGACCACTGAATTAGCTCTGGACGGAAATCTGGGGCATCTCGGGCTTGGACTTGCCCTGACGTGAACTCCTGTAGCCTAGTTGACAGTTACCGTCTCCAGGGAAGAACAAAACACAAAACCCCCACACTTAACACAAATAAACCCCTTCCCTTGGGCAGACAGACTAATATTCTGTAATTTGATCGCCCAGGAGACTTTTGTTTGGCTCCCGTTGATAAACCCCTCCTAAAGGACGCACTGGCTCTCTACCCCCAACGTTGAAGTCTTAAAAATAGTTTGGAGATGCAGATATTACTTAATTAACCAAGACTTGAATGCCGTGGTTTTCACAGAGTGAGCATAGGAATTATTTAGAGTCCCTTGTACAAATACAGATTCCGGATCTCTGCCCTCCCAGAGATTGTGATTTTGAGGTTCTGAGGTCTTTTTTAGGAAACCATTTTTAAAAATCTTTTTTTTTTTTTTAAGATTTTATTTATTTATCAGACAGAGAGTGGGGGAGAGAGCGAGCACAGGCAGACAGAATGGCAGGCAGAGGCAGAGGGAGAAGCAGGCTCCTTGCTGAGCAAGGAGTCCGACGTGGGACTCGATCCCAGGACTCTGGGATCATGACCTGAGCCGAAGGCAGCTGCTTAACCAACTGAGCCACCCAGGCGTCCCTAGGAAACCATTTTTAAACTATTCCTCCAGGTGGTTCTGGTGTAAGTGGCCTTTGCACGACATTTTGAGGAACACTAAGTATAATTGAAGAGCATTCTTTTTTGTTTCTTCATGTACACGGGGAGCATATTAGAAGAGCCTTGGAGGATATCTCAGTTCATCCGCCCAGTAGATTATTTCGGACAGTGACATCAAGGAACCTTAGATTTATTGGACACCTACAATAAGCCAGATGTAGTTTATAGAGAAGGAAAGATGAAAAATCCTGTCTTTTCTCTTAACTGAGCTCAGAGCATAGACATTTCTACAGACTTTGAGGATAAAACTATTTAGCTGTGTATTCAGGGCTCTCCTGAATTTGACCCTGGCCTGTCTTTCTATTAAAAATACAGTAGGGGAACTTTTCTCCTCCCCCTCCACCTTCTTCTTTTGAAGATTTATTTAGTTTAGAGGGAGAGAGAGTGCACAGGCAGGGCGAAGAGGCAGAAGGAGAGGGAGAGACTCTCAAGCAGACTACTCCATGGAGCATGGAGCCCAAAGAGGGGGGCTTGATTATATAACCCTGAGATCATGACCTGAGTCCAAATCAGGAGTTAGTTGCTTAACTGACTGAGCCACCCAGGCGCTGCAGGAACTTTCTTTCCTTTTTTTTTTTTTTAAGATTTTATTTATTTATTTAACAGACAGAGATCAGAAGTAGGCAGAGAGGCAGGCAGAGAGAGAGGAGGAAGCAGGCTCCCTGCTAAGCAGAGAGCCTGATGTGGGGCTCGATCCCAGGACCCTGAGATCATGACCTGAGCCGAAGGCAGAGGCTTTAGCCCACTGAGCCACCCAGGCGCCCCAGGAACTTTCTTTTTAACATTGTTTAGTGTGTCTTGGCAAACTTCATTATACTTTTTTTAAATGCAAAAACAAATTATTCTGGCGGGAACTTGTTAATTAAAATTGACACAATATGGATTCAAATGTTTAATGGCATTAATGTTTAATACGTACACTCTTTAGATGTTTAATCCCAGTGTTATATCTACTCATTCTGTTTTTATACTTCCCTTATACTTTGTTACCTGTAAGAATGGGTCATATACGATGTTGAAGGAAGGAATTGCATTAAGAACAAGCAATGTGGTGTCGTTTGTGTGTAGTTGTTTCCTATACACAATTTCTTTCATTGGGCCTGATTTATTAGCTGAACTATGGTTTTTTTGATTCGCAAGGTAATGATTACCATTCTTCCTCTCAGACAGGTTTCTGATGGAATCAAAGCCATATCCTGGCCTTCTGGTTAATCTGCCTCCAAGAGTCCAAGAGCTGAAGTTTCTTGTTGAAACTTGGTTAAAACATTGTTTCAAGGCTGTTGCTAGGTGATCTTCTAGAAGCCCCTTGCTCAGATGTAGATATTCTCATTACTCCATTTCTGTATTGCTTTGATTGGTCTAATTCTATATTTGTGTTAACTAGACTAGGCTACCTGGGAGGGTTCTAAAAGATAGGAATTTCAAGGCAGCACGTTCTGTTGCTGGCCAGGTTTGACACCCACTGATTCAGGCCACCGTTAATGGCCATAGCCTCTATTAACACTTCTGGCTGTTCCCTGTATTGATCCATGTTATACTGAAATCCTTGCTCTTTGTCTTCTATCTGAATCCTTCAAGGCCCAAAACATCAGAATTTTATAGCTAAAAAAGACCTTAAGAGATATTCTTCCATCAATGTTACCAATAGGATGAACCAAATTCCAATATAGTAGACGGGTGTGTCTTCGAACTTGAAAGAGTAAATTCGGACACAAAGGAAAGAAACAGGTTTGTGGGCCTTCGTAGTCTAAGGAGTGTCAGGTTGAAAAATACAGAGAGTTCTCCGGAAGTTTCCTATAAATTTATAGATGAGAGGCCCGTAATGAATTACATAAAGTGAAAGGTGAAAGGTTTGAAGCTTGAGCCTGTTCTTATGGGTTGGTGTTAAAGCAGGCTCTTCCACGCCCAGTGATGTAATCAGAGAGTGCTGTGAGGACTGTGTTCCAGACAGATGGTGTTCTGTAATTATGCAGTCAGGCCAGGCAACCCAGCACATCATTTTGGACATCTATTCTGGCTTCTCCATTATTGCTCTGCTTTCCTTCTCTTCTTTTCTCTGTCCTCTCTTTTCGTTTCTGTTGCTCTATTTTTTATCTTCATCATGTCAGTGGTTATAAGGGAAGTTTGATGGGTTTGGGAGATGTAGATCAATACAGCTGTTCTTTCTTTTTTCATTTGAAGTTCAGTAGCCAATGTTTGGTCTATATTGATATATATATGTAACAATAATAATGATAGTAATAATAATAACTTATTGTCAGAGTGCCACGTAGTTTCCAAAGCACTTTCAGATAACATTATTTCAATTTATCTTTGTAATAGGAAGATGAGACGGCCCAGGTTGACATTTTCTTTTTTTAAATCTAAATGCTTCAGAGTTTGAGATAATTTAACTGGTACCTACTTCCCACATAACCTCCCCCCCCCCCACCTTTTTAAAATTACCATATAATTTATTATTTGTTTCAGGGGTACAGGTCTATGATTCATCGGTCTTACACAATTCACAGTGCTCACCATAGCACATACTCTCCCCAATGTCCATCACCCAGCCAACCCATTCCTCTGCCTCCACTCTAGCAACCCTCAGTTTGTTTCCGGAGATTAAGAGTCTCTTCTGGTTTGTTTCCCTCTCTGGTTTCATACTGTTTCATTTTTTCCTCTCTTCCCCTATGATCCTCTGCCTTGTTTCTCAAACTCCACACATCAGTGAGATCATATGATAATTGTCTTTCTATGATTGACTTATTTCGCTTAGCATAAACCCTCTAGTTCTATTCATGTCATTGCAGATGGCAAGATTTCATTTTTGATGGCTGCATAATATTCCTGTGTGTGTGTGTGTGTGTGTGTGTGTGTGTGTGTGTGTGTGTGTGTGTAGGTATATATATACCACATCTTCTTTATCCATTCATTTGTTGATGGACATCTAGGCTCTTTCCATAGTTTGGCTATTGTGGACATTGCTGCTATAAACATTGGGGTGCACGTGCCCTTCGGATCACTACGTTTGTATCTTTGGGGTAAATACCCAGTAGTGCAAATGCTAGGTCATACGGTAGCTCTATTTTCAACTTTTGAGGAACCTCCATGCTGTTTCCCAGAGTGGCTGCACCAGCTTGCATTCCCACCAACTGTGTAGGAGGGTTCCCCTTTCTCCGCATCCTTGCCAACATCTGTCTGTCATTTCCTGACTTGTTAATTTTAGCCATCCTGACTGGTGTGAGTTGATATCTCACTGTGGTATTGATTTGTATTTCCCTGATGCCATGTGATGTTGAGCACTTTTTCATGTGCCTGTTAACCGTTTGGATGTCTTTGCAGAAATGTCTGTTCATGTCTTCTGCCCGTTTCTTGATTGGATTATTTGTTCTTTGGGTGTTGAGTTTGATCAGTTCTTTAGAGATTTTAGATACTAGCCCCTTGTCTGATATGTCATTTGCAAATGCCTTCTCCCATTCTTTCGGTTTTATTTTGGTTTTGTCGACTGTTTCCTTTGCTGTACAATATTTTTTTTAAATTTTTAAATTTTTTTATAAGCATATAATGTATTTTCTACCCAGGGGTACAGGTCTGTGAATCACCAGGTTTACACACTTCACAGCACTCACCATAGCACATACCCTCCCCAATGTCCATAACACTACCACCCTTCCCCCAGCAACCCTCAGCCTGTTTTGTGAGATTGAGTCTTTTATGGTTTGTCTCCCTCCCGATCCCATCTTTCATTTTTTTCTTTTCCTACCCCCCAAACCTCCACGTTGCATCTCCACTTCCTCATATCAGGGAGATCATATGATAGTTGTCTTTCTCCGATTGACTTATTTCGCTAAGCACAATACCCTCTAGTTCTATCCACATCGTCACAAATGGCAAGATTTCATTTCTTTTGATGGCTGCGTAGTATTCCATTGTATATATATATATATACAACCACATCTTCTTTATCCATTCATCTGTTGATGGACATTTAGGTTCTTTCCATAGTTTGGCTATTGTGGACATTGCTGCTATAAACATTTGGGTGCATGTGCCCCTTCGGAGCACCATGTTTGTATCTTTAGGGTGTATACCCAGTAGTGCAATCACTGAGTCATAGGGTAGATCTATTTTGAGCTTTTTGAGGAACCTCCATGTTGTTTTCCAGAGTGGTTGCACAGTGGTTCCCACCAACAGTGTAGGAGCGTTCCCCTTTCTCCGCATCCTTGCCAGCATCTGTCATTTCCTGACTTGTTAATTTTAGCCATTCTGACAGGTGTGAGGTGGTATCTCATTGTGGTTTTGATTTGTATTTCCCTGATGCGTAGTGATGTGGAGCATTTTTTCATGTGTCTGTTGGCCATCTGGATGTCTTCGTTGCAGAAATGTCTGTTCATGTCCTTTGCCCATTTCTTGATTGGATTATTTGTTCTGTGGGTGTTGAGTTTGCTAAGCTCTTTATAGATTTTGGATACTAGCCCTTTATCTGATACGTCGTTTGCAAATATCTTCTCCCATTCTGTGAGTTGTCTTTTGGTTTTGTTAACTTTCTTTTGCTGTGCAAAAGCTTTTGACCTTGATGAAGTCCCAGTAGTTCATTTTTGCCCTTGCTTCCCTTGCCTTTGGCGATGTTCCTAGGAAGATGTTGCTGAGGCTGAGCTCAAAGAGGTTGCTGCTTCTGTTCTCCTCAAGGATTTTGATGGATTCCTTTCTCACATTGAGGTCCTTCATCCATTTTGAGTCTGTTTTCATGTGTGTTGTAAGGAAATGGTCCAATTTCATTTTTTTTTCATGTGGCTGTCCAATTTTCCCAGCACCATTTGTTGAAGAGGCTGTCTTTTTTCCATTGGACATTCCTTCCTGCTTTGTCGAAGATTGGTTGACCATAGAGTTGAGGGTCTATTTCTGGGCTCTCTATTCCATTCCATTGATCTATCTATGTGTCTGTTTTTGTGCCAGTACCATACTGTCTTGATGATGACAGCTTTGTAGTAGTGTTTGAAGTCTGGAATTGTGATGCCTCCAGCTTTGCTTTTCTTTTTCAACATTCCTCTGACTATTCGGGGTCTTTTCTGGTTCCATACAAATTTTAGGATTATTTGTTCCATTTCTGTGAAAAAGTTGATGATATTTTGATAGGGATTGCATTAAATTTGTAGATTGCTCTAGGTAGCATAGACATTTACACAATATTTGTTCTTCCAATCCATGAGTATAGAACGTTTTTCCATTTCTTTGTGTCTCCCTCAATTTCTTTCATGAATACTTTGTAGTTTTCTGAGTACAGATTATCTCTTTGGTTAGGTTTATTCCTAGGTATCTTATGGCTTTGGGTGCAATTATAAATGGGATTGACTCCTTCATTTCTCTTTCTTCTATCTTCTTGTTGGTATATAGAAATGCAAATGATTTCTGTGCACTGATTTTATAGACTGCCACTTTACTGAATTCCTGTATGAGCTCTAGCAGGTTTGGGCCCACATAACCTTTTGCTATGATTAGCTTCTTGAAGGAATTGAGGGTTTTGATTTGGAGAGAAGGGCAACAAAAATAGATAATTTGGGAACATAGTGTTCTTAGAAGTAGCCCTTTGAAAAGTATTCCTGACATTAGGTAGCTGGGGGTACCAGCAAAGAATGCCTGGAAACGAGAGAATTAGACATGAAATCAAGAACTTCTAGAACTACCTGCCTATATAAAAACTGACTTCATTTCATCATTTAAGAGCCCACTACTGGGAATTTATTATTATGTTTTTCAGGGTTAGCCTGGATATTTGCTCACATTAAAAAATATTTCTAGAAAGTGAATTCTAGTTTCTACACAACTAATTTTGTAATACTATTTCTTCATAATTTAGGGAGTATCTGTACATCTTTAAATCTGTTCTTTGCTAATAGTGTTATCATCTTAATCTGTTAAGTTTGTATAATCCTTTTTTTTTTTTTTTTTTTTTTTTTTTAAAGATTTTATTTATTTATTTGAGAGAGAGACAGGGAGAGAGAGCATGAGTGAGGAGAAGGGCAGAGAGAGAAGCAGACTCCCCGTGGAGCTGGGAGCCCGATGCGGGACTCGATCCCGGGACTCCGAGATCATGACCCGAGCCGAAGGCAGTCGTCCAACCAACTGAGCCACCCAGGCGTCCCAATCCTTTTTGTTTTGAATACTCCATCCCTCTTTCCCCCATATTTATGGAGCTCTTACTTCGTTTTCTAATTGACATTTCTCATTCAATTACTCTCACAGAAGCTGGAATGCCTTCTCCAGAATGGACCAAAAGGAAAAAGCAAACTTTGAAAATTGGACATGGAGGCACGCTAGACAGTGCAGCCCGAGGAGTTCTGGGTAAGAGATACGAATGGAAGTTTGATGTAACTACCACTTATTCTGGAAAGAAATACAGATTGAGAACAGATAAAGCCATGCCATTTTCAGTCTTTGGAGTATTTCAGATCTACTGGATTTATAATGCCATCTTCTAAAGAAGCCCTTAAAAGGTACAAGCTATACAAAGCTATTTAGAAATAGCCACTTTTGTGTGTGGATGGGACTGTAAGACAGGATTTGTATCTGTGAATCAAAGCGTTAACTTAGTGGGCCTGAAATTGCTATGTTTAGAAAGGCTTGCTTGCAAGTCTTTCCCTTGGCAGGCATCTGGGAACTTGGATTTTGAGAGTGTTCCCACCTTTCTTATTCAATAAGGGTGGCTTGCTGTGTGCCTCAGCTGTTGGTGTGAACAATGTGGTGTGTGCCGAACACCTGCTTTCCTTTTAGGAGTCTGGAGTTTTGTCCTACCACTTGTGCAGGTGTGTCTGGGCAACTGTCCTCATTCTCCCCAATTAAGAACTTTGGGTTCTGAGTTTCTAATAGGCTTTCCCGAGTAGGAACATTGCACGTGCTTTTTATATGTTGGAGAAAGGAGCAAGCTCAAGGGTCCTCTGTCACAGGAGGAAGAGAGAATAAGGAAACCTGTGTGTGGATTTCTCCAGTGTCTTTTTCCCTTTTTAATCCTATGATGTAATGGTACTATGTCACTGTAGTGAGTCTTAGCCATACATGCATCTTCCAGTGTGGAGTGTCCTGTTGGGGATTCTGACAAAGTATTTGGCTTTTTTTTTTTTTTTTTTTTACACTTATCTCACATTTCATCTCTGAGGATCAGCTCTTTTGAGAACGTGGGGCTTATGGTTCCTGAGAGGAAGTCACACTTTCTGTTGGAGATATAGTGAACATTATTGCTTATGGAGGCAGATTGGTGGAATTGATTGACAGGAGAAAAATCACTTATCCCTTTCCCTTTTTACTCTTTTTTTTTTAATGCCTCTGGTAGAGGTTCTAAAGTTTACAGACTGCTAAACTGTGTGTCCACAGGCTAGACTATGTTTACAAACTTTTGGTATAAGTCTATCCATCGTCACAGAAATACATATGTTGGGATTCCTGTCTCCACATCTTAGAAACAGAGTTCAGTAAGACAATACCTACTTTTTTACATGGTCTGGTGTTTTGTATTTTATTCTATTTCATTTTCCTTTTAAATGTTGATAATCCACTAAATTGATTTCATGATGTACTAATGGGTTGTGATTCACAGTTTATAAAATACTGTGCTACAGTGTTCAGTCCATTTTATTGGAGCCAAAAAATTAGGTACAAACAACAAACCTGATCTAAGCTATCCAAAGGAAATGAATGCTTATTTAGAAGAAAAGGATAAAGTTTTTGGTGAAGAAAATTCCATTTTTTAAGAAAGCTAGAAACAATATATAATTTTGCATTTTAAAAAATTACAGTTTTTATTTAATTCATTTGGAAAAATATCTTTACTGAGGGTGTAAGTAGATTAAAAAAACACAAGCGAATCCATTTTCCTGAGTTAGAGAACTTGAATAGGCAAATTCTGTCCACTTAAAGTTACTGTTTCTTGCCTAACTAATGATAATCATTTAATGAGCAGTGAACTACGTGTGAAGTCTTCAGCTTGGGGCATACATAAGTTATATACTTTAGTCCTCGTAAGGTAGGTGTGATGATTCCTCATTTTACAGAAGAAGAAATGAAGACCCTGAGAAAAAGTGCTTTGTCATAGTTTGTGGCAGAGTCAGGATTCTGAGCCTGATCTGCTCTGTTCCAAAGCTTCTGCCCTAATCTGGTGTGGCAGATATTGGGCCTCCTGTTCTCCTGCTCCGCCCATTGCAGGGTCACCCAGCAGTCACTGTTCTTTGCAGCTGGTCCTAAAAGTGGCTTCATGGTTTTTATCAGTTCAGCACTCCTTGAGTTGAAGGCTATTCATTGTAACCATTCTGTTCTACTGTTTTCCAAGGCACAGCCCTAAAATATGAGAAGAGACAGGATAAAGTCTGCTGTTTATTTATGAATAGACCAATTGTATTAGTTTCTGGTGGTTTTTATACTCATTTGTATGCAGAAAATAGTGATATTCGAGGCAGTGAAAAAATAAGTTTATTTTTCACCATAAAGCTAAGGGATCTTGTTGAAATTTCCATTTTAATATTATGAAAGGCTGGCATTTGGCCAAGATTTGTATGAATGGAAGAAATTATATTGGAAATAATTTCCTATTTGGAGGCTTAGTTTATATTTGATCATCCAGGAACTTTTATGATGATATAATCCATGCATGTATCAAATTGATTAATTTTATTCTAATACCTGTATTTCCCAATGAGGAATAAAGTAAAAAAAAAAAAAGTAGGCATTTAGTCACAGAAAAAGGGTATTCATTGTTTAAATTAGTCATCTGGAGACTTAGAACTTGATTTTTGTTATGTGGTGGAATAAGCACTGGTTCTAATCGTCATGAGTTTGTGAACTAGCTGCTTTACTTACTAAGTAAACACAGTCTGGGAAAAATCTGTAACCTCTCTAAATCTCCATTTGTTTAATCTCTTGAAAGGGGTAAGTAACATCTACCATAATTTTCAGTAGATTTATTGAAATATCTTATGAAATATCTATAACCTATGGATATATGCTATACTCTGTCAAGTGCTTTATAAAGGTCTTTTTTTTTCCCCCATAAAACTGGACCTGTGTGAAAAAATATACTTTTACTTTCAACATGTAGACTGTTTTTGCTGGGCTTTTTTTCCCTTTGTAATATTAATGGTACAGATTTAAGAATTTAGTTTATAATGTAAGATATAATCTGAAATTTGGGTTTATAATTCTATTAACCTATATTATATATAATATATATGACATATAATTCTATAAAGAGGACTTGCAAGATTCTTAAAAATCTTGTGGTAAGTAGAATAATGACCCCTTAAATATGCCTATGTCATAACCTCCAGAATCTAAGAATGTTCTATCACAATCTATGTTAAGTTCTAACACAAGGGGAAATTGAGGTTGCTAATGAGCTGCTAAAGAGATTATCTTGGAATATGCAGGTGGACCCAGTGTAATCACAAGGGTCATTAAAAGTGGAAGAGGAGCCAGAAGAGAGAGATGTGGACACAGTGGTTGGAGTGATGGGATTACTGGCTTTTAATGAGGAAGTGAGTCACTGAGCCAAGGAATGTCGGCCCCCAAGCCCTCGGTATTAGAAAAGGCAAGGAACCTCCTATAGAAAGGCTCTAGAGAGATTCTTGCACAGGGCCTTCAGAAAAGACTGCAGCCACGTAGATATACCCTGATTTTCAGCTTAGTAAAATCTCATTTCAGACTTCTGATCTCCAGAACTGTAGGATAATGAGTTTGTTAAACTACTAAGTTGGTAATTTGTTACAGCAGCAATAGGAAACTAATACATCCATTTATTATAAATCACCTGAAATGGAATCTCAGTTTCTATCACTTTGAAAATTATTATTTTGGGGGGTGCCTGGTTGGCTTAGTAGGTTAAAAGTCTGCCTTCAGTCCAGGTCGTGATCCCAGGGTCCTGGGAACCAGTCCTTGCTCAGTAGGGAGCCTGCTTCTCTTTCTGCCTGCCACTCGCCCTGCTTGCTCTCTCTGTGACAAATAAGTAAACTCCTTTAAAAAAAATTACAATTTTTTTTAACTTCAGAGTTTATAAAATTACTGAAAAATATTAGAAAATATAAAAAAACAATAGAGTTAAAAATTGTTTTCCATGTTCAGCAATAGTCACCGACATTTTTGCTTTATTTTCTCCTAGCTTTATATCTATGCAAAATTTTTTTTTAAAGATTTTTATTTATTTATTTATTTGACAGAGAGAGATTACAAGTAGGCAGAGAGGCAGGCAGAGAGAGAGAGAGAGAGAGAGAGAGAGAGGGAGAGAAGCAGGCTGTCTGCCGAGCAGGAGCCCGATGCGGGACTCGATCCCAGGACCCTGAGATCATGACCTGAGCTGAAGGCAGCGGCTTAACCCACTGAGCCACCCAGGTGCCCCTCTATGCAAAATTTTTAAGTTGAGCTTTTTTATTGTACGTACATTTGTATCCTTTTTTAAAATTTAACTTAACATCACTTATGTTAACTCTCAGTAAAGATTTTTCTTTTTTTAACTTTATTGAAGAATAATTGACAAATATAATTGTGTATATTTAAAGTATTGAAATCGTGCCAAGTATATTCTCCAACCACAGTAGTATGAAACTAAGAAATCAATTACAGTAGGAAAGCTAAAAAACTCACAAATATGTAGAAGTTAACACACTTTGAATAACCAATGGGTCAAAGGGAAATCAAAGAATATCTTGAAATAAGTGAAAACAGAAATACAACGTACCAAAGTTTATGGGGTGCAGGAAAAGCAGTTCTAAGAAGGAAGTAAACATTATTTTTAAGGGCAACATAATATTCTGTCGTATCAATCAAAAACAATTATTTAGGGGTGCCTGGGTGGCTCAGTGGGTTAAAGCCTCTGCCTTTAGCTCAGGTCATGGTCTCAGGGTCCTGGGATCAGGCCCCACATCAGGCTCTCTGCTCAGCGGGGAGCCTGCTTCCCCTTCTCTCTCTGCCTGTGAGTTTTCGCATCTGAGAGATGACCAAGGAGCCAACATGGATGCAATCACACGAGGATTTATTTAGCAAGCTTGAGCTTGGGTCCAAGTATACCCGACACAGTGGAGTAGGGACTTGGACCCTGAGCTTAGTTAAGGCAGGGGTATTTATGGGTTCCTGTTACTAAAGCAGGGTGGGGGTCTCTGCAACTAAAGCAGGTTGGGGGTCCTTAGAACTAAAGTAAAGTAGGGGAAAGTTCAGCCCTTGGGCACAGGGGTCTGAGATGGCTGTCCTTATGCTAAGGCTGAACCTGAGGTGGGATGGACTTCATTTTTCTCGGCCTCCACATTTCCCCCTCTCACAGGAACCTAAGGAAGGACCCAGTGATGGGTCCAGGCTGTTCTCAGCCACAAGGTCCGGTGGTTGGTATTGCTGTCTGAGTACCATGAGCTGACCTGTACTGTCTCTGTCTTTGACAAAAGATACTAATCTATTGATAACGTAGGGCCCGAAGGTAAGGAGGAGAAGGAGGTTAATGAGGGTTACGTTTTATTCCCCCACACTGGTGTAAGAAGAGGGCGTAGTATAAGTAACATTAGTGGGGCACGTGAGAGCGGCACAGTCTCAGCTTTAGGGATTGTCCTTGGCCAGCTGGCTCTTTCATTCTGGAACAAAGTTCTTGAGAACGGCGTATGGGTCAGCTGGACGGATGTGGGTGTAGTGGACCCAGGGAGTAATCCCGTCGACCTTGAGAGCGGTGGGAGTGGTCAGGATCACGATGTAGGGTCCCTTCCAGCGAACAAGTTTTCCACTTGGCGGCTGCGCATCCAAACCAAGTTCCCGGGTTGGTAAGGATGTGGTTCCAGCTCCTCCTCTGTCTCAGTATGGGCAGTTAGGATCTCTGCCCAGGGAGCCTGTCCCCCCCCCCCCCCCCCCACCCCGCCTGTCTCTCTGCCTAGTTCTGATCTCTCTCTGTCAAAATAAATAAAATTTGAAAAAAACCAAAACAATTATTTAACCATTTCCCTATATGTGATCATTCATCTTAGCAGAATTTTATTAGTAGGACAGATTTTGTGAGGAACATCTTTATGAATAAAACTCCTTTTGGTTTTGGATTATTAAGATAGATTTCTAGAAGTGGAAAGATGCAGTTCTTTTAAGATGGTTGCAAGGGTGTTAGAGAATTAGGTAAATGACAATAGAAACTTTCATTTGCAAAAGCTTTGGAATTATATGTGTCATACTCTTGACTGTTCTGAAGGGGCTCTCATCATTTAAAAAAGTCTATATGATTTGTGAATACTATACTAGGACATTTGGATAGGTTTGGAGATAGTGGTTTTTTTTTTACAGAGAGACATTTGAGCACAGAAAATTTGGGAGATGGAGAAAGAGAGTAGTCACTGTGAGACAGTGCTTGGCAAACCCTGTTATTCATTTATTTTCCCAGTTATTCCCACTTTTCAAACTGTTTTGTCTTCTTTAGTATTAGAAAAACTACTGAGCTTTCCAGATTTGGCTGAAATGCTCTCTCCTACATGGATAGCCTGCCCACTTGTGCTTTTATATTGCTAATGTAAAGCTTCATTCTAGTCTAACCTTAACTCACAGAAGGGCTGAAACCAGGTCTTATTTATTTCTGTGCCTGTATAAGAACTGAATAAAATGTGGAACGATTGAATGAGAAAAAGCTGAGTAAAAATTCTGTCCAGTAAACTGTCCTTTGAATGAACAGCCACTGGTTGGCTGGGCCTCAACTCCAGATAATCTTTCTGCGTACCGCTTTTGCAGTTGTCTTCCTAGAACTCTGCTTTCACTGATCAGCTAACTTCAGCGGGCCTTGGTTTTCTTGGATATAAAATGAGAAGGTTAAGCTGGATAACTTTAAAATGCCTTCTTGTTTCAAATTCTGTCATGTTGGATCACTGACCTAGCAGAGAAATCAGCGTTTCAACCACGATAAAGTCAAACACGTCAGCCTGTTCTAAGACACCTGCACTCTGGTTGATAAACCCACTGTGCTTATTCTTGTATCAGAATTTGTGCGGTGTGTTCCTTTTTTAGAACATGCTTCTTTCCTTTCTGTATGTTCAAATTCTGAACATCTTTTAAGGCGTATCTCAAGCTGTGTTTGAAATGCTTGAATGAAGCATTATCTGGCCTCTTGAGTGGTTTAGAGTACTGCCTTCTTTGACGTCCTACAGCATTTATTCTGTGTTCGTTTGGACTCTTCCTCACATACTGTCTTATTGCTATTTAGCATTGTTCACTCATTAATTCATGCACCTTTTTTTTTTTTTTTTTTGCGTGCTTGCAGTTTCCCTTATCTGTATTTTTTTTTTTCCCCATGAGGTTATAAACTCTTTCAAAGTCAGGAAATGTTCTGTTCCATTAAAAATACTGTTCTTGGGACTGTGTGCTTAGTAGCTGCTCCAGAAATATTGACTGGGGATTCTTGAGTGGAAAAAATTGCATTGGATGTTTGTTATTACTATATAGAGCTTTTTCCTGCACAGTAGCAGCTACCATTGGCAGAGTATGATGCTTCACATAGGACACTAAAGGCAGACAGTTGCTTTTATCTTAGTCTTTGAGCTAATATGACTCTTATCATAGAAGCTCAGGGAGGGTTTGGGATGATTTTATGTTGGGGTTGAGATTTGACCTGGGTTTCGAAGGATGGATTTTTGAACACTAGAGAGTTGGTACTGTAGGCATTGGGATCCCATTGAGGATTGCTTGGGGGCTGGTAGTGTGCAGTACAGGTAATCAGAAATGGTTATAAAATGGTGTGAACTGGAAGAGAAAGGGATAGATTGTAGAGCAGTCAGGCTGGTAGTGGTTTAGGTAATTTAGGCTTATGGCATTGGGAAGAAAGCCCCCATAAGTAAGGTGGCAGAAGGATAAAAAGGAAGGGAGGGGGTCTTCCGTTAGTCTGGTCTGAATTTTGACCACCATATACTAGTTGTTAGATGTTGGGCAAAGTTCTTAGTCTCTGTCTGTCTCAGTTTCCTCACCTATAAAATAGGGAAAATTGTATTATTCTTTAGGGTTGTTATAAGGGTTAAATGAACTAATGAATGGAAAGCATTTTGAGTGGAATTTGATACTTGGTAAACTCAAGGAATGATATCTGCTATAAATATTCATGATAATTCTTTTAGCTGGTCAATCATTTCTTTTTGTTTTTTCTTGTAATTCTGAATCGTGGTGTTTATACTGTGTTCTTTTACAAAATTATATCCATTGATGACCAATACTTATACTTATGATTTTAAATTCTTATAAAAATTTGCTTTCTGTTAAGTGGAGAAATAATTGTTAACTCTGTCCTTCTCTCCTGGTGAAATGTGTTGTCATAAGGATAAATAACGTTCGAAATTGAAGAGATGGGTGGGGCATTATTGTACTTAGCACATGATGTATGTGAACATACATTGTCCAGGCTCGCATTTTACTTTGTATTCTTCTTTGTGTTTGGTTGATCTGTTACATTTCTGTTTTCTTGATTGTATACTGATGGACACTAATCATTTTTAAATGGTTCATTACTTATGATAATGGCTTTTGCTTGGTTTGATAATGAACTCTATCGGAAGACTTTATCATACTGTGGTTAAAGCATATCATGTGTTTTTCACTGATCCACATATAAAATTCCAATGACTCCTCTGAGATTGTTCTAAACTTTTCATTATGTAATTGTCTGGATTGAGGTTTCTGTCATGTTTAATACTTTGAGAGGAAAAAAAAGTTTTATTTTACATCCTTACCCTTTACATACCCTTACATCCTCTCTTCAGAATTTCTAAATTGCATGACAAGTTCAACTGATTGGAATAATAGGAACCCTCTAGTAAGGCTAAATATATGTTCTTTCCAACTTTATGTTACATGTGCCAGGGAATTATGACCCAAATATATAGTTATTTCAAAAATCTAGTTTTCAGAATAGAGTGTTATAATATTTCTTTCTTTGATTTATAGTGGTTGGAATTGGAAGGGGAACAAAAATGTTGACCAGTATGTTGTCAGGGTCCAAGGTAAGAAAATTGGAATCCTTTTTTTTTTTTTTCTCTTGAATGTTTTTCTTAATGACCTATGTTTTGGATTTTAATCAATTAAAAATTATGTACATTGCATTTAAAGGGGTTATTCCTGAGTATTAATTGTGTTTGTCATGATAGCTGAGATTGAAAATATTGAGACTATAAATTGGAAATGCTTCAGCAAATTGATTTATAGAAGCAAAAACTCTGGAGTGCTTATCATTTTTAAAAATTTTATATTTTTTTATATATTTCTTAGATGAAAGAGAACTTACAGATCATAAATTCTATGGGCAGATTTTTTTTAAACCTTGGAATTTTTATAGAAACAATACCATTAAAAAAAAAAGAAGAAACAATACCATTTTGTAACCCATACACTTTTACAGCAAAAGACCTGCTCTGTTCACTGGTTATAAAATGTTTACCAATACAAGTGAGGCTTCTTTAGGGTGATAAGTTGCATCATTCATCTGTAAGGGTAACCTTGGCTGAATCGAAAAGCACTTTTTGAGGCACTTAGGGAGAGAGAGGAAGGTTTATGCTGGGGCAGGGAGAGCTGTAAATCTTTGGATAGCTTTAGGCAGTGAGTGAGAACCCTCTTGCAAAACAGCAGGTAGAAGAAGCATTGAAACAGAGGTCAGTGTGTCAAAGGGGTTAACCTTTCTGGACCTCTCAGGTTTTTCCTTAGGAAGAATGATTTGATCCCCTCTAGGGTCTCTTGTGGCTCTAAAGGAGACAGGCATAGCTGAATTCTAATTGGGAGTGAAGTGGTGGTTCTAATAGTTGCAGCGAGGGACCAGCGAAAATGCCTATGCAGGGAAGATTGATAAGCCGCTAGGTAGAGAATTTCAGCAAGTTCCTGGACTAACTTTTTATTTGTTTTGAAACCCTTCCTCTAAGTGGGGTATGAATAGTTGGTAAAGTGAACTTGTCTAAATTGTTTTTTAAAATATGTGTGTGTGTATGTGTATGATCAAATACCATTAAAAAAATTTCCTCTTATTGCAGATTAAGGACTTTTGTAAAATATAATTTAAATGCTATGACAACATCAGATTCCTAAATAAGTTTCTAAATAGTCTCATTTTTCTGAGCTTATCTCATTGCGGGTGCTGGCTCATGGAGCACACTTTGAGTGGCAGTGGTCTAAGTAAGTTTTTCTTAAAATAAAAAGCCCTCGAGAACATACTGTTTTTGACGTCCCATTTTAGTTATCAACTGGAATAGAAACCTGTATCTTTCAGTTGGAAAGGACCTTAATACTTTAGATAAATGGAAAAATTTCAGTGTGTCTTACTGCATAATCTTTAAAATGTTAGTGTTGAAAAATCACAGAATACAAGAATTGTGTTAGAATGGCAGAGTTTGACGTGTTTTGCTAAATTTACATTGTGCTTAAATACTTACACATGGCATTTAGAATTTGTCTCTGATACAGGGTTTTGCCATTTGCTTAATATTTGTTTCTTTTTAATATTTCTTCTTCCAAAGTACAGACAGTGGTTCCACTGATGAAGAATCATGGATGATTTTTATTTTCTTTTTTCACATTATTTAGTATTTTCTAAAATCTTTACAATGAACAGTTACTTTTATAATAATAACAAAAAGATATGTTTGCATTAAGGATTTGTTCTTTTACTCCAAGATAAAAGATGTTGCATTCATTGGAATATTCATTATTCACCTCTCCCCTCCTCCCCAAACCACAAATACGACACGCTATTGAAAGGTTTTACATATAAATTCCAGGCATATTTCCAGAAATATGACCGGAAATGTAAATACATCGTTGGCTGTGGTTTAAGCTTTATTTATCACGAACCATTTTGGTATTCAGCTCGGGAAGCTGAATGTCATACAGTGAAATCACTGATCCTCAGATGACTTTATCCTAAATAGAAAATCCCAGGTGCATCTTATTACAGAAACCTAGTTCTTGGATGCTTCACATTTCAAAAATAGGCATTTTTATCTTGTTAGCTATTTGTTTTTCTTACACTTTTAATTTTAGATTATGTATCTGTTTAAAAAAATTAAGTCATTTAAATTTAAGCATGTGGGATATTACATTTTTACCAAAAGTAGTTGAAAATTTTTAATGAATTTTTTAAAATTAGATTTTGTGTTTAGCCCTGGAAGGAATCTTATAGATTGCCTCCAAAAATTTTTTGGCCAAGACCCATAATAAGAAATTCATTTTACATTGTGACCCCATATACACATACACATATAAAAAACCAAAAATTTCAGGGGCACCTGAATGATACAGTCGGTTAAGCCTTTGTCTTGGGGAGCCTGCTTCGCCTTCATCCTCTGCCCCTCCTGCCAGTTCATGCATGTGGTTGGTCTCTCTCTCTCTCTCTCTCTCTATCTCAAATAAATAAAGTCTTAAAAAAAACAAAAAGCAAAAATTTCATTAAACAGCCTTAACCCTATGTACAATGTACTCTTGATATTTTTGCTTCTACTTCCTTAAAAAAAATGGGTTCCTACAGCCTCCAAACTAGGCATGGACCTACCAGACCTACCACTGGACCTATGTTTACTCTTTCTCCACTTCCTGCTTTTACAGACGAATTTTACTTACATCACATTGCTACTAGAAAAATTCATCTTATAGTATGTGTAGGGTAGAGTTACCTCAAGAGTAGCATTATTTGTTCTTGGATGGCAGATATGCAGTGTTCAGATTACAACCTTATCACAGTCCCTCACCATCCAGTCCTGATTACAGACATTGCTAATTGAACATGGCCTAACACTCTTTACTGCTGAACCAAGAAACATCCTTGGAATTCATTTCAACATAATGCCACTTCATATAGTCACTGTCAGTTAATTGGTAGAGTGCTGACCTTTTCAATAAACTCTTTATGCCATCAGATGATTTGGTTCCATTCTTTGAAGACCAGAGACCATTTCAACCACCCAACTCCTCTCTTGCATTTCTTCCAGTTCAGATCAGTGTACGATGTAAGGGTCCTGCTCTGTGTTCTTCACTTCTTCCTCTCCTTTTTATAGTACTCTTTGCTTTGCCAATGATCATGTTTTTCTTGAGCCATTTTTTTTTCACTGCATGCTCTTTTTGGTTACATTTATAGTGTGTATAAAAAGTAGATCAATAAATACTATTAAGAGTTGACCCTTGAAAAACACAGGGGTAAAGGGTACTAACCCCCTACACAGTCATAAAACACCATATAATTTTGACTCCCTAAAAATTTAACTTACTAGTCACCTGCTATTTATCATAAACATTACTGATATATTAATTATTAACACATACTTCATAAGTTATTTGAATTTTATACTGTATTCTTAACATAAGCTCGAGAAAAGAAAGTGGTATTAAGGAAAGCATGAAGAAGAAAAAATGCGTTTATAGTACTGACTATAAAAATTACATATAAGTGGACCCATGCAGTTCGAATCCATGGTATACAAGGATCAGTAATATTACTATTCCCAAGTATTTCATGTATCCCCAGATCTCTCTCCAGAGTTCAAGGCCTATTGGATTTCTTTAACTACATGTTCCATAAACACTGACATTTATGTCATCTAAGCAAGTTCTGTTGGAAATCTTGAGTACAGTTAATTTCATTCTTTTTCATATCTATGATTTCTGGTAACCTAGGCAAAACATGGCGCTCATCAGAAACAGGAAGTATCACCTGCCTGTTCTTTAGGGAGAAACAGTTTCTCTGGGCATTAAAGTGAGAAAGAAATTTCTAACTGTGAGGGATATTGCATGACAGACAGTGGTTCTCAAAACTCGTTTTACAACAGATAAAGAAGTGTATCTATATAAAATGTAACTTAGGTAAGATAATTCTGAGAGACGTTAGGCTAATGTATCCCTTTGGCCTAACTTGTTCTAAATACGTAGAAGGCAGCTGTGGTTGCAATGTCCCTCTACCAGCTTCCCTAAATTATACTTTCTTTGAGCCAATCACTAAGCAGATATACTTAGAAGTAACAGACTGTGATGAGATTTTGTAGTACTACCTTTATTAGCGTCCTATATTGCTGATTAAAGTCAGTTACTTATATGCACTTTAGAAACCACATGAACAGATGGAAGGGTTGATGTCCTATTATGAAATCACTCATGCCATATAAAGACTAGCATTTTCCAGATGTAAGGCTACTCCCCTATCTCTATGGAGATAAACTGAAGTGGTACCTATAGACAAACCCAGCATTTCTTCAGAAAGCAGCTTTGTATCCCTTCAGCAGTTGAACAAATATTATCATTGAGGTATCCAAACTTTTCCACCCTGGATGTGTTCAAAAGACAGTAACCTCCCCCCAAGTGTACAGTAGCGTTTTGAGGTGAACCAGTCAATGGCTGCTCTGAAGTGTGACTTGAATGTTGCTCCTGTGGAATATAAGCCAGTTCTCCAGGACTTGTGCATTTCTTTCATTTTCTTCAGAAGCTAGTCCAATTTGTACCTTGTCTTACACTCTATTAACATGCATACATTTCATAAGTACTATATTGAAAATTTGAAGGGCTTACACTTACGATCTATAAAGAGCTATTCCTTTTTTAATGAAGACATTTGAAGTTACATGTTCTTGGTTTGGTAGGTTTTTAAAAAAAAGTTCTTCCTCATCATAAATAATATTTGTTTGTGAAATTTTGAATCACAAGCTTTCACATCAAACCTCAGAAAAAGCAATTGCCTATTTGAGAGGGAAATGATTATGTATGTTTCTGTAATATAAAAACATTTGCCTTTCTTCTGAAGAGTACAGAAGCCAATTTGCTCTTAAATCTGTCTAGCTAATATCTTGCTATGGGGTTCCGGGAACTTGAAGATGAGTAAAGTAGAAAGTAGGGTCCTACTAGTAGCAGAGAGAAACCATGAATCCCACAGAGCACACAGTTCAGTGGAAACTTCTTTCAGAATTCTTAGGACTTCCATTCGTTTTGTTGCAGTCAATTTATGTTGAAACGAATACCTTAACAGAATTTAGAATTATCAGGTTATGCATCCTGTCTCTCTGTAGAATTTAGGGCAGTAAATAGAAATACTTTTGACCCCATAGGATAAAATGGTGATGTGTGTATACACATTCCCATGTCTTTTTTCTTCTTGGTGGTGAGGTTTTGTTTCTCTTGAGGGCTTGCCTGTCTGACTGAGTAGCTTGTGGACCATTGACTAGAACTAAAAGATTATTATCAGTAGGTGCCAAACAAGGGAGAGCTAGAAAACAGCTATGATTTAGCTCAGCAGTTGACAAAGTTTGGTCCAGGGACTTCTCTGAGGCATTTTCAGGGGTCTATTAAAGTCAAAACTATTTTCATAGCTTCACAATCTGATGAGCATGTTGTGGCATTTTACATGTTGTGTACATGTATATCAGTGTTTTAAACATTTTTGTTTTAATTTCTAACACAGTAAGTATCAACCGATAGAACTCATATGAAAACAAAGTTGTGCCAGGATTTCTAAATAACTTTCAAGTGTATATAGGGGTTTAAATCACAATGTTTGAGAATTGCTGATTTAGGTATTTTATTTCCTTTTTTAAAAAATGCAGCATGTAGCCAGATTAAGTGTAAGCACAGAACCTGGAAGGATTTGAAACTTGGCAGATACAATCTGGATGTCCCAAACTGTGGTGAAATGTGAAGAATTTCACAGATAAGAACTTCTCCAACATGTATATAATTCTGTCAACAAATTTTTAATTAAGTGGCTACCATGTTTCCATTTAGTAAGAAACACAATAGAACAGCAATGCAAAATCCAAGCTAACAGTTTGTAATTGGAGAAGATAAGGATCAATATATATCTTTGTATTTCTCACAAGCTCCTAGGAAAATAATTTGTACATTCACAGCCCTTAAGAAACATGACTGAATGAAAGCACATACGAATGAATGAATGAATGAATGAATACATGATGTGGGTGTGATATAGGCCTTTCTTCTAGGTATTGAGCGTTTACTCTTAGCTTTGTTCCCAGGTAGGTGATTGGAAGTTGAGAAGAATTAATAGGGTGGCTTTGAAAGATGAACAGGAGGTAGGATTTGAGTCTTAGAAAAGAGAAAAAGCTCAAGGCTAGGGAAGTAGCTTGTGCAAGAACCCCTGGAGTCTGGAGACAAGAAGAGGAGAATGAATATTGCATACTTGAAAGCATGTTCCAAGATTAAAAGGTTCCTGGTTAAAACTTGTTGCATAGAATAGCGCAGACATTTTCAGCATTTTCAAGGCACAGTATACATGATTGCAGGGTTTTTCTCATGCAATAAGATAGATAATTAAGGCAGAAATTAGAGCATATTCTTGCTTTACTGTTTCTTATGGGAAGTCACTGTAGCTAGATGAGGTACTCTACCCACTGTTACTGTAAATCATTCTGTATCTTCATCATCATCTTCTTCTTCTTCTTTTTTTTTTTTTTTAAATAATAATGATGATAATAGTGTTGTTCAGTGGTGCTCACCATGGCCAGGTATTGTTCTCAGCTCTGCCCTCCCAAGGTACTATTATCATCTCCGTCTTAAGGACAATAAGGCTCCAGGAGGAAAGACTTCCTTGACCTACTTTACTCATGTGATGTAGTCAGGATTCAAACGTTTGAGTCCACACTCTTCCCATTCACCCTGCTATATGTATTTTTCTCCATGATTAAGCTTAATTCAGGTTAATTGTTCCAAAATACTTAAGCAGGAATGGAGCATCTCATCAATTAAGAGATGAGACTGAATGTTTAGTTACAAGAAACTAATTTTTATTAATACTAATGGAGTTTTTTTGGGGACTTTTAAAATTTTAATTCCAGTATGGTTCACATACAGTGTTATATGTTTGGGGTGTACAGTATAGAGATTCAGCAATTCTGTACATTACTCAGTGCTCATCACAACAAGTGCACTCTTTAAACCCCACCACCCGTTTCCCCCATACCCCCAGCCACCTCCCTTCTGGTTACCTTCCATTTGTTCTCTCTAATGAAAGCTCTGTTTCTTGGTTTGTCTCTTTTTTCCTTTGTTCATTTGTTTTTTCTTAAATTCCAGGTATGAGTGAAATCATATGGTATATGTCTTCTCTGACAATACTAATGAAATTTTTGAAAGTTAATTCAAATACATTGGAACATTACCTCCTGTAGTTCATTGTTTAGAAAAATTATTTTGAGGGCTGTCTGGGTTGCTTAGTTGCTTGAGTGTGCGACTATTGATTTTGGCTGAGGTCATGATTTCAGGGTCGTGGGATCAAGCCCCATGTTGGGCTCTGCGCCCAGCACGGAACCTGCTGGAGAGTCTCTCTCCCTTTGTTCCTCCTCCTGCTTGTTCTTTCTCTCTCTCTCTTTCTAATGAAAAATCATAAGCCAACTATTTTGAGCTATATAATAGAAGATGATTTCATCAATGGGCATGTAAGCTGGTATAAAATGCTTGTTTATGGGAATTTGAAGTTTTAATATTTTTCTCATTTTTGTCTCTGGTTCCTTCAATAGCCTAATGAGCTTGTCATTAATAAACTTAAGTTTCTGCAAAGTATTTTGAGCTTCCTCTTTAACAAATTGCCCACATAACTACAGATTATTTTCAGTGGGGATTATATTCCTTGCATTTTTCTCACTGTTTCATGAAATGTTCCAAGTAAAACTTGAATTTGACCCAAAGAGGGCAGTATAAAGAATATGCAATACACGGCACCTGCTTAGTCAGTTGAGCGCCGGACTCTTGATTTCAGCTCAGGTTGTGATCTCAGAGTCCTGAGACTGAGCCTCCACATCAAGCTCCACACTCAGCACTGGGGAGTACGCTTCTCTCCCTTGGCCATCTCCCCACTTGTGTGCTCTCTCTCTCAAATAAATAAATCTTAAAAAAAAAAAAAAAAGAATATGTAATACAAGTGTGCCCTGAGGGGAGAAGTAAATAGGCCTCAGTTAACTATGAATGCTATAATTCTTCGCTTATGAATAAATGATCAGTTCTTAGAAGTGATTTTTTTCCTTTCAGAGAGCTCGAGAAGTAGCTATTTCTCTTCATTAAGAAAACTCATGTAATATTAAGTATACTGCCCTTGCTGTACTAGTTTGGCCCATTTTCTACATATTTAGCTTTTGTTTATATATCTAATCAAGTTACTGAGCTTGGTTTTAGTATTTCATATGAGAAGTAGTAAACTGATTTTATTTTTAAATTAATTTTAATTATATGTGTGGTAAAATTGTTGAGTCTTGTGATGGCCATGTAGGGATTTATTGTACCATTCGCTCCACTCATAAGTATATTTGGAAATTTTTCCTTCAGAATCAAAACTGCCTAGTATAAAACTGGTTTTAGAAATACGTTTGTAATAACTGTGTTTATAAGCCATAATTGTCAATAAAATAAGGCTTTTCCTTGTCATGTTGGCTGGTATGGGAAGTTTGTGAATGCTCCTCAATTTATACAAGTGCTTCCCACATATCAAAAAAAAAATTTATTTTTGCTTTTAATTTAGTGTCAAGTTGGTAGTATTGGTGAAATTCTGTATAAAACTGTAAGACATACATAACAATTTTTCTTTACCTTATGATGTATTTTTCTCCCTTGCTTCTCTTCCTCTAGAGGTATATTGCCATTGGAGAACTGGGGAAAGCTACCGACACACTGGATTCTACTGGGAAAGTAACAGAAGAAAAACCTTATGGTATGATGTTCATCTAATGTGATCAGCTTTTTTAAGATTTAGAGAAAGTTTCTGTGAATTCAGACTTTTAAAATAAATGTCTTACTGGATATTACCAGTGATTATTACAGTTATTAGTATATTTCCTTGGGTTAATAGGATTGAAAGTTGTTGATCACATTTTTGCTTATTTCATATGAGTTTGTTCATAAAGATTTATCATAATTGCCTCTTTTCCTGTAATCAGGTTTTTTTTTTTTTTTTAACGTTTTCAGAGTTCTTCTAGATAATTCTCTAGCCAAACAAACATTTATAGCTAAGAATTAGGGGTTTTACCAGTGTCTTGTCATTGTTTATTGGCTTACTTTTTTACAACTATTTCTTAGCTTTTGAAACATACCAGGTTTAGTACTTTACAACTAATCATTTCCTCTGCTTTTGGAGTATATTAAAAAATATGACAGAGGGAAAGCTGTTTCTCTAGAAGTAAAACAGAACTCACTGGGGCCCACCTTCATTTCCCTGCCATTCCTTTTACTACTTTGAGTGAGGATAGATAAGTTAAATGGTTTCCTAGCAACTCTTAGGGTGTGAGGCTCTTCCAAATACACTGGTTGCCATTCTGTTGGCTCACCTATGTTATTATGTTGTCAACTGTGAATTATTTGTAGGCTTTCTGGTTGTTGTTGTTGTTTGTTTGTTTTTGCCTGTGTTTAATGTTACCTCTTTTTAATTTATCCAGTCCAGCATCTGGCGTTCCTGTTTTTGTGTTGAGCATCCTTAATATATATATTACATACCAACCTTCTTCTTGGCCTTGTTTGCTTCACTTGTCTTGTTAACATTTATATGTAAGTTAGTATCTTACTTGATTAATCAACAATATAATCAAAAGATAAATCACTGATTTATGTTGAGTTAAAAAGAAATAGAGGTTGAATTATCTTTGAAATTATTGTTATTAGGAAATAATAGCAGATCCTCACTTAATAGAAACCCAACCATAATTTTCAGCAGGAAGCTTTTAAGGGATTAAAGAGGCATAGGACAATAAGAGGATGTCTGAGATTTCCAGAGTATACTAAAGTATATGCCAGTACCTACATAATCAGAAGAATGGTGAGGAAGTAAAATTGGTAAGACTTCTTGATGGGATGGGTGGTAAGGGCATTGTCAACCATGATCTAGGTTTCTAGGTTTTAAAGTTGGTTACATGATGATGCATTTCATTGAGTAGGGGATACTTGAAGAAGACCAAGGTGATGAAAATGCAGTCGACCCTTGAACAGGACAAGTTTGTCTTGTGTGGGTCCACTTATACATGGGGAGTCTTAAATGCAGTACAGTACTGTAAATGTGTTTTCCTTTTTTTTTTTTTTTTTTTTTAAAGATTTTATTTAGAGAGAGAGTGCTTGTGAACAGAGGGGAGGAGCAGAAGGAGAAAGAGAATCTCACGTAGACTCCATGCTGGGTGTGGAGCCCCACACAGGGCTCGATCTCATGACTCTGAGATCATGACCTGAGGTGAAATCAAGAGTCAGTTGCTTAACTGACTGAGCCTCCCAAGTGCCCCTTCCTTATAATTTTCTTAGTCACATCTTTATCTAGCTGACTTTATGCTAATAATATTGTATATAATCTATGTAATATACAAAACATGCATTAGTCTGCTGTGTATGTTGTTGGGAAGGCATTCAGTCAGCAACAGGCTATTAGTAGTTAAATTTGGGGGGAGTCAAAAGTTACACATGGATTTTTGACTTCATGGGGGTTCCATGCCCCTTAACTCCTGTGTTGTTAAAGAGTCAGCTGTACTGAAACATTCCCTTCCTGCCTGCCCTTAAGCATTTTGGAATTTTAAAAAACTCTATTTTGTATTGTGCAATTTGTAACCTTCCTTCCTTACTTTAAAGGAGAATTACGTTGGGGAGGGTATGTGCTTTGGTGAGTGCTGTGAAGTGTGTAAACCTGGTGATTCACAGACCTGTACCCCTGAGGATAAAATATATGTTTATAAAAAAATTATATTAAAAAAAAATCATCTCATTGTATGTTGAAATAAGTCATGGAGAAACCAAGTAACTTTCTTCAGACTGGAAAGGGAAACTTCCCTATAGTTTTTCGAATAGTATTTATAGTCCCAGAAAATGAAAGCTCAGAGAATTTTGCTTATTGACATGAGTTTTCTGTGTGGTTTAAGTAAATTAACAAATGTCTGTCATCGATTTAATCTGCCAAAGCAGGTACCAAGGGGAAAATAAATAAGTATGAGACCTAACCTGTGTCCTTAAGGAGCTTCTGTTTAATGAAAATCTAGGACCCATGTTCTCAACCCTCTGAGACTCAGTACTGAGACTGTAACCAATACTTTATAATGCCTTCCTTACTCTCTTGAACTAAAATTCAGAGATACTCTCCCCTACCTACATGTTAGGAAAGAAGTCAATATAATACAATTAACAGAATATAAAGAAGAAATAAAAGTAATTTATAATAAGCTAGGTATGTTGCCATGTAAATGCACAGCTATTACTGCACTAAGAATTGGAATGAACTAGTCAGATGTTGACACAAATATGAATGCCATAAGTATAAAGGCAGACTGATATAGGTATGTTGTGTTGATGACTCAGTAATGGAAAATTCAGTATATGAAAAACAGTACAAAATATACTTTGTATTTAAGTGGAAAACAGACTTAGATTCTAGCCTCAGGTGATTATAAACAGGCTTTCACCCACGTAAGTATCTGGCAGACATCCAGAAGTTACGTGGTGCGCAGAACACTGGATCGTGCTGTCCCATCTGCATATTGTAGGACATCCAGCATTCCTGGCCCTCAGCTATGAGATGCTGCTGATGCTGCCACCCCGCCCGATCACTGTAACGATTAAAAAAAAAAGCAGTTCTTAATTGACCCGTTGAGGACAACTGACAGGGGGAAGGCAACTAAGGCGGGATGCAGTAAGTGGCAAATGGCTGCTTTTCAGTCATTTTTGTTCTATCTGGACAAATACTGTTTTTAACCATTGTTTCAGATACCTGAAAGCTTAGAAGAGTAAGAAGACAAGTCTGACTCTGTAGACTGAAAACTCAAACCATAGTAATAAGACCCTTCCTTTTATTCTCTTTCATGGAACCTTCCTTTATCCCTAAATAGCTTTTCACCATTTATAAATACACATTTGCATGTTAATCCCTAAGCTGTGCGGCTGAGACCATGTCTCTTTCGGTCCTCACTATCTTCTTGGTGTCCAGGACCATGTGTGGCGTATAGAATAAAGCATAGAGCATGATTAAATAAGCAGGCAGTAGATAAGCATGGCAGAGATGACTGCAGCTAAGTCACACAAAAAGCAAATATTCTTCCTACCTTCTGCAGCTCTTTCCTCACCCACGTCTGGGTGTTAAGTCTCAGGCACAGTTGCTGGTGTCTCTGAGGGCACTTGGCTTTGTGGTGCTCATCTGCCCTTCACTGAGCTCAGGACACGAGGGCCGAGGTGGCGTCCCATGCTGTCTCAGATGTGGGCCAAGCTTCTGGGAAGGCCGGACTGCGTCTGCAATAAGAATAGGTTTTTCTATCTCTCTTGTGGCTTTTTTATTGGGAGGCCAGAAATGTGAAAGGAAAGTGGTATCTCGTGCTAATCCTCTGGTCTAAACCCTGCAACTCCTTGATCCCAAGATAGGACTTAGCAAGGTCTTCTCGAGTGGATGTAGCTGATCGGTCTAATGGGAGAGGCTCCTCTTGGACTGTGCTTTGGCTGCTCACCCTTCTCGGAGGAAGCTGATGAGTTGAATTGGGTCTTGTATTGTGATTTAAACAAATAGGGCACACACTCTAGTAGGGCTGCTGTGTACCTCAGCAGCAGTCATCTTACGGTGCCTTTCATTTGTGTTTAAACCTTTTTATTATGAAGTGTTACACAAATAAAGACAAGTGAATGAAGCTTAAATTTACAGCTCAGTGAACTATCACAAAGCAAACCTCCCTGCAGCTCCCGGTCTAGTCATCAAATAGAAAATTCCTAGAGACGTCTTTCAGGCCCCATTCCATCTATAACATTCTTCTGTCGATACACATTTGGGCTGACCCTGGTTTGAGGCTTTATGAATAAAGCTGCTATGTGTGTTTTGTACCTGTTTTTGGTAGACACATGTACTCATTTCTCTTGGATATGCCCCCAGGTGGAATTGCTGGGTCACAGGATAATCCTGCTGTACTGGGAATTGTCAGGTTTTCAAAGTAATTGTATAACTGCGTTTTTACCACCAGTAAATGACTTTCCCTTGCCTGGACAACACATCGTATTAACAGTGTTAATAATGTTGGCCGTTCTGATGTGTGTAGTGGTATTTCATTGTGATTCTCATTTGATTACTAATGAGATTCAGCACTTTGTCATCAGTGCTTTGGCTTCTTAGTCATATTCTTTTCTGTGTTGTCCAGGTCTCTCGCCTCTTCTTTTATTTTTTTCTTTCTGTATTGAGTTGCCTTTTTAAAAATAGTGATTTGTACAAGATCTTTGTATACTCTGGGTATATGCTCTTTTGTTACATGTCTTATGGATATTTTCTCCTACTCTGTGGCTTATCTTTTACCTCTCCTTAACCCACTGAGCCACTCAACCACCCCTATCTTTTACCTCTCTTAACTGTGTCTTGGAAAACAGAAGTTTTTAGTTTCAATTTAGTCCACTTTATCAAGTCTTTTCCTATGTAATCAGTCCAGTTGTTTTGGTGTCTAGTTAAAAAATATGGGGCACCTGGGGCGCCTGGGTGGCTCAGTGGGTCAAAGCCTCTGCCTTTGGCTCAGGTCATGATCTCAGGGTCCTGGGATTGAGCCCCACATCGGGCTCTGTGCTCAGTGGGGAGCCTGCTTCCCCTTCTCTCTCTGCCTGCCTCTCTGCCTACTTGTGATCTCTCTCTGTGTGTCAAATAAATAAATAAAAATCTTAAAAATAATTTCCTACCCCAAAAGTATGAAGATATTTTCCTATATTCTAGAAGTTTTGGTGCTTTGCCTTTCACATTACATCTGCAATTCGCCCTTTTTTTAGCCCCGCCCTGTATGGGTATCTTGTATGGCCCAGCACTTTTCCCTGTTGCATTGTCTCCTTGGTCACGAATCAAGCACCTTATAGATACGGATTTGTTTGGAATTTATTTTGTCACACTGGTCTCTCTGTTCTTACGGTAACACCAAACACCAAACTATCTTAATTGCTATAGTTTTAGAATAGATCTTGGTATCTGAAAGAGCAAGTCTTTCTGTTTTCTTTAAAGATTTTCTCTATTGGTTTTTTTATAGCTTTCTTGTCAGAGTAAGGAAGTTGCTTTCTGTACCTAATTTACTGCTTTTTTGTTACTTACTTCGTTTGTTTTAAATAAGCTTTAGCCCCAACGTGTGGCCTGAACTCAAAACCCTGAGATCAAGAGTTGCGTTCTCTGCTGACTAAGCCAGCGGGGCACTCCCAACTGTTGTATTTTTTAAAAAATCATGAGTAGACATTGAATTTTATCAAATACTTTTTCTGTATCTGTTGATTTTTCTCTTTATTCAAATATTAAACTAACTTTACATTTCTAGAATAAGCCCAAATTGATCACGGTATGTTATCCTTTATATAAATTGTTGGATTTAGTTTGTCAATATTTAATGTAGGATTTTTGCATCTTTGTCTCTGAGTGAAGATTACCCTCTATTTTTCTTCCTATTAATGTCCTTGACTGGTTTTGATATCAAAGTTATGCTGACTTCATAAAATGGGATATAAAAAAAAATGGGATGGGGAGTATTCTCATCTCTTTTTTTAATATCTAGAATTTGTGTAGATTGGCAGTATTTCTTTTTCTAATACTTGGTAGAATTTACTGGTAGACATCTTGAGTTTTCTTTGTTAGGAAGGATTGGCCTTCTTTATTAAATATCAAACAATTTTTTTATTTCTTGTGTCATTTTAGGTAATTTTTATCCTAGGAATTGGTTCATCTAAATTTTCAAACTTATTAGTCTAAAGTTGTTTATACTATTTCTTTATGACCGTTCTTTTTATTTTGAAATAACATCAAACCTATTTTTGTAGTTTTCAGTATGTAGATCTTTCACGTCTTTTGTATGTGGAAACCCTAAGTCCTTCATATTTTTTGATGCTATCATAAGTTGAATTTTAAAAATTTCAGTTTCTAATAATTCATTCCTAGTGTAGAGAAAAGGAGTTAACTTTTCAATATTGGTCATATGTCTTTCAGCTTTGCTAGACTCACTAATTTGAGTCACTTTTGTGTAGATTCCTTGTTAGGGGGACATCTAAAGTAGACATTTTTCTGGGTCTGCATGAGCCCTACTTCTCAGACTTGACTTCTCTGAGATCTCAGTCAAATGCCCTGGGTATTCAGCCAAGTTTCTTCATTCTGGATGGTTGTAAGAGCCCACCTTGTAAGAGCTGTGATAGTGGTTCTTTGGTTAATTTTGTGGCAACTCACTGTATTATGTGCAGCTTGGAATGTAGTCCGTATCTAGCGGACCCCTGTAGACATCTCTTTCTCTGTATGGTTCTCTCAAATTCCAGCTGCTGCTTCTTCCCCAAACTCTTGATTTTTATTCAGTGAGATTGTTAAATATCTCGGTTTTTGTCTTCTTGAAGGGAAGAATTCTGTTGAGAGACTTGAGAGAGAATTAAAGCAGCAAAGGTTTTATTTAGCAAAGGGGAAGTATACTCCAGGAATGTAGCAAAAAGGGTTGCTCTAAGGCAGATAGGCTGGTCTCTGGGTGGAGACTGGGGGGGCGGGGTCCACACCCTCTTTTCTCCCCCACTGCGCATGTCTGTCTGTCTCCCTACTCGAGCCAGATCACAGTTCTCTTTTTCCCCTCCTTGCACCATGGCTCAGAGCGCAGCTCCAGGTGAAAGCAAGTGAACCTCAGAAGGGCCTTGCCTGTTTTTTTCCCTTCTCTTAGGGATTATAGTCTTTGCTGTCTGTTGTCTAATGTTCGAAAACAGTTGTGTGTTATTTTTTCCAGTTAAGTAGTTGCTTATAGTGGTAATGCTTGTCCGGTACCATTTAACTCTACCATGGTTGAATATTGCTTTTAACTGCATAGTTCATTTAAGTACCAGCTATCACTATATAAGTAGAGTCAACACATTTTAAGCAAATAATAATGTGTGGCGTGATCTTACATATATTAATTTTATGAGAATGACTTTTTAAAATTAATTTCAAATGACTACTGGCACACTGATGAATTATTAGTTCCTAAGAAAAGAATACTTACCCAAGTCCTATGGCATTTTTATCATACCCATCTTCTTTTATCAAATATAATTTTTTTGATTGTTATTGGATATAATCACTTTAGAGATTTTATTCTCCATTTCTTTTAAATCCTTTGTAGGTAAAATCTGTATTTTTTTTTTAAGATTATTTATTTATTGAGAGAGAGAGAAAACACAAGTGTGGGGAGGGCCACAGTGAGAGAGAATCTCGACAGGCTCCTCACTGAGCATAGGATGGGGCACAATATGGAGCTTGATCTCACAACTGTGAGATCACGACCTGAGTCAAGACCAAGAGTTGGGCGCTTAACCGATTGAGCTCACCCAGGTGTGCCTTGAGTCTTTATTCTTATTATTAATTATTACTTGGATTGTACTAATACCAGTTTTAGAGATAGCCAGCATGTTTCACACATACTCATATAGTGAATATAATAATCATATGTTAAAAGATAATCATGTTTTATTCTACTGTATCATGTTCACTTTTATTGCAAAACAACTTGCTACATAGGCTTTCTGTATGGTGATTCAAACATCAGATGAATGATTGGCCTTGCCCTTTGACTTTGACATTCTGTCACTGCTCAGCTAATTCAGCAGCAATGTCTTGAGTGCCGCCATAATTGTGTACATTACATAAGAAGAACTGCCTTTGCTTTTAAGGAGCTTAGAGTTTCATTGGCAAGAAAATACCTGCATACATATAGTAGGTAATAATTAAAAACTGAGTATGATTGAGACACCTGGGTGGCTCAGTTTGTTAAGCATCTGTCTAATGCTCAGGTCACGATCCCAGGGTCCCACTTCAAGCTCCCTGCTCAGCAGGGAGCCTGCTTCTCCCTCTGCCAGCTGCTCTCTCTCTCTCTGACAAATAAATAAACAAAATCTTTAATAAAAAAACATTGTGTATGAATAATTACAGAACGAACAGCACAAAGCAGAAATGCCCGAGATGTTAAGTCGGAGAAAGATCTTGGCAGAAGTAAAATGACAAAGAGCACATCTTATCATCTTGTGTTGGGGAGTGTCAGTAAAGGAGAGCCAGCCAAGCAGGAAAAGGAATATACGCTGGCAGGAATGTTAGTAAAGAGACCAGCCTAGCAGAAGTAGAAAGCATTTGGTCTTGTTTTGAAAATGTATTGCTAAGTTACGAAGTTTTGCAGTGTTCTCAGCAATGACATATCTTTAGCAGTGGTCCCCTGGGAGGTAGCATTGGCTGTCGGAATTGAAAGTTTTGCATCACTAAGGTGCCACCAGTAATTGTTATAATGTTGCAGTAGAGTGAAAATTTCTCATGGAAAAAACTCATCATATCATGAGCTACATCTGTTTGAAAAACAGTATGAAGAGAACACCCATCTGAGATCTGTCTTCATAGACCACTAGATGTTGGAGAAATTCTCTTTGAGTTCTGTAGATCTTCTCTGTTTGAGTCTAGTAGATTTTAGTCTTTTGTTTATGTTTAACTTGAGGATCCAGGTCACCCTGAGGTAAAGATTCTTGTGTTGATATTGAAATCAGAATCCAATATTCCATGCTGTCTTTTAATCTCTATTCTGGTTTTACAACGATAACTCAAAGCACATTATTTTTGAAAATATTTTTTAATAAAATAAAATGTAGCATGTATGTATTAGACTAAAAAGTTTGAATAAATTTCCTACAAAGTGAGAAAGAAGCTCTAAAGGGGCACCTGGGTGGCTCAGTCTGTTATGCATCTGCCCTCAGATTATGATCTCAGGGTCCTGGGATAGAGCTCCTTGGCAGGGCTCTCTGCTCAGTGGCTAGTCTGCCTTTCCCTTGCCCTCTGATCTTCCTCCCAACTAGTGCTGTCTCAAATAAATAAATAAAATCTTTAAAAAAAAGTATAATTTTTTTCCATTGACTATAACCTAAACAAGTTATAGAATATTTCTATAATTATTGAGTATGAAATATGTACATAGTCATCTATATGTATGAAAATCCCAAATACTGAATTTCAGTGTGTTATAGTTTTCACTTGTTAAAATCATAGAACTGTACTTTAATATTATAGTGATAGTATTTTATAATTAATATAGTTAATATAGTTAATAATAGTCTGTTGGGAAGAGTATTAAATAGAAGCTGAAGATGTGACTAACAGAAACTGAAAGGTTTATGTCTCCATTCAGATTTTCTAAAATCATTGTTTTAAAAATGCTTAGTAATCATATCTTTGCTATGTACATTCTTTTTTTGCACTGGCTTATTTTTAAAATCAAACTCCTGGGAGTGTTTGTTTAAAAGAACAGAGAAATTCTAAGCAGTGAAGGGACAGAAGGAGACAAGTAAATAACAACTTTACTTGGGGACAGAATCGAATGTGAATGTGTCAGTCTTATGCCATACCACAGAGCAGTTTTAAAATCTAGCAGGTGAAATTTTTAATGTGGTTAATACTTAATAATCTTTTTTAATACTGCATTAAGTTGTTTATCATATTTGATGCCTGGAGAAACATAAGCAACTTATATAAGATGTTATTTTTAAGTAATCCCTACACCCAAGGTGCCCTTGAACTCAACCCCAAGATCAAGAGTCACACGCTCCACCAACTGAGCTAGCCAGGCACAACTCCTTTAAAAAAATTTTTTTTTAACTAAAAAGTTTAATTGATTTTTTAAAAAGATTTTTAATTACTATTTATTTATTTGACAGACAGAGATCACAAGTAGACAGAGAGGCAGGCAGAGAGAGAGTAGGAAGCAGACTCCCCGCCCAGCAGAGAGTCCAACGTGGGACCCTAGGATCATGACCCAAGCCGAAGGCAGAGGCTTTAACCCACTGAGCCACCCAGGCGCCCCTAATTGATTTATTTTTTAATTGAAGTATAGCTGACATTTAGTATTATATTAATTTCAGGTGGAAAACAGATATTCACTGCTTACCGTCTGTCACCATACAAAGTTACCACAATATTATTGGCTATATTCTCTATGCTGTACTTTTCATTCTCATAATTTACTTATTTTACAACTGGCAGTGTGTACCTCTTAATCCCAATCACCTATTTTGCCCATCACCACTTACCATGGTGGGCACTAGGTAATGTATATTTTTCAGATCACCACGTTGTACATCTGAATTATACTTCAATTTAAGAAAAATAAAAAGGACTTACCTGTATTTCTCTACTTAATTTTCGATCTCATTTTTTAATATGGCAGTATTGTTTCTATAGCTAATGCAACATTTTCTCAGGTCTTCTAAAGGCCATAGTAAGAACCAACTAAATGTAACAAGGTGACTGGATCAGTTTTGGAGAAGACTTGGAGAAAAAATTGAAGCGAAAGAAATTTAGTCTTAATATTACACAATACAAGACTTTCTCCTTTTATCTCATTTATATGTATTTTATTCATCTCAAAAAGGTAGAATTTGGCATACAAATTCAATTTTTAATTGAATATTCAGAACTTTCAGTGCTGTGAAAACAGCATGTATATTTCTGTGGTTGTTATAGTATTCCATTTTTTTATTCATTTTTGGCAGATAAAATAACACAAGAAGATATTGAAGGCATTCTACAGAAATTTACTGGGAATATAATGCAAGTACCTCCCCTGTAAGTTCAGTTATTGAATTTGGATAAATGTTTAATTTTTATTTTTCAGTGTTTAATATCACTTTAGTGAGGAAAAAAGGGGGGCTTCCTTTTATGTATTATGAGGCACCTTTTAATCTGACATAACATATGATCAAGTAAAGGTGAGCCTGTAAAGGTGAGCCTGATTTAGACAAGTTACAGAGCTGCCTGCACTCTCTGAGGTAGTGGTATGTGGTTTCCTCTGTCTCTGGATGTTGCCACAGGCTGACATCAATGCTATTCCAGAGTTTATCGATCTTTCTGACTCCATCTGTATATCTCAAGGCAGTTCTGGAGTGCAGAGATGCCGGTTTTCCTGGAGTGGCTGTGAAGGGACGAGTCCAGGGGAGTACTGGTGTCAGAACTGTGATTCATAGTCCAGTTAGTACTTTTTTTCAGGGGTGGGGACCATTCTTTTAGGCCCAGAATCTGCTTCACAAATCTCTGCAACAGATGAAACAGATGAGAGTAATAATATATTAAAAGTATAAGAATAGGGTCACCGGGGTGGCTCAGTGGGTTAAACCTCTGCTTTTGGCTCAGGTCACGATCCCAGGGTCCTGAGATTGAGCCTCGCATCAGGCTCTCTTCTCATCAGGGAGCCTGCTTCTTCCTCTCTCTCTCTGCCTGCCTCTCCACCTACTTGAGATCCCTGTCAAATAAATAAATAAATCTTTAAAAAAAAATAAATGTATAAGAATATTGAGTACCACTTAACCATATTTTTTGTGCACATTACCATTTCAAGCAAATTGCTTTTTATTTAAAAAAAATGGCTGAATCATATGTCTGGAGGTGACTGACAGTTCTTTTAGAATTTAATATTTTATTTATATATATATATTAATTAATTGATTAATTAATATAGTAGGCTCTGTGCCCAGCATGGAGCCCAATGTGGGGCTTGAACTTCACGACCCTGAGATCAAGACCTGAGCTGAATACTTAACTGACTGACCCACCCAGGCAACCCTACAGTTTAGTATTTATGTTTTACTTTAATATCTTGATTTTTTTATCAAGAACGCTAAAATATCTATAGGGAAATGTGTCTTCATAATTTTGCCTCAAATGAAGGTTTTAAAAATTTTGCAAGCTATGAATAAATGTTACTTTTTTGATCAGTATTGTTAACATGCATGTTTATATCTATTTATAAGAGCAGTTTTAGAAATTTTTTCTCTGGTGATTATTTCAAGTATTTTGTGATCTAATAAAATTTTATCACACAAAACTTAAGATCTATTAAGTAGATTTGCATTTTAGAAATACTTTATTAAATTTTATGTGAAAATGAATATTATTGTAATGGAAGTTGTTTAAAGAAAATACAGTAGAGACTACTGTGACCAGAGTCCTTGTGCCCTTAACCCAGAACCAGGACCAGTGAACACATGAACAGACCATCTCCAGAGAGAAGGTTAAAGTGTAAAATTGACAGTACTGTTCATTGGGAGCAGACTGAGCTTTAGCTTTAAAGCTATTTAGGAACTCCGTCTCTGGTGCCATCATGGAGTAGATTAGAAGAAAAAAATAGTTCATGTCCTAGAAAGATTCAATTTAAGGACTTCTGGTCCTCCTTTCTTTCCATGCTGTAATGTGGAGTTATTCTCTGTCATTCTATCTTAATCTTTTCTCTCTCCTTCACTCCCTCTCTTCCTCTCTTATCTTGCAAGCTATTCTGCATTAAAGAAAGATGGACAGAGACTTTCAACCTTAATGAAGAGAGGCGAAGTAGTAGAAGCAAAACCCGCCAGGCCTGTTACCGTATACAGTCTCTCCCTTCAAAAATTCCAGCCACCATTTTTCACATTAGGTAAGGTGGGAAATTTGAAATCATTTGTAGTTAATCTGTACCTTTATTCTGCATTTGGCTACTTTTGGGTAATTTAATTTAATTTAATCCTAGGATATTGGAGATTTTTAAAATTCAAATTTAAGTAAGGTTAGGATTTATTAATACCTTTCTATTTAATGAAAAAATTGATAGCTACATGGAAGTTTAGAAATACTTCTAAATAGGCTGAGTTTTTTATATAACATACTGTCTTCTGAAGTTGGAAGTAACATACCTTTGATCTCTAACGGGGTATATGCTTTCAAAATTTTATATTTTATGTTTTATTATCTTATGGGTGCTTGTTCCCCCATTTTGGCTAGTACCTCGTAGTTTACATTCAGTTTTAAAATTTTAATTGCCCTTATAAAACAAAGCATTTTCAGTTTTTGGACAAGAAATTCTAGGAGCGGAGTGATTATTTCTTCCCTTTCTATGTTACCTGCAAGTTACTGCTAAGGATCCTGACAATATGGAAATAATGGGTAAGGCAAAAATGTATTCTTGGACATGCAGTAAACTTTAATTCAGGTTATTAATTTGAATTTATCTACAAATCTATATTTGAAATAAATTTAAAAACCAAAAAGTTTGTTTCTGTGGTTTGGAAATTTTATCTCCTAGTTGCAGAAAGTAGTAGCTCAGGTCATGAGCATGGCTATGAACTGTGAAGAATTAAAAGCTATAGTTTTTCTAAATTAGGCTTCCTTAAATTGATCCTGCTCTTAATTTCACAATGCCTACTAAATAGAATTCCCTTTAGAAATAATTTCCTAAAACGTTTTTTCCCCTAACTTCCATTGCTTTGACATTCTATTTAATGTATATAAAGTTCCTATAGAATGTGGTCTTTGTACAGTCAAAAAATTAAGTCACTTCTTTCCTTTAGTGTCCTGACTCTAAAATGTTTAACAAATAATGAGAAAAATATACTAAAAAATATTTCATTCCATGAAAATGCAGCAGCTGTGTTGGCACAGTAGATATTATCTCTGAAAGGAAGAAAAATTTGAATTTTTCTGATTGCATTTAAGTTGTAAATACCTATTTTTTCACTTGGAGGTTATGGTAGGCCCAAAAGAGCTATCTTTTCACCAAAGTCAAATACAGTGCAAGAATGTTTATATACCTGCTTTGATCCCAGTGGTCATTTTTTATCTCATCCATAGCCCCCAGCCTTGAGCTGATGGGGGAAAAAAAGAATTAAAATCCCCAGGTAGTGAGTTCTGGTTAATTCCCTTAAGTAGCTTTTTTTGTATGATAAGACTATAAGCCGCAGGAGTATAGTTCTTTTCTGTGGAAATTCAGGATATCTTGCGGATGAATAAAAATAATCCAGAGTCTTGCTCTTAACCAGTAAATGTGTAATATTCTGTGTGAAGATGTTTAGATATGCATTCATTCTGGAACATTGTGTAATTTTAGTTATTTTATGATTTCTTTAGGAATATTTCCAAGAGAACATTTAAATCGACTGAGCTCTCAATGTAGTGTATTTTCCCAAACACAGTTACTGTCCCTGATAAGGGATTTGGTTTGATGTATTTGTTGAGTGTGTAAATCTGAAAATATCATAAAAATCTACAGCTCTTGATACCAAAGCTGAGATGTCCAACTGTTTAAAACCAATTAAGTGAACAAGGTATACAAATCTGAAAATATTTTTTATATGTACAGCTCATAATAGCAAAGCTGAGATTTCTAAACTATTTAAAACCTATTAAATGAACAAGGCTGTAGTATTAACGTTGGTGTGACTTGCCAGTTCATTTCAAATGTGTTCATGAGTTTCTGCTGTTTGCTTTCTCTACACTCTGACTCTTCAATCTCACAAACACATATGCTATTGGATGAATAATTTATGTTTCAGCACATAAATATTTTATCACTCGATTGTTTGCATAGTGCATTTTTACATTTGTTTAGGGCATCATTTCTATGTAAAGTGGATTTCATAGGAGGTTAGCAATTTACCATGTCACTGTTAACATTCCAGATGTTGAATGTGGAGGAGGTTTTTATATCAGAAGCTTGGTCAGTGACATTGGCAAAGGTAAGCATAAAGATGAATTATGAATTATCATTTAGAGAGTAATATTCTTTTTTGATGGGAAGAGGGAATTTTCTATTTTTCATATCTCTGAGTGCTGGCCTTAGGGAACTGTACTCTTGCTGCCTTCAGCTTCAGAAGCATTGAAGGTTTATGGCATACAATTATCAGCCTCACCAGCTGCCATGAAATGCTTGTAGAAGAAGAGAAAGAGAAAGCGAGGAGCAGGAAATGAAGATGGGAATAATCAGTGTAAGAACCACCATTATTTCAGATATATTTTAACGCAAAGGGATAAGATGAAAAGATTTATCCTTCTAAAAGGTACTTTCATTGATAGAAGTAAAAAAAAAAAAAAATTAAAACTGGAAGCCACGGTCTTGCAAACAGCTAGAAGGCTGCAATTCCAGCTCTGCCCTTTGCTGGCAGCTGTGGCACTGGACAGGCCAGATGACATCATCTGCAGATGAGAGTAATGGTTACCTCATGGGCTTGCTTCATGGCTAAATAAGAAAAGTATGTGCCAGTTCCTCGTAGACTGTAAAGCAGTGCTAAGGTGAGTTACTAAATATTATTTTGCTACTTTATCATTTGTTAATCTCAAAGCTTTTGGTTCTTAGATTAGATTATTACAGTTTTACATGTGGGATGGTTTGGAGAGGTTTGAATCAATATTCATTTGAACCTCATCATGACTATGAAATACTGAATCATTTCCCCTGTGGATTTTCTTTTCCCCTTTTGTTGCTGTAGAACTCTCTTCCTGTGCCAATGTCCTCGAGCTGACCCGAACCAAACAGGGACCATTTACACTAGAAGAGCATGCCCTTCCCGAAGACAAATGGACGATTGATGACATTGCACAGTCTCTGGAACATTGCTCATCACTTCTCCCAGCAGAGCTGGCACTTAAGAAATCAAAACCCGAGGATTCTAATGAACAAGTTTTGAGCTGTGAATATATAACTCTGAGTGAGACAAAGGGAGAAGACGATGTCATTAAGACATCTTAAGATTGGTTTGGGATTGTCATCATTTCTTGGTTGACATTTGAATCCTGTGTGCAGAATGACAAGCTACGTGCAAAAGACAACTATGTCTCCCCCTCTCCCCCGCATGATTTTTTTTTGTGTGAAGAAAAACGTCCATCATTTACAGTTTCTGTCGTGTACACTTTATCTGCTCATTATAAATAAGCTTGCGGTTCGTTCGGTTCTTTGCTTTACTACGAAGTGTTCTTTTAGGATGTTATTATGTTGTTAGATTGGATTCAGGAAAATCAGATCTTCTGATTTTGATCTTTCTTCAAAGTCTTTTCCCGGAAAAAGTTGAGCACATACTCTAATCAGAGAAAAAGGAAACTCAAGCTACGTGTTTCTTTGGTGTCACAAAAGTGAATGTGAATTAGTGTTACTTTGACTTTATTTTGACTTTCTAGTGGTTCTGTTGTATTGAATTCCTTATATTTGAAAAGGCCATTATTTAACTCATGTTTTGAAGTTTACAGTTATTGAGAACATTTATTTGATAAGGCTGTACTACCCTGGTAATAGGTATGTTTGTTTAGATCTCAGAAACGAATAAACTTTTATAATAAATATTTGTAACTAGATTATTGCTGCTACCACTAACAGAATGTAAATATAAATAGGAGACTAAAGATTTAATTAGATTCACCTCTACTATGAGTGCAAAGGACAGCCCTGTGGCTTATATTTTGGATTTGTGTGATCTTTCCTGATGATTTCATCAAGATAGTAAACCACCCTGTACCAAGTTATTAAGTAGCATAATTTTTTAAAAGTAAGCTAAAGAATGTGTCTTCAGTTTAGAATTTCTTTTCTCTATTTTTTAGTATTTACACCTATACGGGGCATTAATCCCCATGACACTGGTTTTTGGTTTTTCTTTTTTTTTTTTTTTAGTTTGTTGTTTCAAATTACATTTGTAGATATTGAGGTAGCTGCTCTGAATTTCCATTTACTCTCTTCTGCTCTAAATATTTTAAAAACAGCTATTCTCATTTTCTTTTTCTTTTTAAAGATCATTTATTTATTTGAGAGGGAGAGAGAGAGCTCAAGCACAAGACGGGGGAGACAGAGGGAGAAGCAGTCTCCCTGTTCATCCCTGATGTGATGCGGGGCTCCATCCCAAGACCCTGGGACCACGACCTGATCCGAAGGTAGATGCTCAACCAACTGAGCCACCTAGGCGTCTCTCAGACACTTTCCTTCAAATAGCTTACTGAAAGTTCCAGGTCCGTTTTTAACATAATTTTGAAAACATAGTCATGTTATAAAAATGCAAATTTCATATATAATGAGTGCTTTATATTTTTATTATGGGAAAGCAATATATTATGTGGCCAGTCTTTAGAGATGTCCAAATCCTTCTTCACTGATTCAGATAAATATAGTTTCTAAAGGAAGAATAGTTGGAAATTTCATAAATAGGAGTTTCTAGGTTTTTATGGAAGGCTTTTCTTTTTAAAGTTGTCTCAACCGCTAACTTAAAAATTTAAACATGTAAACTAATGTGATTTTATTTGTAGTTAGTCTAATATAAATTCAATATAAAAAGTTATATGCTTCAGCAGAGCATTTTCATCATATTGGCAATTGGTATTTTATTTATTTATTTTTATTTATTTATTTTTTTAAGTAGGCTCCATGCTGGGAGCGGGATAGGCTCCAATACGGGGCTTGAACTCACAACCCTGAGATCAAGACCTGAGCTGAGGTTGAGAGTCGGACACTTCACTGACTGAGCCACCCAGGTACCCCGCAGCAATGTATTTCAAATGAAAATATTAAAACTAATTCTGAGTATGTACAACACACAAAACTATAAGGAAAAGAGTTTGCTCTCCTGATACAGTAACGTAAGATACCAAACACACAAGGTTATAAGTTGAAAGTTTACAGTTTTACTTATTCACATCTTGTGCCCTGCCGTCCGTATCAACTGCAGGTGGCGGTGTTGGCCTCCGGCCTGCTGGAACGGCGTGGCTTCCAGAGTTTCTTTCTGCAGTGCCCACTAAGGTCAAATAGAGGAAAATTCCGGTTTTAGAGAACGATGGGGGTTTGTGTCCTCTTTCTCGACTTAAAAACTGACATGTCATTTACTAGTGAAGAGTAGAGATTTTATCTTTGTTTTTAATATTGAAAATACTGAAGGAAGTTTTGCCAAATGGAAAAATGACCCACGGGTCCTCACCATCCTGATGCAGTGACCTGAGAGCTTTAGTTTTGTATTCCTGTTTCCCTGGTTTTTTGTTGAAGTGATCACAGTCTTGACACCTAGATTTTCTAATGGACTATTTTTTCATTTCATGATCATCAGACTCTATTTGTATTTAGTTTTTATTAATCATATTACTTCGTATTGAATTTATTTAAGCCATTTCCTTATTGCTGAACACTTACTTTCGATTTTATTAGGATCAATTCCTGGGAATGGGATTATTAAGTGGAATAATAAGAACAGTTTTATGGCTCTTAATATGTTTGCCTTATTACTTTCCCAGTGAGTTACAACATTTTACAGTGGCACCATTTGAGTTTATCAGTTGATTAAAAGTTTACAGCTTTGGATAGGGGTTTTATATATATTGTTGCTAATTTAGTAAGTATAAAAAATTGCTCTTTTTTTTTTGTGACTTTTTCATATGCTCTCTTCATTTTAGAAATAAATGTCTTAATGGTTTCTTTATACATTTGTATGGGTTATTTATGTAGTAAATACTTGGTAGAAGTATTTTCATGGCCTGTTGTCTTTTTAATTTTCATTTCATTTTTCATTTTTGCTATATTTGCTAATTAATTTTAGTAACTATTCCCCTTATATAGTTGTCAGATTTATGATATGAATAGTTAAAATTTTTTAACTTTAAAATATTCTTAATTGTCATAAACAGCTGAAACTGATCAAGATGCTCTGAAAGGTTCAAGACTCATCAATAAATTCATTTTCTTCTGAAAGTCTAGCATTTACGTACCAACTGTTTTGTTTTTTTCATTATGTAGTTCTAGGCCTAAAGTTTAGTGATATGATAAAGTTGTTTTGCTTTTAAGTAAAAGGACTTCCTGAAAATGTTTCAGCCTAAAATATACCAAAGTACTTAATTTTTACACTTTAGATTTTTTTATTTCTGAAAACTTTTGTCTTAGAAGGTGGTCCTAGGATTATTTTACTTATGATTTTAAAGTTTTTGAACTTTAGAATAATACAGATTTTACTCTCTGCTAATTCAAAGTGATAAAATTTGAATAAGGGCTAAACTCACATTTTCCTATACTGACTAAATCTTTTCTTCTTAAATACTTGAATTAATACAAGCTATTAATCCATCATCAGAAATGATTAATTTTGTAAAATAAAATAAAGAGTGCTTTATATCAGGTCTTCAGTACATTTTATACTCCTGACCAGTTTGAAATTTGTATCAACACTTAGAGGTTCATTTCGATAGTGAGGTGTCTATTTCAAAGGAAGAAAGTAATTTACCTTCTGTCATTATGTATATAATAGAGAAAATGTAATTCAAAAAGCACTCTAAAATGTTGAAAAATTTAAATATGAGGCTATAATAGATAGTTTATGTATTGAAATCATTGTGATGGCCTTGTAGTCAAATCTGTAGAAGACTTGTCTTAAAACCATTTCTTTATACTATATGTGGGCAGCCCTGGTCTGGCCTAATTATTAAGTATCATTCATTAAATACTTATTATGTGGTGTTTGAATCAGTAATGCCTTTGTATTTTCAGTTTGAGTTAAATTCTATGAACAGGAATATTTCGGATTGCTGTTGTAAATGGTGATACCAGCAGGAAAGTTAAAGTCAGAAATAACTATACCTTCTTATCTATGACTCTTAAAATATATTAAGATCACTTCTTTATCTATTATTAATCAGCTTTTTAATCCAGGAAAATCACTTCAATCTTTTGGGGCTTCCATTTTCTTATCTTTGAAACAAAGGGATGGACTTGTCTAAGAACTGAGTCTAAAATAAATGTGTATTTATTATGTTCAGAAACTCATTCCTAGTAACCTGAATTTTCATGTTGTTCATCAAATTCTCACTCTTCATCTCTTTGAATACTGCATCTCTTCCACCCAGTTGTCAGATTAGATTATGTCTTATCTTCTCATTTTGTTTTATGTATCTAATTACTCTTATATTTTCTATCTCTGTCCCTCTGTGCTAGAGCTTGGGGGATTCCCTGGAATTTTTTCCAGATAATGAATTCCTTCTGCCATTTTAGTTTACTCTTCACCTATATATTCATTTTAATGATTATTGTGTTTTTAGAAAAATTCCAGAATATCACCTTTTTCCCAAAATGCCTCTTTTGTGTTATCTTGTTCTTTCATCAGATTTTAGTTTATTTATATATATATATATGTGTGTGTGTATATATATATATATATATATATATTTAAATATAGTTTCAATATGTTTTTTTACTTTAACTGATAATATCTATATGGTAAACTGCATATACCATAAATGAATAGACTGATGAATTTTCAAAAAGCAGACACATGTGTAACCAGCAACCAAATCAAGAAACAGGATGTTTCTAGTCCTCCAAAAGCCCTCCAAAGTTCTCTTCCAGTCACTGCCACTGACCCTCACCCTACCACCAAGGTAATCATTTCGAACATAGCTTATTAATTTGCTTTCATGATTTATATAAACAGCGTGTAATATATACTCTTTGATGTCTGACTTCTTTTGCTCAAGATTACAGTTAGGAGATTCTGCCATCTTGTTGCCTGTGGTTGTAAGTTACTCATTCTCATTATTGTTCAGTATTCCATTAGGTGAATAGACCACCCTTTATTGATTCTACTGAATGATGGGCATTTGATAAGCTTTCAGCTTTGAATATTTTTTTTTTATTGTATTCCATTATATTTCATTCTGTCTCATTTTTTGCTTATTCTACCTTTTTAAAAAATGTCTTAGTGTTTGCTGGAGGATTTGTGAGATACATCTTCAGTTTATCACAAATTATCTTCATTATACCACCTCATATGTAGAAACTTTGCAAAACAACTTTCCATTTCCTATCTCCTATCATTTGTGCCTTTTTCATACATCTTACTTAAACATATGACATAAACCCTGTAATCTATTGGGCTTTTATTTTTTTTTTTTTATTTATTTTTTTTTTTTTTAAAGATTTTTTTATTTATTTTTTCAGAGACAGAGGGAGAGAGCGTGAGCGAGCACAGGCAGACAGAGAGGCAGGCAGAGGCAGAGGGAGAAGCAGGCTCCCTGCCGAGCAAGGAGCCCGATGTGGGACTCGATCCCAGGACCCTGGGATCATGACCTGAGCTGAAGGCAGCTGCTTAACCAACTGAGCCACCCAGGCGTCCCTGGGCTTTTATTTTTGTTGTTTTTTGCTTTTACTTTATTACTTTAAACTGTGGTTCAGCAAATTTTTCTGCAAAAAATGCGATTATAAATATTTTAGAGTTGGCAGGTATATGGTTCCTCTTACAGCTACTCACTTTTGCCACTGTAGCGTGAAAGCAACCATAGACAATACATATAAATGCACGGGTGTGGTTATGTTCCAATAAAATAACATTTACCCTGATGCTGTAGCTTACTGACCCCTGCTTTAGACTTACAGCCATCTTTAAGAGATTAAAAAAAAAATCTTTCCTATTTCTCTATATCCTAATGTTCTTCATTTTTCTTATGTAGAACCAAATTTTTACTGCTATCATACTTCTTCCTTCTGAGTAACTTCCTTTAATATCTTTTATTTTTTTTTTGAAGACTTTATTTATTGAGAGAAAGAGCATGTGAGCAGGGGGTGGGGCAAAGGGAGCAGGAGAAAGAATCCCAAGCAGATTCCCCACTGAGTGTGGAGCCCAGTGCAGGGTTCGATCTCAGGACCCTGAGATCATGACCTGAACTAATATCAAGAGTCGGACACTTAACTGACTGAGCCACCCAGATGCTCCTAATATCTCTTTTAACACAGATCTGACAGCAGTAAATTCTCTCAGCTTTTGACTGAACAATGTTTATTTCACCTACATTTTTGAAAGCTATTTTTGCTGGGTATATAAATCTGGGCTGGTTAACCTTTTATTTTTTTTCAGTCAGCACTTTAATGATGTCATTTAATTATCTTCTGACTTGCGTAGTTTCTCTGGCTGCCTACAAGGTTTTATTTTTGGTGTTTAGCAGTTTGACTCTGATATGTCTATGTGTGGTTTTCTTTGTATTTACCCTTTGGGACTCTGAATTTCTTACATTTTCAGTTTGTTTTCTTTCGTCAGTTCTGGAAAATTCTCAGCCATTATCTTTTCAGATATTTATTCTACTCCATGCTTTCTTTTTTCTCCTGGGACTCAAATTACTATTATATTCAACCATTTGATATTGGCACACAGGTATTGGATGCCCTGCTCTTTCAGGCATCCGATACCTGTGTGCCAGTATTTATATTTGTATGCCATAATATGTGTGCCAATACATTTATATTTCAGTTTGGGTGGTTTTTAATGACATATTTTTAAGTTCACCAATTCTTTTGTTAGTGCGGTGTGGTGATACACCTGTTGAAGAAATTCTTCATCACTGATATGTTTTTAATTCTAGCATTTTCATTTAATGATTTTTTTTCTGGTTTTTATCCTTCTACTGAAATTCCCTATCTGTTCATGCATGTTGTGCATTTCCACTAGGTCCATTAACATATTAAAGTTACTTTAAAGTCTTTGTCTGATAGTTCTAACATCTGGGCCATATCTTAGTCTAGTTCTCTTAATTACTTTGTCAATTGTCTTTCCTTACTTGTGTGTGTGTGTTTCATATTTCTTGATTGAATGCCAAATATTGTGCATAAAACAGACTGAGCTACATAGTATTTACATCTGGAAACAGACACACATCTGCTCTCCAGCCATTAGATTGGGTGTTGGGGCACTGTAGTCAGTAGTCGGGATAGGTTTGGGTTTGTTGTTAATCTGACTATCCACACACCAGCCTTCTAATTGCTGCTGCTGCTTTGTTTAGTGGTCACATGGATTGTGGGAGGGTTTTTCTGTTTTCCCCTGCATGCTCACATTTCAACAATTCCTTTCTACCTGTGCCACAGAAGGAATCTGATCCATGCTTTTTCACCTCTCTCAGAGGGAAATTGCTGTTACTTGTTACATGGTGGACTTCAAGGAAGTGTTTCTTGGTTCTCTCACACCAGCCTCACAGTCTTAGGCCTTGTGCTCCTGGACTTTGGGGGGTGGAGTTTTTCAACAATTCTGCCCCTTCACCAAGGGTCACAGATCTCTGCTTAGGATCAGCACAGCATCCTGAACCAAGTTCATTTTTGCCCCTTCCCACAGTGGCAGGCAGCTTTTGTTTCTGCTCTGCCGCCAAAGGCAAATGTATCTTTGCCTGGGCCTCGTCTCTCCCTGCAAAGTTTATGGCTTTTGCTTCACATGAGGGAAGGGGTCATGTAGGGGGTGGGTTTCATTACTTTGTGCCACCCACAGGGTCTCTTTCAGGTCTCCTGCCCAGCCCAAGTCTTGCTTATAGATGGAGACCCATGGTAAAACTAAGAAGTGCCTTCCTTTGTGTCTGAGACTCTCCAAATTCCTAAGCTATCACTCTTGGCCTTTAAGAATTTATTACAGTTTCATTTGTTTTCATCTTAACCTGCTTTTCTGATGACTGCCTCTTCTGTACTGTGCCAGGAGTGAAACAATTCAGTTTCCCATTGCTTGTCAGAGGAGCTTGTCTCCCACTTGAATTCATTTACTTCTCTGTTAGGCTCAAAAAGTTATCCAGCTTTTTCTCGCTATTAGGATGGGACTGACACCCCTTTGAAGCTTGCTGTATCTTAAGTACAAGCAGAACCTTAAGTGATGCTTTTATATTTTCTCCAGCTTTCTAACTCCAAATTAATGCCTTAGTAACTTAGAGGCCAGATATCTTGTCATTAATAATCTTTTGGCTCATGGAATTGCCCATATGATCCAAAGATGGCAAATAGGGACGTCTTGGTGGCTCAGTCAGTTAGGCGTCTGCCTTCAGCTCAGGTCATGATCCTGGGGTCCTGGCATCTAGCCCCGTGTCAGGCTCCCTGCTCAATAGAGTGTCGTCGTCTTCTCTTCCCTTACCTCCTCTCCTTGCTTGTGTGCTCTCTCTCATCCTCTCTCTCAAATAAATAAATAAAATATTTTTAAAAATTAAAGATGATGGGGTGCCTGGATGGCTCAGTGGGTTAAAGCCTCTACCTTCAGCTCAGGTCATGGTCTCAGGGTCCTGGGATCGAGCCCGACATCGGGCTCTCTGCTCAGTGGGGAGCCTGCTTCCCCTTCTCTCTCTGCCTACTTGTGATCTCTCTCTGTCAAAATAAATAAAAAAAAAAAATTAAAGGTGATGAATAGGTGTTCTGCCTTATATAATTTAAATATGTTACTTGTCAGGGCACCTGGGTGGCTCAGTGGGTTAAAGCCTCTGCCTTTGGCTCAGGTCATGATCCCATATTGGTCCTGGGATCAAGCCCCACATCGCACTCTCTGCTCAGCGGGAAGCCTGCTTCCTCCTCTCTCTCTCTGCCTGCCTCTCTGCCTACTTGTGATCTCTGTCTGTCAAATAAATAAATAAAATCTTAAAATAGATAAATATGTTACTTGTTAAATATGAGTACCTTTGCCTGGGGAAACAATGTATAGCATACAGAAGTCTTGAAGACATAATCCAGGCCTTTAAGAAGTTTCACTTAATTACTTTGCTTACTGACTACATATTAAAAAATATGGTTCAAAACAATACCTGAGTATCAATGAATAGTATTCCCAAAAAGTGCTAGTGATGTTTAATGGAGCAATAAATAATTCTGCAAACATCTGTTAAGCTCCTAATAAGAACAGAGGAGCGAGAACAGAGGATGTCTAGTGATCAGGATAGGTGCAAGAAGATGGGAACCTTGAAGAAGAGATAATTTTCAAAGAGTTAAGGGGAGGAGTTCAGGGCAGTAGAGTAGTTCCAGCAAAGAAGGCAGTGTACAAGGCGTATGCAGTGAGGAAAGGAAAAATGACTCTGTGATTGGCATTACGTCGTTTGGAACCTTAAAAGCCAGAAATGAATAAAGCTTCAGGGGAGGGACTGGTTTATATGGAAGCTTTATTTTAAGGAGATTAATCTGGCAGTGATGTGTGGCAGGAACTGAAGAGGTTGAAACAGGAGGCAGAGAGCCCAGCAAGAACTGAGTCTGGTGCACTCATCCAGGGCTGAGATAATAAAGATCTCCAAGCCAGAGTATCATCAGATAAGGGATGTTTGAGTGAACAGTTTAAAGGAAAATTGACATTATTCAAATTATTTATTAGAGAGTTGAGGGCCAGGAAATTGGAGGGCAAAATGATTAGCAATAGCCATCAGATAGTTTATCTAAAGGGAATGAATCTGAAATTTGGTATAAGAGTAGTAGTTTCTTGGGTGTTGGGTAATTGGTGTAATTGCCTGTGGTAACAACAACCATTATGCCTTGTTCCGTTTTAATCTGTTGTGAGCAAACAACCTCCTGGAAGGAGCCATGCCTTCTCGCTTCTCTCCAGTGTCTGCCGCATAGTAGGTTTACGGAATTTCATCTATAGTTGAGGATTCGCAGCAATCATGTGAAATATTAAATATTAAATCATGCTCGTGGTTGTAGGTTTATCCAAGCTCTACTGCTTTTCACCCACTATTAACTTTAGGCAACTTAATTAGCTTTTCTGAGCCCCAGTTTCCTCATCTGTAAAGTGGGGATATTAATAGCATCTACTTCATAGAATTATGAAGTCTAAATTAGTAAGTATTTAAGTGAAGCATTTAGCATGACTTAGAACTTAGTAAACAGAAGCAAATGCCATATATCTGGTTTATATGTAGGAGAAGAATAAACCTGAAATTCTCATAGTTTATGAATTCATAGAATACATTTCAAACAATGCTATATAAGATACTGTTTTGGTAGGAAGACTTGAGCTAAAACAAAGAACTCCTGACAGTACAGATAATTAAATGGTGCACTAGGCTACTGATTTAAGTAGGAGTCTTTAGAGAACGTCGATGCTTGCCTTTTGTATATTAAGTGTAGTAAGGTGTATTAAATCTCTATATTTACACACCCACAAACACAAACACACATGTCGTTCAGGTTAGTAAACCTTTTGCATTTCTATCATCTTATTTGACCCTCCAGCAATCCCGTGACGTCGGAAGGATCAGTCCTCACTTGTCATTTAGGTGAAGAGCTTTAAGTGGCGTGAGGATGACGTGACTCACGGAGGGTCGCATAGCCAGCCAGCTTGGCAGAGCTGTGTCTCTGTCCTCTTCTGCTTCCCAAATACTGTTTGTATTACATCTGGAGAAAAGTGATCTGAAGCACAGATGTTTCGTGGGAGGAATGAAACACGTGCTGCAATGCCAAAAAATAACTGGGCATAAAAGCAGAAAACAAGACATTTGTTTCTGTTATAATATGACAGAAAATAAGGCTCTTGCAGCTTGGGATTGAGCATTCACAGAAGAAACGGGGAGCCGTTTGATTTGGGCGACACTGCTCTTGGAACGCTGCATCTGGTTCTGGGCTACTCATTACCAGGCTCATGGAAACCAGCTGGACGAAGTTCAAAGCAAAGCTCCAAAATGATTAAGAGGCTGATGGCATTGATTAATAAGGAAAGATTAAAAGAATTAAATATGTATAGCTCAGCTAAGCAAAGACTAAGGAAAAACAAGCTAAATGTATGCAAATATCTGAAATGTGTAAACATTAAAAAGGAAGATTAATTATTTAGCGTGATACATGAGTATAATATGCAGTAATAGGATGAACATTTAAGCTGAGTATAAAGAAAAATTGCTTGATAATCGATGAAGGCAATCTGTGGCATAGCCTTTCTCTAGAGAAGCAATAGACATCTCTAGCCTTATGACTTCTAAAACTTTCCTGGAAACTGGGAATTAGATGATGTGAGAGGATTATTATTCATTTGGTCAGGTTTAATAATAGTATTGTGGGGCGCCTGGATGGCTCAGTGGGTTAAAGCCTCTGCCTTCGGCTCAGGTCATGATCTCAGGGTCCTGGGATCGAGCCTCACATCGGGATGTCCACTCTGCGGAGAGCCTGCTTCCTCCTCTCTCTCTCTCTCTCTCTGCCTACTTCTGACCTCTGTCTGTCAAATAAATAAATAAAATCTTAAAAAAAGAAAAAAAAATAATAGTACTGTGGTTGTACAAGAACATGTCGCTTTTTAGAATTACTCTGAAATATAAGTGTAGAATCGCATGATGTAAGATATTTGCTTAAAAATACTACAGCAAGGAAAAGAGGGAGGAAAGAAGAGAGGGAGGGAGAAGAAAAGATGGAAGAAAAAGAGGAGAATGAAGCCAGCGGGTTCAAGTGCTGATAGTGTTGAATGTGAAAGAAGGCAACATGTGAGTTCATTTTACTTTTTTCTTTGCTTTTTTGTATGTTTGAAAACTTCCATAATAAAAAAATTTAAATTATATTTTCCTGAACAAAACTCAGTCGTATATTAATCCCTGGCCTCCCTGAATAGAAAAGCCTTCCTGCGTCATAGACAGACTTCTGGTTGACCAAGACCTGCAGTGTAGGGGTATATGTCTCTGTTCACCATCTTGGTCTGGCATTGGAGATGGAACTGGGCTGAAGGACTCTACAACTTTAGATAGAAATTCAAGAAAATTATTTGGTCTGTAGGCCTCTAGTAGTAGCTTCAAAAGGTAGGATTTCTAAGGTGCAAGAACAGAGAGTAGGTTTGTTAAACTATTAATAACTGACCTCTCTGGTCCCTAGTTCATGGAAAATACTGGCCATTGAACAGACGTCTGGGTGCCTTGGAATGGCCAAATCTTGTTCTCTTCAATGAAGAAACACTTTTCCCTTTTGTTTGTTGAGTTTGAAAGATAAGAAGAGGGGTAATTAGTAAAGTGAAAGATTTTAAAATCTAGCAATCATCTATGAAGCTGAAGTGTGTAAAAAAAAAAAATAGATTTTAAAAAACCATCTTCTCTCCCTTAGCTTCTCCAGGCAGGGGACTTAACAAGCTTTTGGAATGTATGCGCTCAGTCTGCTCTTTTGTTTGTAGAGGAATATAAATATTTTATCTGAATTTCACTGGTAGCAATCAAGCATGAACACAGACCCACTATTTGAGGACCTGTCATGTCTGAATTTTTCCAGAGTGCACAACTAGGCCAGCACATGGCAATTGGAATGACTCTGATTCCAGCTCAGGGTAAAGATGGACCCTGTAGCCACCGGGGCTGTCTGAAAACGCAGAGGCTGAACGGTGGACATGCTTAGTCCAGTCCATCCCATGACCAGACGTCCTTTCTCCAGCCTAGGGTCACTGGCGTATCCCTGGCCCTTATCACCTCTTACCACGGCTATTGCAGTCGCCGTAACTGGGCTTCCTCGCCTCCAGTCTCTTAGGCCTTTATTCTCTACCTTCCAACCGGAGTAGCTATTCTGAAACACAGCTCATTGTGTCACTGCTCTGTTTAAACTCTATAGCACCTACAGGATAAAGTATGATCAGGACCCTCTTAGTTTTTACTATTTCCCTGGTGCTCACACCTTGCCTGGCATGTAGACATTCTTCAGTGGTGATCTGATCCAAAGCACACGAGCTCAATGCCTCTCCTCTCCCAGTTGCCTCTCTGTGCCTTTGTACTTGATCTCTGCCCAGAAGGTGGCTATTTCCTTTGTCCACCCAGCAATTTTTTTTAAAAGATTATTTATTTATTTGACAGAGAGAGATCACAAGTAGGCAGAGAGGCAGGCAGAGAGAGAGAGAGAGGAGGAAGCAGGCTCCCTGCTGAGCAGAGAGCCCCATGCGGGACTCAATCCCAGGACCCTGAGATCATGACCTGAGCCAAAGGCAGCGGTTTAACCCACTGAGCCACCCAGGCACCCCCCACCCAGCAATTTTTAAGACTCAAAGTTTATAATAATGAAGTCTTTTTTGATGGCCCCGTCAGAGTGAATCCATCCTCGTCTTAGTTGTCATGGTACTTCATGTATACGTTAATTACCATACTTATACCCCATTTTATTTATTTTTATTTTTTATTAACATATAATATATTATTTCTTTCAGGAGTACAGGTCCTGTGATTCATCTGTCTTAAACAATTCACAGCATGGGGCGCCTGGGTGGCTCAGTGGGTTAAAGCCTCTACCTTCAGCCCAGGTCATGATCCTGGGGTCCTGGGATCAAGCCCCGCATCGGGCTCTCTGCTCGGCCGGGAGCCTGCTTCCCTTCCTCTCTCTCTGCCTGCCTCTGCCTACTTATGATCTCTGTCTGTCAAATAAATAAATAAAATCTTAAAAAAACCAAAAAACAATTCACAGCGGTCACCATAGCACATACCCTCCCTCATGTCCATCCCCCAGCCCTCCCATCCCTCCCAACCCCCTCCACGCCAGCAGCCCTCAGTTTGTTTCCTGAGACCAAGAGTCTCTTAAGGTTTATCTCCCTCTCTGGTTTCATCTTGTTTCATTTTTCCCTCCCTTCCTCTTTGATCCTCTGTCTTGTTTCTCAATATTCCTCAAATCAGTGAGATCATATGACAATTGTCCCTCTCTGATTGACTTATTTTGTTTAGCATAATACCTTCTTGTTCTATCTACGTTATTGCAGATGGTAAGATTTAGTTTTCTTTTTGATGGCTGCATAATATTCCATTTTGTATGCGTGTATCTGTGTGTCTGTGTGTATCTTATCTTCTTTATCCATTCAACTGTTGATGAACATCTAGGCTCTTTCCATAGTTTGGCTATTGTGGACATTGCTGCCATAAACATTGGGGTGCATGTGCCCCTTTGGATCCTATGTATCTTTAGGGTAAATACTCAGTAGCTTAGCACCCTGTTTTAATCATAACTGTTTTTCCCACCAGAACTATGGGCACTTTGAGGGCAAATAACTATGTTTTCATCTCTATTTCCCCACTGCCTGGTACGTTCTAGGCCCTCATTATCATTAGATAAACCTTGGGAGCTATGATGTTCCAAGGATGGGAAGATGATGGGCACTCAGCAGGTTTTGAGTGAATAAAGTGAGGGACATTTATGCAGCACATATTTACTGTTTGCTTTTCATCTAGGTTGCTTTCTTGTCTGTAGTTCAAGGAGAGCATGATACACAGAACCAGAGATCTAGCTGACCTCTACGTTAACCTTGAGTCTATTGCTGGTCCTTGAATGAGGAACTATCTCCCCCCTCCCATTTCTGTGTCTTAGGGACAGAAGGATGAGTAATGCAGTGATAACATTCTAGAGATATTTATTCTACTACCCTAAGCTGCCTCTCAACTTTATGAGTCTATGAAAGAAACAAGATGATATGTAACTTATCCTAATTGGTGGTAGCATTGTTTATGTGTTTCCTTTTTAAGGAGGAGGTAGAATCGGACTGTTTGTTTGGTTTCTTCCTCAATAAGAAGCATCTTAATAAAACTAGTCTGGACATCTGTCCCATTTTCAAAAATTACAAGTTTTGATCATTGCTAAATTGTACAGATCCCAATCTGTCTGCTCTGCATACATTTGCATTTATAAAAGCAGAAACAGACTTAAAGTCTTTCCAATGCAGTCCCCTAAATGCATGAAGTATTAGATTGCTTGCCCCCATTGGTTCATGCATTGCTAAGGGCTTAAAAGGATCACCGATTTGAATTATTTAATGTGTACAGCAAGTTGAGTTTCCTTTTTTTTTTTTTTTTTAAAGAAGCTTTGGGGATATTGCTTTAGTTTTTTAATGTTAAATCTCATTTTTCTTCGAAAATAAGAAGTTAAAGCTGTATTCACATAAGCTCCCAAAGTGCCAGATTTTCATTGTGTTTTTAAACCATCTAGGAAATGTTTGATTCTAATGAACGTTACTGCTGGAAATTGGACTGAAATTGCCGGGCTGAAAATATAGTTATAACTCCATGTTATTCTAATGCTGTATTATTTTTCTGTTTTGGAGCTGATGCAGATGAAATAAAAGAGGGAGAAATTCTGTGTCTAATAAAAAGCCCCCCTAGATTTTGTGGTTTTAAAAATTTAAGCTGGTTTTGACTTAAATTCAGCCAGCGGAATCCTGTCCTTTCAGTGTTGAACATTTATACTGCATTTTTGAAGTTTTAGTTCCTACTGTTTGTGGTGGTTTACTCTTTCCCCGGGGAAAGGCAGTGGTGTTTTCATCACAACTTGGGATGGTAACATCTGGGTGAACGGATTTATTTTAGTTGGTGTTATGTTGGTAAAGCTTGCCAGAAATGGAGCCTTGTTTGTGATTTCTAGTGTGGTTCCCTTTCGCCACGCAGAGAGTGTTCTGTTACCCATATGTCAGGACACTGCACAAATAAGAAAAAGGGAAGTCCAGCCACGTAAGGCAGTCAGGTGACGTGAAAAGTTGAGGTACGGGGATCAATAGGGCGACCATATAACTTATCATCTAAACCCAGGGAGTGAGAAGGGAACGCTAAGTGATTAAAAACATCACTTGATCTACAACAGTTGGATCTACTCGTCCATCCAGGACGATCCCAGTACCATTGTCACCCTAACTGGGAAGCTTGAAACTCCCATTAAAGGTCTTGTTTACTATGATATACAGCACATTCTTCTGGGAATTCTGCGGGTTCTGATGAGTCATTGAGGTAGCTCTGTGTCAAGGAGTAACATGGTAGGAATCCTAATACATCAGGCAATATACCACTTTTCTGGATTTGTAGCGGGTTAAGAGGCATGTTAGGGCAGAAGACAAAGCAACTGGGACTCAACAAAGGGTGTAAACATTGTCTAATAAACCCGCTAGAGCTGACAGTAAATTATTGTTATTGGCTAACCATCTTTCTTAATAAATCAGATGTGCTTAGTATCGAGGAGGGCACAGAAATTGACTGCCTACTGGGAGAGCTGGGATTTGGGTTGCCTATGGCTTTGATTCCAGAATCAGAAACATTAGGCAAGGATGTCAGCAAATGAAATATATTTTCACTGTTACATGCCACGAGATGCAGCCACTGTCCTATTTTCACTTACAGTAATTCCTTCTGAATTCATATACCTTAAAATAGCTGCAGAGCCTCAAATCTGTAGGAATGGTGTATGCTGCTTACCACACATTCCTTTTTCCTGAAGGTTTCTGGGGTCTTTCAAGAACACAAGTCAATTCAGCAAATATGTGGGGGGACCTAATGTGTGAAAGTCACTGTCTAAGTTGTTTCCAAGATACAAAGGGAGAGTGACCCCTGCCCTCAAGACACTTCCTGTAATACAAGGAAATAAAGTGAAATAATAAAAACGTGGGACCACATAGCAGGTACCATTAAAAAGGAACATACATTAAAGCCAGGTATAGGAAGAAAGATCCCTATAACATTAGTCTATAACAATTAACTGCATGTTTGAAATATCTTATACTTTTAAAACATCTGGGGGGGGCCTGGCTGGCTCAGTTGGAAGGGCACAGGACTTTTAATCTCTGGGTCATGAGTTTGAGCCCCATGTTGGTTCTAGGAACTACTAAAAAAAAAAAAAAAAAAAAAAAAAAAAACTCAAAAGGGAGATTTATGTATCTATGTAGTACCATGAAGATTTAGAGAACTGGGAGATGACATTTGATTTCAAGGATCTGTGATGACCTTCCCCTTTGTGCCACCTTCCCTGTAACTTGACTTTCTTAAAACCTTTTTTAGGAAAAGAGACTTCTTTCTCATAAATGCGCTCAATCGTAGATAGCCAAACACATGTTCTTTGGGGACCTCAGGACATTCCCTGTTGTTTTGTCCTTAACAGCCTTTGATGTCCTCTGCCTTTCTCTCTTAACCTTGCCTGTGTCATGTGCATTGTACTTTGGCACCTGGCTCCCTGAGGCCTTCCTCCTCACTCCGGCACTTGCCAGCAGGATCTGGGGATGCGCGCACTGCTCATCTTTCCTTTGCACACCTCGGCCCAAGCCACACACACACCTCTTGACCGGACTCTTGGCAATGTGAGGAGCCTGGAGGGGGGACAGGTGTGAAAATGCCGAGGAGAGTAAGACTGCTGTGCACATGCTGGTTTGAGAAGTGTTAGATATTTACCAGTTGGCAGTCAGGTGAGTCTCAAGGGAGAGATGGCTGAAGAGCCGAGATTCTTGTGTATGAGAGGTGTTTAAAACCATGGGATAGGGTCAGGTCATCATTCTCGGGAGCACACAGATAGGCTCAGCAGCTTCTGAGTCCTTTGTCATTACAAGTCAGTCCAATGCAATAGGAGGAAAACCCAGGAACACTGGAATCCTGAGAAAGGAGGGGTACGGTTCTTTAAGGGGGGACTGATCGGCTTTGCTGACGGAACTATTAAGACCAAAACAGAGAGGAAGTTGTTGGACCTGAGGAACTTGAGTTTGTTCGTAATCTTGAAAACCCCTTAAAATTATGTGCAAGATTTGTGGGATGTGTGCAACAGAGTCCTTATTGAGTGGTTCCTACTTGCCTGGCTGTGTAGTACTCCCATTGAAGTTTCACAGAAACCCTGTGAGTTCAGTACTGTCATCCCAAGCTTCCAGATGATGACACTGAGTCCCAGAAACTAAGTAGTTGACCTAAGGTCACACCAACTGATTAGTGAAGAGCTGGGATTTGAACCCAGGCAGCCTGACCCCAGAGCCCAAGCTCTTCAATGTGATGCTGACACCCACAGAAGACAATGGCAGAGCGTGCACACACATCTGGCCTCGAGAATTAGGACTTGTCCACATGGGAGTCCAAGTGCAAGCTGTCAGAGCCGGTGAAATCAGAAAGAGTGAGGAAAACTGAGACCCACCAACAGCAGAAGCAGTGAACTCCTCACTGGCCGGGGGTTAAACCTTACAATTACATACAGAGATAGGTTTCTTCGACTCTTAAATAAAATTCACCTCCCCTTTGATGAGCACAAGACTTCATAACCTCCCTTGAATTTTATTTATAATCCAAGTCAAATTAAATATTGTGACCGAAACCAGGGCAAGGGGACAAAGTGCTGCTTTGGTTTCAAATTCGATGTCCATTTCCCGATTCTGACATGAATGTACACAGAGACTGACAACACACACACACATACACACGCACACACACGAATATCTCTAATGCGGCCGGTGGGAGCAGAGAGCTGAACAGGATGAGCCATTAAAGAGAGGGTCAGATGGAGATGGAGAGAGACAAATGGAGAGCAAGGATAGGACTTTGTCAGCGAAGCGCCAGAGGTGAGATGTCTTATCAAAGGAGAGAGCGGCCAGCACTGTTGGATGCAGCAGGACACGATTCCTTTGGGAGCTGCTATGTCTGTGCTTCCCTTACTACTCCCACTAGACCATATGCAGCCGTGTCAGGAAGAGTATTGTGACAAGCAGAACACTTGGTGGGGGAAGCACATTTTCCGTCCTCTAATGGATGATGAGAGCAACACCAAACCTCAACCCCCAAATCCATTTTCTTGCCTTCCCAAGAGAAGTGATCATTAGAATTGCAGGTAACCTTGAGGAAGGAAGAGAAAAAGCTCCCCTGAAGCCAGGCTCATTTTCAGCTGTCAGTGGAAAAATACAGTTCTGCGCGAGGCTCCGCCAAGCCTCTCAGGCTGGGCCAGTAGTCGTTGTCCAACTCCTTTCTGTTACCTTTGTAATCCAAACATTTTTCGATCCATTGTTTTCTGCTGTGTCAGCACTGATCAAGCTAAGTGCGAGAGTTTGCACCACCGAGATGCCACAATTACTCACTGTGTCCCTGTCCGTGCAGGTGGGGAATGCGCACGGCTCCTGCAGGCTTTGGACCAGAGCGGGGCTCTTGAAGGGATGTGATAGTAGCCACGTTACATTGAGCTGGCCTTAAACTAATGGGCAAAAAGAGCCATCTGACCCTCTACTTGTGAGGGTTAGTAACAAAATAAATCACGTTTTTTTTCTGTGTCAGTTTCCCACCTTGCCCTAATTTCATAGATGAAATCACATGTGTAGAGCCGACTTTGCAATTTCGCTCTGAAGTCCAGAATGGCGACACGGGAGAGCACCATGCCTTTTTATATACTTGTTCCCTGATGTGTTAAATCACCCAGAAAGCCGGAGGGAAAAACGCTCCCCTGCCTGAGCAAGTTCAAGAAAGGTGCCATCCGAAGGATATTCCAGCATTTTACAGTTGAAAGGATGTGGAAGATCTAGGAGTATTAATAATAACTATTATTATCTTTTTATTTTTAAGCTCCGATGCAGGAAGTTGCGTTAATTACACTCCTCAGTTCCTGGCACACTTGCATTGTTCTGTTTTCCAGTCCCCACTCTGCTTGCTTGTGTTTCTTCCTCATTCCCACTCTCTCTCTCTCTGCTCCCCTGCCACCCTGGGCCCCCCATGGGTAATTGTTCTAATGCACGCGTATTACTTATTTGCGTGTATTCTTGCAAACCGCATGACCTGTATGATCAATCTACAGACCGGTATTGCGTTGTAGAGCTTTCTCTTTCTTTCTTCCCTCAACTAGGTTTTTAAGATTTATCCTTGTTGCTCTGTGGGTTTCTAACCTATTGCTTCTACTTGCTGCAGAATGCTCCATGATTTTTCGCTCTTCCCTGGGTGCTTACGACATGCCGGGTTTAGTATATGGCGCTTTACGTGCGTTCTCTCTTGATGTTACCAACAATCCAGGAGCAGGGTACTGTAATTGCGGCAGGAATCCCAAACCGAGTGAAACGAGTCAGAATAACAACAGGGGATTCAGCAGAGGGATATACGGCTGCACCAACAGCGGGGCAGTCTTTGCTCAAGCATCCTCCGGGACGGCTGTTCTCGTGGCTTCTAGCCTTTAAACACTTCAAGTCTTTAAACACTGCTGATTTCAGCTCAATGGTAGCTCTTTTCTTCCCTCTGGCAGTCATGTTCCTTTGGGTCCAACAGCACACGAGTCTCTGGACTTACCTAGTACCCACAGATAAAGGAGTAACGAGGCGCTGGGCATCTCTGTCCATTCTCTCAGAAGAGACATCTTAGGGAAGGCTGCAGTGCCTCTGAACATTGTGTGCTTGGCCCAGGCCCAAACTTCATGGTTCCAACAGGACAATGAGGAACTCTGAGCTGCAGAGCAGGATCCACATCTTCAGTGGCCCAGATGGGATGGAGAGCTGCTGGCCTTGAGAGTGAGTGCTGCCCGCCCAACCCTGCATTAGAGGCTGCAGACACCGACTGTGGGTCCCAACTATGCAAAAATTGATTCCTCTTCATGCAGTATATAAGCCCCTGTGTGGGTATAGCTCAAGCACTAGGCTGTGTGTGTCTACGCCTGCATGAATCTCGTAGAATAAATGTGCTCTTTTTCTTTTAAAACTTGCTGTCAACAGTGGCACTCATAGCACCATATCCAGGGAAACTTCAAAATCTTACTCCGTGAAAATGCTCCAAAACCCAATATAGGGAGGTTTTTTTTTTTTTTTTCCATGTGTGACAAGAGAGCTTCCTTTAGTGTTGACACTCTTTAGAGAAGGACTTGATTATATTTTCTCAGATCTTATATTCTGTTTCTTAAGCTGCCATTTCTATCTATTCATTTTGGAAGTAGTACGTTTGAGTAAGATTTTCAACAATTGCATTTCTCCTGAATATTCTCTGGTTCCTTTCTTATTCTCGCAAAAAATATATTCAGTACAGCTGATATTGTGTTTCTTTTAAATTATCCATTTATTCACCAGTCTTCACTTCTTGTCATCAAGCTTCTGGTCTCCTATTACCTTGTAGGTCTAATTGGCTATTCTAATAAAGAGCTTCTATCAGTTTCTTTTTCGAATATATCTTGTCTTTTGACTGCATGCCGGTAACAACAGACTGTTAACTGTTGTGATCTTTTATAATATTTCACACTGCGTGCTGACTACTCCTCTCTTACTGAAAGTAGTAAAATCAGCTAGTACTCAGCCAACATGGACATAGCAAAAATTAGGAGGAAAGAGGCCCCTCTGGGCCTGGCAATGGATGGAGACTAGACTAGTCTCCAAAGCTCCGGAGGTGAAAAAACCGAGTTGTCCGCATGAAACACAGAGGAGCGATGGAAGAGACGTGCCTGCTGAAGCTGATCCACGTTGGGGTGGACGAGGCTTCCTGTAGGAAGCAGCCTCTGAACTACCAGCTGATGGAGAAACTCTAGGTCTGCTCTTCCGGCTCTCTGGGGCAGCTTTTCCACACCTGCATGTTGGCACTGCAGTTTGACTCCCTTCAGGCACCCACAGGTGTCAGACCCTCTTCTCTGCAGAATAGTTGCACCAACATGGAAACATGTTTCCCAAACAGGAAAGGGGTGTCACCATCACCTACTCAAAGACTGGCTCACTGGAAGTACCCATGGGCCACTCAGTCCATCCTGACCATTTTTAGGAGAAGACCTTCTGACTCCAGGAGCCCAGAGATGTTTCCATCTTTGCCAGGTCTACTTTTCACTGTCTTAGAATCAGAGTTGGGAGCACACAGTGTACTGGAAAGTCATCCTGTCCTTACAAGGCAAGACACAGGGGCCTTTCCTAGCTGGAGGAAGAGGGCAGATGGACAGTTCATCTTCTTCCTGCAGCATAGATTCTCTGACACCTGGAAAGATTTGACACCCCTCATGGCAACCACTAAACAGAAAGGCATAAATACCTTCCCCTTCCCTCCTACCGTCTGTCTGTCCATCCCTCCCTCCCTCCCATCTCTTCCTCTTTCTGGGCTCCGTACCTTCATTCAGAACCCATATTAACTATGCTATGATTTCTGCCTCTCCCTCTTCTCTGTTGGAAATGGAAAGACATGGAAGTCATTTACCTTTTACTGACTGAGGTGAAAGAGCTACAAATTGATCATAAAAACGAAAGCATAAATTCGGTAGGATACTAGCAGCAATGAAAAGACTTAAAAACTGATGGAGGAAAAAGAAAAAGAGAGGAAAGAGAAACAAAACTATAACATAGATGACCTATTTTTAGAAAAGCAACATCAGTATTGTTTCTACTCATGTATACTTCTAGAGAATAAAATTTATTCCATAGAATAGAGAGATCTTTTCTGTTTGTTTCTGAGTAATCAGAGCTGTGAGTACAATTAAGAGGAGATTCAAATAAGTGTACAACCATGGCAGGTGCCACCCCCACCCCCGGGCATGGTTGCCCATCTCCTCTAAATGATGAAGAGTTTTTGGTTCAACTTAGACATGATCCACTGGCAGAACACTTGTGATTTCTTCCCATTCACCGCCCCCCCCCCAACAAAGTCACAACTGTCTTAGATAAAAAAGAACAAAACCACCCTGTTAAAGAGAAGCTTGGTGCTATAAAGCTTAAAATGTGCTTGCAAACCATCTCCATCATTTTAAACCCTTCCCAGTGTTGTACACAAAGGATCCCAATCTTAAGAAATGTTAAATCAAATTTCTGTAATGGAAAATGTAAATTTAAAAATGTATTATGAAATGACAGTAATCAAATCAGAACTGCTGCAGGAATACGCCGACAGACCAGTGAGGCAGACATCAAGTCCAGGGATAGACTCAGAGTCATAAAGTAATTTAATGTAAAATAAAGGTAACATGGTGAACCCGAGGGGAAAACTGTTCATGCAATAACTGGTATTGAGATAATTGGCTGGTCACTGGGAAAGAAATAAGCTTATGCCCTACCTCAGTTCTTATACTAAATAAATTAGAGATGGATATAAGATTTCTGTGTATGCTAAATATACTGAGAACATTTTTAGAATATCTGCTGGAACCAGCCATGCCACTAATAAAATAAAGATGCAGAACTATAAAACAGGCCCACTTTTCCAAAGCCCATTTTTCAAAATTTTATTTTCAGTAAATTCTGCCTTGACTCTCTGAAGGAGCATTACTATGGCACTTGGCTTCTCAGATGATGAACTCAACCTTCCCATTCAGCGTAGAAGCCTTTCATATTTAAAAAATAACTGGACTAGTCCTTTGGCCCCATGAAAACTAAATCTTACCTAAAGCATCAAGAGGAGGTAGTACTTTGCTACGGTTAATGTTGAGCCAATTCTGACATCCATTAACACAAAGTAAAATTAGTACACCTGCTTAGAGACTTTTGTGATTAAATTTGTTTATTGAACCAACAGATGTGGTATTTGTTGGGATTTTGATTTTGATCAAGATGAACTATTTTAGTCAAAAGTTGGGTTTAGTTTTCTTAAAAAAATACGTACACAGAAACACATTTTAAAATTATATTAAAATTCAGTCCCAAATGTCAGGGCACAAAACTGTATCCTAATGCCAGCCACATGTATAACATTTGTACTTTTGTGTTTCAAAAATTACTAAATTAGAGGCACCTGGATGGCTCAGTTGGTAGAGCATGTGACGCTTGATCTCAGGGTTGTGACTTCGAGCTCCATGTTGGGTGTAGAGGTTACTTAAAAATAAAATCTTTAAAAAATACTAATAATAGTTTGATAATGATTTTTTGGATATGAGACAAAAAGCCAAAGGCGACAAGAGAAAAAAGAAGACAGATTGGACTTCGTGAGATTTTAGAAGTTTTGCGCATCAAAGATACTATCAACGGATGAAAAAGTTGACCCACAGAGTGAGAGAAAATGTTTGTAAGTCATGTATCTAATAAGGGATTAACAATCAGAATATATAGAGAACTCCTAAAAGGCAGCAACAAAAAAAATAAATAAAGAACCCAATTCAAAGATGAGTCAAGGAGTAAATAGATATTTCTCCAAAGAAGACACACGAATGGCTAGAAAGCACAGGAAAAGGTGCTCCACATGACTCATCATTAGGGAAAAGCAAAGCAGAACTACAATGAGATACCATCTCATAGCCATTGAGATGGCTACTGTAAGAGAAAGAAAAAACAGAAAATAACAAGTGTTGGTGAGGATGTGGAGAAATTGGATCTCTTGTTCACTGTTGGTGGGAAAGTAAAGCAGTAGAGCTGCTGTAGAAAACAGTATGGTAGTTCCCCCCCAAAATTGAAAACAGAATTACCATATGCATCTGCACACCCACGTTTGCAGCAGCATTATTCACAACAGCTAAAATGTGGAAACCCTCCAAGGGTCCATGGACAGAAAAGCAGATGAAGGAAATGTTGTTGTACGTATAGTGGAATACTAACCAACCTCAGAACGTAAGAAAATGCTGACATTTTCTACCGCAGGACTGAAGTATGAGGACGTAAACCGGTGAGATAAGCCAGTCACAAAAGACAAATAGTGCACGATTCTATGTACTTGAGGAACTTAGCATACTCAAAATCAGAGACAGAAAGTAGAATGGTGGTTGCCAGGGGCATGGAGGAGGAGAGAAGGGAGAGTTACTGTTTATCAGGCATGGAGTTTCAGTTTTATAGATGAGAGCCTTCTAGAGAGGGGCAGTGGTGGTGGTTGCACAGCGAGATGAATGTTCTCACGCCCACTGGAAAGTGGTTAAGTACCTTTTTTTTTCTTTTTTTTTTTTCTTTAAAGATTTTATGTATTTATTTGACAGAAAGAAATCACAAGTAGATGGAGAGGCAGGCAGAGAGAGAGAGGGAAGCAGGCGAGCAGAGAGCCCAATGCGGGACTCAATCCCAGGACCCTGAGATCATGACCCAAGCCGAAGGCAGCGGTTTAACCCACGGAGCCACCCAGGCGCCCCGGTTAAGTACATTTTATGCAGTGGGTATTTTACCACAATAAAAAATATTGGAGAAAATTACTAATAAGAAAAATTACAGTTCCACAATCAATCATCCCAATTCCCTGAGGGAAGAGTAACATGGTTAAAGACTCAAAGTGGCCTATGAAATATATACAGAAGGACAGAGTAAAGAGTCAATATTATGAGGACACGGGGGGCACAGGCAAGATCAAGTCTAGGGAACGAATAAAGCAAAGGATAAGACTAACACAAACCCCCCCCACAAATTAATAGTTGACATTTGTGGAGCTCTTATGAAGCACCTGGCCTAAGAGCTTTACATATATATTCACTCATTTAATCCTCCCAGCTAACTCTTGAGGTAAACACTCATTTTTGTTTTGTTTTGTTTTTGAGGAGTGCGAATTCAGTGGATTAAGCAGAGAATACACATGCAGAGGGGAAGAACAAGTGTGAAAACAAGACAAAACAGCAGAACATGACCATACAGGAAGAGCCAGATCTTGTTTCCTCTTCTGTTTCCGGCACGGGATGAAGGAAGGGTTCAAGTTGTACTTATTTCTGTTTTGTTTTCATTTTCTCTGTCTCTGTTTTTCTCTCTCTCTCTCTCTCTCTTTTTTTTTTTTTTTACCACTGTCCATCATCTGTCAGTTTATGTGCTCAATATAATGGTGTCAAAATGTTAACCTGCATTCTCTTGGGAAACAACTTTATTAACTACTGTCCAGTGCTTCTATATAGTTCCTGTAGTCCTTAGTCTTATAGTCTCCATTCATTATCTAAGTTCGTAGGCAAATTTTCCTCCACTCCTTTTAGTGAAATTGTGTCATGTATCTGCAACACAGTTGGATTTGTTTTTTAATTTTTAAAAATAAACTTGTACCTACCTCTCTCCCCATTTCTCCTCCTCCCACCCCAGACCCTGTGCTCCTCCCATTTCGCAAATGAGGAGCGGATCCAGAGATGCTGAGGAACTGGCCTGATTTCACAGCTAGCCTGTGACGGAGGTGGGGTTTGAAGCTAACCGTTGATCTGGAGTCCACATTCTGCATGGCTGGACTAAGTGAATACACGTGCTATCAACACTGGCAAAGGTGGGCCATAAATCTGACTTTCTTTTCCGATAGCCAAAGAGAAAGTGTGATCAGAACTTACTTTAAAAAGAAAATACCAAGGCGGAGAAATAGCGTTCAGGATGAACGTACTCTGCTTATTATGTATAAACGTGTGTTTATACATAATAAAACTTGACTCATTTTTTAGGTGGCCTATGCATTTATGCTCTAATGTCTTACCAAATAAAATTAGCTAGAGTTAAGGTGTCGTTTCTAGGCCCTGCAGTTAGGACTGAGTTTCTTTGCTTTTTTTAAAGTAGATTTTCTTTTAGAACAGTTTTAGATCTAGACAAAGATAGAACAGCACAGAGATTTCCCCTATACCTCACACCAATGTCCACCGTTAGTAACTTCTTACATGAGTGAGTGCATTTGTTATCATTAATGCAGCGATACTGATACATTATTATTAACGAAAGCATATCCCTTACTCAGGTTTTCTTAGTTTTTATCCAGCATCCTTTCTCTGCTCCAGCAAGCCACGGGACCCCACGTTACGTTTGGTTTTCATGTCCCTTAGGCTCCTCTTGACTACGACTGGGTTTTAATCTGCTCTATGCAAAGTCTGAGGCTGGTAGTACTTTCCTTGAAGCTTTACAGCTCAATATTTTCAAGCGCTTGTACAAACAGCCTAATGTTATGATGGCTCATAACAGTGTTTCAAGGTAGTAAACAGCTCTGTTTTCTGTGCCAACCGAAAGAACTGCTGCTTGCTCTCCTGCCAGATGACTAATTGGGTGCACAGGGGCATTCTTCCAGGTAAAGCATATTTCATGGGATTTCTTAAGCTGCAGCCTCAGATGCAATAATTGTCCAATTACGAGACTTATGTTCACATTTCAGCCACTCTGTTTTCACTATCTGAATCTCCAACTTTGAAAAGTACGGCTTCAGTCACTCAGAAAATTTAACATGACTATAATGTTTTTCACCCTCAATTTTGCCTCCATCAACTCTTTCCTCTTTGCCTGTTTGCCTGTAAACATGCTCAAGATTCTCCCAGGCTTTCAAAAGTGAAGAAAACAGTTTATTGCAGTCTAGTTACTGCCTGATTCCCTTATTCCGTTCACCTCTGGAATTCTCGAAGACCTGGACCCTGTCATTATTCCTTCTTCTTCCTCATCCCTTTATTCCTTAATCCAGGATAATCAGGGCCTTTCATCACTATTTAAAATGCCTCTCTGAGTGTGACCAAGTATAGTGACCTTTTCTTAGTTCTTCTTATGCTTTTGGAGCGTTTGACTATGTTGGTGATTCCCTTCTTTAAAGTGCTTCTCTGGGGCACCTGGGTGGCTCAGTGGGTTAAAGCCTCTGCCTTTGGCTCAGGTCATGGTCTCAGGGTCCTGGGGTCGAGCCCCATATCGGGTTCTCTGCTCAGCAGGGAGCCTGCTTGCTTCCCCTCCTTTCTGTCTGCCTCTCTGCCTACCCGTGATCTCTGTCTGTCAAATAAATACATGAAATCTTTAAAGTGCTTCTCTGGGCACTCGGATGGCTCAGCTGGTTGAGGTCTGACTCTTGATTTCTGCTCAGGTCATGATCTGAGGGTCATGAGATGGAGCCCTGCTTCGGACCCTGCGGTCAGCGCATGGTGGGGAGGGAAGTCAGCTTGAGAAGCTCTCTCTCTCTTCCCTTCTGCCCCAAGCCCCCACTTCCATGTGCATGCTCTCTCTCAAATACATAAATGAAATAAAAAAAAATAATACAGTGCCTCTCACTTGGTTTTTATCAGATAAAATGGTCCTTTCCCTTTCCAACCATTTCATTATCTTTTTAGCTTCCCCCCTTCCTCCCATCTCCTAGATGGCACTCTGTCCCAGAATCTGCCTCGCCTCTGACTGCTCGAAGCTATCTTGTCTACCTGGGTCTCCATTACATTATTATATCTGTGTCAGTCCCTCTGGTCTTTCTCTTAAACCCCACCCTCCTATTTCCAAATGTCCCTAGACATTTCCCCTTGAATATCTCTCCAATATACTTAACCTGCTAAAAAATCTAATACACAATGTCTCCCACCAAATCAGTTCTTCTTAAGGTCTTCCTGTTTCCTGTCCGTACTGCCACACGTCTTCCAGGAGCCCAGACTTGAAACCTTGATGTTTTCCACCACAACTTTTCTCTGGTCCTCTCTGACCAATCAGCAGATGCTATCAATCATTCCTTGATAGTATCTTTCCATAGGTCCTTCCTTGCTATTATCATTCATTCATTCAGCAAATGTTTGTCCAGTGCTTACTGCATGTCATTCTGTCCGCACAGTTTGGTGATTAATTGAAAGCTGAGCAAGGTATATATTCAGAATATTCTATTCTAATTTTGTTGTCTCCATGCTTACAAACATTTCATGGCTGCCCTTCACCCACTGCAAAATACAGGATACTCTGTTGGGCCCTAAGGGTTCCGTGGAGTTCCTTAAAGAACCAAAATATGTGAGCATAATGTGAGGAAGCCCTGTAGCCCAACTAGCTTAGCATCATTTCATAACAATGTTTTTAAAAGCTAAAAACAAGTTTTAAAAATTTTGAACAATTTTTTTGAAAGCTAAAAACAAGTTTTTAAAAGAACTGTTTCAGGCTTAGCTTACACTTAATGCCCTCTTCAATCAAACCTTAAATGACTCTGCAGCCTAATATGCTACTAGCTGACTACAGGCAGCCCACTTTTTAACGAAACGAGACTGTCAGCAGTGGAAATCAAGCACACCAGCTCTCCACGTCTCTGCTCACACCATTACCTCTTTTCCGCAAAAGGTAGAATCTTCCTATGGACTCTTCTTCTTCTTTGTCTTCGTCTTCGTCTTCTTCTTTGTCTTCTTCTTTTTTTTGGACTCATCTTCTTATACCGATTCCTATATCCAACTTTTAAAAGCTAGTTCATATTTCAGAAAGAGCTTTCCTTTCTCCTGAAAGTCTATGAACTTGGTTGCATGAATCTTACAGGCTCTTACTACAATATTTGCTTGATTTTTTAATTTGTATTCACGCCTTACATGGCCTGAAGGAGTTTTAGACTCCTTGCAGACAATCAGGATGTTCTAAACAACTTTCTCTCTGCCACCATAGCTAGCACAGTACCTGATCTGTACAAAGCAATGGATAGGCATTTGTGGAATACCTGAGCAAATCTGTTTTCCTAGCGTCTTGGCCTGAAAGGGTCTGTACGAGTTGCTGTCAAAAAGAGGGGAAAAAAAGTACAGTCTGTTTTTTGTGAATATCCATGTAAAAGAGGTCAAGAGGAACCATGAAAAGAAAGAGCAAATAAGAATGACACATAGAGGGCCCTTGGGTGGCTCAGTCTGTTAAGTGTCCAACTCTTGGCTTCAGGTCAGGTCATGATCTCAGGGTCATGAGATTGGGACTCAGTGCAGAGTCTGTTTGAGATTCTCTCTCTTTTCCCTCCATGCTCTCTCTCTCTTTCTCTGTGAAATAAATAAATCTTTTAAAAAGAGAGAGAGAAAAGAGAATAATACGTAGACAAAGCTTACTTTCTTACTTATTCAGTACGATCCAAGAATGTAAAAAAGGTAAGTAAGAATCCTTCTTCACTTCGTATTTAATTCACTTTCTTTGCACCTTAGTTTTGATCACGTCACAAGAGAGACAGGAACTTGCTAATGCTTCCAGTATCTGTGGAGATAGAAGGGCTGCCATGTTCATCGTATCGATGGGGAAACTCGGATCATCAATGACTTAAACAGGATCTGTGGCACAGAAGTACAGCATAAAGTATGAGATGCTAGTTACAGGATTCTGATTCCTGGCTTGTGACTCATCATGTTTTGTCACTGTCCCCAAATTTATGATCTTCTCCTGTGCCTAGGAAAATAATTTTTGTTTCCTACTGTCCTTAGAATTACGATAGCTTCTTTGAAGCTCCCTTTATACGCTCAGAAACATCAAAGTTTGAGTTTGAGCCCTTTTCGGGGTCTGTATCCTTATGCACACACACAGCTCCCAATTTAATACAGAAAATCCACAGTGCCAATATTCTCAGCAGCTGCCACCAAGAACCCAGCTGAAGCAGGTGGCACGAAGAGCTAAGCGCTGTCATGCCAATCTTGAGTCCTCAGGGGATGCAAATGATTCTTTTAATCACTTTTTTGCTGGCTTGTCTCTTTTGCTAATGGAGGAGTGGCTAGTGCATCCATATTATATCCATGTAGTGTGGCACTGTTAGCATCACTTGCCTTTTTCCAAGCAGAACTTGGAGCTAATGACAAGCTATTGCTGAGAAAATGAATATTTTTTCTGAATTCAGTTCTGCATGGGAACAGCTGACCAATTTTCATTGCTGTGATGTGGCTCTTTTGCTCATGGTTGATTTTGAGTAATAGCTTCCCTTCTGTAGAGAAAGGATTCTATTTGAAGTCCTCTCAGAGATTTGGTTCAACAAACTAGACTACAGGTCTCAGAAAAAAAAAAAAATCTCTTTTGAACCTTCCAATAATAGACTTTTTCTTCTGTTATTTCTGGAACACTTTGTCCTACACAGCCAAGCATGTAGATAATTTTGTTGTTCGCTGTGTTCTGTGTTTGCCATTATGACCCACTTTTTCAACTTGAAGAACAGATAGAATCAAATCTCTTTTTTATTACCAATTAGTTGTTTGAGTTCCACTTTCCCTCATCAGTAGGAAGTCCACTATCTTCTTAAGAACTTCCTTTGCCCAACCTGGGAGACAGATTATTTGGTCTGTAAGGTGTCAGTCTTCTATCTAGATATCAGGGAGAGAAGGTTTGGAACCATGGTCATCTGTGTGATGTCACTTTCAAAAACTGGTCCTGGGTAGATCTGTGGACCTTGCCAGGCCAGCTCTTTGTTCAGTCTGCAGTTATGTCCCATTTACTTTACTCATTACAGCAAATGTGATAGCAAAATATTTAACTACTGGTAAAGCATGGGCATCAAGCAATTAAAATGAATTCTAGCTATAAACATCTGGTGGACTTAGAGAGTGTTCCAGCTGACTGTTGGTCCTGGGAAACAGTCCTTTTGAGTTCCTGGGCCCATGGTCAGCCCTGTTCCCACAAAGTCCCCACACAGTGTGGAAGTGGCTGGTGCTAGAAGAGTTTCTGGCCTGGACCAGATGCTGCCCCAGAGCCAGCCCCCTACCAGAGCTGTGGAATGTCGGTACAGTTCTTGACACCTTCTTTCTTGAGTGGGTGTTATTTCGGGGATATTTCTACTTTTATTAGCTATGGGGATGATTTAGAATCTTGGGGAGCAGAGGTAAAGTTCCTTTCCTTCTAGAAGGCCCCTGTATTCATTTCCTAGAGCTGCTATAGCAAAGTACCACAAACTGGGGCAAACAACTTAAAACAACTGACATGTATTCTCTCACAGTTCTGGAAGCTGGAAGTGCAAAATCAAGGTGTTGGCAGGGCCACGCTCCCTCTGAAATCTGTAGAGAGGAATTCTTCCCGGCCTCCTCCTAGCTTCTGGTGGTTGTGAGGTGCTAGACTTTCTGTTTCTGCCTATATAGAATTTCTCTTGAGAAAAGGAACAAACCAAAGCCTATTGTATTAGATTTGGTTGACCAAAGAAACTTGCTATATGAGGGCAAGGGCCTCGTGCTCCCATATCATATGGGGGCTTTTCTTTGCTTTTCTATTCCAAAAGATTCAAGGAAAATTGTCACAACTCTTATTTTTAATTAAGAAGATTAGGATTTAGAGAAGTGACGTGGCTGTCTATGTTACTCAAATGCTAAGTGACAGAACTGTGATAAAGAATCTTCATATCTATGTAGCTCTGACCACACCAGACCAAGCCAAATTCTGTCCATCTTTTAAGACTCAGCTGAAGACTCACAGCTCAGAAGACAGTATTTTTTTCCTTCCACTGATGGACCATTGATCTAGGAAAGTGAGATTAGAATGAGATCATACAAGGCTTGAATGAGAGCCAGAGGAGTTTAAATCTTGTTTATCAGGCAGCTAAGACTTTTTTAAAAAGAAAAATGGCACAATCAAGATTGAACTTTTGGAAGATTAATCTAGAAGGTATATTCAAGTGTGATAGAGAAGAATCGGGGGCCCAGCAGGAAGCTGGTAGGAAAGTCCAGGAGAGAGGATACAGCACGAGACAAGGACATTGACAGAAGGCAAAGATGGTTCCAATGTTTGAGCCTTTAGAAGACAAAACTTCTTTAAAAATAGGGGACACAAAAGGGGCTCATCTGGGAGGGAAGGTGAATTCAACACGACACCCTGGTTTGGTGTTCTAAAGGAGATGTCCCGTTGATGGTATATGCCTTTTAGAATGAGAGTATTGAGATTCTAAGTTTGGTCTTTCTTTAGAATGCAAAGCTGGTAGCTTGTGTCCTAATGGCACATGTACCCTTATCGGACCTCTCTTGTGCTGGGATCTCTCTATTCATTGAGTAACAGTTCACCAATTTTCAGGAGCTGGGGATTCAAAAATGACTGACAGCATCCTGGATTTCAGAATAATTATAGAGTATCTCCTGGCATGGGGGCAGTGACAGAGATAAAACAAGAAGTGATGGTGGGACAAGGGGGTCCAAAAAGGCTTCCAGTGAGGCATCTCTGAGCTAGGTTGTAAAGGAGGACTCAGAGTTGTGTTGGAAGAGAAATGGGTGAGGGTTTTCCCCAGGAAGGTCATAGCAAGAGAAAAGCAGAGCAGGAAAGGATATGGATGCCTGGGAAATTGTAAGTGGACCCATAAGGGTTCAGCACAGGAGATAGGGAAGAGGTGGAAAGCCATTTTCACAATGAGAAAACGAACAAAACAAAACTGCTCCGGTCAGAGTGAGGAAGTGGAAGACCAGGAAGGAGGAGTGGGGATCAAAAAGAGAATTTCAGTCTTAGATAATATGAAGTATTCAGGTTTGTAAGAACCATCAGAGACCATTCTGCTTTAGCCACCTCACTTCATGGACAAATAAATAAAGTCCAGAAAGCATAGATGCTTTACCCAAGGTCCACAGATAAGCTAGGACTTTAGCTCCCAGATCAATGTCCTGGCTCCTGTCTCCTCAGTGAAGACTCAGGAAGGGAAAGTGGCTGCTCAGATCCATACACAGCAATGCCAGGGCTTTGGATTCTGACCCCAGTTCTCCTTCCTCCCCGCCCCCCAGAGATCACTGCTCTGGACTGTGTCCCTCCAAAATTCATATGTTGATACCGAATCCGCAGAGCGATGGTATTTGGTGATGCGACACTCGGGAGGTGACTAGGACCTGAGGGAAGAGCCCCGTGAATGGGTTGGCACCCTTACTGAGCACTCACAGAGCTCCCTCGCCCCTTCTGCCACACAAGGACACAGGGAGAAGACAATCTTCTGTGAACCAGGAAGTAGGTTCTCGTCAGGCACTGGATTTGCGGGTACCTTGATCTTGGACTTTTCAGCTCCAGAATGGTGAAGAATAAATTTCTTTTGTTTATAAGTCATCTAGCCTAGGTACTGTTATAACAGCTGAAGCAGACTAACACAGTCATGGAGGTGAAGCAGCTGGGTGAAACCACAAGAGCAATGTGTCAGCGTGGCAGTGACATGACTGACAGGAGGCCAAAATAAGGAGGGTGAAAGGGAAGACTTTGACCCACTGTGGGCCAGAGTGTGGGGAACATGACTGGTCAGGATGCTGGATGTCTTCCAGCATGCCACCAGAGGAAAAGGCCATGACCCAGGGTCTAGAATCATCCAGGAGGATTGAGAAAGTGTTCCAGAAGCAGAAGAGGGTGGGGAATGGACAGAACATGCCGATGACGAGGATTCCCAGATCAGCTGTTATTGCAGAACAGAGGAGGAACCAGAGCCTGGAAAGGGTGGCAGAAAGTGAGCTCCCTAAGGTCCCCCCTTCCCCTACGGGGCTTTTGACAAAGTGGTCATGGACAGGAGTTAGAAATCACAGTGAGGGAAAAAGTAGAATTCCCCAGGGCACAGAGTATAAGATTAGAAGTTCTACCCAGGGTAGAGTGAGGGAAGGTGCTGTTGAACCAAAAGGGAAGGAGAATGTGGGTGGCAGGGGCAGGAGGTAGGGGATCGAGGGCAGGATGGTGATTTTCTAATGTAGGGTTGAAGGAGGCAGACTCTGGGAGCCCCTGGATGGCTGTGCTTACAGCCAGTGAGACATGATTAAGCTCCTGTTATAGGCCAGGCACTGGGCTAAGTGCCTGGGATGCCTGTCTGCCAACCCTTACCCGGTCCCTCTGAGGTAAGTAGAGTTGTCCTCATTTTATTTTATTCTTTTATTTATTTACTCATATTTTTTATTATCCTTTTTTTTTTTTTTTTTTTTTTTTTAGAGAAATAGAGTGTGTACACATGCATGTGCCAGCAGGATGGGAGGGAGCAGACAGATAGGGACAGAGAGAATCTTAATCAGGTTCTACACCCAGCACAGAGCCCCACTCAGGGCTCAGTCTCCCAACCCTGAGATCATGACCTGAGCTGAAATCAAGAGTCGGATGCTCAACTGGCTGAGCCACCCAGGCACCCATATCCTCATTTTATTTTATTTTATTTTACTTTATTTTAGGTTTTTATTCAGATTCTAGTTAACTAACACATAGTGAGTTGTCCTCATTTTATAGGTGAGGAAATTGAGCCACAGAAAGTGATGTGACATACCCAAGGTCATGTACCTGATGAGTGGTAATTAAAGGCAGAGGTTGAGCTGCAGCTGGCTTCATGGTTCAAGTGGGTAACTACTATGCGTTACATCCTTCACAAAAGGGGGCAGCAGTGTAGGAGGAGCTGGGGTAACGGCCCCTTTCAGCCCTGAAGATATGGTAGCGTGTGGTTTCTGTAAAACTCATTCTCTTTGAAAAAGGTAGCTTGGAAAAGATTATGTGGGTTTGCATCCCATCTCTGCACTAGGAGCTTAGCGACTTAGGATAAATTCCTTAACCTTACGTAGCCGACCTTTGCTTTTTATAGAGATGCTGTAATGAAAGTAATAATCAAGGTACCAATTTTAGCAGAGCATCCAGGGTGTTCCTATTAAAACATAAATCATATCCTGTCATCGCTTGGCTGAAAACCATTCAATACCTTCTGAACTTACGGTAAAAACTGGTCTTTACCGTGACCTGCAAGACCCTAGACCATCTGGTCTTTGAACTCGCCTGCTGTTCCTGGCTCCCTCATTTCCTAGCTCCAGCGACAATCGGTCTCCAGCTGTTCCTTGAAGACACCCGGCACACCTGAGTGCTAGATATCTTAGTTCACTCCCTCACTCCCCTAATTCGTTGATCCAAACTCTCGGAGGGCTTCTCTCTCCCTTATGTAAAACTACTTTTAGTACCTTAGTACTACTTTTAGTAGTTTTATGTAAGGGCTCTCATGGGCTTCTCCATGGCCCCAGTTATCTGTTGCTGCATAGCAAATTTCCCCCAAAACTTAGTGGGCTAAAACATCGACAAACATTTTATTTCTCATGGTCCATGCGGGCCAGGAATTCTGCAAGGGCTCTCCTGGGAGGTTCTGGCTTCTGGATCTCTCTCATGTGGTCAGAGTCACACGGTGGCTAGACCTGGAAGAATGCAGGTTTCAAGCAGCTGAGGCTGGCCGGGTCTCTCTTTCTCTCTTCCTACTCTTGGTCCCTGCAGGTGAACTCTCCATGGGGGCTCATTTGAACTACCTCACAGCATGGGGGCTTCCGGGCAGTGGGCTGCTAATATGGTGGCTGAGGCTTCATAGGTGAGCTTTCCGGCAGCTGAGGTGGGAGCTGCATCACATACGAGCCACACAGTCTATGGGTTGAAGCCACAAAACGATCCCCTTTCAAGGGAAGGAAACAAAGAACCCACCTCTTAATTGGAGAAAGGTCAAAGGCAAATTGTAGCAAGGGCCCATAGGATGGGAAATACGGCTGCTGCCGTATACGAACAATTCAGCCCGCTGAACCCCCTTCCTTCGCCTCGTTCTCACCTCACGCGCCCTTTACCTGACATTTCTTTCCTTCTTTTTTAAAAAAAGATTTTATTTATTTATTTCTTGAGCAAGAGAGAGAGAGAGCAGGGGAGGGGTGGAGAGAGAGGGGTAGGGGAGGGGAGGGCGACAAGTAGACTCTGCCCTGAGTGCAGGGCCCCACGCAGGGCTGCTTCATGGGAGACTCTGAGATCAGAGCCTGAGCTGAAACCAAGAGCTGAACCCACTGAGCCGCTGACATTTATTTTCTGTGTTGTCTGTCTTCCGGCTCTAAAATGTCAGCCTGATTTGTTCACTGCTATGTTCCCAGGGCCTGGAACAGAGCCTGGCACATGGTATTCAATAAGTGCTTGTCGAATGAATGAATTACGTCTTTTACATCTAACTATAGGTCTCGAAGTTAGATGGTCGTAGACCCATCTTACAGATGAGGAAAGTGAGGCTCAGGAAGGTCTGGTGACTCCTGCAGGGTTCTCAGCTGCAAAGTGGAAGGACTAGAAGGTCGATGTGTGTCAGCAGCGCCTCTCGGGACTCCCCTCTGCTCACTACCCGCAGCCCTGCCCAGAGACACACTCTGCCCCTCGCAGACCACGGTTCAGTTTTTACCCAGTCGGTTGCACCTAAACCGAGAGCAAAGCCATTACACTTGAAATCCCCTTACAGCCGTATCTCTGAGCATGTTCGGAGGGAACCAGCACGTTTCACATTCAGATTTTATTTCTGGTTTGCTGCGAGAAGGCAATTAAATGAAAGGTTACGCAGCTTTTTTAAATGGCCAGCTCAAACTTCTGGCTTATTTTTGCCCTGCTGTCTTTATAGGCATTTTACCAATATTTATCACTACCTCCCTCAGGGAGCCCTCAGCTCTGTGATATTTGAAATAACAAAGCCTCTCCGTTGTGGGCCCTTTAAAAGGTTCCCGGTAAAACTGCACCATTAACATTCACAGTTCCTCATTTATGAGGCCGGATTGCACTTATTTCCATATTCCTCACTGTTTTGCCAATGAGGGTTTCATATAATAGTGTTTGAAGGCTAAAGACTTCAAAGCAAATTCTTTACTGTTTTTATCTTGAAAAATATTCAATATTTGTATAATTAAAGTGAAGTCTTCCTAGAAAAAAATGACAACTCAAATAATCTTAAACGTACCTCCAAGAAAGAAGCTGTCAAAATGACATTTAGTTGTACGGTCACATTCTCCAAGGCGGCTGCTTCTCCTCCTGATTTCTTGTAATTTTTGAAGGTTATGTCATGGCTGACTTCAGATCACTTTTTAAATTATTACGGTCTCCCTTCAGTGTGAGTTCCGAGGCTGAGGGGCTCTGGCTTCCCTTTGCTCCACATTTCGTCTCTGGCATTGTTACCAGCCTTTTAAAGCAAAAGGCAAAACAACAAAATCTTCCTTGACCCAGGTTTTGCCCCTAGTTACTAAACTATTTTGCCCCTAGTTACTATACTATACTATCTTTCCTCCGTACCAACAATTTTCAGTCGAGCTGCATACCTTCTGTCTTCATTTTTTCATCTCCTAAATACGTGGCAAAGATTTGACAGTGGCCTCCAAGCTCATTAGCAATTAATCTTAGGGAATTTCTCAGGTTCTTTTTTTAATTGACTGCCCCGTCTGCCTCTCTGGTTTTCACTTCATGCTTCTCGCTTGGCAGCCTGCTCAGCGATCAAGCATCCCTCCATCTAGGATGTTTTCAGAGTAACTCAAGAGTTGGTATCATAATTCATACATCCTTGTGCCTGGGGCTGGCAAGGACATTCAGGGAGAGGAGGAGGAAGCCGGAAGGAGGTCAGGCCAGGGCTAGGGAAATGGATCCATCTGGTTGGCGGGCGACGGGGGCAGGAGGACATCACAGATTTACAGTTGGTGTTCAAAGGGGCTTGGAGAACTTGTGCTGGGCCTCGGCCAAAACTAGTTCTTGGAGTCCAATCCAGCGGTCAGTAGGGATTCCCAGGCAATGCCTCTGCTCATTCAATGAGAATTTACCAAGCGTCAATCCTGTGTTAGTCATTGTGCTAGGCAAAGGAGATGCCAAGTTAAATGAACACAGTAGATTTCCTTAAGTTGTTCAATGGGGGAGCAGACAGACAGAAAAGTAGACCCACAAAGTATGAAAAGAATATCTAGAAGAGTAGAGTTGGGCCTTGTGTTCGTATCAGTGGTCATGGAAACAAATGCCACTGCCTTTATCTCATCAGTTGCTCTTTTGACAGTTTGATATGTGACGTACTAGGTATTATATGGGAGAAGTATGATTGTGATTGCTTTTCACATTAGGCACATGAATAAATAAGATGCTTTGGTAGTTTTATAAATAGCGGTTAAGAGCCTCTAGAATACCTGAAAGCTCTTAAAACTTGCCATGCTACTTCCTCTAAAATCTTGTATTTTGCACTTTCTTTACCCACACAAACACCTGTTTTCTTCATTGCTTAGTCTGTTTAAACCTCACACCCCTCCACCATCTCTTAGTTAATCCCATCCATTAATTCTCCTGTCCCAAATGAAACAAAAATGACAGACTGTCTAACCCAGGAGAGTAGATTTTCAACAGGCAGTATTCTCAAGTGGGAGGAAGGAGTCAAGACAGGTTATGATAAACAAAATAAGCTAATAATGTTATAATGTAACAACTTTCAGCCCTCCACTTCAGGAAATTTAAGACCTTAAGAGAGATGTCTGCAAAGGAAGAAATAAAAACTTTAAGAGATGATGCAGACAATAACAAGAAGACTAGATTTTTCAATTTATGAGATGTGGTCAAAGCTTGCTTATTTCTAAATTCATCATCGTAAATGCTTTCTATTATTTAAAGCATAGGTTTTAGGTTTAGTTAGACCTGATCCAAATCCCGAGGCTGCCACTTGCTGAGTGACCTTCAACGACCTTGCCTCTCTCAGCCTCTGTTTCTACAGAGGGAAGGTGGGGGATACTGATGGAGTGCAGTGAGGAACTTGGGATAGATGTCAAGAATAGCATCTCGTATGGTGTAGATACTTGACAAGTTGTAGCTGCGAGTGAAGATTTGTTTAAAGAGTTCGAGTTTTGTCCTACAACTATTTAATGAATTTTTTAAAAAGGGACACATAGATTTTCTTAGTGATTCAAGAGCTTTGAAATGCTCTCAATGTGTCATACCTGTCTTCATCTAAGAAATGTATCTTTCTTCACTTCTTTTGACTTGCTATGAGTGTTTCTGGCAATTTTTAATTAAGCCCTCACAGATTTTAGATCATTGGCTATGTGGTAAGCAAATTATTTGCAAAAATAATATTCTTGCTTCCTTTGGGGAAATTTCCTCCATGGAAATAATACAGCATCCAATTTGCTGTGCAACAATTTCAGATGTTGAAAAAGGACTTTAATTTGAGAAGGGGTCTGTTTGGATTGTTTAGATTCGACGAACTGAAACTGCTTTGTTGGTTCTGTTTTCCTGGCTTCTGGGAGAGGAGGAGATATGAATTCAATTAGCACCTTGGTGTTTGCTTTATCCTTCATTTCGGTATGGGAGATGCTTCGTATGCACAGTGGTGTCAGGTTACATCAAAAGAAGGGGAAACAGTTTCTTGGTTTTTAATTTTCTACCGAAAAGGAAAGGCACCCATTTTGTTCTGCTCTAATTAGTATGGGAGCTAGTGCATGACTTTGAGGGCAGGCAGATGCTTCAAAGACGCTTGCAACAGAGATCTTTATTAATTTCCGTGCAGGATTTATCCTTCTGCCATGTCTAGGCCAAAAGTAAAGGCCCAGGAGTACGAGCAGTGCAGAGAGCTCACCAGCCTAAGCCAGGTGTTACCAAGAACAAGTCACAATGGTGAGAAAATGGCATGTTCACAGTCTCCCACTTCCTTCTCCATCAGAAACACAACATTCATTATTTTATTTAGGGATTCAAAAAATTATTTTAAAGTCAGTAACAAGTCTAATTATAAAGACATTTGCTGCGAAGGTGCTGGGATTAAGGCTAGTTTGCCACCCCCTCTTTCGGAGGAAGCGAGAATGGAATCATGCAGAGAACGTTCACTCTGCTCCCAAGTCCTGCTTTTCTGATGAGGAAACAGAGGCCCATGTGGCAAACTAAGGATTAAGAGACTAATTAGTGCTCTGGTCCTTTTATTAAGCACTGAAATCTTGGTCCAGTAATACATTTGTCCAGTAAAAGGAGCTTCCCTAACTGGTTCTCACCCTTGTCCTTGAAAGGGCCTGTGCGTCCTCTACAGACTCCGGGAGGGGACTTTGCCTCCACTGCTGAGAGACCAAAGCCTCACCTGTTCTAAGTGACATTCTGCAGCTCGTGTCCCAGCAGTACTACAATGCCTGAGCTCCAGCAAGCTGCCTGGATGGTCAGTCCATTTAATTTCAGTGAGTACTTCGTTCTGGTTAACTGAGCATCTACTTTGTAGAAGGCACTGTGGAGGTTCATAGATGAGAGAAACACGGAGAGTCTACCCTAGCCTATAAAACATCACTTTGGGAAAAGTTTAAAATGGAGGTAAGCTCCAGGGCTTTCTTTAGGCTAGAATTCACAAGCTCAGATGCCTGCAGAGGCCCAGCTGATGACATAAAGGAGTGATTTGGGCTGGATGTGAAATAATTTGGGGTGGGTGGGTGGGGGCTGGGGGCTGTCTCCAGCTGGAGAGTGCTTTCCTGTTTTAAAGGGGCAGCTGCTACTCATTCCCGGCCAATTGTGTTCCCATGCAGAAAGTCAGGACCAGTCTGGCCAATATTGAAGATTTCCCAGAAAAAGCCAGAAATCTCCATTTTTGGGTAAAATCCCTCAAAAGGACTGTGCAGGCCAAATGGACACAGCTCAGTTTGCTGTCTCCCACTTAGCCATGTGCAGCGCTGTCCCAGAGAACAGGGCGCAATGCCCTTCAGAATCATTCTTTTTCATCCCCTGCCATACCTTTCCTTTTCCTGCCTGGCTGTACCCTTTCTTCTCCCCTGCCCCCTCTGGCCCAGGCCCCGGTTCAGCGAATGTTCCAGAGGAACACTGAGCGTCTGTCGTGGGCTCTGTATGGACAACCTTGAACAACACTACTCTGGGGTAAGCACCTCACTGTAGATTTGTGATTTTTTTTTTTAAGATTTTATTTATTTATTTGAGAGAGAGACAGTGAAAGAGAACACGAGAGGCGAGAAGGTCAGAGGGAGAAGCAGACTCCCCATGGAGCTGGGAGCCCGATGCGGGACTCGATCCCGGGACTCCAGGACCGTGACCTGAGCAGAAGGCAGTTCCTCAACCAGCTGAGCCACTCAGGCGCCCCTAGATTTGTGATTTTTAAAGAAACGCAATACTTGTGATTTTCTTCTTTCACGGGAGAGCTGTAACCGTTTTGGTAGGTACTTCGAGGCTGACAAGGGTTAGGGCTGCACGAGCATGCGCAGTAGAGAACTCCATTCTGCAATGGGTGAAAACAGCGTCAAATGCCACGTGAAAATCACTGCCAGAAGCGTTACATTAGTGTTAATATTGAGTTAAAAAATTCTGAAGGGATCAACGGACCAACCATTAAAAGACCTGCATGTGACCCCTCTTTCTCTCTTTTTCTTCTTCTTCTTCTTCTTTTTTTTTTTTTTTTAGATTTTATGTATTTAGGGACACCTGGGTGGCTCAGATGGTTAAGTGCCTGCCTCTGGCTCAGATGATAATCTCCTAGTCCTGAGATGGAGCCCCAGGAGCCCCACGTCTGGCTCCTGGCTCAGCGGAGAGCCTGCTTCTCTCTCTCCCTCTGCCCCTCCACCCCTGTGCTCGCTGTCTCCGTCTCAAATGAATAAATAAAATCTTCATTAAAAAAAAAAAAGATTTTATTTATTTATTTGCCAGACAAAGAAAGAGAGCACAAGTGGGGGGAGCAGCCCACAGAGGGAAAGGAAGAAGCAGGCTCTCTGCTGCGCCACCGGCCCAATGCGGCTCCACGCAGAGCTGGGGCTGGATCCCAGGACCCTGGCAGATGCTTAACCCACTGAGCCACCCAGGCGCCCCTTTCTCGCCTTCTCTTAAAGAGATCATGTGAATGTCAGAACAGTAACTGCAGACAGACAGTGTCTACCACATTTAAAACACTGCCTATGATGCAGGCATCAGGAGCTGTCCGCTGAGGGGAGCGCACGAGGAGTTAATGAGAGATGGGGAACAGAGGGAATGAATGGGATCCGAGGAGAATGTTCAAGTTACCCCCAAGTAGAGTCTGGAAAAGGGAAGGAGCAGACCATCAGAGGACCTGGTGTGGAAGAACGGAGTTATGTGGATTGGGAGAGAGGACTCTGGAATACAAAATAGGAAGGTCAGGAGTCAGCAGGGGATAATAGACAACACCGAGCTGAGAAGGGATTGGGGCTTATCTGTAAATATATGCACACGTGCGGTATTATACCGGAAAATGGCTAACCACTGGCCTTCCTGGGGTGGGGGTGGGGGGAGCCGTGATTTGTAATATTTGCGGCTCATGTGGCATAAATACTCCTACAGTGACTAGTTTCAAGCTATCGACGTGAAGGCATTGAAGGCAGAGCCGGGACGAGGTGTGCACGGCCGGGCCCTGCAAGGTGGAAGGTAAGGAAGGGGACATGACGAGGCCTAAGGAAACTCACGATCCTGAGGTGCTTCAGCGATGAGGGGTAACAAAGTCTGAAGAGCGGCTCGAGTGGAGTGATGGCTGAGGTCTTGAAGCCAGAGAGTGCGCACAGACATTAGAAGGACCCCTCCAGCTAGGAGGGTGACCGTGGAGACAGTTGTGGAGGCTGGAGCTTATGATCTAGGTCCGGAAGCCATAGAGGGCAGTGTGACGTTGTGCTCAAGGTCAGTGAATGTCAGAGGGAGATGTCGGGATGTTCTGCGCCATCGTCCATTGCAAGTTGCTGAGCATCTTCTACGGGCATGATGCTGGGTGGACTCTCAAGACGTGTAAGACAGCGTTTCTATCCATTTAGTAGGAGACGAGGCCTGGACATAGGACATACAGTGTCATGTGACTGATACAGGTTAGGGATGCTATGGATTAAAAAATGAGGCTCTTAATATTCATAATAGGTACCACCGATCTGAGCCCTTAGAATGGGCCCAGCACTGTGTTAGGTACCTTACCTGCATTCCTTTTAACCTTCAGAACAGCACCCCATTTAACAGATGAGGAAATGGAATCAGAAATTTTAAATAACTTATCCAGATTCACACATCCGGCAAGTGGCAGAGTCAAGCTTGAATCCCACACCTTTCTAATGCCAAAAAGCCTGTCCCCCAGCCGCTGTGCATCCCAGCCCCCTCCCCCTTAAAGACAGGGCTCTGATGGAGATGAAGGAGAGTGTAATAGGAGATTTGGAGTTTCTTTTTAAAAAATTACTCAGCTTGCATATTCCTAAAGAGTCAATTCATGTTAAGAAATAATTTCCCTTGTGCTCGCATGTGACATGTATTTTTAGGATCTGCTGTTAGCAAGTGTATTTTTGTGTGATTGAGTGGGAGAGTGGGAAAGTTTTTGCAGAGCTGTTTAAACCAGAATGCAGGGGGCACAGCAGAGACTTTAAAATCTCTGTCATCTAACGTCTTGGAAAAACCACAAAGAGACGTGTTCTCAATTTATTATTCTGTGTACATCCCCAGATGAATGACTAGTTAAAGGTATTGTTAAAGCATTTTAAATGACCCACTTCCAGCAGCGAACAGAATCACTTGCTGTGCCAAGCCAACTGGCGTTTCTGAGATTATAAAACCACAAAGTGAGGAAAACGTTAAAACTGCTAAAGCAAAAATGATACACAATAATGGAGAAGGATAAAAACCGAGCTTTATTGTCTGCGTAGGCAGATGGCTGACCACTAGGTGGGCCTCGGTGTAATGTCCAGGGTAATTGGCTGCTGGGGTGTTTCTGGCGAGGAAGCTTCAGACTTCAGCTCCGTACACAAAATCCTGGCGCATTCTTCCCTGTGCCCTGCTCTCTGCCTTCTCCTCACGACTAGATCTGACACTTGATCCAAGCAGGCAACTGCAAGCAGAAAGTTACCTTTATCTTCAAATGCTTTTCTGAAAATAATGACATGAAAAGTAATTAAGGACCGGATTTCCTCTCCGCCATTCTCTTCTGCATGTACAATTATCCGCAGATATAAAATTGCCTGCTTTGATAATTATACTCTCCAAATGAGGGGCAAGTGGCTAATTATGCCCACATGTGGCCGATTGCACTCTCCATTAGCCAATTATGTGCACGATTATTTGTGCACATAAATAATTGTACTCATGGAAAATAGCCATCCTCCTTTCAAGTGCTCCTGCTTTGAGCGGCTGATGGAGTGATTGTCACGCTGGAAATGTACTTGTTGGGAGTGAAAGAGTATCCGATACCAGGAAACGCACCAGTGACCAGAGCTTGCAGGTGGGCACTGAAGCAAATGGCAGTAGGGGTCCAGGAGAGCAGGAAGGACTCCTGGACTGTGGGACAGACTGGGGGACGGAAGGGAGAGTCTGGGGGTGAGGAAGGTGCTTCCGAGGTTGGCGGAGCTGCTCAGGTGTGGTGACCTTGAGCAGGTTCATTAACCTTCCCTCGGTTCTACTGGTTCTGCACACACAATGAGAATGATAATAATGCCCAAGTCCCAGCTCTATTGTGGGATGGATCCGACAATTCAGGAGGGTTTGTTGTCTACTTCGGATAAAAGCACCACGTGACAGGAGGCATCAGGATGTGAGTCAACACATTTCCACCTGCCAAGGAGGGGTAATGACCCTCCTTAGCAAAGCAGGACCTTTGCTAAGGGAAAGGAGGTGTGATAAGAACAGGAAGCTTGATTCCCCAGGGCACTGATCAGACACAGAATTCATTCCTTCATTTGTTCATTCATTCCTTCATTCATTCACCTCTTCAACAGACAAGAGTCAGCCTTTCACCTGGAGCTTCTCTGATGAGTAATGAGGGGAACTTTTACTTCACGCCCAAGAAATCTGGCGTGGGTTTTCACAGTTTGTTTGTTTGTTTTTAAGATTTTTTTAATTTATTTATTGGACAGAGAGATCACAAGTAGGCAGAGAGGCAGGCAGAGAGACAGGAGGAAGCAGGCTCCCCGCTGAGCAGAGAGCCCGAAGCGGGGCTCGATCCCAGCACCCTGGGATCATGACCCGAGCCGAAGGCAGAGGCCTTAACCCACTGAGCCACCCAGGCGCCCCAGTTTTCACAGTTTGAATGACAGACGAACTCAGTGCCAGTGAATGTTGTGAGGTAGGGTCCCTTTTAACAACCCAGGAACTGTAGTTTTGATGTCAATACTAACAAGTAGTAGATGTCGCAGTGCCAGGGGTAAGGCCAAGAGGCAAGATTGCAGCTCTGCTACCTGCCTGTGCTCCCATCTTCCCTTTCACACATGATAGAAGGAAGTATTCTGCCTCATGGGGGGAAGGAAGAAGATTCACAGAGACAAATAGGCTAAGTTAGTTTTGAAAGAAGAGGTGTTTGCCATATGGGTGCGGCACGGGGGGATATGGTCGTATTATAGAAAACCGAGGCATAAAATAGCCTGTCTAGAGTTAAATGTGTGGACTCTGGACCACACTCTGCCTGGGTTTGAATCCTGGCTGTGTGATATTAAGCAAGTTACTTAACCTCTCTGCATTTCTGTCCATTCTTATAAAATGGGGATTCTAATAGACTTGTGCCATACAGTTTTGTAAGGGTCCAATTAGTACGTATGTAAATAGAAGTATTTAGAACAATGACTAACATAGAGGAAGCACTGTCTGCCATTACTTTAATTACTAGACTAAAAATAAACCAAAAATCTCACCTAAGAAAAGTAATACTAGTGGTTCTCAATCTTCAGTATATCTAAAACTCACATGTGTGACTTAGCAAATAAAGCAGACTCCTGGATTCCCGCCTCAGAGATGCTCCCTCACTAGGCTGGGCTTGAGTCCAGGCATCTTCACTTCAAATAAGCCTCTCCCCAGTCCTGCCCCAAGTGATTCCGGTGCAGGTGACCTGCGGACCAGGCTTTGAGAAATAGAATCACACAGAAGTGCCCCTCACTACAGCCCATTCCTTACCTGGGGGATTTCTGCTAACAAGAGCCTCTGCGGGAACGGGCGGCGGGAGCCCAGAGAGGCAAGTGCGGGTCCCCTCTGAGGCAGCAGCGTGTGTGCTGCATGGTCTGATGGGCCCACTAGCAGCTGCCTTCTGTAACTCTTCTGTAAACTTAGCAGACGGGATTTTTAAAAAAAAAAATTAATATTTTTATGATGAGACAAATCTTGTGTCTCTTAATTCTGTAAATGAGGAAACTAAAGTGTAAACATCTGCACTTAGGAGAACGAGTTTCCAAAGCCAGAGGCTCCCGGCTCCAGGTGATCCCCAGCAGTGGGAACGCAGGTGGACTTGCCCAGAGTGCAAAATACGGACCTGTGGCTGCAGGCGCCACAATGGCCAGAAAGAACCAGTTCTGCCTATGGTGCGTGCATGCTTAAGGTAAGCGCTTCTTCACAATGCTGGTTTTGAAAGCTCGGCTTCCTTAAATAGGAACATTCTAATGGTAGCAAAAATGAAAACATCTTCTGGATTGAAAAGGGACCCACGGCATAACGGTTATCACACACCCCTCTCCCTGGGTGACGAGTGGCTGCCTGGCTGGCCTCCAACCCCAGGGTCCAGATGCTGAAGCAATTATAGACAAGATCGCAGGCCTACCGGACACTTCTCAGAAATAGGTTGTTGACATAAAAAGAAATATTGATTCATGAAAATAAAAATGTTATGCTTAAATACTACCCCCCAAAAAAGAAATTTGCTTTCTGCATATCTACATATTGAACCTTCATGAAGACACGTTCCCCTAAAACCCCACTAGTGTCGGAATGTGTGTTGTCCTTTGTGATGTATGCACACAGATCTCGTAGACCCGGTCAGGAACTGCAGAGAGTGAAGGTCATCCGCTCCCTGTCTAAAGCCGGAGGGGCTGCGTCACAGCCTCTCCCCTCTGCTGGAGGGCGGGTTCAGCGGCCAGCTGTGCTCAGCCCTGCTCTAGCAGACAGTTCCATCCTTGGCTTCCCTATGAGACCATCAGGGGCGTGCTTATCTGGAAAGAGCCAGTCAGGCCGGAGGGAGGGATTGAATCTAACAAGACGACGTGTGATAAGGATAATCGTGAAGCTGAACTCCAGACTGGAGGAATGGAGCACCACATTTTTGAGAACAGCGGAGATGAGCTTCGGTGGTTGGGCACTTCGTCTGCCAGAGCAGCCGTTCCATCTGGATGGCTCGAACTGCTGGAAAGTTCTTCTCCACATGGTGCCCATGTAGCTTCAGTCCATTCTTGCCGTGGTGCTTGCTTGCCCCGGCTTGCTCACCCTGGCTTCCCCTATTTCTCCCTTATGTGTTCCCCTTCCGGCTTACCCCCCTCCTCCTGACTAACGAGTGCCAGTCACCCTGGGGCGTTTTTTGGGGTCCTTAATGGACTAAACCCATTCCTGCATCCAAGTCCCTACCCCTGCTGTCCTACCTCTTGGCCAAGCTGCCTCCTTCCCGTCCTTCAGGACTCCGCTCCAAAGCCTCCTTGCCCGGCGTCGGCTTCCTCCCCCTGTTCCTCTCACTCTCTGTACCCTGTTAACTCCCTGCTAGCGCTCAACAACATTTATACTTATTTAAAAATAGAGCTATTTGTACACTCTCTCTCCTGTCTCCCTCCTTCATTGCGAGTCTTCATAAGCCAATCCTTAAAACCCAGTTAATAGATAGATATCAGACAATTATATATCATTTTCAGTCCATTCTGAGTTGATAAATATATTTTAATATATTAGGCATGAAGAGAGCAAAGATATTTGTTCTCCTGTTCTTACCTAGGGATGTATCTAAAAAAGATTTAAAGTAGGGGCGCCTGGGTGGCTCAGTGAGTTAAAGCCTCTGCCTTCGGCTCAGGTTATGGTCCCAGGGTCCTGGGATAGAGCCCGGCATCGGGCTCTCTGCTTGGCAGGAAGCCTGCTTCCTCCTCTCTCTCTCTCTGCCTGCCTCTCTGCCGACTTGTGATCTCTGTCAAATAAATAAATAAAATCTTTAAAAAAAAAAAGATTTAAAGTAGACATTTTGGGGGCCAAATAAGTGTGGTGATGAGACGATCTTCTGCTCCTAAATACTCAGCTCTTCCAGCTCACTGTCCCTGCATGGGCGTGTCAGGCCTCGGGTCCCCTTCAGACCGTGTGGTCTCTGGAGCTGTGGCTCTTCAGGGCTGGCAGGCAGAATTCTGGTTGCACAGGACTGGGTCAATTCTGACCTGGTCTGCAGGCCAGAGCTGTCAGGAGCCGAGGAGGTGGTAGCTGCTGCTGTGAACGCCTTTCCCTGAGTCTGCCAAATGACCATCAGACAGTGCTAACGACTTTTGATTTAGGTTTGAACAGAGCAGTCCCTTGGGCCATTTACTGTGCTGTATCATCCTCTCTGGAAAGTGCTCTCTAAGTAACTGCCCAGCAGACTGAGGAAATAAAATGCTCACAGACGGGGGAAAAAACCACACACACAGAGAGGCCGACCTCTCATAACACGGTGTTTAGGTCTAGAACTGGATCGTGAAAGGGTGCTTAAATTTTCTGTGTTCATTGCATAGAACACGCATTTATTCCCTCCTTTCCCCTCACAACTGCCTGCTTCTGTCTCTCTGCCACACACACACACACACACACACACACACACTGAGTCATTGCCAAGAGTAATAGAGTTGCTTCTTTACCTTTTGGAAAGAAACCTCATTCTGATGAGGACGCTGCTGACTAGCCTGGCTCTTAATTGCAGAGACAATGCTTTATGCCATTATCTCTGCACAGCTGAAGGGCCTGGTGGAATCCGTCCTCTAAATGAAATAAAGTAGAGAGATTCCTGCCAAGGGTTGGCAAAACTGCAGTCTTCTCCCCCACGCTCACAGCTTCTGAGAGAGAGAGCAAGAGGGGGGCAACGAGCATGTGGGGGCAGGGCCCCCTGAAGGGAAGATGAGGGCAGAAGTGTACGTGGAGGTCAGGCTGGCTGACAGAAAGGACATACCCCTGAGTAACTGCTTTAGCCCTTCGGTACCTGCTCTGAAATACTCGGCAGAAGTTCACAAAGCACCCGACTGAAGTCTCTACTGCGGGGACTAGAGGACCCCCTTAAGGCTGAGACCTTTATTCCCACACAGACTTTGGAGAATGTACCCTGCACAGTGGTCCATATTCTTGCTCTGACAATGCCAGAGACAAGGACTACAGGTCATGGCCCTCCACCCGGGATGATGACGGAAGGGGACATCTCCTTAGGGTTCACCGTGTGCCAAGGGCTGATCGAAGTGCTGTACTGTACCGTCACATCTAGTCCTCACAGTTACCAGAAGGGCGTGGGTATGGAGCAAAAGCCAGTAAGGGCGTCCAGGAATAGCTACCCTCCTTGGGCCCCTATAAACATAGTAATTGTGTTTTCTTCTCCAAATCCTATGTATTACTTCTGTTGCTGAGATATTCACTGTAGAAAAGAGACATAATAGTAATCATGTAAAAGGGTGTTGGGCAAGACAGCATCCAGCCTCAGTACTCACTGGAGGCTGAACCAGAAACTCTAGCTTCTTGATCGTCCCACGATGAAGATCACTTTGTTCAAAGACAAGCCGGTAGATGGCCACTCTTCATTACATAAATGAGCAGCCTTCAAGAGAAGCGTGAAGAGATCTTTGTATTTCCTGAGATTCAAAAATCTGCCTCACTCTTTGGGTGGCAGGTCGTCCAGCTAAAGTGGGAGCCGGTACCTCTGGTTCTGTAAAGTGGCAGACCCTGAAATGAGAGACACACTTGGAGTCCATATGCCCCTGGCTCTGTGCAGGGACTGCCAGAGCTAATCACGAACAGTTGTAACTTTGGAACAAGTGCAGCACCTCCTTGGCTAAGGTTGGCCCTGACAAAGAGGGTTGTCATCCTATAAAAACCCATTGCATGTGTGCATCGGATAGTAAAAAAGCATCATGAAAGGGACTGTAACATCTTGTGGAAATGGTCTAAGTAGCCACTGTTTCCATTTGGTGTTAGAAGAAAATGGACCCATCTTTGTGCTCAGCAAAGCCTTGGGAGAAGGAAACCTTACAGAGGAATATACTGTAGTTTCTGCGGCGTTAATGACAGAGAGAGGAAGGGCGAGTGCTGCTGTGGGCAGTCATTCAGGAACCTGGCTGACAGCACATCTGCCATTTTTAACATTTTGTTTCCAAGGTTATTCCCATCACTGAAGTCTCTACTGCAGCCCATGAAAGAGGATGGCTTGGAGGAGCACAGATGGGAATTTTTATGCTCCGGACTTGAAATGTGCATATACCATTTCTGATCATACCCATAGAATGGGGGCTGAGAAATAGAGCCCCAGGAAGCAGATTTTGTGGACAGCTAGCAATTTCTGCCACCTACGACAAGGGGGATCTAAAGCTACTTATTAGAAAAACATAATATAATATAAATATATGTTATATTTATATTATAAATATATAATTATAAATTTATAAATAAATAAAGTTTATAAATATAAATATATATTAAATAATATTATATTCATATATAATATAATATAAAAATGGTGATAGCTAACATTTATTCAAAACTGACTATACACCAGCTGGCACTCTAAGAGTTTTCATGGATCAACCCGTTTAACCTTGACAGTGGCCCTGTGAAGTCAGTGCTGATATTATCCCTATTTTATAGATTAAGAAAATGAAGTCTGGAGGGGCTTGAGTAGAGAAGTGGTCATATTTGTGCCCTTGGGCTTTGAGCAGTTCCTGGAAGTATCACCTGGAATCTGATGTGAGAAATGCTCAGACAGGGTGGGAACAAGGAGTAGAAGGACACTGAGACTCAGGCTCAGTTGGGGATGGGTGGATGAGTGGGTTAGGCTTGAAGTTGGATAGAGAAGCTGATGCTTGACAATTTTGCGGAGCCTTGAAGGGTGAGAGGGACTTTACTGGAAAAACTGATGGGTCCGGCAGGCAGGAGGCAGAGGAAACCATACACAGAGACACTGGAGAAACTATAGCATGTTTCTAGTGTTAAGGGATAATTCTTTGAAAGGTGAAGTCAAGCCCTCATGCAGATATGAAATGAATACATGTCAAATATTTTATTTGATTTTTAATTAATGAGGAAACTGGAAAGATGTTACAACCGGCTCCAAGGAGAATTCAGAGAGCCACACAATGGGCAGTGAGGAGTGCTGAAGTGAGCTTTCAAGCAGATGCAAAACGGGTTTATCCACAGAGCGAGAATCAGCTGTTTTCCACTAGACATGATTCAGGTGCATTTCCATGCATCATTATCAATTTTATGGAACAGGCAGAGTTGTAAAATAGCTCAATGCCAACAAGAGGCACGACTAGCCCAAAGGGTATGCTAGACAAGATGCCCCCCATTTTTTTTTTAACCTCATTTCAAAGACTTTCACAGATTTTTTTCCGATAAGGAGTATCAGTCATTCCTTGTGGCAGGAGGTAAGACTGGAAAGACAGCGGACCCCAGTTTTAAGAGGTAACAAAAGTCCTCCAAAGGCATATGGACAATATCCTACAGGTCAGGAAGTCTCACACTATTAACAGAGACTGTAATAGAGACACCTGTCGAGCTTGTCCTCGTACACTTCTCAGGCCCAGCTCCTAAAAGGTCTGAGACACTGGATTTCAGGTGGATCCTGATAATGTGCAGTTGCATGAAGAGGCCCCCGGGTCATTGTAACACACTTCGAGAAAAATTCGTGGAACTAGTAGAGAACCATCGAAGGTTTTTAAGCATGGAAGGTTTTTAACCTGAGGACATCTATGTTGCAGCAGAGGAAAGCTGATTTGGAGGGAGAGAAGCTCGATGCTCTTTAAAGACTGCAAAGCAATAGCGAGAACAATTCACATTTGAGGGCTGATGGGGGCCCCCAAGTATGTGAGGCACATGGCATGTTGTAGATGGGAGAGTGGCCTGAACTAATTCAGTGTCAAGGGGAGGAGAAGAGGGGGCAGAGTTGAGAGTGATTTTCACTGCAGCCTGAGAACTCCGCCTCCTCCCAAATTCAGACCCAGGGCTGTGCCCATGAACATGTGTCCAGCCTCTTCCTGGGCCTGTAGGGACGGGCTTGGGCACCTGATAAATAGGGACACTTCCCACCAATGTAAAGCCTAGACTTTGGAAATCTCTGGATGTGATTCATGTTTTCTAATAACGATGGAGATCTGAACCATAAAAAGAATCCAAGTTCCTCAAGTCATAAAGGCGCTCATCATTTGGAAGGGGTAAAACACTGTCACTATTTTCAGTCATCCGTGAAATGAACATTCTGGGAAGATACAGTGAGTTGATGCACCACCCTTGAGCAGGGGACAAAATGAATGCTCACCGGGGATACTTGGTATTTTAAGAGGATGGCAAAGGGAAGAATAGTGGGGGTGGGGCAAAAACTGAGAGAGATCATTAAATTATAATCTTAATTGAGTAAGCATTCATGGGGCCCTGTTATTTGAATGGCCTCCCAACTGTTCATGTACAAATATGATACATTGAACCAAAGCTATTTTAATAAAACATCCATTTTCAGAAGCTGTAATAGGTTCTCCCAGGTCAGATTTGGTAAGCAAGAAAGAATAAATGCCAACTCATATTTTTCTGTGATAATGAAAATAAAGAGAAATGAGTGGTTCAAACCAATAGTTTAATTTTAGACAAGAGTTTGACTCCTCTCCTGTTCTTTCACTGGAGCTGTTACCAAGTAACCAAGCCGATTGGCTTGAATCTCCCTGTTCGGCATTCACACTTATGCTGACCCTCTGTGCAGACAATCTTCATCTGTTAAATGAACCAGTGGTTGTATAACTGGGGCTATCCTGAGTGGGATTCCTGAGGTCTATGTCCTGATTCTCTTTTGCCGGCTAAGTCTGTGAATGACCTTCAGCAAGACGCCTAAGGTCTGCGTAGAATTGCAGGCTTGTCATCTCAAAGATGGAGATGATAATCCCATCTCTCTTGAGCCCACACTGAGAAAAAGATTACATGACTGCAGTTATTGGAGAGTCTCATGCAAAGATGTCTTATAAATATTATAATTAATGTTATCATTAAGTATTGCTTTAGTGCAGCTCTCCCAAGTATAAATATCAGCAGAGTAAGAAGTCAGTTTTCCCTGAAGCAAAACTGAAATTTGAAAATGCAAGTTGGAGGAACCTACTTTGCCATGGATGATTCCAGAAGTTCTGCAACACATGCATGATTTTTTTCCTACATGGACTATTGATGACGAATTTTTACTTAAAATTTCTTATTTCTAGGACTGTCCAGAGACTTAATAATAAAGCCCCATGGGAGGTTTCTAAAATATTTTCATACAACAGTTTTCATGACCATTAAATTTTCCATATAATATCAGTCTATATAAAAGCTCAGAACCACTATGTGTTTGTCAATTGATTAGAAGAAAATATACATTAATTGTTATAAATGAGAACATTGACTTATTATATGTAATAAACATTTATAAATATATACACAGTGTCATCCTTTGGCTAGTTTAGAGGTTAGAAGAAACTGTTGCAGTGTATTGCAGTGGACAGAGGACAGGACCAGGAGTTGGGACACCTGGGTTCCTAGGAAGCACTTAATAGGGCTGCATGGTACAGCTTAGAGCTATTCCAACAGTGGACCAGCCTGGCATCATGGGTACCTACCCAAGGTCTTGTTAGAAATACAAATTCTTATCTTTGACCCTCAACTTACTGAATCAGAATCCTTGAGTATGGGCCATAAAATCTGTATTTTAGCAGATTCTGGTGAGACTCTGATGTACAGTAGAGTTTGAGAAGTACTATGTAGTTGATCCTGACTTAGACTTACCAGAAATATGATCTTGAATATGTTACATCATATCACTGAGTTCAATTTTCTCATATTTAAAATCTGCACAATAATGTCTACATTACAGGTTTGCTTGGAGGATTAAACAAGATGTTGACATCTGGTCTAAGGCTGACATCAAATAAATGGTAGTTTTCTTGCTTCTCTGCTCTTCTGTAGACTAGTTGGTTAAGTGTGAGCAACTGTGAACATGAAGCTGTTCCCTATTTAGTTTCTTTATTTGTAAAAAGAAGGAGACATCGTTGTACTCAGTTCACGAGATAGTTACCAAAATCGGTTGAAATTATGTGTGTGACAGCTTTTTGCACACTTTAAAAGGATTAGACACATCTAAGAGATTAATGGGCTTGGGTTGCTGATTTTTTAAGCTCAAGTGGGTAATAAGATTGACGCTGTTCTGCATCCACATAGAAACTCTAGAGAATATGCACATTTGAAAGAGAGATGTCATCCCGGGAAGGTGACCTGTTCACCCAAACGAGTCCACACAGATTGGTCTTCTGGTGGTATGCTGGAGTCAACCTGTCCCAGCTCATCAGGGCCAGTTGATAAACCTCCAGGAATTTTTGTAAATTGGTTGTTTAAGTTAGCTATTATTTAAAATTAAGTTATATAAATTAACTTACAATGATATTAAATAAATTAAAAACAAAGAATAATTACTCTACATTCTTCCCTTCATAATTATTTTACTACCTACACCTTGAGACTATTTACATTGCTTGCATACATATGGCAATAGTACTTCGTAATGGCATGCTGTCTCCTCACTCCACAGAAACTGACATTGGGCCAGTAGCTTGAAACTGGCCATGGTGGATGAATATTTGCATCATGGAGATACGCCAGTGCTACAGATCCAGGCTTTTTTACCACTGGTCTTACCTTTGTTAATTTACTGCAGTTCAAGTTCTGACTTCAGCCTTAGAAACCGAGATTTGCCAGCATGCTGAGAATAGAACCATTTTATGGGAAGGACTCATTACCCAGGCTCACAGACTGATATATATACAATCAGAATATCCATTTATTAAGTCACAGCAAGGAGAGTTGCCATAGGACATACCCCAGGGAAGGCAAAAGGAGCTACTTACACATTTTGAATATTTAATGACATTAGGCCAAAATGACATAGACCATTTTTCTCCACAACAGGGATACCAGTTGACTTAAGGGAGGGACAAGCTAAGTGCTTGGGCAGGGTCATCCGCTCCTTTAGACCTTATGTGGAACTGTCCACTTTGCCCAGGGAATCTCCTTTCTTGACATGATTATAGGCAAGTTGACCTTGCCTTTCTGCCCCCACTGATGAGCTTTTTCTTTCTTAACACATGGCAATGACTCCAATCAGGTCATAGTCAAAAATAGACAGCTGTTCTTCATCTTCAAGGCACTGTCTTCCAAAGACAAGTTCTGGGACCATATGCATCAGGATCATTTGAATGTGTCTTAAAAAATGCAGATACCCAGGCCTTCCCTACATCTGTTACATCAGAGTTTCTGCCAGTGGGGCCCAGGAATCTGTATTTTCAACAAGCTACTAGGTGATTTCTATCCACACTGCAGGCGTGACAACCAGTCCTAGAAGTTTCTTTGCACATTTCCACTCAATACATGAAGCTGTTAATTTCTGAATTTTACTCCCAAGACACCTGTAGCCTCAAGTTCCTGAGGGCACCACACCGCAGTCCCCCATACCGCTCCTACCACCTCCGTCACGAGAGACACAGCACCAGACAGTGTGGCTGTATTAGTACAAATTCACCCCCATTTAAGAAAACTCAGTTCTAATCCTGACTGCAGGCCAGTAGCCACCTTTTCAGTCCCTTTCATTAAGGGCCTACCCATTATTATTCCCCCTTGATGGCAGAGCTAGAGATGCAGGAATGCAATTTGTTCTATGTGAAATCTTAAGTGTACACAGAAGGAGGTGCATGGGTTTTGGTACCGTCTCTAAGCAGCAGAAGGAATGAACTTCGGTGAGTAGGACATGATCAGAATCATTCTAGCTCAGTGCTTCTTGACCAGGAGTGAATCTGACTCCATGCAACTGTGGCAATGTTTGGAGACATTTCTGGGTGTTGCAACTGGGGGTGGGGGTGGGTGATGGGGTGTTACCGGCATATAGTAAGTGGATGCCAGGGATGCTGTTAAACATCCTACAAAATGCAGAACAGTCTCCCCAACAAAAAATTATCCAGCCCCGGATGTCAATAGCTCTAAAGTTGAGAAACCCTGCTCAAGCTTCCTTTTCTCTTTCACATTCTAGTCATTTGTTTTCCTTTCAGCTTTAGGATTCATCCAACAGCCTCATGCCCCTGCAGTTTCTGGAGAATTTTTAAGGGCTGAATCATTTTAATGTCACAAGAAAAAAATAAATTCCCAGGAAAGGATGGGTCATTTTGTTTAATGATGTTTTGCCTTTCACCCAGCAGGATCTCAATAAACATTTTTTTAATTAAATGGATGAATAAATTAAAACATTACTTTCACATGTGTTTGAATAACAGGAAGATGGCTTCATGTACATTTATAACTTGTTCTGGTATTTGTCTTGAGTGGGTCATAAATGCAGGCTACATGCTTTTCCCCTTTGAATGGATCCAATAATAATGCTCTTTAAAAAAGAAAGGAAAGTGGCTGTGATTTGCTGAGAGTGTAATGCTCATAAAAGCCAGCCCTGAATCCAACCCCCTAGATCTATTTATGGAATTCAAAGAATGTCGGAAAAGCATGTGGCTTCAAGGTTAATGTGTAAAATTCACAGAAACTTGAAAAATCACTATGACTAAAAAGAAGGTATGAGCACTCTGGATGCCTTTAAGTTAGAACGAAGGCCAAAGCCAGTTAATGCTAAAAACAGCTAATTTAACAAGTTTTTACATTTGCCTCCCACCCCACCTCACATTTAATCAATATGCCTTAAAGAGAAATAATGAAAAAGTGGGAGCTCTGAACCAGATCTGCTTGACTGCACAAACCCCAGTCAAACACTGCGTTTTCTATCTGCAACTTGGGGGCGTCCATAGTTTACTAGTCAGGAAGCAATGCAAAGAGAGGAGGAGATGCACCCCAGAGCTGGATTTGGTTACAGAGCCTGACAACATCAGTGAGTGGTCTGGAATCTAGGGCAAGCAGGCAAAAGAAGTTCTAGATAAAGGAGCCTCATCATTGTCACACCCTAAAATCATAGACTCCTGGAAGTGTACGGACGGATGTGATTAGAAATTTAAAAATCCAGTCTTTTTAGTTTTCATCTGAGAAAACAGATGCCCAGAGAGGCTAAATAATTTGTTCAAGAACACAGAGCACAGACCACCCTAGAATATAAACCCCTTAGCAGAGCATCCCAAGCCTTTGACCTTTCCAGTCAGAATCAGGTAGTATTTTCCAGGGTGTCATGTCTGCCTCTGTTTAGCACATTTGCCCGTCTGATGAGTTTGGGAGTTTCATTATCTGCCATCTACCATTATTCTACCGTCACCTCCCCATTCCTCTTCGCTTGGCTGTGCCTTGGACTCAGTACATGTTGGTTAAATCAAACTGGGTTGAGCCCAGGTTTGCTGATCAGTCTGGTGCACTGGGAATCAGGATAGCTTGTAATTTGTTTTACCTTTTTTTTTTTTTTTTTTTTTTGCTCATTCACTTTTTCCACATATAGACTTTCTACAAATGTTATTAACATCTGATACAAATGCTACATCTGTATTCTTGGGATTAGAGATCTCAGATATATCTTGGTAATCTCTACACATCAAGTTGCTCTGAATTTTACTTTTTTAATTAATTAATTTGTGTTTTAAGTAATTTCTACCCCCAACATGGGGCTTGAACCCCAGATCCCGAAGATCAAGAGTTATGTGCTCCATGCCCTGAGCCAGCCAGATGTCCCTGTTTTGAATTTTAAAATGTAATTGGGTGAGGGTTGGGGGTAGATAAGACCCTCAAATGTATTTTTGTTAATTTTACATTTTTTTCTTTTGTTCTTTTAAGTAACTTTCTTCTTATTATAATTCCTGTTCATTATAGAAGCCTGAGGAAATAGTAGATAAATAAATAAGATAAAGATTACCCATAATTGTACCATACATTTTTTTAAGCCCTAGGTAAACGCTAGGAATGCAGTGTAACATCAAAACATCAAAGTTTGCAGGAGCATAATTGACTTAAGAAATTATGCAGGCTGGACAGTTCTTGCTGGGGTAATTTTACAGATGACATTATTGAGAGAATAAGTGACTAGTCAATTTCACATAGCGAGGACGTGGCTTAGGAGGATATTGGAACCAAGATTTCTACTTTCCAAGGATAGTCAAGGGGAAGTGCTAAAAATCTGACAATATCCCTCTGGACAGACATTTATTCTATTACTACAATAAGCCACATGGTAAGTCATAAGGGGCATTTCGTACTTCTAATCTGTCTCTACTGTATTTAGAATCTGATAATGCCAGTATTAGAATTCATCTCTTTAAGAATAAAAGGAACCGAGGAACTAAAGAGAGGGTTGCACTAATCCATTAATTATATCCGTTAAGCTTCAGTTACAGCTAATAAGGAATATCACATGACCACGGTGCGTGCTTGTTCTGAACAATAAAGAACATGAGGAAAGATACGATTCAGGACCGAAATGTCCTTCAGCACTATGTAGGTAGTGGTGATGAAAGTCATTAAAAGAAAAATTGATTGAGGTATTTTAGTAAACAAAAGAACTCACTGCTTACCCTTCAGGAAGTGTATTGTTAAGATAGTGCCATTCAGCCTCTTGGAAGAAAATGTTTCTTCATGCTTCTCTCTTTAGCCTAATTCTTATCCTGTCACATTTCAGGCAAAAAGAAAAAAAAAAAAAAGAAAAAAAAGACAAGATTGAAAATGATGGCCCTATTTTATTTGCTTCAAAAGAAACAGGCTGTTGCATTGTGCTTGGAACAGTTTACTTTTGGCCTTGACGTAAGTGTGAAAGAAAGACCATGTAATTGACAAGGCTGTCTCTGGGGAGGCAGCAAATATAGTGTTAAGAAGATGAACAGGCGTGAAAACAATGACTGTTTGGTAAAAGTAAATAATTTCTGCAGCGACCATGTTCTCACCATACTTTCTTTGATACTGATTTGCTTAATAGGACAGTAACAGAACCGTAAGTAGCTTGTGGGCATTGTCTTTCTGATATTTTTTTTCTTTTGCATTCTTGAATTTATAATCACATTTGTATTACCTTTGGGTTACACTGAGGATCTGTAACTTTTATTAAAATCTGGAGCATCCAATACCTGACATATATCTTCATTCTCTGAAATCTTAGGATTGAATTAGAACATTCTTGTGAACACTGGTATATTAAAACAGAATTTTTTGTCAACTGAAGACGTGAACACCAGACTGTCATACAGGCTTTAAAAAAGGTCTTGGAGGGGGTGGGGAGAGGAGGCGGGAACTCAGTTTTATAAATCTTAAGGAATTCACCCTTGGTAAGAGTATATAAGGGTAGAAGTGGGAAATCAGGAAGAGAGCATTTTTGGAGAGGGGTGTTGATTTGCTATGAATGAATGCTGCCCCTCCCCCGGGGGAGATAGCCTAGGGGAGGCCTGTCTTTCCCTCAATGTCTGGTTGGAAAGGGCCCTCCACAAAACCACTTCAGGAGCCTGCTGTGGGAAAACTATTGCCCAGGGAGCGTAGTCCTCCAGACTCTGACTCTCACCTAAAGGGGGAGAGACAGTTTGGCTGGCTGCTTCGATGGTGGAGTCAAGATTGCCCGCACAGCCTTGTGGGGGTCGCCTTAAGTGTTATCTGAGAGGTGCCCTGGAAGAAAGAACATGTAGCTACAGAGAAGATGGAGGTCACTTCAGATGGAGCTGAAGGAGAAGTAAGTAACCAATCGGGACTCATTCACCCTGTGAAGAGAATGACACAGGAAAGATCCCCAGTGATGGGGGACAGGGGTGTCTCTATGAATGACAACCCTCTGCCCCACATACACACCCCAAAGCAATCAGTTTTAAGCACATACCAAATCTTAGAAAATTCGTATACTAAATCACCCCCAGAGTATCTGGCAAGTAAGAATTTTCTGCTCCTCTTACCTCTTCTTCCTCTTTGTGCTCTAACCCTGGAGACCCCAGTAGGATGGGCTGGAGAGGGGCAGAACCCCTGGGCTGGAAATCAGACCAGAATTCTGCCCTCCTGCAACTGCGGATTCTCTCTTGCCACTGGCCTGAGCTGGGGGAAGGAAGGAGGTGTTCCTTTTAAATCGAGAATAAAATGTTATTTCATTTAATGCTTTCATTTAGAATAAGCATTTATAGATTTATATATTGACTGGATGTCTTAATTATTAAACCAAGACCGTGTTTGGTAGCTTAAAGTGATAAGAGACATCTTTTTATTGCCAAAGAGCATCCAGGAAAGTTGGGAGCCTGCCTGAGTGTTTGTGCAGTGACAGGGGAAGAATGAGGTCCTAGGGCAGATTTTATAAGTATAGCCGGAGCCCTTAAGGGCTTGTTTAATGTAGTGGTTCCGTACTAAGGTTTGTGCACCATAGCTTGTGCAGAGGGGAGAAAAAAGGGCTGTCTTATGTTTTTCCCATTCCTTTTTTAGAGGAGAGCTCTGCAAACATAAAAGCCCAATTCAAAACCCAATGGGTATATTTGCATATTCAAGTCTAAGACATATCATGTAAGAACTGAATTATGGCATTCATTATTTCAAGTGACAAGCTGTGGGGGTTTTTTCCCTTCTAATTTAACAAATTAATTTTCTTTGGAACCTTTTGGTTTGGATTTTAAGATTTTAAGCTTTCATCACGAAAAGATGACAGCCTTGAAGATTAAAGTGTTGTTCTTCCCAAGATGTTCTCAGCCCCGCCAAGGATTCTGTGCAGATTCAGGCTTCGTTCCTCTCCCATAACCTGTATTTCTTGATATTCTCTTTACGTTCTGAAAGACTTTTTTAAAAGAAAAATATCTGTGGTTGAAGGACATTTCAAAGAATAGAGGATACAGTTTTAAATCAAAGGAAGTTTCATGATATGACTTTAGTAGCTCATTTGACTTACGGTGTATCCTTTCCTTATGAAAGTGTTAAAAAGCTCTGTACAGTAAGCCTGGCAGTCTTTCTACGAAACACAGGTTTGTTTCTTTTTTTTTTCCCTGCCCTATAGAATGTATTTTTTCAAAACATGAATATCAGCAGTTAGAAAATAGTACATTTTATATATGTATCTACTATATACATAATATGTATGTCTATGTATTTTTTACTTCCTTTTCAAAGTCCTCAAAAACCTATAATCATGAATATTTTCTCTCCTCAGTATTTTTCCCCTCCCAGAAACTTTGAAGTTTCTTTGCATAACACCAGGACAAATGTATTATTACTATTATTATTATTATTATTTTGTAGACATGAAAGAGGGTGCCCTATCCCCAACCAGGCTTAGGAGATTCTGAAGTCCCCTGTTTTCTTCCTTCGTTTTGCAAAGAGGCCCTTCTCTTTAAGAGAAGTAATTTGTTATTCACAGTTTCCTTGTCCTCATATTATCAAGGGAAAAATTGTAGAAATTTTAAGAAAGCTCTAGGCAATGTTTTCATCGCCGAATCTTTGGGGAGTTATAAAAACAAACAGATTACTGAACCTACAAGAGAAACAATTGTGAAGTCATTACATGTTAAGCATAAAGCAAAATCTCCTCCTGGATCATTAAGTTATAGAAGAATAGAGAGATTGCATTTTAAGATTCTGATAAAGCTAGGTAACTTGGGAGGCAAACAAGTAAAATTTTACAATTCAGGAATATTGACAGCAGTTGAGTATGATAGACTTCTCACATTCCAAACGTAAAGCTTCCTTCACTGAGTTAATAGAGGCACTGCCACTGTAGATATTTAACAAAAAATAAATAGAATGAGTCAACAATTTAAAACTAAAATGTGTTTTTTATTCATTCTCATTCACATAAAATTTGTAAGTCATCATAAGAACTTTGAAAGGAGGAGGGGGCAGAAAAATCACCCACTTTCCTTCTCCCCAACTGTCTCCTTCAAATGTGTGCCTTTTCCTCAGAGTGAGGCACGCCAAAGAGGAAAGTCTAGGCAGCTCAGTCAGTACTCATCAACCCAAAGCCACTGACCTTCCAGCTTCCTCACCTCCAACTTGTTCTCAGCCCTTGATTCTTGGCTTTGTTTTGGCTCAAGTCCTGTGACCTGATTTGTCTTATCAGAATGAATAGGTTAATGTTCCTCCTTCCCTCTTAATTGGTCTAGCTCTATGGTGGGCCCAGATTATTCAGAAAACGTAGCCATTCACTAGGACCCTGGTTAATTTCCTTCCAACATTTTTCCTGTATCTTCTTTTCCTTCCTAGTTAGAGTAGTACACCCACGCATGTATTTGAATATCTTGTGTTTTTCTTTAAAATCACACTTTAAACCTTTTATATCATCTCTGTAATTTTCACTTTTAAAATAATACAATACTCTCCAATTGAAATATAATAATTTCTTTGGTCATTCTGCCATAGAAGTAGACATCTGGTATTCTTCCTGCTCAGCATCATTCTTTCCTTTCAGGAAATGCCACTCCCCCTCATATGAGACTGCTGATCACGGTATTTTCATCCTGCATTTCATCTCACCAAGGGGCAAGCAGATGACCCAAGCCAGGCCAGTTAGATATGACCTCCATATTCTCTGCGTAGAGAATCTTAAGCATGGTATCACCCTACTCAAAATTTGGTTGGTAAGTAGAAGGTGACTGACTAAATGCTCTACTTTTACTAAGTGAAATAGAATGACTGGGTCGTTCTAACACAGTACCCCAAAGAAAGACTATCCTTAAGACAATTATACAAAGATCCCTGGAGTTACCCTGGTTCCCATCCTTCCTGATGTCATTGATTTGAGGAACTACCCAATCTTCCCAATGTTCTCTTTTGCTAAAGAAAGTCAGATTTCCCGTCTGTTCTTTGCAACTAAGGAACTCTAAATGATAGACTTGTTGCTAGACATTTTGGTTATTTTTACTATTTTGGATACTTCTGTGATAAACATCTTTTGTGTGTGCTTGTATGTGTATAATGGCTTTTTATATATTTTAAATAATTTCCCAGAAGTGTAATTACTTAGTCAAAAGATATGAACATTTTCCTGACTCTTAATATAAATTGCTCAAATGTTTTAAAGAGGATTATGTGAATTTACATTTTCTATATTACAAAGAACATTACTAAAAAAATACTACAAAAATCTGCCTCTCCATTTCGAAGGACCTTGTAATAGATGTTGTGTTGAATGTACTTGATATAGGAACAGAGTGCTTTCAGTTTGGCTCTAAAATAATTTCACTGGGTTATTCATAAGATCTTATGGAGGTATCGTGAACAAGCATTTAGGGGTTATTTGCATCAGACCCTAGGCTAGTGAACAGATTGTATATTCAACAGCCTTAAATCTGTGATAAAAATCTGATACTCAGTGGATATTGAATATACACTTGCTGGTGGCTTTGCATTATTCCATGAAATCCTCAAAATGACCCTACTGTTATCCCTATCTTATAAGTAAGGAAAAGAACCCAAAGCTGTACTGGGCCTAGAACCCAAATCCACATACCCCTTAACCCTTCTTATAAAACTATATCCTAGTCATCTGTTCCTATAGAACTTGGGGTCAGAAAGCCAAGTCATACTCCTGACTCCACCAAGTAGTAATTGGATAACCTTGGAAAATCCACTCAATTTCCTTGAAAATTAGTTTTCTAATCTATAAAACTAAAATAATAATACCTACTCTACCTACCCCTATAGGACTTTGTGAAACTCATACAGATAATGTGGGAAAGTGCTATACAAATGTAAGTTATTGGCATGGTGACTTAGAGTTAGCGAACCCCATGGGTAAATATCTCTGAGGTCGTAAAAAAACACTGGGGCCTTGGGATACCCATTCTTCTCTTTCTGCCTTGAGTTCTAAGTCATTTGAGATACATATACAAACCCAATAGATGAGCATAAAATATATCAGCTGGACTGGGAATGTGGTTTAAGTATGTTGCCACAGTGGACTTCCTAATACTTCAGACTGAATAAAGAAATAGACATACCCACCCCTTACTGACAGAGTGGGATCCTTCATGTGTCTCCCATGGGGAAGTTATTTAGTGCCTGGTGGCAGAGGAGAAAGTTGGCTGAAGACAGGCAATTCCAAAACATAAGCATGAATGGCACTGAGCCCACATGGTCAGGTCCTTCTTCTTAAGCAAACAGTCACCTCATTTGTCCTAGACAAAGGTACTGGGGTGGCATAGAGAAAAGGCTGCAAGACTCCCAAGGTTTACCCTTCTGGGAATCTTTATGGGAATATGGAAATATGAAGTTTGAGAGAGTAAAGCAGTGAAGCAGTGAAGAATCTCTGTTGGTAATAGGAAAGCAAGGACCACGGGGAGTCGTTCAACTCTACTGCCTCCCACTTGGCTGAACTGAAGGGAGCCATCTGTGGCTCCTACATACAATTTTGTCAACTTTGTAATTCCACACCCACTCTTTAATTTCTCACCATGTGGCCATAAAACTCCTTTCATATTATTCACTTAAAAAATAAAATGTGTTTCCGCTCCTATAAAATACAGTTCATTGTCAGCACTCTTGCATTGTTTGCTGTCTGATGTAACCCTTTCCCACCACTTGGGCTGCTTGCTCTGTGGTCTCTGTGGGGTCTGTCCAGGTCCAAGTGTATGGCAGCCTCATTTGGGCAACAGAAGGACCATAGAAGGGCATTAGGAGACAAGAGCTAATTGGAGTTTTGTGATTTGCTGTCATGGATGCCTGGTCCTGTCAATAGTGCTCAATAAAGTCACAAGGCCAAACATTTCCTTCTGCATACTGATTGCTGAGTTGGATTTCTCTCTGCAGAAGCACCGTCCAGGCAGTCAATTTTAGAAAATTAGTCTTGGTTCTTAAGTGGTTAAAATCCAAGTCTGGAGAATTGTTTGTTAGGGCTGAGATTTTGCTATGATATTTTTGCCCTTCAAATCTTTACCCAGTTTCTTCGATCCCTAAGTTTTATATCTGATCAGCGATCTCCTTCCAGTCTCCAAGGGTGGTAAGTACATATTCTACCAGGCTTAGGCGATAGGACTTCTAAACGTCTTTCTCCTTGTCCCCCTTTCCTTCCTATTGCCACCCTGCTAGTCCAGGCCGTTATTCCTCATCTATGCTATTATGATGACCATGAAGGAGGTTTTCTGGGGCTACCCTAGTTCCTGTCCATCCAGAGTTCTGTTGGTCAGCCCTTTTTTCGGTCCTGTGAACTGCCTTGTCATTATATTTCTGTTTTGGCTTAAGTTGGCCTTGTAACCAAAGGATTAATAAAACACCAGCTTGCAATGATCTGTGTTGGTTTCAAACTTCTCCAGCATTTCCTATCTAATCAATCTACTGATTTTTAAGTAGTTTCTTCCTTTTAGTGGGTAATTGTCTATTTGTGTGCACATCTTATCTCTTCAAATAGAATGTGGTCTTCTAAAGGTGTTGGGCCATGTTCTCTGCATCTGTAGATGCCTTATCAAGCTTAGTGGAGCCTTTCACAATGAAAGTCCACAATAGATATTGATCGATCACTCCATTTTCTTCTTCTTTATCTCCAGCTCCTCCTCAGTCATATTAAACATCTCCATGGGAGTAATAGAGGAAGCACTTTGCTTTACCTGCAGGTATGGGGTTCTATCCCCATGGTAGCTATAAAAGGACCCAGAGAGGCAAATACAATCCTGCCTTGGTATCACGTCCTTGGCCTTCTGAGGGTGCATGGCAAATAGCAGAGTGTGGGGGTTATTGCTTGATCTGCTCCTCCCCCTGTGCACCTACTCCCTGCTCTCTATGGGGACCAAGTCCCTAAAGTAAAGGGGCCAGATTAGAGAAAATCATTATTTTATTTAGCAATACAGTATAAATACTGAGTATTCTGGTGTGTGTTTATGATAAGGACACCCTTCTTTGTCAGAGAGAAAAAGAAGAGTCAAAACTAGATTATCATTATTATTATGCATTGGTTGTAATACTTTAGTGTGTTATTCAGAAATCTCTGATTGTAAGTGATGGACACTCAATTCAAGCCAACCTGAGTCTAAAAGAAAGTATACTTAATCTTATAGCAAATGTGTCAGGATAGGTGGACTCTCAGGGACAAAGGAATGGGATATGAAGATTAATCCAGTGTGAGTCGATGGCCCATCCCAGAAGTGGTAGTGCTGGTATGGAGTATTATTAGAGGAAGGGGTGTGTGTTAGGGTGAGGAGAGTGCTGAGCAGATAAAGATAAGGGCCAAGAAAAGCAACTTCTTTCAAGGTATGTCTCCAAAGGCAAAGGAAACCAAAGTGAAAATGAATTTTGGGGACTTCATCAAGATCAAAAGCTTCTGCACAGCAAAGGAAACAGTTAACAAAACAAAAAGGCAACCCATGGAATGGGAGAAGATATTTACAAATGACAATACAGACAAAGGGCTGATATCCAGGATCTATACAGAACTCCTCAAACTCAACACACACAAAACAGATAATCATGTCCAAAAATGGGCAGAAGACATGAACAGACACTTCTCCAATGAAGACATACAAATGGCTAATAGACACATGAAAAAATGTTCATCATCACTAGCCATCAGGGAGATTTAAATCAAAACCACATTGAGATAACACCTTACACCAGTTAGAATGGCCAAAATTAACAAAACAGTAAACAACGTGTGTAGGAGAGGATGTGGAGAAAGGGGAACCCTCTCACACTGTTGGTGGGAATGCAAGTTGGTGCAGCCGCTTTGGAAAACAGTGTGGAGATTCCTTAAGAAATTAAAAATAGAGCTTCCCTATGACCCTGCAATTGCACTACTGGGTATTTACCCCCAAAATACAGATGTAGTGAAAAGAAGGGCCATCTGTACCCCAATGTTCATAGCAGCAATGGCCACGGTCGCCAAACTGTGAAAGAACCAAGATGCCCTTCAACAAACGAATGCATGAGGAAGATGTGGTCCATATATACTTTTATTATGCCTCCATCAGAAAGGATGAATACCCAACCTTTTTATCAACATGGGAGGGACTGGAAGAGATTATGCTGAGTGAAATAAGTCAAGCACAGAGAGTCAAATATTATATGGTTTCGCTTATTTGTGGAGCATTAGAAATAACACAGAGGACATGGAGAGACAGAGAGGAGAAGGAAGTTGGGGGAAATTGGAGCGGGAGATGAACCATGAGAGACTGTGGACTCTGAAAAACAATCTGAGGGTTTTGGAGGGGCAGGGGGTGAGAGGTTGGGTGAGCCTGGTGTTGACTATTATGGAGGGCACGTATTGCATGGAGCACTGGGTATGGTGCATAAACAATGCATTCTGGAACATTGAAAAGAAATATAAAAAAATAAATAAAACTTCAAAAAACTTGAAATAAAAAAAAAAAACGATAAGGGCCAACAACCATTTTAAAAATGGTTTCCTTTAGGGGCGCCTGGGTGGCTCAGTGGGATAAAGCCTCTGCCTTCGGCTCAGGTCATGATCTCAGGGTCCTGGGATGGAGCCCTGCGTCGGGCTCTCTGCTCAGCGGGGAGCCTGCTTCCCCCCTCTCTCTGTCTGCCTCTCTGCCTACTTGTGATCTCTGTCTGTCGAATAATAAATAAAATCTTTAAAAAAAAATGAAAATGGTTTCCTTTAATGTCTTCCTAAATTTTCAATCAACAGGGAAAAGAATGCTTTCATCCAACAGGGAAAAGAACATGGAAACTATACTAGTGGGTGTTATGTTTGTATCATGAGCCCGGTGCCTGCCTTGAACAGCTCCCTCACTGCTTGCTTATACCCAAGGCTGTAGGTGCCTGGTGAAAAGCTTCTACAAGTCTGCTCTCGTGCTGGGCTCCTCAGGTGGTGCTGTTCCTGCCCTGATGCTTCACACCACTGGTCTCCCTCCTCTCCTGACTCTGGGACTGATGTCTTGTTTGCATGGATCTTTCCTTCCTTCGTTCCTTCCTTCCTTCCTTCCTTCCTTCCTTCCTTCCTTCCTTTTTTCCCTCCTTCCTTCCTCCCTCCCTTCTTTCCTAACAACTTCCTAACTTCCTTTCTTTCTTAAGATTGTATTTATTTGGGAGAGAGTGCATGCACATGGGCACACATGAGTGCGGGGAGAGGTAGAAGAAGAAGCAGACTCCCCGCTGAGTGGAGAGCCAGATGTGGCGCTAGATCCCAGGACCCTGAGATCATGACCTGAGCTGAAGTCAGATGCTTAATGGGGGTTGAGCCACCCAGATGCCCCATTGTTTTTGTTTTCATTCTGGATGACAAAGTCTTCAGATTATCCCAAACCTGATCAACTGTAGCCAACTGTAGCCAGTTGGAGGAGGGGCTAGACTGGACATTGCTCCTTCACCTTAGCTTAGGTCAAGTACTCCTCAAAAAAGAAAAGGCATGGTTCACAATAGACATTCTGGAAATGGATTGTTTCTGACATGTTGCAAAATTTATTCACACTTTGGAACTAAAGCATTTTCCCACTAAAACCAACACCAACCAGGCTGCCCCTAGAAGGTAAGGAGGCCCAAATACAGGATGTTCTAGAGAGCTGTGTTTGGGACACTTAACATATTCTCCAAAAGATTTGCTTAGGGCCCAGTGCTGCAATTGACACCATGAGGTCTGTCCTGTCCATGGAGTTGATCTCACGGCATGCAGCCTCAGAAGGGAAGCCAGCTCCTCAGGGTGGCTGGCCTGCCTTCTCTCAGAAGTCAGCTGTGTTTTCTGCTAATTTTCCCCAGGAAAGGCAGCGCCTGAATCCTCAAACCATCACCAGGAGTAGTGAGCCGTCCTTCACAGGAAGCATCCAGTGCTGGAGACCCAAAGCTTGTGATAGATTATGAGAGAGAAATGAGAAAGCGGAGCTCTTCAGATAAACCTTGCTTTTTACAAATCCTCTAATTTGACTGCATAATTATTTTGAACCCACGGATAATTTGTACAATTTTCCTATAAGTCATTCACACACAATTCCTTCTCATGCGACACTTGTCTTTGTTAAGACATATCTATGAGGGAGAGCTGTACTTCTCAAGTGCAAATGTTTTATACGTGTTATGGCTCTCAGCTTACATATAAAGAGATATTGGGTACTAGGAAACCAAGATCTTTTATTTACATATGTAAAGAATTCACTAGATTGGCTAAAATAAACTCATCTGTCAGTTTCTATACAAGCTTATAACAAAGAAGTCATTAGCTAAGAACAAAAATACACATTTCGTGCAATTAAAAAAACAGACCGACTGTGCCCAGTACAAAAATAAGACAAAAGAAACTGCGTGAAAGACAGTATTCCTTTAATCAGGTCATTGAGAGTCTATTACAAAGTATTTTTTTCTTTAGGGTGAGCACTCTCTTGACTCAAGTAAGCAGTGATGAGCTCTTGGACCATTTGTGTCCACATGGAGTGGGGGCGTTGTCATAAAACTCTCACCTGACCCAGGTATGAGAAAGTGCTCAGGCTTGCTTTTCAAAGCACTCCATGCGTTTTCGCCTTTCAGTGAATGAAAGGGAATTTAAAAAAATGTATCTCTGTTACAACACCTCCTCCATTTTCGGGGAAGTCATTCTGCCGGGGTTCTATCTGGTAGTTACCTTTTCCAGTTCATTTAAAGCTGTCCAAGGCCTGAACACTGCTAATTTTTCTCTCACTTGTGATCAGTTTAAGCGTGGGGAATGACGTATTCAACTTCCTGCCCTTTGGGAAATATTCTTACTGCGAAGATGTCCTAGGAAAGGAACTTAGATTTTTGCAGAATCTGTATTCTCCCTGCCATTACTCAAGCCCATTCAACTGTTCATTCTGTCCACAGACTCAGAGAAAGAGGCATGAGGAAGGGGCAGCACCCTCCTGCATCCTCCGTGTGGGAGAAAAAACATGTGTGGCAAGGCTGACCTTACAAAGGCATATTAACGCTCGATGACAATGAAGACCTTCTCTAGGTCATTCCTCTTAAGAAAAACTACACACATGCGCACACACGCGCACAACATCACTGCAAAACAACTGTGATTGTGGTTTACGTACTGAAGCTGCTGTTTCCCTAGAATGTTTTATCCAACATCCTCTCCAGACAGTGAATGCAGAAGACCTAGGGTGGAAAAGCGCATTAGCTTTTGATTAAAGGTTGGATGAGGGCCAGTTAAATTTTTAAATCTGAATGAGCTTGCTGACTCAGGCTCCTTAGCAGCATAATGGACAGACAGTCCTCAAAGCTTTCATTAAAAGGGTTTCTGGTAACTGATGTCTAGAGAAATGAGTTGAAATATAATTCACTGAACTACTCAGCTTTCATCTGAAACAGAATCTGTAATCTCAGAGAATTCAACTGGTCTCTTGAAATTTTCAGGTAAAATTAAATTTAAAGAAGCTCGAGCTTAAATATTTTGAAGAAAAGAAACCTCCAGTAGCTTTGTGACTAAATCATTTTATCCTTCTGAATCCTGTATTTAATTCTGTTTATTGCATTTTAAGTGCAGCTGGAGTCACCAATCTGCTGATAATAAAGCCTGGAATGGCTTGTGGGAGGTTCTCAGGATGTATCAGAGACTGATTTGATTTGAGTTTTATTTTTAATTTTGGGTCCTCTCTGAACTCCGCCTTCTCGTTTTTGTCTTTTTCTCCTTAGTGGTAGGAACAAACTGTCTTTGCAGAAATCTCCCCGGGAAGCCTAGCTATAAACATGCCACAGAAACGACCCTGACCTTGGAGGCAGTCTCATCAGGACCAGTAACTCTCAACCTTTAAGATGTGGCCCGAAACAATACCTAATAATCTCCTTTTGCAATGACCCTAGAGGTGAAGATGCTCTCTTCCTGTTTCTCATGAAAAGATGCAAGTTGTATTTTTTAGTTCTTTTCCCGGTCCAGTAATCTCTTGTTCAATGTATGAGATTGGGTCAGCACCTCCGGAAGGAGGCAGCAACAATGGCTGCTTCACGAAATGGGTGACACCTTGGCAGTCAACTCTGGGTTGAGTTCTTCATTGATAACTTGTCTTCTCAAGGAGACTGTGAGCTCCTTAAGGCAGGAATTCTATCTTTTACTCCTCCCCAATCTCCCCAGCCGTTCCCATGCAATAAGATTCCAATAATCAGTTGCCAAGCCATTTATGTTCTTTTTTGGACATGTGTAGTAGACACCTTTCAGAGTGTCTGCGCAGTTCCCAAAGACCACCGCCCTGCCTTGAAATCAGCCCTAGCAGCCATATTTGTGCAATACGACTCTTTCAGAGGCGGTAGCTTATTGGAATTGTGATAGGCAGTTGCCGCTAGCTGGACGGATCATATTCTCTTTATCTCTTTCTCTCCCTCTCTCTCTGGAATTTCAAATTGAGATTTAGAAACAAACCATTTTAGTCTCCGCATGTGGCTAGAACTGGTAACATATGAATTCAGGCTGTGGGGATACAATATTCTACCAAGGGAAGAGAGACTCAAAGGAAGCCAGCCTGCACAGAGAGAATGGAGTAGCAGAGAGAAGCAGACATGAATTGAGAAAAAGCCCGACACCTTTCTGGTTAAATTCCAGTCAGTTTGGAGGCCAGATGCATTCCTGTCCAGAAGCATCACAATCATCTTTTGTAAATCTATGATAACTCCCTTCTTACCCTTTTGCATGCTAGCTTAAGATCTTTTGCCCTTGAAACCAAAAGTGTTCTAAGTGATATAAAATGGCTGTCATACAGAAAGTAAAATGGCAGTTGTCAGGGGCTGTGGGGTAGGGGTAATAGGAGTTGTTTAATGGGTGCAATTTCTGTTCAAGTTGAAAAATTTCTGGAGATTGGCTGTACACTAATGTGAATGTTCTTAACATTCCTGAATTATATGCTTAAATATGCTTAAGATGGTAAAATTTATGTGGTATGTATATTACCACGATTTTAAAAAGAAATGAGAAGTATCTGTTACCGTGGATTTCCTGTAGTTTCCATTGCCTTATTCAGGTTCCGTTGCCCCCCGTGTGGACATCTGTGGTCACCAAACTGGTCTTCCCACTTCCATCTCCTTGGAACTTGGTCCCCAACTACCAAGCAGTCTACCCTGCATACATGGAGCTGTTCGTATTCCTAAAACAGTGTTCAACCTCTACCTTTCTCCAGCATACAAATCTTCATGCTACCCAGTGAATTCAGGATCAAGTACCACTCCCCAGCCTGGCATACAGAACCTAACAAACCTTACAAACCTTCTGATCTACTGATTCCCTAAAGGAAGATTGTTCTACGTGTTCTACCAAGCTGCCTAGATTGTTTGACCTCCTATCCAGAACAGCACTTACTTATGCTATTATCTACCTTGGATCCCTTCCTTTTGCTCACCATATCTCATCTCTCTTTCTGAGTCCAGTTCTAGGTCCATTTCTCCCGAGGAACATTTTCAGACCACTGTAGCTCTCTTGGGACATTTGTTATTTGAATCACACTTGTTGACATTTAAATATACATAGTTTTCTATGCAACTATTTCTTATTTTGCTAGTTTTAAAATTGCTTGATGATAGGGACTGGGTCTTACATTCTTTGATTTGATTTTTTTCTTCTTAAATTGTCTACTAAGATACTATATTCTGAGGAGGTTCTTAATAATGCTTGTTGAATGAAATCAGAAACAAGGAGGGGTTGCTTCATCAGCTCGCCTCTTTAGGACAAGCACTTGCAAGGAAGTAACAGAAACATATATTGAACACTTAGTACTTGCCAGATACCATGTCAAGTGTTTTACATGGACCGTATACCTCATTTAATCACCCCAACAGCCCTATTAAATAGATATGACTCTTATCCTCATTTTACAGAAGAGGAAATCCAGGTACATACAGTTAAATAACTGCCCAAGATCATCTCAACTGTAGGAGGCAGAGTTATGATTTTGAGCTAAATCTATTTGGCTCCCAAACCTTTGTTTTTTCTACGGTATCACCACACATTCCATACTCTATTGTTACTGCTAGCTTCCTTGCCTGGTTTTCCTGTGAATTATAACTTCCCCCAGGGCAGGAATCTTGTCTTACTATCTGGTAGAGGCTCACTAAAAATCTGTTAAAGAAAGGGAAGACATACTGTCTTTCTGTCTCACAAAGGATGGGAAGGAAAAAAGGAGGGAGGTTGAGTTGGTGGGATGGGTAGAAGAAACTTGGGGTAGAGCTTGTTCCCCTCCTAAGCTTGGCAAGTTGCGTTCTTGCAAGGGGCTTGGCTAGAAAACGCTGGCTCATCTTTCTAAGCCATATTCCCAGTGTCATTGATCCCTTTCCTCTGGGGAGTTATTCAACCATGTGTTCACTGTGTGGAGGATAGTTGATGATGAATATTCTCTTCCTTTGGTCTCTTCTGGCCGGGGTTCCTTGGCTCCCAGCCTGCTCCTTGCTTGTTTTGAACAGATAGTACATAGCCTTCTTTTCTGTCTCGTAAATGCTGAACTCTGGCCTCTCTTAGCCATTAGGGCTCTAGATAAAAAGAAAATAGGGGGCTCCCTGCCCAGCTCTACCTATTTTGTGTCCCTGCCTGGTTATGCATGCAGAGCTATAGAATATTGAGTGGTGACATATGTTTAAGGATGGATAAGCAGATAACCCTTAACTACAGTTCCTGAAATCATACTATTGGGGACTAATTCTTTGTGTTAAAGAGTTCCTCCTCCTCCTTTCCCACTGCCACACCCCCTTGCCCCCCATATCTCAGTTTCCTACCTATAAAATAGAGATATTAGGGTTGTTGGAATTATTAAATGAGTTAGCACAGGTATGTGCTTAGCACAGTACCCAACACCATGAATAGTAGTTATTGTTGTTGTAATTATTATTAGTAGTAGCAGTAGTATTAAGATGCATGATAACCTGGGAAAAGTAGCTCATTAAGCCAGGATTAGTCATGAACTATCTCAGGGGAATTAGTTTACTAGCATTTTTATGCTACTTCCCAAAAGAATGGTTCATTGAGATGAGAAACATGTAGAGATGACTCCCTACAGATCTGGAGTCTGGAAATGAGGAATGCTGTGTATTCAGGTGCAGTGTGAGAAGACAGGAGGGAACTGGGGCAGGACACAGTAGTGTTCACTGAAAAATCTTTGGTTTGCAAGGAGCAGAAAGCTAAATCAAACTAATTTAAGGCATAAGAGAACTTTTCAAAAGGGTATTGGGTAACTGCAGAGACCAGGAAACAGGGTTCCCACAACCCCCACCCCCCACAACTCCCAATTTTCCTAAATTCTACAAGGCTTTTGCAATTTTTATTTATTTATTTATTTATTATTACTTTTTAAATTTATTTATTTGACAGACAGAGAGATCACAAGTAGGCATAGAGGAGGGCAGAGAGAGAAGAGAAAGCAGACTCCCTGCTGAGCAGAGAGCCCTATGCGGGGCTCGATCCCAGGACCCTGGGATCATGACCTGAGCTGAAGGTGGAGGCTTAACCCACTGAGCCACCCAGGTGCCCCCCCCCCAATTTTTTCTTTATTTTTTAAAAGATTTTTTAAAAAATTTATTCTAGATAGCGAGAGAGCAAGCTAGTGAGCCAGCACATGCACAAGCAGGGGTGGGTGGGGAAGGGGCAGAGGAAGAGGGATAAGCAGACCTGCATCTCAGCAGGGAGCCTGACAGGGGGCTGCATCCCAGGACCTCAATCTCAGGACCTCGATTCCAGGACCCTGGGATCATGACCTGAGCCAAAGGCAGATGCTTAACTGACTGAGCCACCCAGGCGCCCCTGAATTCTACAAGGCTTTATCCTCTCTTTCTACAAACAGATTTTCTCTCCATGGTGGTAATGATAACTGACATTATCTCTTACGTCTCCTCTTTTCTGCTCTCTCACCAAAACCACAAAAGCTTCAAGTTTTAAAGAGAATCCCGGGGCGGAGCATGTATTGGTCAGGGCTGCTTGGGTTACATGTCTACCCCTTGTCTTCCAGTCAAGAAATCAGAGGGAACACTGGTCTCTGCACAAGACTCACAAGAACGGAGCAAAGTAGAAACTAGTCAAACAGAAAACAAGAGATGTCCACTTATTTTATAGTATATGGGTCTGGGAAAGCAGACATCCTGAGAGTAGATGGCCTGCACATTTTCTTTCAGGCAGGTGAAAACCTACATTCTTCCAGCTAAAATTTTTCCATTCTCTTTGTGAGGAGTGTCCATGGAGAGGCTAGCTTCATGGGATAGTGTAGCAAGAGCACAGCTCGTGCTGTTTCTCCCTACTTCAGTCCAGTCCTTCCTACGGCGCACACGTTAGTCCATACTCTGGTGGGTTATGGGCTTTTTCTTTCTTTACAGGCTGCTCATATTCCCTTCCCTAAAAGCTACTCTATTAAGAGGGAGATTAGCCAAGTGGGCTGGTTTGATTATGTGCTGATTTAACTCGTAATCACAGGCCTGGAAAAGAAAATGTCAGACACACTTTAATGGCTCGGGATATGAAACACGGAGTACAAAGCGAACGGCAGGCTTTCTCCTTGCCGAACTGTAATTCTACGACAGCAGGCAAGGAAGGAACATAGTGAAGAGTGATAGTTAACATCAACTGTGGCGATGTCCAGTTTTGTTTTGTTTTTGTTTAAACTATGGCGGGGGGGCGGTGGTGGAAGAGGATGACATTAAGTCTTCAGGGTATGTATGGTTAAGTCTTAGTGTGTGCATGTTTCAAGCTAAGGCTAAATGATGAGAAAAAACAAATAGAATTTCATTGGCTGTCTGATTAGGCCTAGCACGAACTGTATCTTTGATGGTGGTATTAATTTGGAAACACTGGACATTGCTCTTCCCTACTTGGCAGGGTCCTGACTGGGATGGAGAGAAACAATCACGGTTTTGCAGTTTACAAAGCACTTTCCTATAAAATAAACCATTTTAATCCTCCCAACGAGGCCGGGGGAAGGGATGTTATTCCCATTTCACAGAGTGAGAAAATTGGGCTGGAGCCCAGAAACTTGGCAGATGAGTTTGAAAAGTTGAGTATCAGCGGTTTTTAATTTTAGGGCACAGAAGCCCCTAGCAAACTTCTAAAATGCATGTTCCTGGTTCTCTACCGCCAGCGTCTTGGTTGAGTCAGTTTGGGGAAGGGCCCTGGAAACTGAATTTCTATCACGCACCCCAGGGGATTTTGAAGTATGTACTTGGCACTACCCAGGGAGCTATGGGAGAAACTGAAACACACAAACTGTGTGGCCATCTCATTCATCCTTTCCCAGCCTTGGTTTCCTCATCTGGAAATGGATGATGGTAGTAAAAATAGCCAGGTGCCACGCCAAGTACTTCCCAATAACCCTAGGGGGCGGGGCTATTGTTGTTTCCAGGCAAACCGTTTCTACCCTCTCCCTCTTTGCATAACTGCCAGGAAGAAGAGAAGAAGTAGGAAGTATCTAGCACATACTCGTGATGTCGAATGAACGATAGCATCTGTCACAACTGCTAAGACTGACAATACGCACAAGATAGCCACTGCTAAGCGGGCCAGAACCAGGTCATCTCCAAGTCCCCCTCCAGCTCCCCTGTGCGGTGATTTCAGCATATCAAGTTCTTCTACTTAAAGGGGTTCCTACAAAGAATGTGGCAGTAACTTAACTGAACTATAATGAGTGACCCAATTCTTCCTTTAGATTGAAATTTGTTGATTTTTTTTTTTAAAGAGTGAGACTATATAAAGACTAGACAGATAAGGAGAAAAATGAGAAGAATATTGGGCTTTGATAGTATGGTTATGGATGATTTTTTTATTTAAGCAGTTTACTTTTACATATGTTTTTTCAAAGATTTTTATTTATTTATTTGAGAGAGAGTGAGAGCAAGAGAGAGCACAAGCCAGTGGGGAGAGGAAGATGGAGAGGGAGAAGCAGACTTCCCACTGAGCTGGGAGCCTGATGCAGGGTTTATCCCAGGACCCTGGGATCATGACCTGAGCAGAAGACAAACACTTAACCAACTGAGCCACCCAGGTGTCCCTACTTTTAAATATGTTAATATAGTTTCTATGAGAAATAAAAATTTGGAAGAAAAGCAGGATATCCAATTTGTCTTGTGCTGCCAATTTAATGTATATTTCCCAAATGTATTCTTTATCACAGTCAGCAACTGGAAGTTCTCTATTAAAAAAAGGCAACAAAAGAGGGTATCAGGAACCAAGAAAGAAAGACTTCAGAGCTGATGGACCTAAATTACATGCTCATTAGCCTTGACTTATCTCAAAATGCTAGAAGTAAAATATCCAGTCTGTATCTCCTGCACAGCGTCATGTTGTTTAAATAGAAAGTTCTCGGAACAGTCTGTATCATCACTGAAACACGTCATTCAGTTCCTGGGCATTAAATGTAATCTTCTGTTCCTGCTCCATATCATTGAACAGTGCTCTCAATTTCATTGCAAAGGCAGCTACTGGAGCCTAATGCTGTACTTTTTTTTTTTTTTACATTGGACATAAAGCATAAACATTTACAGTTATGATCCTAAGTTTACTTTGCTCTGGAAATAAGAGTTGTTGATGAAAGAGGAAATCCCTTAGATCCCGTCACCTTACCAGCAACGTATAAGAAAATAATCTGTCTTTCGTTTAAAGTAGTTGTCAGAGAAGGTAATCTGTATTTTCATTTGCTCTTTAATTATCCTTTAGCTTTAACGGAGTGAACCTAGCAAAGTCATATTTTGAGTTCAGAGAACATGGTCACTGTAGCAATGAGGGGAAAAGTCCATGTCTCAATGTCTTAGATGACACTGGTGTGCACTAGAAAGCATGAGTTTGAAGACGAGGCAGGACAGTAGAGTGGGTAACTGCATGGACCACACAGATTCAAAATAATCTAGGGGGAGAGATGATGGTGGTTTACACTTGGATGCCAGAAGCAGAGGAGTTAAGAAGTGCATTATGGATATGCTGGGCTGATTCACTCTTAAATGCCCTATACCTAGGTATAGAACTTGGCACGTAGTAGTGACTCAATAAATATTTCTTGAGTGAATAAATGAGGGGGATTTGGGTAAAATTCTCTAAGGCTCAATTTTCTCACCTTTGAAATGGGGGCAAGGGAGGGAGATACTAATAGTATCTATCTCTGAGGGTTATTGTAGGGATTAAATGGAATAATTCACATAAAGTGTTTAGCACAGTCACAGAAACATAAGATAATGGCAAGATGTGTTTATGAAACACATAAATATAAAACATTTGGGAAGAGCTTATCTTTGGAGAGATGGAGGGAGTGTAGACTTTCACTCTTCACCTTATTTTTAGGGGGGAGGGGCACAGGGAGTGAGAGAGAGAGAGAGAGACTCTTAAGCAGGCTCCACGCCCAGTGCAGAGCGCCACTTGGGGCTCTGACTCAAAACCCTGAGATTATGAACTGAGCTGAAATCAAAAGTCAGACACTTAACCAACTGAGCCAGCCACCCAGGCCCCCCTTACTCTTCGTTTTATATGCTCAAAATAAAGAAAAGAAAAGAGTACTGGAAGGGTGAGCCATTTTTTACTTCCTCTTTGCACTTTTCACTACCTTTTGAAATTTTTCTCTAATGAACTTGTGGAGTGAAGACAGGAATTAAAGGATAAGATCGTTCAGAATTTTAGGGTTTTATAAAGCATCGGAAATGTGAGACTTTTTTTCTACTCCTTCTGCATGGTCCATTTCTCTGACTCTATGAATGTGGGTATTATGCTTATCATCCTCCTCTCCCGCCTCTTTTAGGTTCAGAGTAAAGTGAGCTTTTGAAGCTATTACAAAACAAGAACAGCAACCTAGTTCATCCCCAAGGTCTGGAGACTCTCATTCCTTCAAAAGAATAAACACATGTATTTAGTGGTTAAGAGTCCCTTGAGCTGAAACCATTCATCAGAGTAACTACACTCCATCTGTCTGAGGTATAATTTATCACGAACGAAATGGGGCTCCTTGTTGGGATTTACAAACCCTATGTCCAAAGAAGGGATCTGCTGCTTTTTAAGTGGAGGCACCAAAAGGTGAAAAGTAAGATGTGCAGTTGGAGGCATAAGGGAGGGCAGAGGCCAGCAGGAGATTTGACTGTTTCAGCTAACGTTAGCATCACCTCAAGAAATAACTATGCCAGGATGAGCTCTCGGTGTTTAGCAGGGCTCCTGCTGCCAAACACTGAGAGATCCTCCCTCTTCAATTTTCTTGCTCTGCTGACCCCAAGCATCTCCTTCATGTTTGCCGTTCTAGTGCTGGTGTGCTTTTTCCTAAGGTTTGCTCCCTGCTCACACATAGCTGTTGTTGCTAAGATCAAGAAGTCTGTTCTTCTCAACCCTGGCTGTACTTAGGAAACTCCTGGGGAGCTTAAAAAAGAAAAAGAAAAGAGGGTACCTGGGCCCTATTCAAGACTTGTTAACTTTGAATTTCTTCTTGATGGATCCTGGACATTGCTTTTTTATTTTTATTTTATTTTTTCCCTTAAGCTTTCCAGATGGTTCTAGTGTGCAGCCCGCATTGAAAACTACACAGAGAATTAAAGCTCAAGAGAGACCCCTCCCAGGGAGAGTTTACTTTTCTTAGAAATCTAGGAGATCAGGAAACTGTTAATACACAAAGGCATCTAATAACACTCTTCACAACAGCAACAATAATAGTAATAATGTTATTAATATTGATAGCTAATATTCATTGAGCTGTGTGTTAATTTAATTCTCATCAACTCATTGAGATAGTTATTGTTATGAATATGCCCATTTTACAAATGCGCAATCCAAGGCACCAATAATTTTCCAAGCAAGGGAGTGCTTGAGCTGGAATTCAAGTTCAAACAGTGCAGCTTAGAGCCCACAGTCTTTATGACCACACTCTACTGTCCACTTAACGCTGCTGAAATCACAGAGGTGATGGCACTGTCGACACAGTGCTGGCATTCTCTCTCCTCCTTTCTGGGTAAATCCATTCATGTTCCAGACGACACACTTTAAAAGCAGGATATGAATACTATATGCAACTTCTCTGATATAATTTGAACTAACCGAAATACCCCATCCTGTTTTTAAAGCAATGTAAATTATTAACCAGCCTTCTGTGATTCCTTTTGGAATCTAATTCATGACATAAATCCATGGCATCAGTTAGTATCATAAGTTTTCTATAAATTGTTCATCAATCAGTATGTGATGTAAGATAAAGCAGTAAGAGTTTTCCTCCAAAGAATGGTCTTTCTGTTTGTGACAAATTATTCTTGGCATTATAATTAGCCAGTGGGGTTACTGAAACAGATGGGAAATGTTTCTTCCAAAATTTGAGAACTGAAATGATTCTTATTCTGTCTTGTGATAAATGCCAATTAAAATAGTTTTCCCTTCACAGGAAAAATTAAGAAAAAAATAGTTTAAGGAAATATCAACCCCGATTGCCAGAGGAAATTTGTTTCTGCAGTAAAACAAGCAAAACAAATCAAATCCCTTAAAATTAGGAACAGACTGTCTTCTGAAGTGAAGTTCACATCTGGAGATTTTTATAAAATTTATTGGAAATGTTCCGGTTATCTCTATTTTTAACATAACAAAAAGATTCTTGTTTGTTGAATTTGATCTAAAATGTTACTTCTAAGGCAAGTCCTGACACAGCTTTTGCATGGTTGGAAAATATTCTCTGTGTGGAAAAAGAAGCAAAGATCTTAGATATTGAAGCTAAAGTGGACCATTGATCGGCTGGAGACTCAAATATTCTTTCTAAATTATATCTAATGCCCATCACCAGGGGTGTGACCAATAAGCAAAGAGCTGACAGTAAGTAGCAAAATTAAAGAACTGTGTTTATTAATATCCTTCAAATACATGCAGTTATAGAATGCTACTTAAACTAGACCTTTTTGGTAAAGACATTGCTTGACTATGGTATCAAGAAATACTAGTTAGAATGTATATAAAAGGACCCTGGTGGGGTGGCTCAGTAAGTGAAGCATCTCACTCTTGGTTTTGGCTCAGGTCATAATTTCATGGGTCATGAGATCTAACCCTCCATCTGACTCTGCACTCAGCGCACTATCTGCTTGAGACTCTCTCTCTCCCTCTGCCCCTCCTCCCACTAAAATAAAATAAATAAATAAAAATAAAAAAAATTTAAAAAAAAAGGAAGACATAGAAGGACCCTGGAATGACTAAATACTCACCCATGCAAAATTCAAAGTTCAGAAAAATTGAAATGTTCTTTTGGTCTTGCTAAATTTTGATTTTTTAAAAATCCATAAAAATGAATCAAAATCTGTTATTTCACAAGTATATTGGCTTTTTTCTATTCATCTTGTACTCTTGTCATTTCTCTTTTTCACAGTTGCCATTTATAATTTTTCTTCCTTATAATTTTGACCTTCTCATAAATTGAGTTCTACCTTTTTGCTCCTTCTCTACCCAGTGGTCTCACTATCTCTTTCTGCACAAATTTTCAGCTTGAGCTCCTGTTCTTGATTGCTTAATTCTTTCTATATTTTCTAATTCAAATTCCCAAAAGTGAGAATTTAATTGCCCTAGTTCATCCCTGTTTGATTAGAGCTTTTGTGCCAAGTCACCTTGTAAAACTGTGGTGAGCCTAAGGATTGGCTGCCCCAAGATTGGCAGATGCCTCTGTGCTAATTATCTGTGGCAGAGGAGAGCAGAATCATGTGTACCAAACATGGCTGCCTAAGTAGGCTTTATCACTGGAGGATAAGGAAGGATAATTTTCCTCAGAAGGAGTTAAGGGCTTATCTCTCATAATTATCTAACGTAGATGGTAAAGGGGTAGTGGATTATTCAAAATCCATAATCATGGAAATCTGTAAGTACCTAGACATTTTACTTAACCACATAGATGAACATACCAAAGGTAGAAATTTATCTTGAAATTCTATAATTTTAATGCATCTCAGAAAGAAATAATTTAAACAATATACTGTGAGTATTGAATTAGGTCTAACCCTTTGGAAAATATATAGACACCATCACAAATAATTCAAAGAATACAGCTTAAAGAGCCGTGGTAATCAATAATAAGTGGCCTGGTTTGTAGAAAATATTGTGGTCATTTCTGTTCTTTTTTACAAAGTGCACATTCTAATTTTGAAATGCGTGTTCCATTTATCTTTTTCATCTCAAAAATGACTGAGCCAGATAAGAAATAATTTAGACATGGTCAAATAAAATAATTATAGGCAGTGGAGCAATCTAGAACCCAGGGGTGAATGACTTTTTAGTTGGGGTAAAAAGAGTAGAAGTCTGGTAAGAGCTACAAAATAATACATGTTAAAGAAAAGAATAATTGGACATTTTAATTTATATTTTCTAATAACTCAGGACTAAAACGATACATGATAAAATGAAAAAGCAGAAAAAATTTAAACTAGTGAAAGAGTCTTTTTTTTTTTAAACTTAACAATTAACTTTAGAAACTTGAATCATGGGATAATTGCTACAGATAGTTTAAGATGATTCAGAAAGATTAGGCATTCATATGAATGAGGATAGCAGTTGGAGCAACAGAGTTAGAATAAAAATAATGAGCACTAGGAAGTCCTGAGGCTTTAGGGCATACACTGATCATATGCCAGGGAAATGTTCCCACCTGATACAACACTGTAGACCCGCCAGGACCCGCCTTGGGAGCATGTAGGGGATTGGCACTGGTTTCTTTGATGGTTTCCCCTGAATCATTGCACCCTCAACAGCATCATACCAATGCAATATTGCTGCTTTGCTGTTTATTCATACATATTTTTGGTGTCTGGCTAGCTCAGAATCGCCCATATTTTTTTCCTTTTTAATGAGGCTGATTTTTTTTTTCTTATTGTGAGTGATCATTTCCAGTTTCACCCTTTCCAATCTTTCTCTAATAAGTATTTCATTTTGACTAGTCTGCAGTTTAAAAGAAGATCAGTTGAGCCAAGAATCTGTCAGTAATGATGCTATTATTTATGCAGAAGAGACTTGGGGTAAGTCTTAGAGCTAGATACTTCCTTAAGCCTCCTCCTGATGATTTCTGCCAGACTTGAGTTTGGGGAGGGTGCTTCCTAGTGAAGACCTTACCTTTCATTCTAATTCTCCTCTTAAATTTATTCAGTGTGTAGTCAGAGGTGCCAAAAACCCACTATAGTCCAGTCTCCACTTGGAAGTACGTAGCTATCTATTATGACTGACTAGAGGTACATGTCAAATCTTTCATCCAGGAGCTACTCTGTCTAAAAATCTCACTATTAGTATTTAATTCTTTTGTGTTTGTTCCCTCACTGGCCTTCTTTGAAAAATAAAATCATTTGCTCCATGGACGTTATATTCTACTAAATCACTAAAGGATGTTAAGACTCAAAAAAAAAAAAAAAAAAGGATGTTAGGACTCCTCAGGTTCATTTTCCTTTGAACAGACCAGGTAATAGTCAGGGAATGTTCATCTTATGTGTGTGCTGTGTGTGTCCTGGGGTGGGGGCCAGGTTGTTGGGGATGGCAATGGAGGTCGGATATATCTTTATACTTTTCTTATATTCCTTATCGCTCAAAACTATCAGGAAATAGGTACAGTCATTCATGTTAATGACTAGTACAAAGTAAGTGTGTTAGCTCTTTAAAGCCCTTTGCAATATAACAAGTGCCTCCCAAACCTTAAGTTAAAGGATAAAACCATGGAGTTCCAAGTTTTTGTCAGAGTGTGGTGGTTGTATGTTTTGTTCTCTGGTCACTGTGGTCCCGCCACAGGTTGGTCACTGACCTCATCTGACATAAGGCAATGGGCTGCGAAGTTGCTGCCTCCTGGGAAAAAGGTGACGGGCATCAAGAGGCAGGGGAATTACTATGCTCACTCTGTGGCTCTCTGGAATCACATGGCCCCTCTGGGTCCTATAATAGTGTTCTCCAGGAAAGAGTAAAAGCAGGCGCCATCAAGTAGAGCTTCACAGTTTTAAAAAATAACTAACATTTTACATCATTTGGCATTTTAATCTCCTGTTCTCTTGGCATTGTCTTGTGCTACCTTCCTAAACTGAAGGACTGTGTCCAGTGGAAAAGAACATGACTGTAAGATATTTCAAAAAATATCTGCTATCAAGTGGTTTAGGTAATTTAATAAACAAAATTCTTGCACATGCTTTCTAGTTGTGGATAAAACATTTTCTCTGTTTATGGAAGAGCCAGTTTTCCTGGAAAAATATGTCCTCTTCGTGTGCAAAAAGACTTTCAGACTACATGCTAATTTTTAAAAAATGGAAAACTTGGGGTTCTTGCTTAAAATCAGCAATGTTCATGTTGACTTTTTTTCATTTAATTTAGAATTTCACATCAGCTTTGCAGAGGGACATGGGCGAGGGACTTACAATAAGAAGAATTGTAAGGCTGGTTTTAATTTACTTGTGTACATTTTCAAAATTACGGTGCCTGGAGTCTTCCAAGACTGATGTTTTTAATAAGTAGAATGTCGTGTTATCAGGATTTGTGGAGCCTGGCTATCATTTGTCAGATATTTTTCTTTTTTTATATATGTGCTGTTTTGCAGTTCTTCTTTGTCTCTGACTTTATTCAGGGAAACCTCACTGTGTTCTGATGCTTTGTCTCTCCTGATCAGAAGGTCCATAATTCTCTTTCATGCTCTTTTCCTTGTAAACATAAATATATTTTCCTGTGTCAGGACCCCAAGCAGCTTTCTAAAAGCTAGTATGTTATTCTTATGAATTGTTTATTTTGCTTGGGAGCTTTTGTGTTTTAAGTATTTCCTGTTTTCCTTACTTTGCCTGCTTTTTCTTCAAACAGAGGGAACATGAAACAAATCTCAACTCCACCAAAGGCTTATGGAGATTCTACCTGGTTTATCTGTATGTGGTGATGCCTTAGGAGTATAACTGTAGCAGCTGGATTTTTTCACATCTAAAAGAATCCTTTCTGTTACTCAAAATCACAAGTATGTCCCTGGGTTCCATGACACTACTTTCCAGGGCATGACCCCATTTTAAGTTGGTGTTTGGAATTGTAAGATGCCTGATGTAGCTAGTGCAGTGATGGCTAATCTTAGAGTCATCCTGAGAAATTAGAATTACCAATTGGGGAAAGAATTATGACTTTAGAAAAGAAAAGAGTGTGATATTTTTTTTTTGTTACCTGATTCAAATTGGACTTTTGTTCATTTTTATTGACAGAATTGTATTTTTAAAAAGAGTTTTTTTCTACCTTCTCATGAAGGAAAGTGACAGCAAACGATTACCTGGGTGTGAAAGAGAGAAAAGTTCTCTCACCTTTTTATCTTTAAGGTGCCCTCATTCCTTCCAGCATTATCCCAGTGAGGAGAGGATAGAGAAACCTCTTAGGTGTCTTGCAATAGGTTGGAAAGTTCCAAATTTAGGCATCCCTTCTTGACACATTTTGTCAGACATTGGGCCTTTTCTTCTTACATATCTACTTTCAAGAGGAATTTTGCTGCTGGTTTGGCTTGTCTAATTGCATTTTTTAAAAAAGTATTCCTATTTCCTTTTTGGCTTTTCTCTCTGTACTCAGGCAGGAACTTTAGTCAACAAATTAACGGTATTAATTGATAATTTTTATGTTGCAGACTTTGAGCTGAGCTTTCAATATATGCCTTTACCTCTGCCAGTAAATTTGCACTTGGTTCCAAGTTTCAGGTTCAAGGTTCATTCTCTAGCTGTCTGTCATGTGTTCGGTTTAGTTTTGGCTCTGCTCTCACTAACTTGTGAGACATTGGGCAAGTCACTTTGCAGAGCTATGGAAGGCCTTTCTGGAACTCAGCACGAATGATAGATAAACCCGAACTTGTCTCCCATTAGCCTGAGCTATGAGCTATAGGACAAAGAAAACTGCATTGCTTTTCAGAAAAACTAGGGTTTTAGACTTACCTCTACCACTGTGTGAGTTTGGATAAGGTACTTCAATTTTCCTGGTCCCAGCATCTCATTTGTAAAACAGATTAGATCCATCTTCAAAATAATGAGGGTTTATCGCTTTGACTGCTTCTTTATGTTTTTGTATTTTGTATTTGTGTGTTGTGTCAAACCTAAATCTCTTTCAATTCCATGAATTCAATTCAGGGAATTAGAATGAATTCTGTTCCTAAGAGTAGTTTTTGATGAACATTAAATATCAAAGTTTGTATAGTGCGTTACCATTTACTGTGTGCTTTCATATTTTTGGTTTAGATTCTCATGTGAGCTTGGAAATGGACACTGATGCGTAATTTGATTTTCCCATCTTAACAGTGGGAAAACTGAGGCATAGAGGTTAATGGGTCATGCAAGAGTAATCCATATATAGGGGGGAGAATTAGAAATCAAACCCAAGTTTTTTTCTTAGGGCATATGCTACCTTTAACATTTTTTATGAACCCATATTTTAAATTAATTTTTTATTATTTTTTAGAAGTAAATTTTAATTTTCAATCAAAGAGTACCAAAAGCCTTATAATAAAATGCTGCATCTCCTGCCCATTCACTATTTCCTAAGACAAGGCAGCTTTCAACTCTTCAGGGTAGTATGATTATACTACTAGTTCTTGATTTGTCAGTTTTGGACACGCAATTACTTCTTATTAAGTAATTAAGGATTTAGACCCACCCATCTTTATCCATCTCCCATTTAAAAAATTTAGACATATTATAAATTTTTGGTAAATCAATAGTGTTTATATAGTGAATATTGTTTACTGATAAACCATCTTGTACAACTTTCCTTTTTTCCCTTAGTCAATGATTGCTTCATTTTGTTCATTTACTTGTTTTTCTGTGTGCTCATTCCATTTTCCTTCCAAATACCCCAAGATCTGTCACATATTATTAGTATTTTTCCCCCCAAAGCTCAAACAGTTCCAAACACTTGTATCTATTATTTTTCTAGTTATACCTCCCTCCTCAGCTCTGTTGCAGGTTGGACTAGTTGTTCTTGAGACACAGCTGTCTGTCATTCTAGGATACGTCTTTACAATTCTTTAATGTTCAGTCTCTTCTCCTTTCACCACTTACCATGAATTTTCTAAAGAAGGGTACGTTACAAGAAAAATTTTATAAATGTTTGTGTGTCTGAAAATATCTTTATCCTCATACTCGATTGATAGGTTGGCTAGGTATAGAATTCTAGGTTGATGGTAATTTCCCTTCTACCTCTACTTTTAGCATCTAATTTTGTTGTTGAGAATTTCAATGCTATTCTTACTTCCAATCCATTCTGTTTGCCTTTCCCCCCCTTTTTTATCCATTTGTGAGTCTTTTAATTCGATGTTTTAGGCTATAGTGGGTAAGCAGGGTCAGTTCAGTTTTGGGAAATCTTATGTTGAAGTTGATAAAACAAATTTTGTCTTCTCCTACATAGGAATTTTGCATTGTCACATTAATTAATATACAATATTGTAAATTCTTAATTTAAGATAAGAGTCTGTTATGTATAATCATTAGTGAATTTTACCCCCCCAGTTTTTCCCTCCTTGATAAGAGGAGAAACTTTGTTTTTTTATTTTAATTTCTAGATTTCCCAGACTCTATTTTGTAAACTTTCTTTTATTGTATTTTAATTTTGGCTACCCTGTTTTCATTTTTTGTTCTCTGAGTATCCTTTTGTTTATTAAAGAGTATCCAGTTCTTTTTTTTTTTTTTTTTAAGATTTTATTTATTTGAGATAGAAGGAGAGAGAGAGCATGAGTTGGGGCAAGGACAGAGGGAAAGGGAGAAGCAGACTCCCTAATGAGCAGGGAAACCAATGCAGGGCTCCACCCCAGAACCCTAGGATTGTGACCTGAACTGAAGGCAGATGCCCAAGCAACAGAGCCACCCAGACATCCCTCCTGTTCTTGTTCTATGATTGCATTAAATATTCCCCTGTCACTAGACTGTGTTTCCTCTGATTTCCTTTTCTGTTTGTTTTGGTTTCTTTTATGTCTAATGAATCCCTACTGCTTGTATTTATAAAGAGAGTCATGTAAAAAAAGATTGGGTGAGATTTACTGACTCAGCAGCCTTCACTATAGGGTGACCTATAGGTTGGTTTGCCATTTGGTATGGAGACCCCCAAGTGACAATATATTTTCTCTTGGACTATTCAGTTTCTGCAGATAAGTATTCTTCAATTTTCTGCCTGGAGGTTATTCAGTTGACTGTAGGTATTCAGGGAACATGTAGAAAAAAGTGGTTGGGAAATCCACCATTAAATATATAGATATTTACCTAATATCCCCATTTTCAGCTGTGTACGTCTCTCCCTCCTTCCATTATGACTGATGCCATTATGACTGGAGCCTCTAGCATTCAGTTTCTTAAGAGATTTAACCTCCTGTCAGGGTTGGGTCTGGGGTCATCTTTGGCTGCTTGGGGTGAGGAAGGGGACCATGGGCCTTTATATTTCCCTCAACTATTCTCCTTGTTTTCATCCTTGAGCCCCCCCTCTACTTCTCACTGTACCTCTTACCTCTGAGTCCTGGACTCTTCAGGCTTGTTTCTTACTGTTATTCATCTCTGTAGGCATAAATGATTAGTTATTGCTTCTCCATTCCCTTTTCTCCTTCCAAAGCTCTGACACTTTCAAATGCATTGGCACCTCTTATCAACTAATTGGCTCTTTTCTTACTTTCTTTGTTATTGTGAGTTTGTACCTTTAAAATTAAAAAAAAAAAATCTTTCCTGTCAAGTTGGTAGAGTTTGGAGTAGCAGTAAATGCTCCTCCTTAGTCTACTATGTTTAACAGGATGTCCTAACCCATATTTTTATTGAATTAAATTTCATGAAAGACAAATTTCTGCAACGGACTACTGACTACTAGCAATAAATGTCTTTGGGGGTAATAAGTCTGAATATTTAGGATGAAAGTTGAATTATGTTCATTTTATTTCCCAGTTAAAAGAAATGTAATAGCCCTGCATTGAGAATTTAGAATCTTTGGAGTTATTTCCTTGAATTTACTTATAACAATATGTTTGAAATGTGTTAAGTAGAAAAATTGGCAGGATCAGAGTGTATGTGTGTGTTTGCAAGTGTGACGGCAAGAGAAACTGATGGAATCCAAGAGAAAAGCAGAGTGTCAGATTTTGGTGGGGAGAAGGTTGGTATTTCAGCACATAGCCACATGAATATTTTTAATACCATCAATAATTTTTGATAAGTACCTAAAGTTGATTTTTTCTTTACTATCTAATATCACAGACCATTCATGTTCCATCAGTGTCTTAAAAATACAGTCCCAATTACACTAAGGATACATTTGAACGAACAAACTTGTGGCTCTTGTAACCAGGCTATCTGCAACTCTCATTATCTTAGCTGCTTTCAGAAGCCGCCTATGAGCCAAACGGTGAACAATAGAGATCATTCTTCAGTCAAGCAACTGAGAAGGGGTTGCTTTGGCTCATTAGCCCAAATAGGATCTTTTACTTTTTGAGTTGCAGTCAAAAGATCAGTGGAACTGTCATTTCTCTTGTTCTTCTTTAAAAAATAATGCGCATTTCCTTCAATTTGGCAATGTGAAGTCTTAGCTTCTTGCCCATCATTTTATTGTACCACTCTTAAGTGGTATGAATGGAAATGAAACACATTCCCCAAATATCTGAAGGTCCTGATATACGGCTAATTGTGGAGAAAACAAATATACTTTTCTTATCTCTTTCCCTTGGAGAAATTGTAATAGATAATTCCAATCATAACAGTTTCATCCTAGTTCAGTAAAACTGATTTTCCCTCTACTACCTCTTTGGAGTAGATTTTCACCTTTCTGCTGGATTTATGACTGCTATTACCAATACTGTGAGTTATTATAGTGTCGGATAGCACTACTAGAATGCTGACTCTACTTTTTTTTCGAAAAAAGAGATAACCATGTTGGAGCTTAAAAATTTCTTGATCATAGAAGACACTGAAACATTAGTCCAGATTCTAGGCAAGTTTTATCACTGACTTTTTGTGTGACTGTTGTAAATCATTTAAGTTTCTGTGTCTACATCTGTAAACTATATGACCCTTAACTGTATAAGGAATTCCCGGTTTACTGAACCTGATAATAGATAAGCTTATCCAGGGGTGAACCTCATGTTTATTTATCTTTGTTTCCTCTTCCTTAAATTCGTAAATGTTGACTTTTAAAAGAGTATGAAAGAAAAAAAATCGGATATAGAGCAAGCGGTAATCCTATGAGATCCTTGTGAGAATAATTTTATATAGATTTAGTATATACAGCTTGATTCTAAAGGCAAAGTTGAGAGGAAGACTGTGGGGCTGCATGTTCTTCAGTAACGCGAAGTACTGAGCCGATTATAGTGGTTACAAGATTAAAAGATATATATTTTTAATGGACAAATCCTTTGCTTGAATATAGGCTACAGTGAGCATGTGACTGAGCAGTGATCTCTCTTGTTAAACGGGTTCCCGTGTACCCTTTGAGTTACCTTCACACTCACTGACTGTTTTAAGAGCTTGGCTACCTTCCACATTTCTGAAAGCAACTCTACATGGATGTGAGAAGGATGTGGTTCACTTTAAACTTTGGCTGGCATGAGAGAAGAATGGAGAAGGCAGGAGACATTGTTCCTGTCTGGCTACTACTAGAAAGAGTTCTGGATTTTATAGTCATGGAAATTAAACAGTGTAATCCAGAACAATATCCTCCTTTTGTTTTTTTTTCCACCCCCCTTGAATGTTCTCCTCTTTTTCTTCCTTCATCCCAGGTAGTCTCTAAGGAGCATCCTGATGTGGAAAAGATGTGAAAGGAAGAAGGGGCTGCCCTCATTTTCAGGTTTGAGGATGACATTTCTAGTACTGATATTATGGGGGAATTGTGATTTCTTTGTTATATGAATGAAAATCATGGTTTCCTTTTTTCTCCCTTTTCCTTTCAAAGGAGCCACCTCTTTCTGGACTTTTGTTTTCCCTCCTTAAGTCACTGCTGAAGTATTTGCAAACCAAGCCAACACATTTTATTCACCGAAGTAGAACAAAGCAACTGCTAATAGAAATAGCTTGGTAACTAATGGAAAAAGACACGGACTTGTATTTAAAGCTCGATTCATTACTTACCTCCAACCTGTCATTGACAAATCTTTCAACATTTCCCAGTCTCTATATCCTCATCTGCAAAATGGGGTTAATGGAGGATTTCATCTGCAAAGTGGGGATAAAAGAGATTAAAAGAGATGACGTGGGTACATTATGCCCGAAATAAACATGAGTTGAATCTTAACAATAACGACCGTGTGGTTACAACTAAAACTTTTTCTCCTTTTGCTGTCAGAAATGTCTTCGGTAGATTTCAAATTCTTTTTCGTACTGTCTGCTCTTCTTTGGTGGGGATCCCATTACATTGCTTGTAACTCGAGTATACATGGCTGCAATTTGTGTTCGGCTTCCTTTCTCAAGGGTTGAAATAGGCTTTTTAGAGAAGGCACGAAAGTACAAAGCAAAAATTTCAGTACATGCCATCAAATCTTGGAAAGTCATCTAAAGGAGGAAAGATTGCCGCTGAGAAAGGAAAAACGGCTCTTTTCTGGGCATCGTTTCTGCTCTTCTGAAAAAAAGCCCAGATGTTGCAATATTTTTCAAGGCAGAATATTGTCCCAGATGGAGGAGGAAACACTGACAAGCAGAAAAGGGAGATACCTGGGGTTCCGAGGCAGCGCGGGGAAGGGGTGGTGCGCCCCGGGCTCAGAATCTTGTAGCTCTTTGTTGGGGGCGGGGGAGTCATCATTTCGGCGGAAGAAATGGCTCCCCCTTGGAGAAGTCCCCACGCGGCCACGGCTCCCCGACCCTCGCGGCCCCTAAAACCCCGCCCCTCCCAGTTCTTGCGGACCCCACAGCGTGTCGGACTGCGGTGCCTTTAAGACTTTTGCCTGCTGCACAAGCTCAGCTCTTTGTGTGTTGTTGGAGTTTTTCTAAGAAAAAAAGAAGAAATAGGCAGGAGGATGGGGCGGAGGAAGGGGAGACGCGGGGGGGAAAAGCGCTGCACTTTTGCAGCTGTAGACGGCCGACGGGAAGGGCTGCTTTTTTGCTGAAGCTGCGAAGCCGGCCGGGTCTGCTCTTTCGCTGGTGGGGCTCAGGGGGCGCGTGGCGCGAGTGGGGCCCTGTCCCCGCCGCGCGCCGAGGGGAAGGGCACCGCGGGCACGCGGGCCACACCTGGGGGGCCAGTCTCGCTTCAGCTCGCGGGCCGGGCCGGGTGGGCGCGCGCGGGGGAGTCCCCGGTCCCTGTCAGGGCGGGGCGAGACCACAGCGCAGGGCCTGTGGGGGGGAGCGTGGGCACGCGCGAGTGGGGGCAGGCGGCCTAACGCACCGCGGGCTCCAGCCGCAGCCCTGGTGCCCGGCTGACGGCACAGGAGAGAAGATGGCTGCTGGGGGGCCGCTGGCCGCCGGCCTGGCGGTGCGGAACTGAGCCCCGCTTCCCGAATTCCCCTCCCGGGTTGGGCGCGCCCACCTCGGGGCTCCCGCGGGCCCCCGCCTTCCCCGGCGCGCGGGGCCGGAGCCCAGGCAGTTGGCGCGAGCCGCGGGCGAGGCGGGGCCGCGCGCGGGGTCCCCTCCCCCTCCCGCAGGTCCCCTCTGGAGCGCTCCGCGCCGCCCGCGCCGCCCGCACCGCCCGCTCTCCGCCTCCGGCCCGGCCCGGGTCGCCGCGGCGGTGGGCTCCATTTGCCGAGGACAAGGTCAAGAGACCGAGAGGCGATGCCCGAGTGCGACTGCAGGGGGCCGAACAGAGGCGACGGCGACTGGGATCTGTCCCTCCAGACCGGGGAGCGGGACTGGGGCAGGCGCCCGTGAGGAGGAGGAGAAGCGGCGGCGGCGGCGGCGAGGTTTTCTCCGGCCGAATTGCCCCCCCCCCCCCCCCCCCCCGCGCCGGAGCATCGCTGTCCGCGCCCGCGAGCGCAGCCCAGCCGGGCAGGGGCGCCCGAGAAGATGGAGCCGGGGGGCCGGGCCCGCATTGGCCCCCCGCAGCCGGCGGCCCCGGGGCTGTGGAGGGCTCGGCCGGCGGGCGGCGGCGGCGGCGGCGGTGGCGCCTCCTCCTGGCTGCTGGACGGGAACAGCTGGCTGCTGTGCTATGGCTTCCTCTACCTGGCCCTCTACGCGCAGGTGTCCCAGTCCAAGCCGTGCGAGAGGACCGGCTCCTGCTTCTCGGGCCGCTGTGTCAACTCCACCTGCCTCTGCGACCCGGGCTGGGTGGGGGACCAGTGCCAGCACTGCCAGGGCAGGTTCAAGTAAGTGTCTTCGCGACCCCGCACCTCAGCCCTGCCCCGCACGGGTCGTGCCCCCTCCCATCCTCTGCGCCCCCGCCCTCAACGCGGCCTCGGGTCCCAGCGCTGGGAACCGCCCGCAGCGCGCCGCCCCCCTGCAACCCAGGCGCCCGGGGCGCTCGGCCGCGCGGAGCCCTGTCCGCCGGGCACTCGAAGCCCTCGTGATGGTCCAGGTGTCCGCAGCGGCTTCGGGTCCCTCGCTCTTGAGCATTTATTTCCATACTCAGTTACGGTGCCAAACACCATTTTTGTTAGGTCACTGTTTTTTAATCAAAAATGCAAGTAACTCATGAAATACTTGAACACTGCGAAACATTCAAACAAGGCAGAAGTGTAAAGGTTAAAGTTACGGGCTACCAGTACCTCCCTCTACTCCCATCCTAGTCCTCTCTAGAGGTAACCACCGCGAACATTTTAGTTTATTTAGTATGATAATCGTGATCCTAAGAGTTTATGATGGGCTTACTCTGTGCCAAACACTGTTAAGCGCCTGACGTGGATTATCTCATTTGTCCCTCACAACTCTGTGAGTTCCTAGGATGATTATGCTGGATTTACAGAGAGAACTCGAGGCAGTGAATTTAAGTCATTTGCCCAAGATTACACAGTACTAAGGGCAGAGTTATTCCAAGTCAACTAGCCTAACTCCAGAATGTTTACTTTTAGCCAATATACTATGTCGAATTTGCTACGGCAGTTTTGATTGGGAATACAAGAGTGACTTTGGGTAACATAAAATGATGAACTATGTGGGCTTTTTTAATGCAGGGAAGGTAATGGGTTTTTCGAACTGTTTATTTCATTATCAGCTGTTGTGTGAGAGCATCACTTTGGTTTTTCTCTGAAGCTCAAGGCCGTAAGGAGTTTGCTTTACAACAGCAAGGGTACCCTCCCCCTATTGGCTGATGTTTATTACATTCCTGCCTGATATGAGAGGAAATGGGTGAATTGGGGGAAGCAGCAAGTAAGATAGTTGAGGTAGCCATCTGACAATTTGCAGATAGCAGTCACTGAGTCAACTTCTTAGATTTCTAGATAGTTACTGTGAAATTTGCTGGCTGTTTTGCGGCTCTGGAATTACACTATGTAGATTCCGGATATTTATTGTCAGGATGACAGCAAAATCTCAGTGAAGTGTCTCGGGCTCTAAGGCAAAGGTAGGAAGTATGGTTCACGTTATTAATGGATTATAGGAAAATGTCCTGAGAGTTTTAAATACAGCATATTTTCCATTTATTTAAACTATTGCTAATTTAAACCATGCCCCTTAAAACTTGTGAAACTGTATTTTTTAAAAGGGCACTTTTAAATTTTAGGTAGATCCTACTATTTAAATTAATTTACAGTGGTTTTTGGAAGTGAAATCTTAAAATGAAGCTTCATGAAATTCATTTGTTTCAATAGACTGAAATGTTTTCTCGCTTCCTAATAAATTAGTATAATACTGTAGTTTCTTGATACTTTTTTTAATTTGAAAGAGGTGTTAATTAAAAGTTTTATAAAGTGTTTCAAGATAAGGAAAGATATCTTATTGAATTGTGCTTGTTGGTAGCCTTTTTTACTTAGGTGTTTTGAAACTTTGGCTATGACAATTACAGCCAGCCTTTTTATCAAGCAAGAATTTTGAATATATAAACTGGCAGCCAACAATGAAGGAAGCTGCATCAGTTTTTTACCTCTTTCTGTAAGTAGGAAGATAACCCATTGTATGTGTGATTTAGGGATTTTGGCCTTTTTGTGGATTTGGTCTATTTATCTAAAAAGGACAGAGATTGCTATGATTTTGAGAGGCTCCTTTCTACATTTTATGGTAGTGGAACTTGTTAATCAGCTAGCTAGATCAGCAGCCTGCAACCTCGCTAGCAGATACTGTCTCAGTTAGTAGGAAAGATCACAGATCAAGTTAAACTATCTTAATAACATAAGATGCTGTTCATAAACTTTACACATTAGTGAGTAAAATAGAAATAGCTTCTTAAATATACTTAAATAACAGTTAACCCTGAATTACTCATTGAATATAAATCATTTCCTTGGAAACTTATTTCCTATGATTCATTGTACTCTATTGGTAAGTACTTTTTCATTTCTCTGTGGAATACAGGCTATTAATTATAGTAAATATAACTGGTACTATTCCGTGTTTTATGTATACTCTTAGGGGTAAAATGTGGTATTTAATGTTAAAGGGAAGAATCAATTTAGAAGAAAAGAATTCTTCATGGTAAAGTATATGCTAAGCTAAAAAAGGTTTATTTGAGGATGGTGGTTTCTGTTATTCAGCAGTTGAAGGAATAACAGTGGGAAAGACTAACTGGAAATTCTCACTTCATTAATTATCTTGAAAATCTTTTACTAAGCTGACTTTAGTAACCTAGCAAACAGATATAAAAAATGATCAATCTTGGTAAGCAGGTGTCAAAATTAATTGGCTGGTTCCATGGTAACTTAGTTTTTTTCCTACCGTGGGGATTTCACTAGGGAATAAGAGAATTCTTCAAATGGTTCTTTAGAATGTAAGATTGATGGTAGGTGGGTGGGGGAATGCAGAAGCAAATATGGTATCAAAAGTGGTACTTTAGTTTTCTTAGCACTGATTTCCATCTTCAGTTTCTATTTAAAGAACAAAACACTCAGAATTATAAGCCATTTCTCACATAGGTAAAAATGAATACTTATCTTTGGCTAAAACTAGGCTGAAGGGTTTGGGACTGAGAATCAGAAAGGACAGTGCCAATATGAAATAGAAGAATTAAGGATATAATATATGCTAACTTGGATTCTATTTACTTGAATTAGGCTAGTATAACATTAGACTAGAAAACATTTTACTATGAACTTTATTTAAATGAATGACATTCTCTTTTAGAAACTAGGTCTTTAGAATTATCTCTGTAGAGTAATTGAGATTTATATTTATATAAATTTATATTTTGTGTTCAGACTTGGACATTTTCTTGCTAATGTGACATAGGAAACTATGACTTCTAGTTTGTAAGCAAAATAAACTACATTAATGATCTGAGATGGGAAAATATCTCATATTGTGAACAATTTCTAAATGTAAATTTATTAAAATTTTTATTGAATATTTTTCTAAAATCATTTTTACATCTTATTATATGTTTAATGTGTATATAGATTTTTTTTAACCTTTTAGATTAGTCAAATGTGGATACCGAAATTCTCGCATATATAATGGAAGTATTCTATTTCTTCTGACAGCCCGAAAATGGGGATATAATAATGAGGAACTTCATTGCTATTATACACAGAAAGGGGCAGGGTTAAATATGTAAATATGTTTCCTTAGCTTTTGGTAAGAAAACACACATTGCAATCCTTTCTATTAAGACTAGGAAAACTGTCAGTAACTATAAAGTTGCACTGAATGCTCCCTGACCTCTAGTCTGTATTTTTTCATTTAAAATTTTAATGTTTTTACCCATAAATTTTTAAAAGTTTTTATTTAAATTCTAGTTCATTAACATACAGTGCAGTATTAATTTCAGGTGTATAATACAGTGATTTAACACTTCCAGGTAACACCAGGGTCCTCATCCCATCACCTGTCTAACCCATCCTCTCCCCACCCCCTTCTGTAACAGTCTTATTTATTTTATTTTAATTGATTAACTTTTTTAGCAGGAGAGAAAGAATGTGTCGGGTGTGGGGACAGAGAAAGAGGGGGTGACAGAATTTTTTTTTTTTTTGAAGGTTTTATTTACTTGATAGAGAGCAGGAGCTAGCTGGTGTTATGGTGGGTGGGGAGGGGCAAAGGGAGAAGCAGAAGCAGACTCCCTGCTGATCAGGGACCCTGGGATCATGACATGAGCAGAAGGAAGATGCTTAATCCACTGAGCCACCCAGCCAACCCGAAAGAGAGAATCATAAGTGGGCTGTACGCCCAGCAAGGAGCCCATCGTGGGGCTTGATCTCATCATACTGAGATCTTGACCTGAGCTTCAGTGAAGAGCCTGTTGCTTAACCCACTGAGCCATCTAGGCGCTCCAGTCTTCTTTATTTAAACTAGGATTATAGGGGCACCTGGGTGGCTAGGTTGGTAAGCATCTGCCTTTGGCTCAGGTCATGATCCCAGGGTCTTGGAATCAAGTCTCACATCAGGCTCCCTGCTCAGTGGGAAACTTGCCTCTCCCTCTGCCCCTGCTGTATTCCCCCTCTCTTTCTTTCTTTCTCTGTCAAATAAATAAATTAATAAAATCTTTTAAGAAAAGGGGAAAATAAGATTATAATATGTAATTATATCCATGGGTTCTTTTTATGTTATTAAAACAATTACAGAGTAGAAATTTAAAATTAGAGTATTTCTAAGACCTAAATTGATAAAGTAAGTTACGTGGAGTAACATGATTTTCAAAGATTTTATTTATTTATTTATTTGAGAGACAGAACAAGCATGAGCTGGGGAGGGAAAGAGGGAGAGCAGGATCTGGTGGGTGTGGGAGAGGGGCAGCAGGAGAGGGTCAAGTGGACCCCCAGCTGAACATGGAGCCCATCCCGGGCCTTACAACTTTTCTTTGTGGTATGTAGTAGTATCTCATTGTGGTTTTAATTTGCATTTCTCTAATGAGATGATGTTGAGCATTTTGTCATGTGCTTATCTGCCATCTGCATATCTTCATGGTGAGGTATTTGTTCAGAAATTTTGCACCCTGGGGCGCCTGGGTGGCTCAGTCATTCGCTGTCTGCCTTCAGCTCAGGTTATGAACCCAGGGTTCTAGGATGGAGCCCTGCATTGGCCTCCCTGCTCAGTGGGAAGCCTAATTCTCCCTCTCCCATTCCCCCTGCTTGTGTTCCCTTTCTTGCTTTGTCTCTGTCAAATAAATAAATAAAATCTTAAAAAAAAAAAAGATCTTGGAGCACCTGGGTGGCTCAGTGGGTTAAAGCCTCTGCCTTCTGCTCAGGTTGTGATCCCAGGGTCCTGGGATTGAGCCGGCATTGGGCTCTCTGCCCAGCATGGAGCCTGCTTCCTCCTTTCTCTGCCTGCCTCTCTGCCTGCTTGTGATCTCTGTCTGTCAAATAAATAAATCAAATAAAAAAAAAAAAAAGACCTTTTGCACATTAGAAAAAAGATTTTTTTTTCTTACTATTCATTTTTATGGGTTCTTTACATGTCTGGATACTAGTTCCTTTTCAGATACATCATTTGCAAATGCTTTTTCCCGGGCTGGGGTTTTCATTCTCTGAACAGTGTTTTCAAAGAACACAACTTTTAAATTTGATAAACTTCAGTTTATCTTTTTCTTTTATGAAATTTACTTTTGGTTTCGGATCTAAGAAACCTTGGCTTAAGTCATAATTTCTCTTTAATTTTTTTTCTAGAAGTTTTGTAGTTTTAGATTTTACATGTAGGTTTAGTTCATTTTGAACTTTAGTTCATTTTGAGTTAATTTCTTTTTTTTTTTTTTTTTTAAAGATTTTATTTGTTTATTTGACAGAGAGAGTTCACAAGTAGGCAGAGAGGCAGGCAGAGAGAGAGAGAGAGAGAGAGAGAGGAGGAAGCAGGCTCCCTGCTGAGCAGAGAGCCTGATGCGGGACTCGATCCCAGGACCTTGAGATCATGACCTGAGCCGAAGGCAGCGGCTTAACCCACTGAGCCACCCAGGCGCCCCTTGAGTTAATTTCTGTATATGTAAGAGGTATGGGTCTCTATGGATCTCAGTTCTTTTCTTTTTCTTCAGCATGTAGAAATTCAGTCTTCAGGGCCATTTTAAAAACACTGTTCTTGGGGCCTCTGGTGGTTCAGTTGGTTAAGTGTCTGACTCTTGATTTCAGCTCAGGTCTTGATCTCAGGGTGCTGGGATTGAGCCCCACACTGAGCTCTTCTGCTCAGCATGGAGTCTGCTTGGGATTCTCTCTCTCCCTCTTCCTCTGCCCATTGCCTACTCTCTCTGTCTCTAAAATAAATAAATAAAATCTAAAAAAAAAAAATAAAACAAAAAGACTCTCCTTTCTCTGAGAAGTCACTTTGTATCTTTGCCAAACTCAGTTGTTCACATTTCTGAATTCTCTGTTCCATTGATTTCTTTGTCTATTTGTACATCAAGACAATAACCTCTTGATTATTGTAGCTTTCTAAGTCTTCACGTCAGCAAGTGGTAAGTCCTTTATTTTTGTTCTTTTTAAAATTATTCTGGTTATTCTATTATTTGGTTATTCTGGTTCTTTGCATTTCCATATGAATTTCAGAATCAGCTTGCCAATTTCTACAAAAAAAAGCCTGCTGGGATTTTACTTTGGATTGTGTTGAAGCTGTAGATGAATTTGGAGGACAGTTGATGCCTTATTAACACGGAGTTTTCTGACTCCTGAACCTGGTATATCTCCTTTTGTTTAGGTCTTTCTATTTATTTATTTATTTATTAAAAAAGATTTTTATTTATTTATTTGACAGAGAGAGACACAGTGAGAGAGGGAACACAAGCAGGGGGAGTGGGAGAGGGAAAAGCAAGCTTCCCGCTGAGCAGGGAGCCCGATGTGGGGCATGATCCAAGGAACCTGGAATCATCACCTGAGCCAAAGGCAGATGCTTAACAACTGAGCCACCTGGCACCCCTGTTTAGGTCTTTTTAAATCTCTCAGCAGTCTTTTAAAATTTTCAGTGAACAGGTTTCACAGTGCTTGTCAGATTTTTCCTTAAATATTTCACTTTTTTTGATTATATCCTTTTTAGTTTTGATTTCTGATTATTGCTATTATATAAAAATACAACTGTTTTTGTTTATTAATCTTATACCTTTCAATCTTGCTAAACCATTAATTATAGATTTCTGTAAATTCCTTATGATTTTCCAAATAGATAATTGTGTTGTTTGCATATAAAAATACCTTTGCTCCTTTCTTTACAATCTTGGTGCCTTTTCTTTTTCTTGCCTTATTTCACTGGCTGGAACCTCCATTGCTGTGATCTATACATGGGATGAGAGTGGTCAGCTATATGCTATTCATGATTTAGGGGGACAATATTTTAATCTTTAAGCTAAGTGTAATGTTTCTATAAGATTTTTATAAATCCCTTTTATCACATTGAGGATGCTTCCTTCTCTTCCTAGTTTGATAAGAGTCTATTGGAGATGGATATTGGATTGTGTTTTCTGCATGTGTTGAGATCATCATATCATTTTTCTGATTGTTCATTGATATTATGAATTCTATTGCTTAGTTTTTAAATGTTGAACTAATGTTACATTCCTGAGATGAGGACCATCTGAAATGATATATTTTCTTTCTTTATATATTATTTGGATTCAATTTAAAATTTTGCTTAGAATTTTTGTGTATATGCTCATGAAGGATATTGGTCTGTTAGACCAATTGGTCTATTAGAATCAGTGTAATGCCAGCCTCACAGAATGAGTTGGGACCTTCCTGTTTACTTTGCTGGAAGAGTTTGTGTTGAATTGGCATTATTTTTTCATTATGTGTTTGGTAGAATTCACCACTGAAGCCCTTGAGGCCTGGAATTTTCTTTAAGTCCAGATTCAATTTAATTAATATAAATTTCTTTGACTTAGCATATTCAACTACAAGTTCAATTTATATAATATATATATAGAATTTGTTAAAATTTATTGGCCAGAATATTGCCCATCTTGGGAAGCATTCCTTGTGCTTGTGAAAAGAATGTGTGTAATGGGTAGAATATTCTATAAATTTAAGTTAGCTTGAGTCGATTTGTGGTTTTGTTCGTTTTCTAAAACCTTTCTGATTTTCTGTCTACTTCTATTAGTTATTGAGAGGGAGGTATTAAAATCTTCAATTATAATTTTGCATTTATCTATTTCTCCCTGCAGTCTTACCTGTTTTGCTTCATTTATTTTGAAGCCCTGTTATAGTGTATGAAATTTTATATCTTCTTGATAAATTGACCCCTTTTATCATTATGAGATGACTATTGAAAAGATGACCTGGGCGCCTGGGTGGCTCAGTGGGTTAAGCCACTGCCTTCGGCTCAGGTCATGATCTCAAGGTCCTGGGATCGAGTCCCACGTCGGGCTCTCTGCTCAGCGGGGAGCCTGCTTCCTCCTCTCTCTCTGCCTGCCTCTCTGCCTACTTGTGATCTCTCTGTCAAATAAATAAATAAAATCTTTTAAAAAAAAAAAGAAGAAAAGATGATCTTTTTTTTTTCGTGTCTTTGTACCTTTGTTGAAAATCACTTGGGTAAGTCTATCTCTATATTTGTATCTTGATTCACTTCTGTTCCTTTGGTCCATATGTCTGTCTTTTTGAGAGTCTCTTTTTTGACTATTGTAGCTTTGTAGTAAGTCTTGAAATTAGATAGAGAGATTCCTATAAGTATTTTTATTTTTGAGAATTCATTGTTATTCTAATTCATTTGCTTTTTCACATTTTAGAATCTGTTTATCAGTTTATCATTTCAAACACTGGGATTTTAGGTGGTATTGTGTTGACTTGAGATCATTTTAGGAAGAACTGACATCTAAACAATACTGACTTCTCCAGTCCATTGACGTGATATATTTCTTCATTTATTTATGTTTTCATGGATTTCATGCATAAGTATTTTGTAGGGATATATATAGATCCTACAGGTATTTTGTTAGATTTATACCTAGTTTATGTTCTTTGATGCTATTGTAGTTGATACTGTTTCTTTTAATTTCACTTTCTATTTGTTCATCTTTATTATGTGGAAATAGAATTGATTTTTGTATATTGAATTTGTATCTTGCCTGCAATGTTGCTAAACCCACTTAGTTTCAGTAGCTTATTTGATTTGCTGTTATTTTGTTGAGGATTTTTGTTTCTGTGTTCTCAAAGAATAGTATTTTATAATTTTCTTTTCTTGTAATGGGTTTGATTTTCTTGTCATAATGATTTTGTTTGATTTCTTATCATGCCCTATAAAATGAATTAGAAGGTACCTCTCTTCTTTTTTCTGGAAGAATTTATGTAGAATTGGTATTACTTTTTTTCATCAATGTCAGTAAAATTCATCATCATTTAGTTCTGTGTAATACCCAGTGTTCATCACATCATGTGCCCTCCTTAATGCTCAGATGGACCAAAGAAAGATCCTGGCCCTTTCTTTGTGGAAAGGCTTGCAACTATGAATTTAGTTTTTAAATTAGATGTAAAGACGTTCATTTCCTTGGTTTCTTTTTGAGTGCATTTTGGTAGATTGTCCATTTCAAGTTTTCAAATTTGTGAGCATAACATTTGTACAGTGTTCCCTTATTATGATTTTGAAGTCTGTGGCATCTTTAGTAATATTTCTTCCATTTCTGATATTGGTAGTTTACATTTTCTTTCTTTTTTCTTGCTTAGTCTGGCTAGATATTTATTGGTGTTATTGATCTTTTCAAAGAATATGTTTGGTTTCATTGATTCCTGCTATTTTTTCTTTTGTTTTTATTTTCAGTTTCATTGATTGTTGCTTCCTTTGGTGTTAATTTTCTTTTATTCTAACTTCATAAGATGAAAAGTTCACATTGTTAATTTGAGGTGTGTCTTCCTTTCTAATGAAAGTTTTTAAATGCTGTTTGTGTTCTTCTGAGCACTGCTTTGCTGCATCTCACATACTGATATGTAGTACTTTCATTTTTATTCAGTTAAATATACTTTCTGATTTTCCTTTAGACATTCTCCTTGGCTTATGTAGAACAATTTTGTTTAACTTCAAATATTTGGATATTTACCAAAGATTTTTCTGTTACTTATTCCTAATTAAAGTCCATTACGTTCAGAGGACATTCCTTGTGTAATTTTAGTTATAAATTTATTAAGACTTGTTTCTGGGGGCACCTGCATGGCTCAGTTGGTTATGACCTTTGGCTCAGGTCATGATCCCAGTGTCCTGGGATGGAGCCCCACATCGGGCTCCCTGCTCTGCGGGAGGCCTGCTTCTCCTTCTCCCACTCCTCTGCTTATGTTCCCTCTCTCACTGTGTCTCTGTCAAATAAATAAATAAAATCTCAAAAAAAAGACTTGTTTCTGGAAAAAAATATGGTGTATTGTGGTGAATTTTTACATTTGCAGTTGAAAAGAATATACATTCTTCTGTTGAGTGAAATGTTACAGAAATCTCAATTAGGTCATGTTGGTTGTAATTGTTCACATATTCTTTATCCGTACAATATTCCGTCTAGTTCGGTCGATTACTGAGAGAGGAGTGTTGAAGTCTCTAACTGTAACTATGGATTTGTCTGTCTCCTTTCACTTCTGTCAGTGTTGCCTGTGTTTCCAAGTTTTTTTGTGGGTTCATATACGATTAGAACTGCTATGTTTTTTGGTGAGTTGACCCATTTATCATAGTATCATTTTCTTCCTCTTTTTCTTTGGTAATTGTTTCTGCTTTCAAGTCTTCTTTGATATTAATAGCTACTCTATTATATATACGTATTTCAATCCAATCTAGTTATCTCTTTCTATCTGCTTATTGAGACTTTTTACATTTAATGTATTTGGATATATTTTGGCATTCTATTTTAATTTGCTGTTGGCCCTTTAGGTCTATGTCTTTTAAAAAAAATTTAAGTTCAATTAGCCAACATATAATACATCATTATTTTTGGTGTAATTTTCAGTGATTCATTAGTTGTGTATAACACCCAGTGCTCATCACATCATGTGCCCTCCTTAAAGCTCATTACCCAGTTACCCCATCCCCCCACCCAACTCCCTTTCTACAATCCTCAGTTTGTTTCCTGGAGTTAAGAGTCTCTCATGGTTTGTCTCCCTCTCTGATTTCTTCCCATTCAGTTTTCCCTCCCTGTCCTCTGCACTGTTCTTTATGTTCCACTTATGAATGAAGCCATATTATAATTGTTTTTCTCTGACTTATTTTGGGTATATGTCTTCATATTATGTTTTAGTGGTTATGCTAGTATGTTAGTAGTTACAGTATGCATACCTAACTTTTTATAATCTATTCAGAGTTAATATTATTTTTCTTCAGGTAATAAGTTTTAGAACTCTATTTGTCCATTTATCTATCTCCACTGACCTTTGCTATAATTGTCATATACATCACATCTACTTGTATGGCAAACCCTATTAGATAAAGTTATAAATTTTGCTTTCAGCAATATACATATTTTAAAGAACTTAAGAGGAGAAAAATTGTCTTTTATATTTTCTCAGATATCTTCTCTTTCTTTTGCTCTTTGCTTATCGCTAGAGAGAAATTTCCTTGTAGGGTCATTTCCCTTTAGTGTGAACTACTTTTTTGGGGGGGTCCATTTCTTTTCAAACATGACTGTTGCTGATGTATTTTCTTAAAAATTTTTTTGACCTAACAATACCTTTATTTTGCCTTGTTTAGTGAGGGATTTTTTTTTTTTTTAATTTGTTTGTCAGAGAGAGAGAGCACAGGCAGGCAGAGGCAGAAACGGGCTCCCCGTTGAGAAAGGAGCCCTATGTGGGACTCGATCCCAGGACACTAGGATTATGACCTGAGCTGAAGGCAGCCACTTAACTGACTGAGCCACTCAGGCATCCCTAGTGAGGGATATTTTTACAGGAACAGAATCCTAAGTTTTCAGTTCTTTTCTTTCAACATTTTAAAATAGGTTGCTCAATTTTTTTCTGGCCTTTCATGGTTTCTGATGGGAAGTCTGCAGTCATGCTAATTATTTTTCTACTATGTATATAATGTTATTTTTCTCTAGCTGCTTTCAAGATTTTTCTACATTTTTTGTTTTAAGCAGTTCAAATTATGTATCTGGATATAGGTTTCTTTAAATTTACCATGAGTGGTAGGGTTTACTGAGCTTTTTGAATTTATATTTATGTCTTTCACCAAAATGGGATTTTAGAAAAACCATTATTTCTTTTAATATATTTGCAGTAGTCTTTTTTGTTTCTTCTTCTGGGACTTCAGTGACACTAATTAGGTTTTTGATTTAGCTACACAGGTCCTTGAGGTTCTGATCCTTTTCTTTCTTTTTTAAATCTTTTCTCTTTCTTCAGATCGTGTTATTTCTTTTGAACTATCATTGGCTTCACTGACTATTGCCTCTGTTATCTGCATTCTGTTTTCAAACCCATCCAGTCAGTTTAAAATGTAGGATGTGGTATTTTACATTCTTAACCTTTCCATTTTGTCCTTTTTGATGATTTTTCTTTCTTTGATGAGAATGTCTCTCTTTTCATTTCATTTTATTGTCTTTACCTTGGTCTCGTGGTATCTAGTTATAATAGTTAATGTCTGTCTGATGATGCAAATTTTTGGATCTTAGGATTTTCTGACATCCATTGATTTTCTTTTTCCTTGAGAATTGTGTATATTTTCCTAGTTCTTTGTATGTCGAGTGATTTTTGGATTTATTCTGGACATTATCAAGGTTATTTTGCATAGGTTATGGATCTTGTATGTTCTGGGGAATGTTGATTTATTGATCTATCTATTTATTTGTTTATTTTTATTTAGTAAGCAACAAATCAGTTAGGTTCAAGTAGCAAATTCTCTGTCATGCTCTCTGAGGGCAGTGGATATAAAGCCTTTGGATCTGAATGTACGCATGCCACTCAGGGATTATTCTGAGACTTATGCAGTGTTTTAGTTTTATTTCAGTTCTCAGATCCTTCATTAAGCTGCTTTTGGGTCTCTTCCTCATATGGGCTGCTCAGATTGATTCTGAGTCTTATGTGGGTTCATACACAGAATTAGGGGATTTCATCTTCAGCAATCTGTTACTTGGGACATCTTGCATACTCTGGTAGCAGGGGTACTTTTTTCCAACCATTTTTAATGGAAAGACAGAATTTCTCCTATAAGAGTCCATCTGTACATGTATGTATTGCTGTCATTCTTTTTTTTTTTAATTTTTAATTTTTTATAAACATATGTTTTTATCCCCAGGGGTACAGGTCTGTGAATCACCAGGTTTACACACTTCACAGCACTCACCAAAGCACATACCCTCCCCAATGTCCATAATCCCACCCCCTTCTCCCAAACCCCCTCCCCCCAGCAACCCTCAGTTTGTTTTGTGAGATTAAGAGTCACTTATGGTTCGTCTCCCTTCCAATCCCATCTTGTTTCATTTATTCTTCTCCTACCCACTTAAGCCCCCATGTTGCATCACCACTTCCTCATATCAGGGAGATCATATGATAGTTGTCTTTCTCTGCTTGACTTATTTCGCTAAGCATGATACGCTCTAGTTCCATCCATGTTGTCGCAAATGGCAAGATTTCATATCTTTTGATGGCTGCATAGTATTCCATTGTGTATATATACCACATCTTCTTGATCCATTCATCTGTTGATGGACATCTAGGTTCTTTCCATAGTTTGGCTATTGTGGACATTGCTGCTATAAACATTCGGGTGCACGTGCCCCTTTGGATCACTACGTTTGTATCTTTAGGGTAAATACCCAATAGTGCAATTGCTGGGTCATAGGGCAGTTCTATTTTCAACATTTTGAGGAACCTCCATGCTGTTTTCCAGAGTGGCTGCACCAGCTTGCATACCTAGGAATAAACCTAACCAAAGAGGCACAGAATCTATACTCAGAAAACTATAAAGTACTCATGAAAGAAATTGAGGAAGACACAAAGAAATGGAAAAATGTTCCATGCTCCTGGATTGGAAGAATAAATATTGTGAAAATGTCTATGCTACCTAAAGCAATCTCCACATTTAATGCAATTCCTATCAAAGTACCATCCATCTTTTTCAAAGAAATGGAACAAATAATTTTAAAATTTATATGGAACCAGAAAAGACCTCGAATAGCCAAAGGGATATTGCTGTCATTCTTAAGGTTTGCCATCCTTTTCATCTCTATGGCCATTGTTTTAGTAAAGTCCTGAATTTTTCTCTACTGGGTTGTTGCAGTAGCTCTTTAATTCATTTTTCTTCTAATTTCCCCCTTGCTCTTCTCTTCTTTATTGCTACCAAAGTTTGCTTCCTAGAATACAAATTTTATTATATCTCTTCTTTTCCTGAGAGCTAGAATATTTAAAGCAGTGACTCTTAAGTTTTCTGATGACGAATCTATTGTCATGGATTCAGATTCTTGTTTTCTAGCTAATGTGTCATTTTCTTCTGGCTTTCCTTATTTTTTTCCTTTTAAATTTTCAGAAATTTGCTTATGCTATGTGTGAGTATGGAATTCTTTGAGTTTTTCTTGTTAATTGCTCTGCAGGTTTATATCTTTTTCAGAATTTGTAAAATTTTCTGTTATCATTTTTTCAGCTACACTCTTTCTTCTTTCCTTTGACCCCAATGAGACAATTAGATCTTTGTTACTGACTTCTAGGTCACTAAAGCCCTATTCCGTCTGTTTTCTTTCTATTCAGGTTGGATAACTTTTATTTATCTATCTTTATGTTCATTGATTCTTTCCTCTGTTATCTCCATTCTGTTATTGGGTCCATCTTGTGAACTGATACAAAAAGTTTCATTTATTGTATTTTCCATTTTATTCTTTATGTCTTCTGTTTCTTTGCTTGAAACTGTATTTCTATATTTGTTTTGAAAGTATCTGCAGCTTCTTGTTGTATTATTTTTCTGATAGCTGCTTTAAGATTCTTGATAGATAATTCTGCCATCTTTACCAGAGCAGCGATGGTAACTTCTGATTATCTTTTTCAGATGAGTTGAGATTTTCTTGTTTCTTGGTATGGCAAGTAATTTTGGATTATATCTTGGACATTTTGAGTATTGTGTATGAAATTCTGATTCCTATTTAAAAATTCTTTTTTAGGAGGCAATCAACTTGTTCTGGTTCTGCCTACATGACCTTCACTTTTTTTTTAAAATATAACAACTTTATTTAGTTGTAACTTATATAACAGAATATTCACCACTTTAAATGGCTCAGTTGTTTTTAGGATATTCAGAGAGTGGTGCAGCCATCACCATATCTAATTTTTGAAAATTTTTTTTAATCATCGCACAAAGAAACCCCATTTCCATCAGCACTCATTCTGTATTTCTCCCACCCAACAACTCCACTAATCAGGTAGCCACTAATTTGCTTTCTGTCTCTGTGAACTTGCCTCTTGTGGACATGTTATATAAATGGGATCATATAATGATTACGTCTTACGTCATGAGTTTCTTTCACATAGTATGTTTTCAGGCTTCATTCATGTACCATGTGTCCATTCCTTTTTATTGCTGAATAATATTCCATTGTATGGATATTCTACATTTTGTTAATTTAGAATTAATTTAATTCTAAATTAACAAAATTAATTGTGAATTTTTGTGTACCAAATTTTTGTGTGGACATAGGTTTTCATTTCTCTTGGGTATATATGGAGGAGTGTGCTTGTCCATTTTTGTGCTGAGATTCGAATGCCAGTTTAGTTTCCAAAGACTTGGTTGTACCATTCTGCTCTGCCCTGTTTGTCTGCTCCAAAGAGACCATTCTGAAATGCAGGTGATATTCCATACCATAGTTAAATTCTAAAACTTTTTTGTTTTGTTGGTTGAGATCTATTTCACATATGGGCTACCTGAGGGTGTACCCAGGACTTCATACACGGATTTGAAAGATCTCCCTTTTCATCATCTTCATCTTTGTGTAATCCCTTTCCCTTCTCTAGTTAGGAGGATGCGGGGTGCTGACTCTGCTGTCATTTGCGTAGTGCAGGGTGGAGATGGTCTACTCCAGGATCTCTGCAGCTGCTGCAACCCCAGTGATGAGCATCAGGGCTGCCGCCTCCTTGCTGGCACTTATTTAGTGCATGGCAGAGATCACTGAGGGACCCTACCTCCACATTTTCTCCCAGTGGGGAGGGGAAGATACTTAGTATTTTTATAGGAAACATGTAAACATTTTTTTTTAAAGCACCGTGTACATTAAGAACTCTCAAGTTGATTCTCTGTGTCTCATAAAAGAGTAGAAACTCTAAGAGCATTTTCCATGTTTTGATATATTTTTTATATGAGTTTTTGTAGGCAGGGGGTGTTTAGCTTTTACAAAATTCTCAAAAGTGATCTCAGATCTCCAAATGGTAAGAGTCATTGTATCATAGGAAAGAAAGTCAAATAATGGTCACCTTATATGTATAGCTTGAAAACTTATTTTTTCAAGACATGGAATGGTCTCAAAAGTAGTTTTTAAATATATTTTTTCAAAAAGCTTAGGAAGATTATACAACAAGGATAAAAGATTCTTCCTGTTTTTAATTGCTCAAATAATCCAAACATTTACATCTATATTACACATAGAAACATATAGATACAATGTACATTTATATATATTTACATATATTACAAATATATTTATATATTATGTATATACATACATATACCTGATGTATTTCTGTAAATACATATCAGAGTGATGGGGAATAGTCCATATTCCTCTATGTATGCATCATCACTTTACATACTCTACTTTTATTTGCTATTTGTATGTTGTCTTTCCCCTTTTTTAGCCATATTGTCCACTCTGGCAGTTACTAGCCACATATATCTATTAAAAGTAGTTAAAGTTAAATTTTAAAGGGTCAGTTCCTTTGTTGCACTGGCCATATCTCAAGGGCTCAATAGCCACATGTACTGAGTGGCTCTTATATTGAACAGTAAATATATAGAACTGTTCTATCATTGCAGGAGGTCCTAGACAGCATTGCCTGGAATGTAAGGTCCAGGAGGGCAAAGACAGTTTTTTTACCATGTTTTTCCTCCACTTTTTATATTAACGGCTTTACTGAGATATAATTTATATATCATAAATCTCACCAGTTTAAAGTACACGATTTAATGTTTTTAAATACTTAGAGTTGTGAAACCATAACCATAACTTTAAAACATTTTGTTATTCCATAAAATAACCTGAGCGGTCACTTTCTATTTTCTTCCCTACTCCTTAGCACTAGATTGCCACTAATCTACTCTTTAGAGATCTTTTAAAGTTCACTGTTCTTATCCCCCATGCCAGGAACATTGCCCCATTTAATAAATATATTTGAATCAGTGAATGACTATGTGTATATATTTTTTCTGTAGTCTACTTAGGGAGAAAGTCAAACTATATAAGTACATTTTTATCTGTGACTTAAAAAATAACTTACAGGGTATTTTATATAGGTAGTATAAAATCAGACTAATCTTATACTTTAGATATATGAAAATTAACTTTCATAATGATGTTCCTGAGGTATTTAACCATCCTGAGTTATGAAAACACGTTAGCTCCAGAAACTTAGTAATATAGTAAGTGTGGTAAGCATAATTTTAAGAAGACCCTCTTGACTTTTGTCCCCTGGTATTACTGTCATAGTTGTGTTATAAAGCTGAAGGGAGATTATTTGAGTAGACTTAATCAAATCACATAGCCCTTTAAAAGCAGTTTTCTCAGGTTGCTAGTAGAAGGGGAAGTCAAAGACTGGAGGTGCAAAGAGAATTTGACATACCATTGCTGGTTTGAGGATGGAGGGGAACACGTGGAAAGGACTGGAGAGTGGCCTCTGGAGCTGAGAGCATCCTTGACCAATAGTTGTCAAGGAAATGGGACTCTGAGCCCTATAACTCAAGGAACTGAATTCTGTCAACAAGCTGAGTGGGTTTAGAAGTGGATTCTTTTCAAAAGGTTCTAGATAAGAGTCTAGCTCAGCTAGTGCTCATCTGAGTCCACAGGGACTTCTGACTTAGAGAACTGTGAAATAATAAAGGTATGTTGTTTGAAGCTTCTATGTGTGTGGCAATTTGTTAACAAAGCAATAAAAAGAAACAAATTCAGGAACACATTTAGCAACAAGTCATTGAAAAAAGGTATTCTTGAGTTTCAGTTAATCATACTGTTTAGTTAACCAGAAAATTAAATTAAATTACTTCCTTAAGCATGATGGTGAATTGAGTTTTATTATTTTTAACAGCAGTAATAAGGCAGGATGATTTGTGAGTTTAGTTTTTTATCATGCTTTGTTTACTTCCCTCTCCTTCCTCTCTTTGGTCTGCCGTGAGTGATGGGAATTAACACTGAATGGTTGGCGTACGTTTACTAATTGATATTTGGGTTCTTGAAGATGCTTTGATATTTTAGCTGTCTGATCTATTTGGCCCTGTTTGATCCACAGGATACTATTCATTCACACCATTCATTTCATTCTGAAATACTACTTGAGCCAAAGGAAAAGATTATATCTTTAAGACAGCTGAACACCTAAAAGTGAATAGGAAAAATATAGACAGCTTAAGGCTTAAAAATGATTAGTAGATGTGAAGTCAGTTTAGCCAGAAGGGAAAAAGGTTGTCCTTATTTATTATTAGACGGTAGATGAATTTAAGAAGAAGGATACAATGGGGAAGAGACTGTATGACTAAAAAAATTGCTTGGGTTGTATAGTCATCTCAGTGACTTAAGGCAATGCTGAGGAAAAAAAATGCTTAAAAGGCTAGAATCCTTATATTTGGGACTATAATTGTTAGAATTTTTGAGTTCAGAATTAGTTGAGAAATAGGCTTTGAAGTTAGATCATTAACGGTTAAACTATCAGGTTTATGGGTGCTAATATGGAGAACATGATTTTTTTTTATTTAAAGATTTATTTATTTGAGAGAGAGAGAGAGGGTGCACATGTGCACATAGTGGGGAGGGGCCGAGGGAGAGAAAGTCTTAAGCAGACTCTGTGCTGAGTGTAAAGCCTGATACAGGCCTGAGATCACGACCTGAGCCAAAACCAGGAGTTGGATGCTTAACTGACTGAGCCACCCAGGCGCCTCTGGAGAACATGACTTTCATTCATGTGTGGCCGTAATGGGCTATCTAATATTTCACTTCAAAATTAAATTTACCTGCAGCCAGAGGTAAGCAACTGCTGGTCCATGTTTCTGGACAGGGCTCTTAAGTGCTTGGAAGAAAGTAAGCATAATGCATTCCCTCAGCCTGCAGTTGGTGCAGCTTTCAACATCCCGTTTTTTTCTCCTTAACCTTACCAATCAGAAGCCCCGCCTTCTCCATTGAGGAAGAAGGAAGGAGTGAGATATGGGCAGAGAGGTGAAGAGTGTCACTCTAATTAAAATCCCTCCCCATGGAAATATTAGGAATGAGTAATATATTCTAACAATCAGTAAAAAATAAATAAGTACAACTGAATCAAATTTTTTCAAAATGAAGTATCTTGCCTGGTAACTTAATATCTTCCCCTATGCCTGTAGCTTCTTTACTCAGTATGAAGTCAGCTTTACAGTAAGCATATTTAACGTGGCCAGAAATCTTGAAGTAAATGCCTAATTATAATATTTGTCCAACAACCTGATGTTCAAATATTTGAGCAAAAGACTGCTGAGTACCCGATTGCCTGCTATCAATTCCAGTATAACTTAGGCACAGGTAAGTATTGACACACAGCAGGTAAAAGGTTAAAATGCTGAAATCTTTTTTGGTACTGGTCTTAGTAACATCTATCCTGAAGGCACTGTTTGGTCTTGGCAATTATTTGAAGCCTGGTTGAGATTGGGAAAGCTATGCAGTGGGAATGCAGTATTTTAAAGGAAGGTTTGATTTGCCGGAGGAGAAATGGTAATGGTCTTCCAGTGGCAGTCCAATAGTAGTCAATTATTTTTCACCCCAAATCATGCAAAGGGTGTGGTATAAACAGCTCCTTCCTCTTCCACTAGATGTGAGAACTGACGAAGCACATACTATTTGCTACCACTGAGGCCAATGAATAGAGGGATTTTTGTTAGTGTGTGCTGGTGCCAGTCAACTACTGTAGTCAGGTTGGTTAGTGTACTTACACGGGGTAATACCTATTTGGCCAGGATATGATTTGTTCAAATTTGTGTTAAGTGGGACGGTACCCAAGATGATTTACTGGAATATGGGAAGAAAATATTAGGATTTCTAGTAATGTTATTTTTAATTTTGATTTTTAAAATTTATACTTTATAGTACAAAATATTTATTTTAATTAAATTTAATTTTTTTAAGTAGGCTTCATTCCCACTCAGCGTGGAGGCCAATGTGGTGTAAGAACTGAGCTTAAATCAAGAGCCAGACACTTAACTGACTGAGCCACCCAGGGGACCCTAGTACACAATATTTTAAATAGTACATGTATATTTACAGGTAAATATACATATACTTGAGTTTTGTAATAAAAACTTTTACTCGGGGCGCCTGGGTGGCTCAGTGGGTTAAGCCGCTGCCTTCGGCTCAGGTCATGATCTCAGGGTCCTGGGATTGAGTCCCGTATCGGGCTCTCTGCTCAGCAGGGAGCCTGCCTCCCTCTTTCTCTCTGCCTGCCTCTCCATCTACTTGTGATTTCTCTCTGTCAAATAAATACATAAAATCTTTAAAAAAAAAAAAAAACTTTTACTGACAAGGGAGCATGTAATTAAGGTTTGAAGACTACTGCTCTAGCAGGTGAGGTCACTTAAATTTTTATTAGGAGTTGGATGGATGGAGAAGGCACACTTAGAAGTGGAGGATACAGGGGCGCCTGAGTGGCTGAGTCAGTTGAGTGTCTGCCTTCAGCTCAGGTCACGATCCCAGAGCTCTGGGATCAAGCCCCACGTTGGGCTCGCTGCTCAGTGGGGAGCCTGCTTCTCCCTTTCCCACTCCCCTGCTGTGCTCTGTCTCTCTCTCACTCTGTCTGTCAAATAAATAAGTAAAATATTTAAAAAAAAAAAAGAAGTGGAGGATACACAGTGCTCTGTGAAGAAAAAAGAAGAAATGCAAGCTCAACAGTGTAATACAATAATGACTGTGCAGAAAGGAAAAAGAATAGTTAATACCAATGAATATAATCTTTAGGTACTCTTTACTTTGCTTAACTGTATAAACTGTTAAACAATATTTTAATTAAAAACAAGACTTCCTTATGAGGATGGATTGCAATGGTGACTGTGCATAAAGATTCCCCAAATGGATTCAGCTATTCTTTGAGTAGTTATTGTCAACACTAAAACCATATATTTTTAAAAAAGATTTTACTTATTTATTTGTCAGAGAGAGAGAGTGTGTACAAGCAGGGAGAGCAGCAGGCAGAGGGAAAAGCAGGGAGCCTGCTGAGCAGGGACCCGGATGCGGGACTTGATCCCAGGACCCTAGGACCATGACCTGAGCTGAAGGCAGATGCTGAACTGGCTGAGCCACCCAGGCATACCAAAACTATATTTTTTGATAAATAGGATTTATTACCTCAGAGACTTTGTACCATTTAAACTACTGATTTTTTTTCTCACTTTTATGATGTTTTAATCAAATTTTGTATTCATACCAAGGATAGAGAACAATATAATTGATTTAGTTTTAGTTTTGTTTAACGTTTGTGTTGGTTTTCTTAACAGTCCAGTGTGTTTATTTGATCATGCACTCTAGACTGGGCAGTTTTAGCTAGATGAGACCTTTGAAGACATATAGGCATGTGACTTGCATCTGGACAGGGATTGGCAAACTTTTTCTATAAAATGCCAGTTAATAGATATTTTAGACTTTGCAGGCCTGATAGTCTCTGTAGCCACTGCTCAACTCTGCTCTTGTAGTGTGTTAGCAATCTTAGACATGTATAGACAAATGTGTATAGTAGAATTCCAGCAAATCTTCATTTACACAAACAGGCAATGGGGCAGTAGATTGTGGAGCTGTGATCTAGATTAACATGTCAGTATGGCTCTCAATTCATGAACAGGAGCGCCACAATAAAAAATACATCAGTTGTTCGAAACTTAGAATACATTGTAGAAACAACATTAGGAGTGGCAAGTTCAGTGTCTGTGTTTCTGTGGGGACAGTTTCTGAAAACCTCTGCAGATGGGCCATACTTTGTTTCTTTGTCTGCTTGGTAATTTTTTTGTTAATTTTTGTGATGTGATAAGGCTAGGATTAGAAGCATCTCCCTCTTTAGGTTTTTTGTTTTTGTTTGCATATGTGGGTTGTAGTTCATGATTTTTCTAAACTACTTTTGTAATGCCTGTATTCTTTATTGTATATGGTCTCTAAAGTCTCTGTTCTTTTAGCTTGTTGTCAGCTAGTGTTTTGAGATCGATTTCCTTGAATGCCTGGAGCCAAGGAAAAATGAATAACTCTCTAGTCTTTGCAGATTGACTCTTTCAGGGCACTCCTACAGTTGCATAGCTAGGTTGTTTATGACTCTACCTTAGCCTTAATTTCCTTTTTGCTTTCAGTCTAAAAGTTAACCAGAGGTTAAATTTCAGGTCTTTTGTGAGCATGTAGTCTTCCCTGGGAATGCATGTGGCTCCCCATGTTCCCCTGTATGGGCTTACATACTGGATAGTTTTTCAGTACCCTAATTCTTCAAAGAGTCTCTCTCCAGATTTTTCTCCCAGCTGTGTGGTGTATCTATTGTTTGCTTCCACTGTGACCTTTTGCCTCATGCATCAGGGTTGCTGGTATTTGCCTTTCAGAGCTTTTAAGGAATGCCTTCTGTATAACTGCTTTCTTTGCTCTGAAGGGGTTTCATGCTAGGCATAGGATGATTTTCACGTTTTATCAACAAATGATTTCATTAATTAAATGTAAAAATTTTAGGTAAGTTTAAATTGCTCAAAGGGTTAATGCAATTAAATTTATGGTTTCTTCCTTTAACCACTCCAAGTAACCATTGAATCTATCTTCTCCCATTCTTGTAACCACTGTCATCTGGATTTCCTTATGGTCTCATCATTAGACATTCCCCATTGATTCACTGAATGAGCTGTAGTCCCCCAACAGAGGAATGCTATTTCCCGAGCCTCCAAGTCTTTATACATACCTCAGTCAGAATACTGTTATATATATTCTTTTTATAAAGTGCTAGATTAAATTTGATTATATTTTAAGATTTTTGCATGATGGATTATTCATAATTTTCTTTTATTCTGTTGGTTTCATTGAGTTGTACTGTTTAAAGAACCATTCCTTTCATCTAAAATATCAATTTTTTATTTTTTAAAATTTTAAAAGAATTTTTTAATTTTTTTCATAAACATATAATGTATTTTTAGCCCCAGGGGTACAGGTCTGTGAATTGCCAGGTTTATACACTTCACAGCACTCACCATTGCACATACCCTCCCCAATGTCCATAACCCCACTACCCTCTCCCGACCCCCCTCCCCCCAGCAACCCTCAGTTTGTTTTGTGAGATTAAGAGTCTCTGATGGTTTGTTTCCCTCCCGATCCCATCTTGTTTCATTTGTTCTTCAACCCCCCAAACCCCCCACGTTGCATCTCCACTTCCTCATATCAGGGAGATCATATTATAGTTGTCTTTCTCCGATTGACTTAGTTTGCTAAGCATAATACCCTCTAGTTCGATCCATGTCGTCGCAAATGGCAAGATTTAATTTCTTTTGATGGCTGCATAGTATTCCATTGTATATATATATATACACACACCACATTTTCTTTATCCATTCATCTGTTGATGGACATCTAGGATCTTTCCATAGTTTGGCTATTGTGGACATTGCTGCTATAAACATTTGGGTGCACATGCCCCTTCGGATCACTATGTTTGTATCTTTAGGGTAAATACCTAGTAGTGCGATTGGTGGGTCATAGGGTAGCTCTATTTTTAACTTTCTGAGGAACCTCCATGCTGTTTTCCAGAGTGGTTGCACCATAAAATATCAATTTTATTGTTAGTTCTTAATGTCTTATTCTTTCTGTAGTATCTGTAGTGAGGTTTCTCTTTTCCTTTTTGATAATGGTAATTCATGATTTTTTCTTCTTTTTCTTAATAAGTTTTGCTAGAAAATTTTTCTAGCAAAATTGTTAGTCTTCATGATGCCAGTTTTTAATTGTGTTGGTTTCCTTTGTTGTATGACTTTTTTATTTACAAGTTTTTTTTTTTTTTTAAGATTTATTAATTTATTTGTGAGAGAGAGAGCATGCGCCAGTGTGGGGAGGAGCAGAGGGAAAGAGAGAGAATCCCAAGGAGACTCCTTGCTGAGCACAGAGCCCAATGCAGGCCTCAGTCTCACAACCCTCAGATCATGACCTGAGCTGAAACCAGCAGTTGGACCCTCAACTGACTGAGTCACCCAGGCCCCCCAAGAGATTTCTGTTCTTTATTATTCCCTTCCATGTATTTTCTTCTGATTTAACTCACTGTTCTTTTTCTAGCTTCTTGAGCTGTAACCTTGGATAATTGATTTTCAGTTTTCTAATATATACATCAAGAGCTAAAATTTCTCTCTAAATACTGGCTTAGCTTCATCTCATAAATTTTGATATGTTGTGGTTTTAATATTATTCAATTAAAATATTTTCTAATTGTCTTGGTGACTTAGAAGTATATTGCTTAATTTGCAAATATTTGGGGATTTTAAATTTATCTTTTTTGCATAGTCAGTGTGTATGGTGCTGCCACTAATTTCATGATTTTTGGATGCATTATTACTGTAGCCAGTTGTTATTGATTAAATTGATTTAGTTCAATTCTGGTATTACTTGTTGGTGTGACTTATGAACAAGTAGTCCTATAAAGAGGATGGGAATTTATTTTTCTCACTGTCGACTTTGGCTCCTGAAAGACTTTTGCAGGCTTAAAGTGTAAAAAATATATAGGAGTTCAAGGTTCTCAAGTGCATCTACCCAGATGGCACCCTCCTAGGTATCAGGGTTTTACTTCCTCTTAGGGGCACTATCTTTAGCACTGAAGTTTTGTCACGGCTGTGAATTAAACTTTTTCTAGAATTCTGCTCCTCTCAGAATCTGATCCTGGGCCCGTTTTCAGCTTGATCCTCCCTTGGAATTCAGGAGCAGAGATTTTTTAAATGTTAGAGTCCCCTGGCTTTTACACTGTATCTAAAATTGGTGGTTGGTGAACTGGGTCTTATAGGTTATTGGGAAAAGCAGGTGTCTCATAGAGGGACTCTGCTGCAGTTTTCTTCCTGCAGCATATCAGTGACTTTTTATAAGCAATTAACTCATTCCACAGTCCTTCTAATTATCCTTGCTACTGTACTTCTCAAATATTAGAGCTATTGCATTAGCCTGTTGTTCGTGCATAACCTTCTACTGGAATGCCATGTCAGCTCTCAAGTAGGAGTCTTAGTCATCGTGATGCTGTAACATGCCAGGAGTTATTACCACTTTGTCTACCATCTGCCCAGTGAGTGATCTACTAGAATCCTGTCCTGAAGATATGCTTCTCAGTGGTAACTGTTAGTTTGGCCACCCTCACCTCCTTGACCCTGAAGCAGAAGTATCTGCTTTCACACTGAGCACTGGGCACATGTGGTATACCTGGGAGATGCTGGAACTCCGACAGAGTAGTACACAGAAGTAGCCAGTAAGAAGTATATTATCAAGTCCACTACCACAGGGGGATACCAGACTTTAATCCCATAAGGAAGTACTGGGGGGAAAATGCACTGCAGTGTTATCCCAACAAAGAAGTAAGGAGCTTGGGAGTATCTACACTCTTACCAAATCATTCATTGGCTAGAAATCATTCATTCTGGGAGAATGTTGGTTTATAGGCACTTTCAGCTCATCACATGCAGAGGAACTGGGGTTCCAGTGGCCAGAGGGGAGTCCACTGAAGGCACTCTGCTGCAGAATTTCCTGAGGGGAGGTGCTGGGAGGAGCTATTGGTAACTGGGTTGCTGGCTGTCACAATCTATAGGAGCCTAGTCCTGGAGAAGCCAAGCTGCAGGAGATCGTTAAGTAACCCCGGTGCACTCTGTTGACAAAGCATGACAGCTTTAACATCAGGCCATTTGACAAAAAAGTATTTACAGGGCCCAGATCCATTTTCATAGAGTAGGCAAACTGGATTTTGAGGTGACAGGCAATGGATAATTGGCACTACCCTTTCATTATTCAGCTTTTTAATGTTTTCTAAACATATATGAATTCCCCTGCAACCAAACAGCACTGCATTTCTAAGAAGATACACATCTTCCTAGTGAAGTTCTCACCCTTTGTCCAAAAGGAGAGAGTACACAGTTCAAAGAGTCATTATATCTGTGATTGGCTGTATTAATTACTTTCCATATTCAGTCATAGTCATACTGAATATGCCATTATCTAAAGTCTAAATTGTAAAGTTAACTTACAACAGCTTGTATGTAAAGTAGAAATGAGGAGAGAAGATATACACATAACAAGAAAATAGAAACTATGCAAAGCTGTTATGATCTTTGTTTCTGTAATGTGTTTATAAGATGATAATTGCTTTCTTAGGTTTTGTTCTTCCACTCCCTATTTTTATTTCTCCTGCTCTCAGCTAGAGTTTCAGGTGGTTGGAATTTCACCTAGTGGAGTGACCAAAACCAAATGGATTGAGTTCTCAGTCCCTGCTTTGGTTGGATATTTTTTTATGGGTCTCTCCTCATCCTGTTTTAGCTCTGTTTAAGTGTGCTGTGTTTAAGTGTAAACCTGTGCCTCAATTTTCAATTTTGATTTTGGTAGTTTTCAGTATTAGTATATCTATTATTATTTTTTTCAAATATATCTCTTACCTTTTACAGTTTTTAATTAAGTGCCAAAATTTTAAGTCTTGTCTTTTGCCTTTTTGAGCTTAGTAAAGTATATTTATTTTATAGGACAGGTCTGACAGTCTCTGTAATTGAAGTATCTTCAGGTCTCTTCCTGTTGTCCCTTTGTTCTTATTTAGTTGTCTTGCATCTTCATATCTCTTAGTATCTTTAATCATACTAGATATTTTACTTGAGAGATTATTGGTAGAAATAATTTGAGGTCTAGAATGATGTTACATTTCTTTAGAGAGTATTTTTTGTATCTTATTAGGAACTTTGGCATATTAGCAGTTCCAGTAACCCCTTAAGCCAGTTCTAAGCCTTGAGGTTTTCTGCCATCCAGTTGACTCATAGCTAGGCTTCAGTCCACATAGGGGCCGGTTTACTTCTGGTACAGCCTTACCCCAATAACTGGTCATTGTGTCTCAGTTCAGAGGGCCATATTGTTTGAGCCCCTACCTTTCATGGGCCATTGCCCTCAACTGTTATCTCCCTCCAGATCTTGGGCTGCCAAAAGCACTCAACTTTTTGATACTGTCTTCTAAAGAGGCAAGTCTTTCCAGAGCAAAAGCAGCTCTGAATGCCTTCCTCTTGAATTTGTAACTTCTGGGTCTTGGGTTGGTAGATCTTACCATTTTGTTACTTATAAGATGCTTTTAAGATTGTAAACATTTTCCTTAGCTTTTTAAAGTTGTTTTCAGTGCAGGATTTGTCTGAATTATCTTTTTTTTTTTTTTTAAGATTTTATTTATTTATTTGACAGACAGTAATCACAAGTAGGCAGAGAGGCAGGCAGAGAGAGAGAGAGGAGGAAGCAGACTCCCTGCTGACCAGAGAGCCAGATGCAGGGCTGGATCCCAGGACCCTGAGATCACTACCCAAGCTGGAAGGCAGATGCTTAACTGACTGAGCCACCCAGGTGCCCTGGTTTAGAGATTTTTAAGTGAGGTAACACATATGTGCTTATGTAGGTTCCTGACACATAGAAAATGCTCAATTTATTGTTACATTAATTTGAGAGTATTTGAATTTTTCTTAAAAAACTTTTCCAAGCATGAATTAGCCCATTTATTGCCTAAAATCATCTGCAGGGATTATGAAAGACTTACAGATAACATTCTTATTGACTGACATTTCTGTCAACCATTATTTAGATAAATGAAATTTTTTTTCTAGTGTATTTAAGACTAGTCTATAAGGAAAATTTAATTTATCTAAAACTAAATAATGACCCTGAGATCTATGTGCATATGTGTATATTATGTATAATATATGTGTTTATGTATAAGTGAATATATAAAGACTAATCCTTGTGTGTTTGTTTCTGTGTGTGTGTATGTATATAAATAATGTACTTGCATATATTATATATAAAGGCTAAATAGGAAGGTATCTTAATTACTTAAAGTATGGTCTTCTGTGGATAAACAGTTGGGCTGGAGCTAAGGAGAACAAAGTGAAGTAGAACTGAGATTTTGTTTTAAATGTTTTTAAATTCTAAAAACTGAATTTTTCTAATTATCTTTTTTGTGTTTTAAATGGAAGATAATTATAAAACCTTGATTTATCCTATTTTTAGAATTGATTGAGTTTTTGGACTAGGTATAAAGTAGATAAGAGAAAATGACAATAAAAACAGGCAGCCCCCAAACTCAGTAAAGTCTAGTGACAGCTACCTCAGTAATCCTGGTTTGTGGAAAACAAAGACAGTGATATAATGGGACAAATGGTGACTATAGTGGGGGTGAACATAGCATAATGGACATACTGTTAAATCACTGAGTTGGACACCTAAAACTAATAACATTGTGTGTTTACTCAAAATAAATAGATAAAAAACTTATTACTTGAGAATAAGTAACACGAGAACTGAAAAAAGCCAAGACCAAAACCAAAAGCAAATATAGCTAACACTATAAGTTCAGAATGGTATGTACATACACTATTTCTCTAAATTCATTGATCTGCATCTTTTAAAGTTCATTTGACCTTCCTTTTTTTTGCCTCCATCTTATTTTTATATAGAGGCAATTTAACGACATCTATTTTTGCATTAAGCATTAAGCCCATCGGTACAATATTCGATCTCTCAGTGTGTTTTTTCACTGTGCAAAGTGAAACAGCCAAGATATGTCGAAGTTTAGAGAAATCCAAAATAAATTCTTTTGAGATGTAGAGAGATAGATGGCAATATGAAAACTTTCCTAATTTTTAAGTAAACTCTCCCTATTGGAAAATGCTGCATTCCATTTTTTTGGTTAAGTGTCTTTTTAATTTTCTTATGCTACTATATGTTTTAAAGTTACTTTAAGGTAATCGTTTTCATGATTTTGTTTTCTAGGTTAACAGAACCTTCTGGATATTTAACAGATGGTCCAATTAACTATAAATATAAAACTAAATGCACTTGGCTAATTGAAGGCTAGTAAGTATATAATTTGGATTAAATTATTTTATTCTGAAATGATAAAGAAGATGATCATTTCAATTTTAAAGCATTACAGTATAATTTTATAGGTATATAGCTTATTCAGTTACTTATCGTTCATTCAGCCATTATTCACGATATTTTAAAATGAGATTTGCAACTTTTAGATATCACATTTAATGTAAATTATAGTACCCCATTAACGAGATAATAATTTGTTACATATATTTTATTTTTGAGTTATGTTAGTGTGGCAGTAAATCAAGTGGACACTTTCTGGCTTGCTTTAAACATCTTGTTATGGAATTTGAAAATGCCATAGAAAGTATAAAAATATTTCATGCTAAATTATGCTATTGATTCATTCGATTCAGCATTTTAGTTATAAGGGTGTTAAAAAAAGAACATTTTGTAGGAGAGAGTTAATTATCTTTTTAGGAAAATTTTTCAGTAATTAGGATTTGAGATTGAATTGATCTATTTAAACATGCTGTGAATAGATCATAAATGAATTGATAAAAGTTATTTTTGAATCATTTTATGATTTTTAAAGAGTGTATTTGGAAAATGTTTTTCTCTGGGGGGTTATTTTAGAAAGTTTTTAGAACTTAAAAGTTACTAATTCCCTTAGCACTTATGGTCTCATTTTGATTTTTTGTGTTTTGTTTGTTTGTTTATTGTTTTTAAAGTAATCTCTCTGCCCAGTGTGGGGCTTGAACTCATGACCTTGAGCTCCATGCTCCACTAAGCCAGCCAGGTGCTCCCCGCCTTTTCTCATTTTGTTTATTTATTAATATATCATTGAGACCTTTTTATTACAATTTCAAGGCCATATTAGAGCCTTTACTTAATAAGCGTTGTGTAGAAATAAGAGTTGTTACTTTTTGAATGTTGAATTTTAAAAATAAACTTTATTCAAGTATAATTTACTTATAATACAATGCATATTAAGTATATAGTTCAACATGGCTTCAATAATGTATACAATCTCTGTAATGTCCCTTTTAATCAAGACCTAGAATATTTACTGCTGACCAAATTTTTAGAAAATGGTGATTTATATATGCAATCTTTTAATATATTTTGAAGTTGTATGTCATTTTTACAATTCACTTATTTTTTTTTATTTTTTAACTTTTTAAAATTTTTTATAAACATATAATGTATTTTTATCCCCAGGGGTACAGGTCTGTGAATTGCCAGGTTTACACACTTCACAGCACTCACCATAGCACATATCCTGCCCAATGTCCATAACCCCACTACCCTCTCCCAACGCCCCTCCCCGCAGCAACCCTCAGTTTGTTTTGTGAGATTAAGAGTCACTTATGGTTTGTCTCCCTCCCAGTCCCATCTTCTTTCATTTATTCTTCTCCTACCCCCTTAACCCCCCATGTTGCATCTCCACTTCCTCATATCAGGGAGATCATATGATAGTTGTCTTTCTCCGATTGACTTATTTCACTAAGCATGATATTTTTAAAGTTTTGTTTATTTAAGTAATCTCTACACCCCACATGGGGCTTGAACTCACAACCCTGAGATCAAGAGTCTCATGCTTTTCTGACTGAGCCCGCCAGGCGCCCCTCATTTTTACAATTTAGAGAAGACTCTTTATCACTCTTTTACACTGGTAACTTAAGAATGTATACAAAATTTTCTATAAATAGTTTTTTAATACAGTACTCTTAAAATTTTTCAGACTCTGCTTTGAATGTTACTTATTAATTAAATGTATTTTAATATTTTTTTCAGCCCAAATGCAGTGTTAAGATTAAGATTCAATCATTTTGCTACAGAATGTAGCTGGGATCATATGTATGTTTATGATGGAGATTCAATATATGCTCCTTTAATAGCGGTTCTAAGGTGAGTAATAGTGTTTAATTGGTGAACTTACAGTCAGTTTTAGAACAGTTACTATAATTTATTAATTTTAAATATATACTGCTCTGTGCTTTAAAATAAATTTAGCAGAGATATTGATGGCTAAATTCTAAGATGGTTATAATACAAGTTTGCATACTGTGACTGTCAACTAAATTTTGATTTAGTAAAGATAAATAAGTACTCTTTCAGAAGCGTGTATTTCTTGATAAATATCCTTTATTCTTTCCACATATCATTTATTCTTTTAAAGTGATATGAATATGTTTTCAGAGATACCTGTTGGGGAGCTTATTGTGAGCTCTATGTAACAAATAAATAATAGGCAGATGTATATGTTTTTTATAGTTGTCTTTTTATATTGGTGAAATGATAAAATTTCCAGTTCTGTAAAAAAAGGTTTAGGTATACTTTATGTAATGATTTAATAACAAATGTGTTTCTTTCAATCTTGAATTGAGTTTTGGTTGTTTCATAATACTTATTGTTAATAGTCAGACTTAATTTTATTTTGTTTAATTTTTTATTTTTTAAAAAAATATTTTATTTATTTATTTGAGAGAGATTACAAGTAGGCAGAGAGAGAGGGAGGGAAGCAGGCTCCCTGCTGAGCAGAGATCCCCATGCGAGGCTCGATCCCAGGACCCTGGGACGATAACCTGAGCCGAAGGCAGAGGCTTTAACCCACTGGGCCACCCAGGTGCCCCCAGACTTAATTTTAAAATTAAAGTGTTTTCAGTATCAGTTTAAAAAATGCTTTCTGTGTAATACTAATTATTATAAAATGTTTTATGAATAAGAGAAAATATATTAGACATAGGAAATATTCGGATCATGTAATGTTGATTTGGTGTACAATTTAACCAAGTTTATTGTCGACCAGAGTTACTGATTAAATTATTCCTTACATTTCTTATTTCTATAATACTGCTTACATGTTCTATCCTTGTTAAAATTTTGAATAAAGATAAAAGTTTATTGTTCCCCTCAAATTTTTAAAAATTTCTTTCTTCTTTTTACTATTTATGTTGTAAATATTCTGTTTACCAGGAATGTGAACTACTGTTTTTTGGATAGACATGTTAAGGACTTGTATTTCTGAAGGAATATTTCACAGTGACTCTTTAGGATCTTAAACATAGTCTGTAATATTGCTATTGTTTTAAATACTTTTAGAGTTTAATTTTTGAGTTGTTTGAAAATTATTTAAGGGGTTGGCTGCCACAGATAGCCCTTTATCCAAGGGTGATAGAAAATGGAATAGTCGTATGAATAATTATATTGTAAGATAGTTTTTTGTGATAGTTAGGTAAGATTCTGGGTTCATACATTAATTTTTAGTAATTTAGATTTTACTCAGGTGTCATTATTGTGTTTTTATGGCCTTTCCATTTGTTTTCTTCATAGTTGTAATGACTGCATTAATTAACAGTGATCCATTAACACTCTTAACAATGCTTTCTTGATACTAAAGGAAACTTTTGTAAGGTAAGGATGGGTTTTAGTGTATGACTGTGAAGATGGAACCAGTGACTTTTCATTAGCAAGTGTTCCTATTAGCTGTCTTGAAGGAGATGGAAAGATGTTTATTGAGTATCCCTTGATGCTAATCAGTGTACTGGGCAGTTTAAATGTTATCAATTTCTCACAGGGATCTTGTGGTAGAAGTGCTGTTATCCCCATTTTATTGTTAAGAAAATTGAGGCTCAGAGAAATTGCTTTACTTCTAATGGATGGTGGAGCCGGGATTAGGATGTGACATTCTCTGGACTTAAAAGCCTAAAATACTACAATTTAGAATCTTAAGTGTTTAAATCGTTCCAGTTTCATAATAGACATTTCTCAACAAATACGTGATAACTTCCTCAGCTTCAGAGACTGTCATAAGCCTGGAAGATATAGTAAGGAATAAGGTACAGACCTTGCAGTGAATTCACACACCAGCTGTCTAGAGTTGGGTCAGACTTCATAGTTGGGTGCACCGCCCTCCATAGGACTGCCCATAGTTCAGATATCAGCTGCAGGTCCAGAGGTCCTCGAGCCCCACCCACACTTCTGACCAGATGGCTGCAGATTTAGGGGTGTCCACCCCCCTTTAGTAATTCACTAGAATGACTCATAGAACTCAGGAAACACTATACTTATGATTATAGTTTCATGATAAAGGTTAAAAATCAGGATCAGCCAAATGAAGAGACACATAGATTGAGGTCTTGGAGGATCACAGACAACTTCCTTCGGATATGTTACGTTTCCAGCATACCAATGTGTCTCATCATCTAGGAAGCTTACCTGAGCCACAGGTGTCCAGAGTTTTTGTTGGGGTTCCGTTATATAGGCATGATTGATTGAATCATTGGCCACAAGGTCGAACTGTCTCTAGTCCTCCTGCTCTCTCTGGAATTTGGATTGATTTCTTGTGGCTCAAAGCCTCAACCCTTTAATTGCATGTTGGTCTTTCTGGTGTGGCCAGCTCCCATCCTGAGTCCCCTCATTAGCATGAACAATCAGAGTTCCCATGAATAATGGAGACAATCCTATCACTTGGGAAATTCCTAGGATTTGGAGGCTATATCGGTACACAGCAGTTTGGTACTGATGGCAGCATGCACACGGTTTTTTGTTTTTGTTTTTTTTTTTTACCCAGCACATAAGTATTGTAATTAGGTTATGAAAAGAGTGCTATATGATTTTAGAAGTAACTAATTCTTCATGGTGAATTTCATCACGGGCAGAAGTAGAATAGACGAAGTATGGGGGCCAGATGGGACATTCTCAATAGAGAAAAACATATGTACAAAGGCACAGATGCATTAAAGAGCTTTATGTTTTGGGCTAATAGAAGTAGTTATGAGTAATTTGATCATAGGCTATGCGAAGGGATTGGTAGGAGCCAGATTACCCAATAAACAGTAATCATTACATCTTCTGAATGGTTATTATGTGCCAGGCAGTATGCAAGAGTTCTTTATATATAATAACTCATTTAATCTTCACAGTAACCCTTTAGTTAGGAATTATTATTGCCATGGAGTTTATAAATTCTCCATTCATAAATGAAGAATTGAGGTACAAAATGATTCAGAGTGGTTCAAAGTTGCCTAGCTAGGAAGTAATATAGTCAGAATAATAACTCTGGTTTTATACTCCTTTATCACTGTAGTATTGCTTTCTTCTTTACCACATTAAGGAAATGGGGCTTTATTCTATAGGCAAGACCTTAGAATGTGGAGAATGGATTGTAATAGAGAAGTGTTATTTTTTGATTGTGTGCTGGACAACTGTGTGCTGGACATCATGCTTGTAAAATCACATGTAGAAATAATTTGAAGCCTAGAAAGATAATATATTCCTATAGAGAGTGCCTGGGGACACTAGCAATCCAATCAACTGAATTTAGATACTGAGGTGATTTACACCCAAGCTGTAATGCAGTCTCCTAGAGAGTTGATCTTTTACTAGTTCACTTTTACTTAAAGTCCTTGGGGTCCACTTTTTGGTTTTCTACCTCTGTAAAACAACCCAGTTTCTCAGCCCTTCAAACCTCACCGCCAACTTTGAAATCAGCAAATGCCTATAAGAAGTGGCCCCAGAACCTGGGCTCACCATCTTCTTAGTTCTCCAGGACCTTCAAACTGATTTTTTTTTTTAATGTAATTTGTCATTTTTCTAGTTGACTTCAGTGGAAGGGTTAGTTGGTCGAATTGCTTGATGTGTCATATAAGATGACACATCTTTTAAAGTTTATTTTTAAAAATAAATTCTTCAATTAAATTTATTTATTTTTGAAATAAATTACTCTTAAAAAAAAAAAAAACACTTATGGGGCGCCTGGGTGGTTCAGTGGGTTAAGCCTCTGCCTTCAGCCCAGGTCGTGATCTCAGGGTCCTGGGATCGAGCCCCACATCAGGCTCTCTGCTCAGCAGGGAGCCTGCTTCCCCCTCTCTCTCTGCCTGCCTCTCTGCCTGCTTATGATCTCTCTCTCTGTCAAATAGATAAATAAAATCTTTAAAAAAAAACCACACACTCTTAAATAAATAACCAATAAACATATCTGTCCTTTGTTTCAGAGAGGTTAATTATATCTATTATAAAGACCTGGGAATATTGTTTTTAATAATGTACTCACTTCAAAGTAATCTCACTTTAGTGAAAAATATATGTAACTAAGATCGGTAGTATAGAATTAAAATTCTTTGACAGTCCCCTTTTAAAATTTTTTGTTCCTTCACAAACATAGGTTAGTAGATGCAGTAATAATTAGAAAAGCATCAAGATTTGATTGCTTTTTCATTTGTTTACTTTGAGAATGTGTTTGTAAAATAAATCATTTGATTATTGTATTTCATTTTGTTCTGGCAAATATGATTTGAATGAGATAGTTCAGTTCCTGGTGACGCCTATACATTAATTTAACATTGCTAAAAGGAATGGACTATTTCGAGTAATGTAATTTGTTGTTAGCAGTTTCTTTTCTCATAGTGCATGTTTTCACGGATTTAGAGAGGGTAGGATGGTATTAGTAAATGAAGATATGTAATTTTTCCTAATGCATATGGAGATTGAAAAAAGGAAAAGTAGCAATTACTAACTGATTACTGACTCAGAACTCTTGCACATTAATATCTGTCTCTCTCCCTTTGTTAGTTTTCTTTTGTGTGAATATGGACTTAAATGTCTTTTGGAATATTAATATAAGTTGTATGAGTATGCAAACATTTTTTCTAATGACCTGAAATACCTGGATAAGTGTCCTGGAAGTGTACAGGTTTAACCAGAAAGTCACTGTAGTCCCTTCGCTGGGGTGGAGTACTCTCCTTCCAGCTCCATCAGAATTTGCCACCAGAGGGAGAGATAGCAAGGCTCTATGCCGGCTTTAAGAGAAGGTTAGCACGTGACTTAAGAGACCACCCTGTAGTATTATAACAGGATGGATAGGAGGATAAAGGGGGAAATGGACACTGCGATCCAGCTGGTGTCCGGGAAGAAGAGGAGGGTGGTGACACGAGAATGAACCTTGGTCCATTGGCAGCAGTAGAGGGCTGATTGGGTGAAAAATGGAGAGAAGCTTGTTTTAGGCTTATCCTTCTAGTTGCTTCTTCTGTTACAGATTTTTAGTGATGCTGACAATATTTTTTGAGTAAGTTTTAATGTGATGAAGTCATATGCATATTAATATATATTGCATTCAATTTTGCTCTCTTACAGTGGTTTGATTGTTCCTGAAATCCGGGGAAATGAAACTGTGCCTGAAGTTGTTACAACATCTGGCTATGCACTGTTACATTTTTTTAGTGATGCTGCATATAATCTAACTGGTTTCAACATTTTTTATTCGTAAGTTTTTTTTAAAAATTCTGTATTATAATGATTCTTATAACTTGACTTTAAATAATTTATTGTTTTTATAAATATCTTTTATATGAGGAGCAGGCTAGTGTGTTAAATTTCAAAATTATAAGATCTTTTCCTACGTGACATAAAATCTTAATCATATGCCTCAAAGTACTGTTTGAGTTTGTATTCTAAGTCTCAGGACATTACGGTAGCAAGTTGGGTTGGCAATTAATTATGAAATTTAAGATTGTCAGTAAAGGATTAAATGAACAAGTACAAGTTAGGGAAATTGTAGCAGCAGTCATGTGGGATCACAGGGGTCTTCATCTGTGTCTGTGCTCGAAGGCATTTGAAGATGGGCGTGCGAACCAAGTTTTTGTAGTCCTGCTTTCCAGAGGTTGTGCTGGATACTCTGCGTGCACTACGTTCTTTGGTTCTCTTTACAACTGTTCTGTCTAGTGGGTTTTTTTCCCATTTTACAAGTGAGGAAATTAAGGCTTAAAATAAGGTAAATGAATATACCACTGTCTCCTCTAAAATAAGAAAATGATTTTTGTTAAGACTCTATTATGCATCTGATACTTTATATAAATTTTCATGCCTGGAAGTCTCACTTACATGAAGTGGAGGAGCCACGTGCTTTCATGGGAATGCCCACAGAAGAACTTGATACACTTCTTTTTTCCCTTTTCTTCAGGAATGTAGAATATGACTAGAGAATTTTCCTGCATGAATAAAATGTTGTAAATATCTTCAGACTATTAGAATTTAAAATCAGCAAGCTGTTATAGGATCTATTTATCTTATATATATGCAAGGAAGAATAAATGTGTAGTAGAATGTAATTGGTCAAAGGGCTTTAAAATAAAATGTGATAAGCATCCCTATTCTTCCGTGGCAGTGTATAGGTGATAGCATGCTATGTAAATATTATTATATAACCAGCTTAAATTTTAGCTTTTCATTTAATCTCAGGTATTCATGAATTTAATTATTTTCTATAAAATATATATTCAGAACGTTTGAGTACTTAATTCTTCACAAAACATTGTGTTTGGAACTGTATAGATCCTGCAAATGTTGAGTGTGGAGTTCTTGGAGGTTTGGAGCCTTGGTAGCAAAGTAAACTCATTGAATGAATTAAAGTCAATTGCAAAAGTCAATTGCAATTAACTGAATTGCATTAGGTATAAAAGGGTCCAGAGTAAAGAACTGAAGTCACATTGTGAAATTGGGTTAAACAGAACATATCAAACACAACATAAAAGTGATAAATAAGGTTTACAAAATATCAATCAAAATTCTTTTTTAATTACTTTGAATTTGAATCTATATGTATTATATTTTACAGAATTAATTCATGTCCTAACAATTGCTCTGGTCATGGGAAGTGTACAACTAGTATTTCTGTTCCAAGTCAAGTGTACTGTGAATGTGATAAATACTGGAAGGGTGAAGCTTGTGATATTCCTTATTGTAAAGCCAACTGCGGCAGTCCTGATCATGGTTACTGCGACCTAACAGGAGAAAAATTGTGCGTCTGCAATGATAGTTGGCAAGGTAAGCCTGTGTGGTGTGATGGCTTTTGAAACATTGATTCATATATTTAATAAGATTAAAAGAAATTCTATACTCATTTGTTTTGTTACAGTTTGCACACCCAGATCTCATGTATTTTATTTTTAGAATTTTCAGATGAACAATCAACTTCTTAGGATGTTTGTTTCTTCCCAACTAGAGTTGTGTCTATACCCTGTTTTGAGAATCAAGTGCTTCTTGGCGATCTTTCTAAATTGTGGGTCTGTGATCAGTGTGATATTCTGGAATTTTTGGCTGAATGCTGAAAAATTTGATGACTTGACTGAATTTAATGCAGGTTGCCTTCAAATTTGACTTGTAATGGGTAATAGTATATTGCAAAAATGCTTATCTTCATGGCAGGGTTTAAATTTATTTCTTAGGAAAGACTGACCTCTTGTGGCTATTTTTTTAAAAGAACAGACTATTTTTTGAAGTATTTAAAAAATTTCATTAAGGATTAGTATTAAGGATTTCAGCTGCTTATTCAAGAGTAAGATTTCTGGGGAAGAATTGCTAAACAGTTTTTATAAGTATCTATGATTAAATATTAATTTTAGACTACATTGAAGAGTTTTAGCTTACTTAAGTATTTGGCTATAAAATCATAAACTTTGTCATTGTGGAATTAAATGAAGAGGTACATCTAGTTATCCATATACTTACCTTTCTGGAGCTTACTTTGTGCTGATTGTATTTACATATTGAGAGCTTGCTTTGTGTCAGCATGCTAATCCTGTTGATTGAGGCAGTTTTGACTCAAGAAATAAGTAATCCAAAATCACATGATCATGTGTTATAGTACAGGGTAGCAGTAGGTCCTAAGTAAAAACCAAAGAGAACGTGCTCCTCATATGGTTGTAGTCATCATTCTTTAGATGACTTTAAGAAAAAAAATGTTACTAAGTATGCTGAGTACTTGTTAAGAGGAATTAATTTAGGCTTTTTATAAATTATGCCCATCTTAAATCCATGTTATCTCACTAAAAAAATTAGTTGCACTGACACAAAATATGAGTGATTTCTTACTGAAATGAATTTGATTACCTATTTTGATTATGATAGAGACAGATTTCTCTATGTTCTTTAATTACAGGAGCATGTATTTTGTTAAGTGGTTATTTTAATAGTTTGTGATCTTTCTTCTCCTAAAAGTGCCTCAGTACACCATTTTTTTTTTTTCATTTTAGTCTTGAAACTAAAATAATGTCCTTTTCTTTGGAGAGAATGGTACATCAGGAATATATTTACATTTATTGAAATTAAGGCCTGAGAAATAGAAGTGTAGCTTATACACAGTGTTTTTCAAAGTGGTCTTCAGTGGCTCTCAGTCTTCCATCTCATTTCAACAGTCTTGAAAGCAAAAGAAGAATACGTTTGTATGCTATTCTCTGTGAACATCTCTGTTCTTTTTTATTCTTTCTTTCTTTCTTTCTTTTTTTTTTTTTTTAACTAGTCCTTCTTTAAAATGCTTTGTTTTCTGGGGGTTTATAAAGTCTAGCTCAAATGTTATCTTTTGTTTTTTGGCTTTTGTTTGACCTTTCACATTTTATTATTCTTGTCAGTAGTGCCTTAAGACAAAGGAAATTCCTGACTCTTACATATAAGAAATTGGAAATGGGGTAGCAAATACAGGGCATGTTCACTTTTAAAGCAAAGTGATAATATGAATAGTCCCATATTTATACCCACAGAAATATATCTATATATTACATATAACTTTTAAAAATAAATATAAAATGTTGTACAGAAGTCAGACCACTATTCTTAATAGATAAAGAGTTGATCTCTGAGCTGATGTGAATGTTTTGAGGGTAGGGTACTTGGCAAAAGTGATATTATGCTTCTTTCATGACAGATGACATACATATTGGTTCCTTTGAGCTTCAGACCTGATCCCTGGTTTTGTATTTAAGGAAGTGTAGCTTAAAGTAGCTGGAATTACTACCAGAACTGCTAGGGAGAAAATGATGTTTTTATTTCAGATACATAGAATGGGGAGGAATCATTAAGGGGGAAATGAGAGAGAAATTTGTTTCTAGGACATCTGGGGAATGATCAAAGAACTTGAGATATTTAAAAATGAGAGCTGAGGAGGCAATTTATGAGATTCAAAATCTGGCACGTTTTTGTAATGTGTTATTTGGAATTAGATTCTTTGGGTTAAAAATAAGATTATTGCTACCTCCATTATATTTTATCCTTTTATGTTGGTTCATTTTACTTACTCTGTTGGGCCTATGCTAATATACCAAAAAAAAAAAAAAAGTATTGCTTTCTAGAAACAGATTTTATTAAAGAGGACAAGTGTGGAGGGGAAGCCCAGCTTTATGTTAAGTCTTGGATTCCCCTCCTAACATTTCTGTAGTGCTTCTCCCACCTGGCTTCTGTTCCTCTTTCTAATTTAGCTTTTTGTGGGTACCTTCGAAGATTTCTGCTTACCCATCACCATACTTTTTCCTCCCTTAACTTTTTCTTCTTTCTTCCTTAATCATTTGCTATCATCTTTTTACGGTTTGAGGAATTTTTCCAAATTAGAGAGGAATTTGTTTTAATGGAAGATGGTGCCATCAATGTTAACTGCCCCCCCCCCTTTCCTTTAGAAAGGCATGTTGAGGGGCACCTGGGTGGCTCAGTGGGTTAAGCCTCTGCCTTCGGCTTGGGTCATGATCTCGGGGTCCTGGGATCGAGCCCCACATCGGGCTCTCTGCTCAGCGGGGAGCCTACTTCTCCCTCTCTCTCTCTGACTGCCTCTCTGCCTACTTGTGATCTCTGTCAAATAAATAAATTAATAAAATCTTTAAAAAAATAAAAAAATAAAAATTTATGGAAAGGCATGTTGAAAAGCATACAGGTTTGTTGTATTATGTGTAATTATAATAATGTATGGTTGTCAAAGATGATATATACATATTAGATTATTTAAAGGGTAGGAACCTCTGTGGGCTCATCTGCTTCTGTGATGATTTTCAGTTAATAAAATTATTCAAGTCCTAATAAGTCACAGAAGGGGAAAAGGGAGCTTTAAAAAGTAATTTTCTTTAGAGATGGCTTCTAAACATTAAGACAGATGAGGAATTTTTAAAAGACATCAAAATCATGATACAACAAATTGAGTTTATGTTCATATGGAGAGAATTTCAAAGCAGCATCCAAGTTGTAGTGTCTCTACCCTTCCCCCCAGGCTATCAATTCCCTAATTAGAGGGGCTCCAGGTTTCTGTCTTTTACATAAATTAAACAAAATCTGAATCACTGGAAGTCTTTGATTATAAGCAGAAGCAGTTCTGGCTTACTTGAGCAGAAAAGGCACTTATTGGAAAGCATGGCAGAGACCATTGTTGCCCAGAATTCGTTTTTCCCTTGTTTTTAGCACATGGCATTCCAGCTGCATACCACATTTCTCAGGCTCCCTTGCAGCTGGTATGGCTGTAGTACTAAGTTCAGGTCAGCAGGACACGAGTGGAAGTGCTCTGTGGAACTTGTAGATCATTGAGATCTTTCCAAATGGTGGTAGATCACAATAACTTTAGTAACCAATATTACTTGCCTATTTGCTTCTAGAATTTTTCATTAGGGAGAAATTTAGTTTTAGCTTATTTAAGCAGCTTAGTTTTGGTTCTCCTAACCTATACCCTAACTAATACAGAAGGGTCCCCAATAGCTCTGAGGAGAGATGAAAGCCTGGTCGAACCTTGGTTGGAAAGGGTCAAGTACAACGGAAAGGCAGGTGGGTAGATTCACGGTTACCTGAAAGATGAAGCCACAGGAATGTTGGATGAGGATATTCATGTCACTCCACTGGACCCTGGGATTCCCACTGGCATCCTTACTGTGCATACAGCATGCTTCAGGCATGGCTAGAGAGAATTCTAAGTGTTTCCTACACCTTTGTATCACTTGTTAAGATTCAAAGTCCTGCTTAGTAGCATCTGTTTGGCTGAGGTCCTACTCATACCTTGGAATGAGTGGCAAGTGGTGGAAGTAGACAGGTTAAAAAAATAAACCCGTAGGCTTCAGCGTCTGATTTTCTTTTTCTTAATCCATTACACAAGACATTTTCCCCCTATTTTATAGAGATGAAAAATAGGTCACCGTCTTTATATACATGACCATTACCTAACCATTTAACAGTTGTCCCTGTGATATTCCTTTCCTATTCCAGAATGTCCTGCTTAATCCTACTGTTCAGTCCTTTTAAATGTCTTCAGGATATTCTTTGTTTATAGTATTTCAGTTCAGTTAAGACTTGGTTCTCATATAAAGATTGGAGTTTGTTGTGTTAAGCCTTTAAATTATTGATTAAAAGATAATATCTACATATACAAATCAGAGAATTTGATAGTTTTATATAGAGCCTCTGATTCTTTATTTAAACTCATACTTTATTTGAACTTATTTCAGTTTCTTTCTTTCTTTTTTTTTTTTAAAGATTTTATTTATTTATTAGAAATCACAAGTAGGCAGAGAGGCAGGTAGAGAGAGAGAGAGAGAGAGAGAGAGAAGCAGACTCCCCGCCGAGCAGAAAGCCCGACGAGGGGCTTGATCCCAGAACCCTGAACCCTGGGATCATGATCTGAGCCGAAGGCAGAGGCTTTCACCCACTGAGCCACCCAGGCACCCCTTATTTCAGTTTCTTTCATGTCTCTTTGACCCTTAGTATTTCACAGCCTTTCTTATTTCTGAATTTCATCCAGGAATACCTTACCCCATTAACATTCTAAGACCAGGTTGGATTCCCCTGTTGTATGCTTTCCTAGGACCCTACCTTTTTAATTTATAGCACTTATCACATTTATGTATGTATGATTTTTAATTTTCTTTCCTACTAGAGTATAAGCTCCATGAAGTGAAGAATGATTATGTTTTGATCATGTTTGTGTCCCCAGTACATATTATAGTGCTTGACGTGTAGTAGGCATTCAAGTTTTTTGTTGTTGCTGAGGGAACTATTATTATTATTTCTTAAATTTATTTTTACTTAGTTAACATACGGTGCAATATTGGTTTCTGGAGTTGAATAAATGAATAAGACTAGTTTAATGATATATAGACATTCAAATATAAATGTTTCAGAAGATGAGTACTATAATAAATTACTTAATGTACTTAATTTATAAAAAATGACTTTAAATATTGAGAAAAACAACTGAATTTGAGCTTGTGGTTCTTGGATTCTTTGTTTTCCAGTATTATAATCCTTTGGTTTTAGATTTTAACATTTGCCAGTAGGTGGCAGTATTGACTACCAGAACATACACTTAACCTCTGCTTTCATTCAGGTTGTAAAAACTTGATAATTTTGTTTGTTTTAGAAAAATATAAAACGTTTTAATTTAAACTCTTGAATATTTTATCTTGAAGTGTTTTTTTCTGCGCTAGTCATATGACATACCAGGACATGCTTAGTTACTTTAGTATGTAAGTACACATCAGAGTTGCGTACTTTAAATGTAGCACCTTTAAAAAATTCACTGGATAAATTACCTTTTCCTTTTTATGTTTAATGATAATAAACATTGTCTCTCTACTTTATTTAACTTTAATGACAGGTAATATATTAAATTTAATTCTTTTCTTTTAGTCATTCTTCTTACTAGTAAAATCAGCAGATCTGACTTTTTGCAAGTCAATAAAATTAAGTTTTTATTCCTAACCTACTTGAAAAATTGTTTAAAGGTAGCATTGAGAATGTGTGTGTGGGTCTGTGAGTGTGTGTATATATATATTATATTCATTTATGTAACAAAATTTTTGAGCATCTACTAAGTTTTAGTCACTATTCTATGCCTTTCGGATACATCGTGGAACAAAGAAATCAAGGATCTCTATGTAGCTTACGTACATTAGACTGGGAGAGAGATCACAGACAATGAACATAATATACATGTTATAAGTACAGTATATTAGAAAGGGATAAGTGCTGTGGAAAAATAAAGTAGAGCAGAGAAAGAGGGGTAGATATGGGGATGAGAGTTACAGTTTAAAATAGAGTGGTCAGTTTAGGCCTTACTGAGAAGGTGACATTTGTGCAAGGACTTGGTACATGTGAAGGAATTAACTAGATCCTTACTTAGGAGAAGAATATTCTAGGCAGTTGGAACAGTCAGTACAAAAGTCCTAAGGTAGCAACATGCCCTTTGTGTTTGAGGACCAACTAAAAGGCCAGTGTGCCTAGAGTTGAATTACTAATGGAAGATTAGTCAGGAGCTCAGAGAAGTTACAGAACAGGGGAGAGGATTGGAGATATGGGGTTTAAGGGTTACTGGAGTGATGGAGGTATGTGAAGAATGGAGCCAGTTTAGCTAAGCCTTAGCACTGGGGACAGCTATAATGATTTTGACTTTTACCCTAGGTGAAATGGGGAACCACTGAAAAATTTTGAGCAGAAGATTGATCTAATCTTAGTTTTAAAAGGTTTCTGTTGGCTTCTAATTGAGAATACTGAAGGCATAGTACCAGTTAAGAGGTTACTGCTATAATTATTATCCAGATGAGAGGTGATAGTAGTGTGGGCAGGCAGTGGAGGGGTAAGAGTGGCTTGAGTGTTAAATGGAACTTAAAAAGCAGGGTTAATAAGATTTGCTGACACATTGTGAATGGGTGAGGGAAAGAAAAGAGTCAAAATGACTAAGATTTTTTAGACCACAGAGGTAAGGTAGAGTTACCAATGGATATGAAGAAGAGTTTAGGAGGAAAATTAGTTTGACTTCGGTGCGTGAAGTTTGAAATGTCTTTTAGACATCTAAGTGGAGATGTTGAACAGATAGTTGGGGTTTAGTGGAGGATGTCTGTACTGTAGCTGTACATTTGGGTCTTAAAAATATTAAATTGGAAACTATTGGTGGTACTTAAGCCATGAAGTCAGATGAGATCACCAGGAAAGTAAGTGTAGAGAGAGAGTGAAACCTACTGAGCTCTGAGTTACAATACAATTCACGGGATATTGTGTGAGACGAGTAACTTCCTTCCTTAGAGAAGCTTACCTGATGCTGAAACAAGCTCTTGTATTAATGTTTCTGACTTAGAGAAGTAGAATAAACAAATCCTGCTCTTAGTCCTAGCTAACTCTGTATTAATCATTTTCAACTAATCAGAACCAAAGTCCATAAAGCTTTGTTTTAATCCTTCCACGACTCAAAATAATATGTTGGAAAATACTTTTCTTTGCCAACAGGACAGTTCCTGTCTATATTATAATTGCATCATTGACCTAAACTGAGAGAACCAAATATTCCTGGAACAGAACAGTATAATGATTACCATTCACACAACTCATTGTTCTATAAAATTAAAATACTGTCAAAACAGCTGTGAACATTCACAATACAGGAAAATTCATGCCTGACCTTTGGAGATTGGTTTAGTGGGGCTAGAAAATGTTTAGAATACTTTGGATACTGAAACAAAATCAGATTTTTCAGTGCTGTTAGAAGATGACTTATACTTTTGTTACCTTGTTTTGCTTTTTATTTGGAGAACTTCAGATTCAGTATACATACTAAATCATAAAATTATTTCTGGGATGATTATAATAAATTACATACACAGCTCTTAAAATCTCCCTTCTCAGCGTATTTTTTTCCTTTTCTGTTAGCAATCCAACTTTGGGAAATTGCCTTTCATTTAGTTAAAGTAGTCGTGATGGGATGATGAATCCAGATAGTTGTCTATTCTAAACTTGATTTTTTTAGCCTCATTTTGAAATTCTCTGAATTTCTCCAGTAATTCCCATTTTTTTCCTTAAAGTAGCCGAAATTAGTTTCTGTGGCTTACAACCAAAGAAATCTAGCTGATACACTATACCAGAATATAGTGGTACTCTGTACTATAGTGCCCTCTATACTATTAGAGTTCATATATATATATGTGTGTATGTATTTTATATTTCTGTTATTAGCTTTATTTAAAATACTAAAAGTGATATTTGCAACATAGATGTATTGATAGAAATTTAGCTTAACCATTTGCATTTGGTACAAAGTTAGCACTAATTTAGCGTTTTTAATTGAGAACTGAAAAAAGAAAATAAATATAATTTGGCCCTTTAAGTCTATACCACCTTGATAATTTTCATCATGACTTAGATTAAATATGAATTAAAAGTATGAGCTAAAATTATATTAGGAAGTCCAAAATTCTAGAGAAAGATTAATTTTTCCCCTGAAAATCCCTTACATGACTGCGTAATTTTTGGGTTTCTTTTCTTACTTTAAATGATACAGAGAAACTCCACTCAGAGTAATTCTTGTTTTTAGAAATCAAAGCCTGCTGTTAAGTTATTATTACTGAGGAACAATTAATCTTCTTTTTGGGGGAGATCAAACTTTACTGTCAGGTTTTCCTTTCTTTATCTTTGTATATAGCAATTACAGGTTTTCTAGTAACATCGAAAATTTATATATAAATCTATTAATAATTTTTGGACCTTTGGGGGATTGTTGTTTCACTCATCTGAAAACTTTAAATTTTTATCTTTCTTTATATGGAAGCTAAGTTATTTTATAAATTTCATTTGTGTTATACAAATTTTTTTGTATTGATTTTGTATTGATTTCCATTATAAAATCAGAGGTAGATTCCTTTAGAAAAACTTGTCCAGTTTTTCCAGTGCAAAATACACCACTTTGGAATGTAATTTAGTGGTCTGGAATTACTTTGGAAGAACTTTAAACATTTTGCAGTTCTTTCTTTATTCTCGGTTTTATCTTTGCAATTTTTTTCTCTATTTGATTTTCCCGCTATTATAGGACTTATTTTGCAGACTTCCTGCCCAGTGTGGAGCCTGATGTAGGGCTGATCTCACTACCCTGAGATCATGATCTGAGCCAAAATCAAGATCAGTTTGCTAACCGACTTAGCCATCCAGGAGCCCCTTGAATTTTTCACTTGTAATTTTCCTTTTTTCTTTGACATGTCTATTTGTAATATCTAATGACACTAGGCTTTATTAACGTAGATTGCCTCAAGTATACTTAGTTTTCTTATATATAAAATGAGGGGACTGACTTAATAATAAGAATAGGATTACTGGGACACCTGGGTGGCTCAGTCTTTAAGTTAAGCGTCTGCCTTCCGCTCAGGTCATGATCCCAGGGTCCTGGAATTGAGCCTCGCATGGGGCTCTCCACTCAGCGGGAAGCCTGCTTCTCCCGCTCTCTCTCCCCCTGCTTGGGTTCCCTTTCTGGCTCTCTTTCTGTCAAATAAATAATTAAATAAATAATCTTAAAAAAAAAAAAAGGATTAGGATTACTGTAAAGGAGCTTGAAGAAGTAACTTGTCCAAGGTTTCATATCTAGTAAGTTGGAAATTTTGGTTTACTTCATAGCTCATACTTTTGATCTTTTATAGCTCTAAGGTTATTTTTATTCATTCATTCGGTAAGTAGATACTGAGACCACTCATAGGTGTTGGGCTATGTTAGGAATTTTTCATTTTGTTTGAAGTGTGATGGGAAACCACTGAAGGATTTTGAGTAGGAGTGAATTCATATTTTTAATTACTCTGGTTGCATTGTGGAGAGTAGAATGTGATGAGAAGGGAACCAGAATGGAAATAAGGAAACCAGTTTTTGGAGACTCTTGTTCCAAATAGTTCCAAATAGGTGGCTAGGACTAGAATGGTAGCTGTTAAGGAAAGAATTGGTGGTTGGTGTCTAGTAGATATGACAGAATTTAAAGATGTTTATCATCGGTAGGGTACAGACACTCAGACACCAGCCAGTCAAAAGGGATGCTGGCCTTAGGACAGAGCTAGATCCTGGAGAAGCCATGCTGTGCCAGGTATCATGCCTTTAGTTGTTGACTGGAGAGGCTTGGATTATCTCAGGAAGGGGCCAGGGGAACTGGGAGGGTAGGCCAGGGGCTTGAGGCAGCATCTGCTTCAATTGAAACCTTTCCATATTGTAATGGTCAGAAAGGCTGTACGCCTGCATACTAATGAATGTCAGTCCGGGATTTGTTGATGGATTGGATATGGAATGTGAGTGAAAGAGAGAGCTCAGGAATAGCCCCATGGTCTTTGTCCTGAACAGTGAGGTGAATGGAAGTGCCATTTACTGAGATGGTGAACACTAGTGAGGGAGCAGATTTGAAAGGGAAGAGTTAAGATTTTAGTTTTGGACATGTTAAGTTTGAGATTATTATTAGATATCCAGCTGGTGGAGATGTCATATAGATCATCTCTCTTTGAACCTGGAATTCAAGAGGGATTGTGGGACTAGAGATACACATTTGGGAGAGATCAGAGTGTAATTCTACTCTCTATGATTGTGTGTAGAATAGCATTTTCCCTTTAGAAATCTCTCAACAGCCTTTACTAATCTCCAAAGTTACAGCATTAGAAATTCATTTGTGCTCTTTGGATTATAAATGATGCACAGCCTGTGGAAAATGTAGCATATTAAATCTTTATGAAATCCCCACTGTAATGTGAATTAGTTTATTCCATCTTTTCAAGACAGCTGAGTTCTGCATACCTTGAGGAGATAGAGAGAAGTTGTGCAGGAAGAGTTAATGCAGAGGGGCTGCATAAGGGGCCACATTAGGAAGTGGTAGATAGAGGACTTTTCATGGAAATTATATATATATATATATATATATATATATATATATATATATATATATATATATAAAGGTTTTATTTATTTATTTGACAGAGATCACAAGTAGGCAGAGAGGCAGGCAGAGAGAGAGGAAGGGAAGCAGACTCCCTGCTGAGCAGAGAGTCTGACACAGGCCTCCATTCCAGGACCCTGGAACCATGACCCGAGCTAAAGGCAGAGGCTTTAACCCACTGAGCCACCCAGGCGTCCCTCATGGATATATTTTTATAAAAAGGGAGTCTTGGGGCGCCTAGGTGGCTCAGTTAGTTAAGCATCCGACTCTTGAATTTGGCTAAGGTTATGATCTCAGGGACCTGAGATTGAGCCCTGCCCAGAGTGGAGTCTGCTTAAGATTCTCTCTCTTCCTCTCCCCCTGCCCCTTGCCCACCCTCTTAAAAAAAACTAAAAAGGGAGTCTTTGAGGGCCTTAAATGTAGATATCAATATTAGATTTTTAATGGATGGTGACGCCTTTATGTATAGTGTAATCTTTGTAGTTATTTATGTTTTAAATTAATGTTCAGTTTATAAAATTACATTTTTAAAAAAGGATTTCATTTATTTATTTGAGAGAGAGAATGAGCAGGGGAGAGTGACAAGATTGTCCGCTGAGCAGGGACTCTGATGTGGGACTTGATCCTAGGACCTTGATATCATGACCTGAGCCAAAGTCAGATGCTTAACTCACTGAGCCACTCAGGCACCCTTTAAAATGATGTTTTTTTTTTTTTTTTTAAAAGATTTTATTTATTTATTTGACAGAGATTACAAGTAGGCAGAGAGGCAGGCAGAGAGAGAGAGGAGGAAGCAGGCTCCCTGCCGAGCAGAGAGCCCGATGTGGGACTCGATCCCAGGACCCTGAGATCATGACCTGAGCCGAAGGCAGCGGCTTAACCCACTGAGCCACCCAGGCGCCCCTAAAATGATGTTTTTAATTATTTTAGTTATAGAACACAGCGTGCTACAAATTAAGCTATCTAGTTTTCCTTAAACTTTTAAGCCATATTCATAAATCTCATTCTATTTATAAATTTCCTAATTTAGAGCGAAATAAAGACAATCTATAGAGTTTGACTATAGACATTTCTTCTAATAATTGCCAGAAGTAAGATATGGTAGTAACAAAGATAAGAAAAATTTTAACTCCTATTTTGTGTAGAAAATCAGATTTTTTAGATTACGGAGTAAAATTTTAAAAACCTTTAGAATCTTGTTTTTCTGTATTAAATAACAATATTTAAATAAATTAAGTAATAAATTTAGTTATACATGTTAGTTTCTTATAACTGCTATAATGAATTACCATAAACCTGATGTCTTGAAACAATACACCTTTATTAATCTCTTACCATCTGAGATAAGAAGTGTGAAGTCAGTTTCACTGGTCTAAAATCTCAGGGGTTGCAAGGTCACACTCCTGGAGGCTCTAGATCTTTTCCTAGATCTTTTCTAGATCCTTGACTTTTCCTGCTTCTAGAGCTGCGGTTCCTAGTTTTCCCTTCCTCCACTATCAAAGCTTACACTACAGCTGACTTCAGTGGTCATATTGCTTTCTTCTTCTGTATTCACATCTCCCTCTCTTGTTAAGGAAACTTGTAATTACATTCAGAGCCTGCCTGGATAATCCAGGATAAACTTCTGAGCTCGATTCCTAATTTAGTCATATCTTCAAAGTTCCTTTTGCCAGATAAGGTAACATTCACAGGTTCCAGTGATTAGGACCTAGACTTCTTTGGGGCGAGGGGCTTTATAAAGCCTACCACAAACCTGCTCTGAAATATTTTGCTTTAGCATAGGTTTCATAAACACATTACACTTTAAATATGGTTCTGACTCTCAAGAGTTTTACGTGCTGTTAATTCTCTGTCAAGCTCTTTGTCAAATAATACCTGGGTATTATTTGACTGCTCCCAGCTCTGCCTTTAGGTGGTAGACTTTTTTTAAGTTTTTACTTAGAAAGTTTTAAATTTATGAAAAAATTGCAAGAATAAGAATAGTACAAAGACTATGAAAGCGCCCTTTACCCCCATTTTCACCTGTTGTTGACATTTTACCCTATTTGCTTTATTATTCCTGACTTACATGATTTAAAATAAATCTACATTTCCTTTTTAAGAAAACAAGATGCAAAAATTCATACCAATGAATATATTACTTATATATAACGTCCATATGATCTCATTTCTCTTCAGTCTACGTAGAGATTGGTGAACCATTCTGTGAGTTTTGTCTTTGTAGGCCACACAGTCTATGTTGCAGGTATTCAGCTGTACTCGTGCGGAAGCAGTTACCGGTCGTACTTGAATGAGCATGACGTGTTCTAATAAAATGTCGTTTATGAAAACAGATAGTGGCCTGGAGTTTGCTCATGGTTTGTTGTTTGCCAACTTGAATTCTAAGTGATTTCGAATGGGAATTAAAACACATTTTTGGCAGCAGTATATTCTTTAAATTTCTTCAGTTACCAAGGAATAGTTTGTAGTCTTCTCACTCAGAATCAGTAACATTTTCTGTATCTGATTTAAAGGATTATGCTGTTATCAAAGAGATAAGCTAGAATGCTACCTAGTTTGTACCTGAAAAATATAGCACGCAAGCACTGAAAAGGACTTTGAAGATGAATGAGTGAGTGCATGGGTGAGTGAACCCAGAAACAAATGGGAACTGTGTGGGTTCATGCCTCTCACATCAGAGTCTCTTCAGATATTTTAAAATTTTGTGATTCAAGATAATCCAAAACTTTTTGGTATTAACAAATTTAAGCCAAGTGATTGATCTCGTAATTGAGTAAAAATGTCACTTGGTTGCAATGTCAGCATTCCTGTTTGCTATGGATTTGAGACCAAGTGATGTTACTTACTATAGGCTAAAAAGAATATTCCTCAGGTGTTTTATGCTTTTGTGACAAGTGCAGTTCAAATGATAATATGGCATATTATTGAATTTAAACTATTTATTAAAGGTAAAGAAAAGAAAAGTGATGAGAGAATTATGTCAAGGTAATATAGGTATGCTAAAGTATGTTAAAAAGGCACTGTAGTAATATCATTTTCAACTTGGGACCAATGATTTACTTAGAGCAAAGCACTATTACCATCATATTAAGTAAACATTAATTTTACTGGTTTTGTAAGTTTATATACAATTTATAAATTTTTCTTGGTTTTATATTTATAAAAGTACTTCAAACATAAGGAATTTATATTTAGTTTTATTTCAGTGTATTTTAGTTTCCTTAGAATTAAAATAATTTATGAACCTTAAGTTTGGTGAAATATATATTTCCTTTAGGAGCATTCCTTCAATTAGTTAAGTTTGAGAAACCTGATCTAGGCTAGTCTCCTATATTTTACAGAGGAGGAAATCAAGTCTCATGAGTAACTTGAATGATGGGTAGGTAAAGGCAGTGTTTTTAACATAAAGTTATTTAGGTTATCCTGCACTTATTAATACTTTTTATTTTATTATGCATAATAATTTTTTTCTGTTTGAGGATAATAAGCCTCTCTACTAATACCAATTTTGGTTGTTCTTCATATAATGATACTAAGAAAAATATAATTTTTGGTTTCATATTTGTTTAATAGTTTATAATTTATAAATGCTTTCATTTCCATTGTCTTTTAAAAAATTTTGATAATCTTTAGGGGATCAATTGTTATTTCTATTTTATAGATGAAAGATTGATGATGGGAGAGACAAACAGACTTGCTCAAGGTCACATTTGTTGTCAGTGACTAAACCAGGATTTGTGTACATTGATTTGCAGTCTGATACTCCAGTAGCATTCTAGTAGCATAATAAAGTAAATAGGATATTTCGTATTACTGAAATGATTTTTTTTTCAGGTTGTGGTATTTATGTCTGATTGGGTATATGAATTTTTTGCCTGGTAGGCATTATTTTTGTTCTTAGAAATTTTCCTATAAGTTATATTTTAGGTTTTATGTATATTGCATTTATTAGTATCATGAACATTGAATTCTTAAATTTTCTTAATCCTTTTATTCTATTTCTATAACCTAAGGTCTTTGTTTAATGCATTGTGTTTGATTTTTTTTTTTTTAATAGGTCCTGATTGTTCTTTGAATGTTCCTTCTACTGAGTCTTACTGGATTTTGCCAAATGTTAAACCCTTCAGTCCTTCTGTAGGTCGGGCTTCCCATAAAGCAGTTTTACATGGGAAATTTATGTGGGTGATTGGTGGATATACTTTTAACTACAGTTCTTTTCAAATGGTCCTGAAGTAAGTTTTTTTTCAAATGTTCATAATCTGTTGGATTATTTTGGTAATAAGGTTATACTAAATTTCTTATTTTATTGCTGTCCAAATTTATAAACAGATCAGTGGTAGTAACTACTTGCTACATAGGACTGATTTGAGAATACATGAAATCAGTATATACATAGTTAATTTTTGTCATTGTACATGTAAGTTTGTTTTGTAGAAATCTTATTACTTCTCTAGAGATTGCTTTTCTCAAATTCTTAGTATGAAAATACTAACTTCAAAGAAGTAGGGGACTGTGCCTGTATTAGACATTAAAAATCCTGTCACCTTTCATTTTCTTAGAATGAAGTGTATTTGCTTATATAAAAATACTTTCAGTTTTTTGTTCCATAAGTTTTAATTTACCTGAGCTTTTATTTTACAAGCTTTTGGGAACACAGCGCCAATATTATAAAATAAATCATTCATTTGCTTTTGGTGCAATAGAGATTATCCTCTGCATGATTGGATGACATGAAAAATCACATGGGTGGCAGGTTTATCTGACTTTTTTTTCAGCTGCCAGTTTTATTTTATCAACCATCTATTAATAGAATAAAAGAGGAATTAGAAAGAGTAATTTGATTATCAGTATTGTTTTTGATATAATAATATAACTCGTACAACCTGGGCATCAACCAGTCAGAACTGACCTTGTTAGTCTTCATTGTAAAATTATATATGTTGCATGTAGGCTCCTTGCAATATGCAATATACAAAATAACTTTAAAAATATGTATTTTTGCTTTTGTTCCAAATATTGCATGGGTACACTAAAAACTTGTTGGTTGCTTATCTGAAATTCAGATTTAACTGAGCATCCTATATTTTATCTGGCAACTCTACCAAGTGAAAATACTAACCTTGTTACTTTGGAGAATATAAAAATGTCTGTGTTTAAGAGGAGATTGCTTTAAAGCTATGATTGAATACGATTGGAATTAGTCTAAAATGAATTCTGGAGAGGAAGAAAAGGAAGAGTGATAGGTAAATATTTAAGTGAAGAATTAGAATTATACCTCATAGTATATGAAGGATAAAATATTCTAAAAAGAATTAAAGGAGTGTTGGTAGTATTAAACAAGTTGTTAAAGGTATAAAAAGAACCTGAAGCAATAATACAATTTAAATGTGGAAATGAGAAGGAAATTAACTATGATTAATGATAATGAAACGTCTATGAAAATAAAATAAAACTTTGAATTAAACTGTGGTCTTTGCATCTTTGTGAAGATGGAGTACAGTGTCAGGGAAACATGGGAATCTTAAAAATTTGTGTTCTGTACAAGTTTAAATGCGTGTTTAAAATTAAGTGGTGAATATCATTTGATACTCTTAAACTTATATATTTCTCATTTGACTCAGATAATTTAACTTTTTTTTTTTTTTTGTCTGCAACCTGTTTCTTTTGCCTGTAGTGTTTAGTTTTAAGTCTCGAGGTGTCAGATTAAAAGTAACCTGGTTGCTGTGTTTACAAGTTAGAGAATTTTTTGTTTTTATTATTCTGAATGTAATTCAGTTGTAGATAGGTAAGGATATTTATTGGCTTTTAGAAGTGATGTTAGTCATTAGTCAATTTCTCTTCTATAGAATTTAATCGAGGTATAGATGTTACATTTGTAAGAATCTTTTGCAATTTTAACAAAGATTTTATTTGAGAGAGAGAGAGAGAAAGAGAGAGAAAGAGAACATGATCAGGGGTAGGGGCAGAAGGAAAAGCAGACTCCCTGTGAGCAGGGAATCCAGTGTGGGACTTGATCCTGGGATTCCCGGATCATGTCCTGAGCTTAAAGTAGATGCTTAACTGACTGAGCCACCAAGATGCCCCTAGATGTTATATTTTAAGACAAAATTGTTCAGTAAGATATAAAATTCTGTATTATTTGACAGAACATATATGATGGGTCCCCCAAAGATAGGTCCGTGATCAAAGGAGCGAGACTGATAAAAAGTGAAGGTCAAGCAAAGCTTTATTTTGCGCCAAGCATCGAGAATCAAACTGACTGTTCGGGGCTGCCTCTTACAAAGAGGGTGACCCTTCCCTGCCTTACTGACTAACTTTTAAAGGGCAAGGGCCATGTGGTTGGCCACACACAGGTGGCCAATGAGATTGCAACATACAGAGAAAGCTGCATAGTCATGCTAGGTCACACACAAGTGACCAATTGAATCACAATTTACCCTATAGTAGATATTTGAACTAGGCTATCACCTTGGTCAGAATTGGCACCCAAAAGGCGCCCAAAAGGCAGGGTCCACACTCCTTGGTAGCTAGGGAGACAGAATGCATGCCCCACTGATTGGATGTCTCCACCCGGCCTGACCCGCCCTTGTATTTGGGCTTTGTTACCTGGGACTGGTTTCCTGGACTTGCTTTTAAGTAAGTCCCCTGGTGGGGGGGCAGGGTCAGTTTAAGTTTTACTGCATAAACAACAAAACCACTGTTTAACCGGATGGAATCGCTCTGGCTAAAATAGGCCCTTACGTTATATACTGACATTAGTGAGAATTAACATGTATTTATGGGCATAGCAAACTGTTTTGAATATTAACTGTATGCTTGATATTTGGGATACATAGTGGACATATTAATTGTCTCTATATTTATGGAGTTAGTGAGGAAAGACAGGCAATTAGAAAAACATAATTACCATCATAAATAAGTACATTTTATGTAAATTATATATATGTATATATGTATAAAAAGATAGATACCGAGATAGATAGGATAAGCAAATCACAAAGTGCAAAGAGGAGAGTTATCAATGTGGTCAAGGTAGCCATAGTGGGAAAGGTGATAACAACAGATTTAAATAGATTAAGCGTTGGCAGTGCAGTTATCTGGAGACAGAAAAGAGCCAGACAAAAGCCTTAATGTGGAGCTACTTGCACAGTTCAAGCAGCAAAAAGGAGGCCCTGTGACTTTCATGGAATACATGAGAGGGACACATGAACTTCTTGGGATAGTCGGAGAGAGAGACAGATCATGTAGGATGTTGTAGGTTTTTTGAGAGTCATGGGAATCTTTGAGCATGCTTTGACTTGCATTGTGCCTACTTTGTGAAGACTATACTGGGATTGTAAGAAGAATAGAAATGGGGCTTGAGTTAGGATGATATCATTAAAGGAATGAATTCTAGGTGGAGAAGAGAACTAAGAACTGAGCCCAAGGCACCGTATCACTAGGAGGTCAAGGTAAAAGATGAGAAAACAGCCGAGGAGGCTGTAAAGGAGTGGCCTGTGAGGTAGGAAAACCAAGTGTGGTATCTTTGAAGGCAAGGGAAGAGAATATATGAGGAGAAAGGATTGATTAGCCGTGTCAGATGCTAATGATTAACCAAATCAAGGAAAATGAGGACTGAGAAGGCCCAGGGATTTCGCAGGAGGAAGCTGGTTTTAACAAAAACAGTTTTGTTGGAGCCTCGTTTTAAAAGCTTATTTAGAGTTAGTTGAAGAGAGTGGAGAGGTGCAGGGTGGGGTAAGGAAGAATAGGCATAGTAAAGAAATGGGGTGATAGCTTGAAGGGGGAACAGTAAGGTCAAGAGAAATTTTCCTTTTTTTTTTAATAAGTGGGGAAAAATAACACCATGTTTTTATGCCAATGGGAATTATCTAGTAAATCCATAATGTGGTGATGTAGGAAAGAGATGGCAGAACTGCTAGAATGTTGTGGGATCCACTGCACCAGGAACACAAATATAGTTTATTGATAGCAGAAACAGCCAACTGCCAAGGAGGGGCCTAGGGCCTAGATGCTAAGAATGGTTTTGCATTCTTAATGGGCTGTAGAAAAGAACCGAAGAAGAATGTATGAGACCAATGTGGTACACAAAGCCTAAAATATTTATTGTCTGGCCTTTTACAGAAATAGTTTGCTGGCCCCTAATTTATGGTAATTTGGTAGAAAGCTGTGTGTTGGGTGCAGATATGGTAGGTAGATACAGGTACCAGTCTGGAAGTTATGTTTATGTTCTGGTTGATTATATTTCCTCATTTATGACATACACATATTTTATAACTCCATGGTAGGAAATAAGTTAAACATGATACTGAAGACAATTTTTGGTAACCCTTTCTTTCTCTCTCTCTCTCTTTTTTTTTTTTGGGTGAAGGGAGCCCTCTTACCTTTCTTGATGAGTTGAAGAAAGAGAAGAGGGGAAATAATTGATAATGAGCTTCTTAAACAATGTTCTTGCTAATTCTTAGCTGGGTGCTTCCCTTTTTTATGTTTAGGCAAATTGAGGAACTTTGAGTGTAGAGTATGATGGTGGAGTTCTGTTGGATGAGCACTTGAGATTCATAGTTTGGAACTTCTGTTTTCATATATATATTTTAGAATATATTAATTTCCTTTTTTTGTCCTGTAATCCAATAAGTACTTTATTTTTACAGAAGCTTCTATCTTACTAGATTCATTGTATTTCAAAAAGTGTTCTGTGAACATGTTATATTTGGCATAGGAAATGCATACTTAGTTAATTTACATAATGCTAAGCTTAGTCTGTATAAAAGAATAAAAATGAATACATAAAGGAAATGGCTGTTATGAAAATAGGGAGAAGTTTTATCTATTTTGAAAAGAAAAAGGTGGCTTTTAAAAAAACTTAAAAATGCAGAATAACTCACTTATTATTTAGGCTACTCAGTTGGTTGAAATTGTTAAGGGTAATTGAACAAATTAATTCCAGTAATAAATAGCCTACTCAAGTTAATATATATTACATGTTTAAATGATTGAATTTTGATTTAGAGTAGGTATGTCTTGAATGAGTCTTTATTAAAAATTTCTAATGTGGCACATGAAATTATGAGTTTATTAGTTATAATTATTTTTGAGTTGAATGAATACTTGAATACAAGCGAGGAAAACATGCAAATTAAAAAAACAAAAATGAATCTTAGCTTATAAAGTTTTTTTTCTTTTCTTTTTTTTTGCTTTTAGTTATAATTTGGAAAGCAGTATATGGAATGTAGGAAGTCTATCAAGGGGTCCTCTCCAGAGATATGGACACTCTCTTGCTTTATATCAGGTATGGATCGTTCTTTTTAAATTCTATTCAATGTTTTTTTAAGAGTTTACCTTTGAGGAAAAAAAAAGGCTAAATCCCAGTTTTACTTCAAATCTTAATGAGAATAGATCATAGATCACAATAACTTGAGATGTCACAAACTTGTATAGTATTTTAGTAAAAAAATAGATTTTAGTACAATTCTTCATTAAACATGAGAAAAAATGAAGATTCAGTTTTTGTCCATGGCTTTATGCTTAGTTATCACGTTAATCACTTTTTTTTTTAAAGATTTTATTTATTTATTTGGAAAAGAGAGAGTGAGTGAGAGAGCCAGCATGGGGAGGGGGAGAAGGAGAGGGAGAAGCAGACTCCCCTCTGAGCCAGGAACCCATTGTGGGGCTTGATCCCAGGATCCTGGTATCATGGCCCGAGCTGAAGGCAGTCACATAACCCACTGAGCCACCTCGGCTTTTAAAAAATTGTAGTAAAGTACACATAATATAAAATTTACTATTTTAACCATTTTTAAATGTATTTTGAGTGACATTAAGGATATTCAAATTGTTGTACAACAGTTACCACCATTATTTCCAGACCTTTTTTCATCTTGCAAAAATGACACTCTATACCCATTAAACAATAACTCCCCCTTTTATTCCCCAACCCCCGGCAACCACCATTCTACTTTCTCTCTCTGTAATTTGACTACTCCTCATATAAGTGGAATCATACAGTATTTGTCTTTTGACTGGCTTATTTTACTTAGCATAATGCCCTCAAGATTCATCCATACAGTATATGCTAGAGTATCCTCCCTTTTTTAGCCTAAATAATATTCTATTGTATGGACATATCACATTTTATTTATCCATTCATTCATTGATAGACCCTTGGGTTGCTTTCACATTTTTGACTCTTGTGAATGATGCTGTTGTGAACATGGATATTTAACTATTTAAGTCCTCCTTTAAATTTTTTGGATAGATAGCTAGAAGAGGAGTTGCTGGAATATATCATAATTCTATTTTTGATTTTTTTGAGGAATTGTCATATTGTTTTTCACAGCAGCTGCACCATTTTACATTTTCACCAGCAGGACACAGGAGTCTAATCCCTCCACATCCTTGTCAACACTTATTATTTTTTGTTTGTTTGTTTGTTTTTTATAATAGTCACCCTTGTATGAAATGGTATTTATTCTGGTTTTGATTTGCATTTTTTCAATGATAGGTAATGTTGAGCATCTTTTCATGTGCTTATTGGCTATTTGTATGCCTCCTCTAAAGAAACGTATATTCAAGTCTTTTGCCCATTTTTAAAATCAGGTTGGTTGTTTCTTTGTTGTTGAGTTGAAAGTGTTCTTTATATATTCTGAATATTAGCCCTGTATCAAATACATGATTTGCAAATATTTTCTCTCATTCTGTGGGCTCTTTTCACTCTCTTGATACGTTCTTTGATGTACATAAGTTTTTAATTTTGGCATAGTCCAGTTAATGTATTTTTTTGTTGTTGTTGTTTTTCTCTGGGCTTTTGGTGTCATATCCAAGAAGTCATTGCCAAATCCATTGTTATGAGTAACAACGTTATGTTATTTCCCTATATTTTCTTTTAAGAGTTTTAAAGTTTTAGTTTTTATATTTAGCTCTTTAATCCATTTTGAGTTAATTTTTTTGTTTATGGTGTAGGGTAAGTGTTCACTTTCATTTCTTTGCATGTAGATACTTTGTTTTCCCTTCACCATTTGTTGAAATGACTGTCTTTTCCTCATTGAATGGTTTTAGTGCCCTTGTTGAAAATCATTTCATCATGTGTGAGGGTTTATATTGGGCTATTCTTTTTTTTTTTTTAAAGATTTTATTTATTTATTTGACAGAGAGGGATCAGAAGTAGACAGAGGCAGAAGAGAGAGGGAGAAGCAGGCTCCCCACTGAGCAGAGAGCCTGATGCGGGGCTTTATCCCAGAACCCTGAGATCATGACCTGGGCCGAAGGCAAAGGCTTTACCCACTGAGCCACCCAGGAACCCCTATCTGGGCTATTCTTTTGATCTGTGTCTGTGTACCAGTACCAGTGTGACACAATTTTGATTATTACACTTTTGTAGTAAGTTTTGAAATGAGGAAGTGTGAGACTTCTGGCTTTGATCTTGTTTTTTAAGTTTGTTTTGCCAACTTGGAATCATTTAAGATTCTGTATGAATTTTAGGATAGATTATTCTGTTTCTCCAATGACACGGAGTTTTTGATAGGGATTACATTGTACTCACTTACCCTTGTGTAATTCATGAATTTAGTATGATTAAAACATAGGCTATTTAACTGTTTTATTTTGAATCAACAAAGATTCTTATATTTTGTAGTCTTTGACTAGACTTGTTAAATAAAAACTTACATATTTTCTGTGCTTATTTAAGAAAATTGGGAAAATACAAAAGTGATGTAAAGAATAAACGTCAACTCTTTTTTTCTATGTGTATGCATGTTTTAAAGATAAAAACCTCTCTATGTATATGTGTTTATGAACCACTTCTCGGCCTTTTGGCTAAGATCAAGTGTATATGTGTTTGTGTGTATATAAATGCTTTTTTTCTTTTAATTTTGGTTTTTAGTTTTAGTGTTTTGATTATTGCATTTTTGTGGTACTAACTTTTGAGATGTAATTGATATACCGTACAGTTCAGTCATCCATAGTGTGCATTTGGAATGGTTTTTAATTTATTTAGAGTTGTGCAACAACCTTTTGCGTATTTGCATAAAATCGCAGAGTTGGTTGAATAATCAATTTTAGAACCTCACAAAGATACTTGTACCCTTTGTTACTCTAAACCTCCTCATCCTCCCAGCTTTGCAATCATGAATCTCTAGAGATTCGTCTGTTCTGGACATTCCATATAAATGACATTATATACCATATGGTTTGTGACTAGCATGTTGTAGCATGTATTGATACTTCATTTTTATGGCTAAATAATATTCTATTATGGATATACTACACTTGCTTTATTCATTTATCAGTTGATTGGGCATTTGAGTTGTTTTCACCTTTTGGCTGTTACGATAATGCTGCTGTGAACATTCATGTGTAAATGTTTGTGTGGACATGTGCTTATGTTTCCCTTGGGTATATAAGTAGGATTGAAATTTGCTGGGTCAAATGGTAACTCTATATTAAACTTTTTGAGGAACTACCAGACTGTTTTCCAGAGTGGCTACATCATTTTACATTTCTACAGGCCATATATGAAGGTTGCAGTTATTTTACGTCCTTGCCAGCACTGGTTATTTGATATCGTTTTGGATTATAACCATCCCTAGTGAAGTGGTATCAGAGTTTGTTTTGATTTGCATTTCCCTGTTGACTAATGTTATGAGTCATCTTTTCATGTGCTTATTGCCTATTTGTATCTTCTTTGGAGAAATATCTATTCAAGTTCTCTTACCATTTTTAATTTTTTAAATTTACTTTTATTTCATTTTATTTTTAAAAGATTTTATTTATTTATTTGAGAGAGAAAGAGCAGAACTGGTGGAGAGGGGAGGGGCAAAGGGTGAGGAAGAAGCAGACTCTCTGCTGAGCAGAGAGCCCTGTGGGAGGAGGCTTGGGGACGGGGTTGGGGAGGGCTGGATCCCAGGGTCTTGGGATCCTGACATAAGCTGAAGGCAGATCCCTTAAGTGACTGAACCACCCAGGTACTCCCCCTTCCCATTGTTTAATTGGGTTATTTGTCTTTTTATTATTGAGAAGTAAGAGGTATTTATATATTCTAGATACAAGTCCCTTATCAAATACATGTTTTGCAGATTTTTTCCCATTCTGTGAGCTTTCTTGATAGTGTCTTTTGAAGCACAGAAGTTTCTTAATTTTGATGAAATCCAATTTATTGTTTTTCTTTTGTTGCTTGTGTTTGGTGTCATATTTAAGAAACCATTGCCAAATCCAGTGTTATGAAGGTTTACCTCCTGTTTCTTTCTAAAATTTTATAGTTTGGCTCTTAAATTTAGGTGTTTGATCCATTTGGGTTGGGTTTTGTACATAGTATGCCATAAAGGTTCAAGTTCATTCTTTGTCATGTTAACTGTCTAGCTCTCATTATACCATTTGTTGAAGAGGCTGTTCTTTTCCTTCTGAGTGGTCTTGGCACTTTTGTCAAGTATCAGTTGGCCCTAGATATACAGATTTATTTCTGGACTCTCAGTTCTATTGATTTATATGCCTGTCTTTATGCCTGTAGTACACTGTCTTGATTACTTTTCCTTTATAGTAAGTTTTGAAATTGAACAGTGTGAGTCTTCCAATTATAACCCTCTTTTTCAAGATTGTTTGGATATTCTGGGTCCCTTGCAATTCCATGTGTTTTGGAATCAACTTGTCAATTTCTACAAAGAAGCAGTTTAAGAGATTGCATTGAATCTGTAGATCAATTTGGAGACATTGCCATCTTAATTATATTAAGTCTTTTGACCAATGAACATGGGTTGTCTTTCCATTCATTTTTTTTTTTTTTTAATCATTGTGCCCATTTTATTTTATTCTTTAAATTTAATTTTAATTCCAGTATATTAGTTTAACATAAGTGTACATTAGTTTCAAGTGTACAATATAGTGATTCAACAGTTCCATACATTACCCACTGCTCATCACAACAAGTGCATTTCTTAATCTAATTGTACCCATGTTATAGATGAGTAAATTGTATATCAAGAGATAGAAGTTTTCCCAAGATCATACAACCAGTAATTAGAGGAGTCCAGTTTAGAACCCAGGTCTTTCAGACTACAAACTTCAGGGGTTTCACAATATGTGTATTCCAATGTGACCTTGACTTTTATCCTGATAAACTAAGATTCAGTGCCTTACTCTTCTATTATATCAATCTACTGTCAAGGAGTCTTTAATTTCTGTCTTTTGCTAACTCATCTCTTAAACACAAATAACTCTCTTCATTTAATTCCAATCTTATATCCTAAATGATGATTGTTTTCTGTCAAAAATTTAAATTACTTGTAATATTCACACCATTCTTTATTAACCTATGTTCCATAAGTCAGTTTTTATCCAAACTCTGTATTTTTTTTTCTTTTTTTTTTTTATTTAACCATTCATTTAGATCTTTTAAAATTTCTTTCAACAATATTTTGTAGCTTTCAGAGTTAGTTATTTCTTTTGTTAAATTTATTTTTAAGTATTACTTCCTTCTTGATGCTTTTGTGTATAGAATTGTTTACTTAGTTTCATTTTTCATTTTTGGATTGTTCATTTTTAGTGTATAGAAATAGAATAGATTTTTTGTATATTGATTTTGTATTCTGCAATGTGGTCTACCTTTTTGGTGGACAGTTCTTGAAGAAAACAGTGAATGAGAATAGCACAAAGCAATATACATAGCTGGTAAAATTTAAGTGTAAGAAGTGGAGACTCAACAACTAAGAGAATTAAAAATATAGTCAATTTAACTATATTAATATAGCTATTTTAAAGAAAGTATTTTAAAGTAACTTTGAAAGCATGGATTTTTTCCCCCCTTCTTGTAAGTAAAAGCATTAATTCCCATTTGACTTTCTATAAATAAAAACTATGCCTTGTGCATGTTATGGGTGATTACTAAAGTTTAGTGTTTAAATTAAACCTTTATTTTTAATTATATTGCTAAGATATGACTATTTTGCTTATTAATATATGTTTTTAATTTACAGGAAAACATCTTTATGTATGGAGGCAGAATTGAAACAAATGATGGCAATGTCACCGACGAATTATGGGTTTTTAACGTACATAGTCAGTCATGGAGTACAAAAACTCCTACTGTTCTTGGACATGGTCAGCAGTATGCTGTGGAGGGACATTCAGCACACATTATGGAGTTGGATAGTAGAGATGTTGTCATGATCATAATATTTGGATATTCGGCAATATATGGTTATACAAGCAGCATACAAGAATACCATATCTGTGAGTTACTTTGAAAATGTAACTATATACTCTTTCCTTTATTAGTTGAGACTATTGTTATCTTTAATAAAATCTTCGTATGAATTTAGTCGAATGCTGAGTTTTTAAAAATTAGAATTATGAGCTAAGAATTACTTTTTAATATAAACCTTTTGATTTTGTGTTAGGTTTTGTCCTTTAATATTTACCTTCTTAGCTAAAAGTGAGGAAGTGTTACATACCAGTTACACATTTTCAAGAATTGAGAATTTTTATAAAAATGAGAAATTCCAACAGATGGTGCTATTTCTTTGGATTTTACTTATGAACCAAGAACTAACACTAACTTAGTCTCTTTACTATGCACTCCATGATTTCAGGATTTTCATTTTTTCAGGGTTCTGTTTTTAATCTTACTGTAGGATCTCTATATGTGTATTATTCTTTTAAAGTTAGCTTCCTGAAGATGGTCTGTTGTAATCTTTTATAAGAGATTATTATCTGGTGGGTGAAGGTGACTGAGACGATCTGCATACGACTTTTTATACTATGCTCTTAAATACTCTTCTTTGTTTTTCTGGTACTTTAAAATTTTTTTTAAAAAATTCTTTACAACATTTTCAAACACAAGATTTTTTTTTTACAAAATTTATGTACACATACCATATGTTCCCTGTTTAGATTGAAGACCATATTCCATTTTTAGCTCTGGTCAGTATTATGAACTCAAGTTTTTGGCTCCTTTGTGTATAGATAGCTATATTCAACTATTTAGAGTCCTTGTGTAGTCTTAATGAGGACTCTCACTTGCAGAGCAACAAGGGAGTCCTTAATGTGCTCACAAGACTCCTTTTCTAAAAATATTCCTTTCTTCCTCCTGCAGTCCTTTCAAGTGATAAGTTTTCTTTTCAAAATCCCTACTGCAGCTGAGTGGAAAGTGGAATACATATCCTTCTTACTTCTTATTGCCATTTTACACTATTCCCCTTCCTTCCTCTTTTAAAGCACTCACCTTTGAACCTTACATCGTCAAACTGTGTCGCCTATTACTTCTTTACTTTTCTGTTGCCCTCAGATCACTGCTTTATTCCTTGAAAAATATAACTTCTGGTCCACTATCATTCTACCCCACAGAATATATTACATTACAATACATTAGAAAGCAAAATGTTAGTCAACTATTTCTCTGATTTCACTATCCACTTAAAGCGTTATTCTAATTCTTGGATTCTCTCTCTCTCTCTTTTTTTTTTTTTAATCTCTCTTCCGGGATCTTATTTCCCATCCTATTTGAGTCTCTTTTTCCCATTGTTATACCCTTGACCTGTGTTCCTCGGTGTATCCCATACTTTCCATTTCAGTTATCTTACTCATTGAGTGCCACTGATCTTTCCAGTTTACTCCTTCTAGTACCCCACCTCCCACAATTCTGCAACCTTACTAGAGCTGTCAGTGCATTGGGTCTCCTATAGGTTTTTCACTATCACTCCCTTATCTGTACTTCTCACCTTACCCAGCTTGAACCTCATAATCACCAGTCTTTCCTCCAACTCTCCCAGGTTGACCATTTCATACATTTCCTCTCTATTTCATATATATTTCCTCTCTATACAAATATTTACATTTCATTCATATTTCCTCTCTAAACTTCCAGTGCTTCCTTCTCCATAATTACCCTGAGCCAATGACCTGACTTCTTAACTTACTGGGAAAATAGAACAGATCTAAAGAGAATTCCTGCTGATGGGAACACTTTGGGGTGTAACGGTTAATTAGCGATACTGTATTGGATAGACTGCTATGTACACACATTATTGTTGTAACAGACTCATGGTGGCATTGAAGCACATGTGGCTGTCATTGCATTTCTTAGATGGGCCCAAGGGTTGTTTAAGCAGCAGTTAGAAATTTTCTATGTAGAAGGGTGCTTGTTTTTTGATTTTGTTATTAATTTTTTTCTTTATTATGTTGTTCAGGGAACACATATCTATCAAATCTACTTCATTAATCTGTTTAGGTATTCTATTCTTTCCTTACTTTTTTTGGTACTTTATCTGCTATGCTCTGAAAATTGAATTAAAGCCTAAAAATGTTAGGTTATTTTTGCCTATTTTTCCTTGTATATTCTGGAATTTATACTTTATAAAAGTTGATATTATGGATATTCATAACTGTTACATCTTTATTGCAAATTGTGTCTTTTAATATTATAAATTGCTTTGCTTGCTTAATGTTGACTTGATTTGACTTGATTTCTACTTTGTCTGATATTTAATATTATGGCTCTTGCTTTTTGTGGGAAGGGGTTCAGTATTTTCCTGGTATACTTTTGCCCTTTCCTTCATTGTTAACCTTTCAGAATCACTTTGTTTTAAATGTGTCTCTTGTGTATAAGAGGGGATTGGATTTTGCTTTATATTCCATCTGGTTTTTGTATACTTTGTGTTACTCTGTTGTCTTCTTGTTTATAATTATGGCTCTTCTTACATTTAGGGAGAGAAAGCCTTTTTGTGGGAAGGAGCGTGGTAATTTTTGAGATCTGCTACCATTAAGCTTCTTCCACACTCCTGTTTCTCATCTTTTCTGCATTCTTGTGGCTTTTTCTCTGTGACTCTCTTGGTTTTACTTACTTGTTTGCATATTCACACCTTATTTGGAGTTTGTAGTTTTTTAAAAGTTCCTAGTTTCTCTGGATATTTAATTTTCTTTTTCTTTCACGTTACCTTCGTGTTTTCCTTATTGTTTTACACATCTTCTCTGAGGAAAATGAGAAGATTCAGAATTAAACTATCATGAATCTTATGATTGAACCAGAGGTTTTGACTTTTGAAGTTTCATAAAAAATGAAGTCTAAAGTTAACTAGTACTTTCACTCTTTGGTCAACCTCCAATTTATAGGCTACTATTTCTGCTGCTTTAATTCTTGTTTTGTTTTAAGTACATTTGACCATATTATCAATATTTTAAACTAAGGGTCACAGTCTTTTTTGTAAAGGGCCAGAGAGTAAATATTTCAGGTTTTGTGGGCCACGTGGTTTTTATCATAACTAGTCAGCTTGGCTGGTTTGCATAAAAGCAGCCACATATAATACATACCACAAAGAAGCATGGCTTTGTTCCAGATTGGGCCCCCTTGGGTGTTAGTTCGCCTGCTCTAGAGAGAATATGTACTTCTGGGGGCCTAGCAACCTTGGTCTAAATTAAATTAAAATTTCGGCATATGCTTTTTGGGACCTTATTTATATGTAGGGTAAATTCATGCCCACAGTGACATGATGTCTAGTGTTTGAAGGAAAGTTTTTAAGGGAAGCCCTTTCTCCTTCCACATAGGGCCAAGGCTAAAATAGACATTTTCTGCCTGCCTCTGCAAAGCAGATTGAAACAAAACAAAACAAAACCATTTTTCATTGAGGGTATAACCCTGACTTTATGTAGAAGCTCTCTGATTCAGTATTTACATGGGCTCACATGCAGTTTTGGCCATGAAAACGGAATTTTTAAGTTACCTGATTAGTGCATGTCTTCTCTACTCTGCCTCCCAACAATATAGTTTATAGTTCACAGAATATGTTACTTACTCTTTTCATATTCCCCTTTATTGAACAGTAGCATCATTCAGTTATGAGACATGGTGGTGATTATACTTTCTAGGGATAGCTAGGAAGGCACGTCAGAGTTTTTCTAATCTATGAATGGTAAATGTTGATGTAGGTTGTTAATTGATAAATTCATTGGCTGGTAGGTTTTTGTTTTCATTTGGAATAATTTGATTATATAATTTTAATTGTAGTTTTGTTAAAATTTTAATGATTTCTTAGAGTTCTTTTGGTTTATTTTATAACAACAATACTATTTATAAATAAATTTATCCACAGGGTTTTTTTGGTTTTACTTTTGCCTTATTAGTTGCACTACTTTCAGGCACACTTATGAATGTAGTATAAGATAGAAATGGGAGGATTGCATAGTTTATGAGTTTTATAAGAGTAATAGATGAATTGTGGGCAGTTTTCAAATTCTGTGAATTAAGTACAAAGTAGAGCTCATCAACTTTTCTGTAAAATTATATCTTAATAATAAAATTAACATTACTTTATTTACTCCTGTGCATTTTGAATTCACTGCTTTTGAAAGTATGTGATATCAAAGAATAATTGAAGTACTTTCACTTTGGAAAGTCCTTACAAATAAAAGAATACAAAACCAATGAGTAAATATAGTTTAAATATGTTAGAAAAATTAAGTTCTATAAATCATAGAAAAGTGCTTCTTTAGGGAATGATATTAAGTAGGGCTACTTTGAACGTAAGTAATAAGATAATTTATCATCTTAGTTATAAATGAATACTTGCTGCCATAGAGAGAGTATATATTCATTTATTTATTTAGTCCTGTTCTTAGTGGGAATTACTACACTGTGTTGGCAGTTTCGCCTCTTTTTTCCTGACTGATTTTAATGGCATCAGGTCCCCAAATGTAGGTTGGTTTCACTTTGACCATCCTTACATATTAAAGCTTCTAGACAACTAAGGAAAAAAATGCTTTTGTATTAAAGAAGGGGCTATCTCTTTAACTAGCATCATGGTAAGGTAACTGAAAAGAAAGAGTAATTCATGAAAACAGGTTATTTTGGTAGCTAAAAATTTACTCAGAAGCATACGCTAAGAATATTGATCTCATGGTTATGTAGAAATTTTAAAAACAGAGAAAAAATTTCCCGTTAACAAATGACCCTTATTCAACTTTTAATAATATTGCAAATCATTCTAAGGTATTTCTGTTTCTGCTTTTAATACAGTGATTCTTATTTGAGATTTTTGTAATATAATTTAGAACAAAATGACCATTTAGTTAACTTATCTTCAATTATCTTAATTGGAGAATTATAGATTAGCACTAAAAAAATCTAAGATACTAGAGAATATTTTTTAACTGCTGAGATTGTAAGTATCGTCCTTGCTATTTTATGAGTTTTAGAGTTTTGTTGATCTACGGTGTACTTCCTAAACATTGGGTTGACTTTGTAGCTTATATGAGCACATTTTGGTTCTACTTGGTTTCAGACATATGCAGTAATGCATACCAACAAATGATGAATCAGGTATTTTCCCTTAGCTTTGCAGAGCTTATTTCGAGCAGGGTGATACAGACAATAAAAAATAAATATAATATGGATGTATGTTATATGATGTGTTAGAAGATAGTAAGTTTTAGAAAATCAGAGCAAGGTAAGGGGATTGAGAGAGAGATTGAAAGTGAGGTAGTTTCAAAACAGGAAGGAGACGGTAGATGTCACTGCAAAGGTGAGTTTTAAGCAAAGAGTTGAAAGATGTGAAGGGATTTACTGTGTGAGTGTCCGGGGAAGAGTGTTTCCTGGAGGCGAGAGCAGCCGTGTCAAGGCAAGAGCATGCTGAGCATGTTCAAGGAACAGTAAGGAATCTGGAGAAGAACGGGTGGAAAGTAAAAGGGAAAGATGAGGTTAGAGGAGTAATAAGGAAGCAAGATTATTGGGTTTTTGCATTGCTTTTGTTTTTTTTACTGAGTTAAATGGAGAGACCTTGCAAGACTTTGAGTAGAGGAATGACATAATTTTTAAAAGCATCATTTTGTGTGTGTTGGAAATAAGCTCTAGGAAGGAAAGAACAGAAGCCAGGAGGCCAGTTAGGGAGTTGTTAAAATAATCTGGACAGGGACGGTGGTAATATTGAAGATAATGAGAATTAGTCCATTTCTCATCAACATCTATGTTTTTAAATTAAATCAGCAATATTACTTGCTGAAGGTTTTGGATGTAGAGTCTGAGATAGATGAGTCAAGGATGATTTTAAGGTTTTTGGTTGGAGCAGTTGGAGAGATGAAATTGCCATACTGAACACAGAAGATTCTGAAGCAGGTTTGAGGTGAAGGTGGTTTGAAGGTCAGGAGTTAGTTTGGATATGTTATATGTGAGATATCCATTAGACATTAGACTAGAGAGAGATCTGGGCTGGAGATGTAAATTTTGGGCCTCTTAGGATATGGAAAGCAGTGAAAGCCATGAGACTGGATCAGATCACTAAGGAAATGGGTGTAGATAAACAAAAGAAAAAGATTGGGCCCCATGGTGTTCCATAAGAAGGAGCAGAAGATAAGCAAGGAAGAGTAGTGTTGTGAACGGAAGCCAAGTGAAGAAAGATTATTAAACAGAAAAGTGATTAATTGTACCAGATGCTGCTCTGCTCATGGCTCAAGGAAAATGATTTAAAAAAAGAGAGAGAGAGAGCACCCATGCACGCACACACATGCACGTGAGTAGGGGATGAACAGAGGGAGAGGGAGTGAGAGAATCTTACGTAGGCCCCATACCAATGATGAGCCTGTTTCGGGGCTCAGTCTCACGGCCCTGATATCATGACCTGAGCTGAAATCAAGATGCTTAACTGACTGAGCCACCCAGGTACCCCTCAAGGAAAATGATTTCTAAGGATTGGCCATTGAATTTAGTGCAGCGCAGACGATTGGTGATCTTGGCAAGAACACTTTTTGTGTAACGGGGAAGGGTGGTAAAAGCCTGACTGGATTGGATTTAGAAGGGAGGGAGAGCAGAATTGGAAATATTAGTCAAGATCAATTTTTTCAAGAAATTTGCTTGTAAAGGGGAGCAAAGAAGGTAGCAGCAGCTGGCAGGAAATACAGGATCTTTTTAAACTTGGTTTTTCCCAGAAGCAGACTATTAAAGCAAGGTTTCAGGTGAGAGAATTTTATTTGGGAAAATGCAGGTAATGCTGCTCGCTATTCGAGGAGTTGAGAAGAAATGCCAGCATGAGAAGGTGGACATGAAAGGATCCACTAAGCCAACAACCACGGAAGTTGTGGAGCTTAATGACCAGGCTTTGAATTAACACTTCATCTTTGAAATGTCCTTCTTCAACTTTTAAACTTCTTGTGAGTTGATGAATCCTGCCAGCTGTGTCTCTAAAATCAATCTGTTCTTTAGCTGAAGACATTTCATTCATTGTGGCGTGATTTCTATGAAAATGTGTATAGATGTATAAGAACAGAATACTTGACAAAATAGCTTATGTGGGACACACACAAGTAGGTCTGGCAGGGAATTTTCCACGAGACCGCCCTAGACTACAACTTCTAAAGGTGCCGTATGGCTGTCAGGTGCTTAGGAGTGACAGTAATCCAATGAGCTTCATGTGCAGAATTATTGGAACAATCAGGAAAATGCATAATGAAGAGATCAGCTTGCAGTAAAGGTTCCCTAACCTTTTGTTTAATTAACAAAGTAAAGGTGGCCTTCTTAATTGTATAATGGTGAAAAGACTCTTGTTAATCCAGAGCTGTATTTGTGGAATTTTTCATTTTTTTGGAAGTCATTTAATTTTCCTCCAAATTCCTGTATCTCTTTGTTCATAAGTGAATATGACACATATATGGCTTTATATAGGTATTCTTCTGGTACTTATATTCTTCTTCTAAGAAGTTTATTTTATTTTATTTTTAATTTTTTAAAGATTTTATTTATTTATTTGACAGAGAGAGATCACAAGTAGAGAGGCAGGCAGAGAGAGGGGGAAGCAGGCTCCCTGCTGAGCAGAGAGCCTGATGGGCTCGATTCCAGGACCTTGAGATCATGACTTGAGCCGAAAGCAGAGGTTTAACCCACTGAGCCACCCAGGTGCCCCAAAAAGTTTATTTTAGAGCAGGAATCCTGCAATATGTCTCTCTGAAAGTGTACTTTCTAGTAAAGAGCTGTGTATTAAATGCTTGGTAAATATCTGAATGAATGCATACGATTTTGAGCACATATTTTTAAAAGTTAAATCTGTAGATTTGCTTAGTGTTGTTTAAAATACATTAGCCAATTTTAAAAAACCGTACACTATACTTATTATTGTCTTTCTAGTGGTGACTCAAAAAGTGTTACGCTTGATATTCTCCATGTGTCTCTCCAGAACCACCCTTTGCCATTTCTGCCCTCCTCCCGTGCCCTCTAGCTTTCACTTGGGGGCACCCACAGTAGATCAGAGGGTGGGAGGTAAGTGAGGCTGAGGTGTTTTATTTGCCCCACTTCCTCCCTGCTGGGTGATCTTGGGTTGGGGGGTTGCCCTACTGAAGGCTGGACTGTCAGTTGTCTTTATCCATATAGCTACTCTCTCAGAGTTCTGGAAACCATTCTCTCCTCTTGCTTTTTTCAGGCTAGCAGATACTAAAGACTTCCTGCTGTGTTATTTCCAACACATTACCCTGACCATAGTTTTAAAAGTAGTCTTTCTATTAGACTCCTTATAATTACTCATTTTTAGTATATCATCTGTTTTCTCTCAAGACCCTGGGAATTGTAGCAACTGTTGATTCCTTAGAGATTCAAATATAACTGTTCATCTGAATGATCTTTTACATGTATTTAGGTATTAGGATCCTGGAAGGTGGGAGGAAGAAGTGTTTTATAAGAGGACTTCATCCTTTATTAGATGAGAAAAATGTCAGCAGAAATATAAACCTTTTAGAAGAGCATGGGTCCTTTGGTCCATTTCTACTACTGTTATTTTGAATTACAATTTTTAATACTATGTGGTCCTTTGTAGCATTTTATTTTTTCTTAATGTTAAAGGTTGTTATGTTTATTTAACTTCTTTTTATTTAACATTTTTAAGAGCATTAGCTATTCTGTTTTTTTTTTTTTAAGTAAGCAGCACTCTTTTGTGCCTACATATTGCTTTCTATTTATTTATTTATTTTTAAAAGATTATTTAGGAGAGAGAGAGTGAGCACGAGTGTGTGAGTAGGGGGACAGAAGAGCAGAGGGAGAGGGACAAGCAGACTCTGTACTGAGTGCAGAGCCTGATGAGGAGCTCAGTCCCAGGATCCTGAGATCATGATCTGAGCTGAAACCAAGAATTGAATGCTCAACCCAGGTGCCCCAGCTTTCAATTTATTTTTAAAAACAACCACTTATTGGTTTCTTATTATGTTTACTCAACTCAACTTTATTTTGTTATTAAATCATCAGTGTAGAAATGACCATGTCTTACTAGCAAAAGCACCCCAAAAGTATATTTGGTAAGACGATATTTATGAAAAAATGTAACCATTTATTGTAGTCCTTTAAGTTTTCTCTTTATAATTGTAGCCATTAAAAAAATTGTTGGATTTTACAAAAAAGTTTTCTGTCTCTATACTATTCTAAAATCTAGAATTTCTTATGGATTTGTTTTTAAAAATAGCTTTTTATATGTTTATGCTTATATTGCATATTGTTTTGTTTATTTGGTTTTGAGTTTTACAAAAAGGAAATAATATTTTATACAGTTTTCTGAGGCTTTCTTCTATTTCATTCACCTATTATATTGCTAAGGTTCATCTATGTTATGTATTACTGTATTAACTCCTTTACATTACTGTGTTTCATTATATGACTCTACCACAATTCCTTCATCCATTCTCCTGTTCATGAGGTTTTAGGTTGGGTGCTTGGTTAAATTCAACCACAGCAGCAATTTTGAGACATCTTGATAAAACTACTGTGTTTTAAAAGACAAAGAAAAAGTCTTCAGGATTTTCAGGCAGAGAGATAAAATATCTTATAAGGGCAAGAGATTAGCTTGTATCAGATTTCTCAAAAGTAACATACAAATCAAGGCAACCAAGGAGCGAATTTTTCAAGAAACGTAAGGAAAGAAGTATGGTTTAAGGCTTTTATATCTTGCCAAACTGTCCTTCAAGTGTCAAGGTTATAGAAAAAACAGTTTGAACATGGAAAAACTCAGGTAATTTCGTGTATATGTGCTCTTATCTGAGAAATCTAGTAAAGTAGAAATGTGCAGACTTTTTCGTAGAGGTCTAGATAGTAAATTACTTTGGCTTTGTAGGCCACATGGTCGTTACTCAATTCTGCTGTTGAGTCTGTACACATGCACTGGTATAAAATACATAAGTGAATGAGTATGGCTGAGTTCCAGTAAAACTTGATTTACAGAAACAGTTGGTGGGCTGTTTGGCCTGTGGACTGTGATTTGTCAAACCCTGTCCTAGAGAATAAGCATCATCTGACAAAGAGATGAATGGGAACACTTCAGGTAAAAGACTGGTTAGAGGACGTGTATTTAACTTTAGAGCTAAGACTAAAACAAGGGTAGAGATGTCAGTAGACCACTAGAATGCAGATATTATGTGTTCCTTCTAGGTAGAAAGAATGCAACTAAAAATGGGGGAAGGGTGAGAGAAAGAGGAAAGCAGAGAAAGAGCCTGGATTCTTGCATAGGTAATTGGTAGGAGTCAAGAATGCCATTTAACTCTTAATACCATAAATGTTAGTCGGTCCCAATTTTAGTTGTTTGAGCAAGCCTACCTAACATTCTGTGAAGGCTGTTATTTCATAAATCTCATTCTTTCTTAGAAGTCTTTAAAGAACAAAGAGAACATTTTACTTACTTAAAAATATAGTATAAAGTATTCTATCTGCAATTACAGATGGATCTGTTGGATGCTTTTACAAATCTAAGATATACTCTAGGATCTTGGTGCTTATTTTTATTATGTTTGCTTTGCTATTTCATTTTCCTAGAAATTAATTCATTGCTCATCAGTTATTACCAAACAATGCTAAAAAATTTAACAAGGAAACAACTTACTTAGGAGGGTGATACATGAATGAAATATATGGTCACTTTCAGTTTTCTTATTGCAGTGCCCAAAGTATTTTATTACATTTGAGAAGGCATAAAAGGACTGGAGGCACCATCATTGTAGCCTGCTCTTAGCTTTTATTGAACATAGTAATTAGATTCAATGAGATAGCATGGGTTGTGATCCTAATGCCAGAGAAAATAGAATTCAGGCCACCAAAACATTGTATGAGTCAAGAATACCTTATTGTATTAAAACCACAATTCACCAGAAGATGTAATATACAATAGAAGAATATCTATGTACCAAATAACCCAGCAACCAGCCATTTAAAACAGAAACTGTAGGCAATGCAGAGAAATAGATAGCAGCAATTTCTTTACAAAGCAGTTCAAGCATTACTCTGTACACGACAAGACAAAGAGAAGGTAGAAAGATCTAAACAATATAATCAAGCAATGTTAAGAATATATATCAACACAACCTGATTATGGACAAAGTACTTGTGGACTTCTTAAGTATGCATGGAAAACTCATAAAAAGTGAGTAGATTGTATCTTAGGATATAAAGAAAACATCGGTAGGTCCCCCCAAAATGGAGATACTAAATAAAACCTTTAAGGTAGGTATAAGCTTAAGTTACAAAATTGCTGAAAAATAATGACAGTAAAAGCAAAACATATAAGAATCTATCAGATAAGTTTAAAGCAGTTATCAGAGGATTATTTATAGCATTAGACAACTGTATTAATATGAGTGAAAATAGGTGAACCACATTCTGAACTCAAAAAGCAAAAAATAGAACAAAGTACATACGGACCTAGAAGTGATAGGATTCAAATAGTAAAAATGACATCTGAAATTACTGATGTAAGAGCAAAAAGGCAATAGATCAATTTAATAGATTATATTTATTAAAAATTTTAAAATAGATAAACCTCTAGCTAACTCATTTAATCAAGAAATAAGGAAGAAACCACAAATATACAAAATAAGAAATGGTAAGGGGAGAATAGTACTAGTAAAGAGGAAATTTTTTAAAATATGAGACTACTTTGTACATCTTTGCAAATAAATTAAAAAATACAGAAAAAATAGAATTTTTTAGAAAATAACAGTTTTGTAAAATTAAGCCCAGTAGAGATAGAAAGTTTATATAGATGAATTTCCATAGAACAAAATAAAGCACCAAGCCTAGATGATGTTATAGGTTAACTTTAGCAATGCTTGTAAATTCTTTTAGAGAATAAAAATGGAAGGAGAACTTCAAAATTTACTTTAGAAAACAAGTATAACATTGCTACCTACAGTTCTCTCAGAAATAGGAGATTATAGACCTGTGTGATTGAAAATGAGTTAACATGCTTTCCTTTAAAAATCACCAAAAAATCTTAAAATGAACAAACTTTAACACACACCAATAAGATACCATGATCAAGTAGGATATATAACTAGGATTCCAGGGATGATTTAATATTAGGAAATACATTAATAAAATTCACTATGTTAATAGGTCTAAGGAGACCATGCTAAAAAAGCCCATTCCTAAAAAAAATCTTAAAAAATAAATGTATCTATATCAATCCAAAGTCAGCGTCTTCTATGGGGAATCAGGCACTTGGGTGAAGGTTAGGATCAAAATAAAGATGCCCACAATCTCCTTTACTACTAGACATTTTTCTGAAGGTAGTAGAGGAAACATTAGAGGAATAGGACTTTGATAAGGAGAACATAAACTATTTGCAAGTGATATAGAATTTTTGGAAAACTTATGCAATAAGAGGACTAACTGAAACAATAAAACAATAAAAGAACTCAGCAAGGTAACAGGTTATAAAATTAATATGCAAAAAGCGTGCCTGGGTGCTACAGTCAGTTCAACGTCTAACTCTTGGTTTTGGTTCAAGTCGTGATCTCAGGGTGGTGAGATCGAGCCCCATGTTGGGCACTGCTCAGTGGGAGTCTGCTTAAAATAAAAGACTCTGCCCCCCATAAATCTTTAAAAATTAGTATGCAAAAATCAATATCCTTCCTGTACATAGTAGGCAATTAGAAGACATAAGAAGGAGAAAAACACATTTAGAAAGCTACAGTGAAGCTAAATTATTTAGGTATAAATTGAACAAGAAATGTTCAAATATTTTTAAAGAAAACTATAAACCATTCCTGAAAGTCACAAATGTAGGGGGGAAAAACCCAACAAAATATATAACAAAAATACATATCAATTCCATTTCAAAGAATTTATGCTTCAGTTTTACCTCCAAAATACAGAAACACTTTTTTTTTTTTTTCCTATGGACAGAGTTATTCACTGTAACATTATTTAGAAACTACTGGTACATAAAGCATGGTACATCCGTATTAGTGAAGTACTGCTGTGTGCTTGTAGAAAAGGAAGAACTGTTTGAAATCTTATGGTTTACAGGATATATCAAGTGACAAGTGAAAAATAGCATATGTAGCATATTACTTTTTGTGTAAGAAAGTAGGGGAAATCAGAAAATACTGTTATGCCTGCTTTTTTAAGTAAAAATGAACACTGGAAGGATAAACTAGAAGATGGTGATGTTGGCTACTTACAAAAGATAGTAGAGAATGGAAAATGGTGTGGGAAGGACAGAAAATGAAAGTCTATTTCCCTTAAACAGTTTTGACTTAGAAGCAGATTGATCTACATGCCAAATCATCAACAAGGAGAGCAATCAAACTCTAGAACAATGCAAACGGGAACTCATGAACTCACTCACGTCTCAAATGGATAACACAAACCACCGAAGAGGGAGAAAATAACCCATAGGCCTTTTTAACACAGTGTTGGGTTACATGTCCTCAGGCTAGGTGTGGCTATGTGGGGAAGAGCTGCTAACAAATTTTTTAAGTTTGTTTTTTGAAGGTTGTGGTAAAGTAATTCTACATTATTTTGGGTGTATTTGACAGATTAAAAAAAATCAATAAATGTGTTGTTGGGAGCTAAAATTCTCAACATGGAAGACAGGAGATACAAATGTGAAATGGGGAAGGCAGGAAGAATCCTGTCTGATGGACTGGGCTTGTAGGTATCCTTGTGAGCTTGTAGTTTGGTAGGCAGGTAGCAGGTAGACAGGTAAATAGGCAGGCGGCCCACAGTTACAGGGTTAGATTCTTCTGAAAGGGCCTAGAAGCTAAGATACCCCAGTAAAAGTGAGCAAAATGATCACCCATATTCCCAGATCTAGTTTCTAAAAACATTCCCAAGAAAAGAAACCAAGACTCTTTGGAGAAATGGCTGATTCTAGGGCTATGGCAGGAAAAGTAAGGATGAACCTGGTACATCTTGTTATATCAAATTAAGGAACCGCTCAGGAAAACGATGGGTCCTGTCAAAAGCACAGAAGAATTGGCTTGGGGGGGGTCCTTTGGTAAAATCTGGGATACTTTGAGCATCAAAATAATTTAGGCAAATAATAAATTATAAAATTGAACCAGGAATCCGTGAGCTTATACTGATAATGGGCAGATTGACAAATAGAGGAGAGGAAGACACAGAATGCTGAATGGCATTGGGAATGCTGACTGGAGTTGAGGAAAAAAATCATTGTTTAATAATAATTGTAGCAAACAATTGGTTTGGGAAAGAATCATCAATAGGTTTTAAATCAATAGGTTTTAAAGAGGGGATAAATTTTTGATGAGATGTGCACAGTATTTAAATGTCTTTCTCATAGATTGTTTATAAGGTGCAGAGAAAAATAGTACCTTGTCTGAGAAATCAAAATTCATATAAAAAACCATGGGAAATTATACATTGTGTGCCTCTGGATGTGATAGCTGCTGAGAGAAACATCACTTAAAACAGAGTTTGGCACACTCTTTGTACAGGTTAAGACAGTAAATATTGTGGGCTTTGTGGATTATACAGTCTCTGTTTCATCTACTCAGTCCTGCTGTTGAAATTTGAAAGCACGCCATAGATAGTAGGTAAATGAGTAAATGTACCTGTATGCCAAAAAATATTTATTTAAAAAAATGAGCCACTGGCTAGATTTGGCCAATGAGACACAGGTTTCCTACCCAGCATTTTGAGTGGGACTGCAAACTTAAATCTAATCATTAAGCAGTATTGTATAAACCTCAAATAAGGAAATTTTTGTTTAAAAAGGCAAAGAGCTTTATTCTTCAAAAATGTCAATGTTGGGGCACAGGTGTGGTTCAGTCAGTTAAGCGTCTGACTCTTGATTTCTGCCCAGGTCGTGATCTCAGGGTCCTGGGATTGAGCCCTGTGCAGGGCTCCTCACTCAGCGGGAAGTTCCTGGAGATTCTCTCTCCCTCTCCATTTGCCCTCCCCCCTCCCCTGTGCTCTCCCTCTCTAAAATAAATAAATTTTTAAAAAATGTCATAGGAAACAAAGACTAAAAAATTGTTCCAGATTAGAGGAGGTTTATGAAACATGACAACTGAATATGGTAGGTGATCCCTGACTGTATTTCTATACTGGATGAAAAAATGCTGTGAAGGACATTACTGGCCTAATTTAAAAACTAAAATATTTGTGGATTAAAGCATTCTATAAATGTTAAATTTCTTGACATTAATAACTATAATATGGTTCTATAAAAAGAAAGTCTGTTCTTAAAATATATACCATAATATATAGGGATAAGAGAAATGATGTATACACAGTTATTGTGCTTGTGTGTGTCCACACATGTGCATGCGTGTGTGTGTCTGTGAGAGAGAGAGAGGAAAAGAGAGATTGACTGAGGTGGGGAAGGAAAAGGAGGGAGAGAGAAGAAGGGGAAATAATAAAATGGAACAAGGTATTAACAATGAATCTGAGAAATGGGTGTATGGGAATTCTTAGATTACTCTTGCAACTCATTTGTACCTTTGAAATAATTTCCAAATAAAATGCTAGAAGTAGATTACAAGAAGTGTATGTAATTTTTAAAATATTTGTTTATGTAGGACATATATTTGAACTGAATGTTATAGAGAATTCTTGTGAACTTCCTCTGGTGATAAAGGAAACGTCAGTTTGTCCTTTCTGCTATACTTAGAATTACAGCTTTTAGGGAATCTGTAAATCTCAGAGGGGGCTTATATGGATGGTTTTACTAACTTGGACCATAAAGCTATTCTGGGTTAGTCCTGAGGGAAATTTCACTTTAGGTTAGCAATACCTCATAAACTTTCTAAGAATCTCAATGTGAATCTCAAGGTTAGTATAATATTAATGTTTTGCTTTAGTATTTTTCATGCTTTTAGAATTTGGAAGGTGTAGTTGGGAAGCCAGTATTAATACCATTTTACCTTCACTTTTTTCCCTTTTGATTTAAAAACTGTTAGATATGATATTTTCAGGGACTTTTTTTCCCCCTTTGTAAGTGTAGTGGTATCTGACTTTCTCTTTCCGCTTGTAACATGACATGTTTTTCAAAATTTGGTGGTGAATTTCAAGTGTGAATTGGACATTGCTTTTCAGAAAACTAGTGTCTGAAAATATAATTCTATAGAACAGATGTATTAGGTGGTAGAAGTTAGGAATTTTTAATAGAGGAAATCTCCCCTTTAAAAATAATTCAGTCATAGGAATCATAAAACACATACTTTTACTGTCTTAAATTAGGGTTGGCATTTGGTATAGAATTTCATTTGTGAAGAACTTTTCAGGACTAAATAAGTAAAGTAAAACAGTTTCAGTGTAATAAGTAAAATATTGCTTTAATAAAGTGTTCAGTCTATGTGACAAAGGCTGCTGTTCAGAGTATATATGTTTTCATATTTTCTAAGAATATCACAATAATAAAGACCAGTTTTGGTAAGTGACTTTATTATATCATGTTTTTAAAGCTGTTTATAAGCTATATGAATATTATATATTTAAAAATATGCATTGGTTATATCAAAAAAATTTCACTACATATGTGTTCAGGATTCAGAAAATTCTGGTCTTTCTCTGTTTAACATTCTTTTATTGATGGAGATCTTAGTCCCTTAAAGGCAGCCACTGCATTATTATATATATTTTAAAAATTCTATTTATATTTAGAAGAAAAACGCTCTTCTTGTAAATTTGTACTTAGTTTTCACGAGTATATAGAACTGTATAAGTTCTATAGTGCAAAGTCCCTCATGCTTCCTTCCACATACTGGCTCTACAAAAATTCTGAGATACCTTATTTTCCACTTGCCTTCCATTCTTCAGACTTTTCTTTAGACAAGCAGCTCTAGTGCCTTTAGTCTTCACTCGACTGGGCTTACATTCATAGCTTTTTGTTAATGCCTTACATTAAAACAAATGTTAATGATTTAAAGAATATTTTGTAACAATGATAATAGCAGCTAACATTTGTTTGCTGGGGACTTATTCTGTGGTAGGTGGTATTATAAGTACCTCATGCATGTTAATTCAAAGTGAACATATAAATATAAGCTATTTTTACCCCATTTTATAGGCAAGGGAACTGACACACAGATGTGTCACACAAGTAGCCATGGTCACCCAGTTAGCAAATGGGAAGGTCAGGATTATATAAATATAAGATACACATTATCTTCGTTGACCTTTTGATATCTTTATCACCCTCTCTGGACAAACCATACTTTGTAACAACCCTTTCAGACTTAACAGTGTGTAACAGAGTGTGATGTGTTATCTAATGTGAGGCCATTAAGTTCCCTTATTCTAGATATGATATTTTCTTTTATACTGGTATTACTGTGTTGACCTATAGTTGGCCTAAAGAAAGCAAAACTTCTTATTTGGTTTATTAGTTTTTGTTTTTTATATAATTTCTGTGAAGGGAGATATATACTCTGTCCTATATTTGTTTAATTTTAGAAACTCAGTGAGGGGTTTATTGAAAGAGTTTCAGCCCATTATTGGTATAAGGTTTATAATTTATTATTAAAAGAGTTTCAGCCCATTATTGGTATAAGGTTTATAATTCTGGTATCTAAAGACTTAGTTACCTTGTCCTTTTATTGGTCAGTGGTCATTTAATAAGTACAACTTCATTCTAGGAATTGACAAAAAATGGTAAAGAGTAAACCATTAGCAATAAAAAAAAGAGTTGGAGAATATATAGATAAAAAGAGATTTAATAGACATATCAGAATATCAGACACCTGTAATGTGTGGATCTCATGTAGATCCTGATTTCAACAAACTTAAAAAAAGCTTATAAAATAATTAGAAATTCGAACACTGACTGGAAACTTCCTGATTTAGATAATTATTAATTGTCTGGGTTTTTGTGGTTGTTGTTGTTGTTGTTTTGTTGTTGTTGCTTTTTGAGAATTGCCGTGCAGACCTCTGGGGTTTTGGAACAAAGGTATAATCTCTTCTACAGATCACTTTTTGAGAAACAGTTTCTCTTTTGCTAGTCTTTCTGCCTATTATATGAGTATATTATTTTTTCCCTTGTCTGGATGGCTTTCAGTTGTTAATACTTTTCCCAAAGATGTTTGGTAGAAATTGGCAAAGCCATCTGAGTTTGGAATTTTCTTGGTGGCAAGGCTTTAAAATTACAGGTTCAATTAATCTAATAGTTATAAAGCTACTCAAGTTTTTTCTCACTTCTTGTCAGAGTTAGCATTTGATTATTCTTTCAGGATTTGTCTATTTTACTTAAATTTTCAAGTGTATTGACATAAAGGTTTTCATAATATGCTGTTAGTGAGGTTTAGAAGATTTTATAGCTGTGCTCCCTTTAGGTCCATAATAATGTCTTATTTGGACCTTATTGTCTTGTGCAGATTCTCCAGAAGATTGTAAGTATTAATACTTTTCAAAGTACTAACTTTGGGAGTTACTGATTTTTTTGTATATTTTTTTATCTATTTATTTCTTACTTTTATTATTCCCTCCTTTTAATATATTTTGATTGTTAAGCTTTCCCTCTTTCTTTATATTGATATTCATTGTTATCAGGTTTTTAAAAATGTTTTTTAAAAATATGCATTTCTTCTTTACCATGTCTTTTAAAAAGCAGATATTTTAAATTTGTATATTCTGAGAGATCTTTGTCAAGGTCACAAAGGTTTTTCTCCTAGCTGTTTTAGAGTTTTGCCTCTTATCCTCAGATCTATCATCTATTTGAGTTGGTTTTCACAAATGGTATGAGTATGAAGTAAGGGGTGAGGTTTTTTTTTTGTTTGTTTAATAAATATAAAAATTTTCCAGTAACATTTGTTGAAAAGATTTTCCTTTTCCCGTTGATAGATGTGTTGAAAAGTCAGTTGACCATATGAGTTAATGTTTGGACTCTCTTTTGATCCATTAATGTATACAGCCACACTTCATTGACTACTGTGGCCTTTATAATTGAGGTGGTGTAAGTCCTGTTTTTTTTTTTTTTTTCTATTTCCAAAAAAATTTGGACTATTCTCTGTACTTAACATTACCATATAAAATTTAGAATCAGCTTGTCAATTTCTTAAAAAAAAAGCTTGTAGGAATTTTAATTGAGGTTGAATTATGTGTACAGAGAGGAAAATCAAGTCTTTAGTAATATTAATTCTTCTAACTCATGGGCATGGTGTATTTCAGCATTTACTTAGATGTTTTGCAGGTATTTGTGTAGTGTAATGACTGTCATGTTTGCCTGTTAATGGCACTTAAAATTTCAATTTACAATTGTTGATTGCTAGTAAATAGGAAAGAAGTTGAGTTTTCCTATTGAACTGGTATCCTGCATCTTTGGTAAACACAGTTACTAATACTTAGAGCTTTTTGGTAGAGTCCTTATTTTCTACATAGATAGATGATCATGTGTTAAAACCATGATAATAAATTTTGTTTATTTTTCCTTTTCAGTCTGCATACCTTTGCCTTGTTTTCTTTGTATTATTGCTGTGGCAGTATCTCTGGTATAGTACTGAGTAGGAGTACTGAAAGCAGCTATTTCTGCCTTTTTTTCCTGTTAAGAGGGAAAGTTCCAGTCTTTTAATTATTGCATTAGTGGTATGTTTTCTAGGTGCTTTGTATGTAGTGAAGGAAATCCACTTTTATTCTTAGTTCACCAAAAGTCTTTTTCCTCAATGATGTTAATTTTGTCAAAGAATTTTTATGCATCTATTGAGAAGATCATTTGTTCTTTTTTTTTTTTTCATTTCTTAATATGGTAAATGACATTGATTTTCAGGCATTAAATAATGTTTGCATTCTTGGGTAAATCCCATTGGTCATAATGTATTACCTTTTTCATATATTGCTGGAATTGCTAAAATGTTAAGGATTTTTATGTTTATGTTCAGAAGAGATAGTGGACTATAGTTTTCTGTTTTTATAGTCTTTATCTGGTTTTCAATCTGGATAATGATAAAGTGATTTGGGGTGTGTTTTACTCTATGCTATTTTCTGTAAGAGTTTGTGTAGAATTGCTATTATTTCTTTCTTAAACTTTTGATGGCACTCACCAGTGAAACTGTCTAGTTCATGAGCTTTCTTTGTCAGAAAGATTTTGACTATTGCATTTATTTTCTTTAACAAATGTTAGAGATATTTAAATTACCCATTTCTTTGTGGGCGAGCTTTGGTAGTTTGTGTTAAATTTATTGGCATGAGTTCTTTTCTTATTCTCTTATTTTTCTCTTCTTCTTTTTAATGTTTGTAAAATGTATAATGATATCTGATATGAATTATTTGTGTCCTCTCTTGTCAGTTTGACTAGAGATTAATAGGTTAAACAAATTTATTGATATTTTCAAATAACTTGCTTTTGTTTCCTTTTTTTTCTATTTTTATTGATTAATGTTCTATTTATCATATTTCTTTCCTTATTTGGGTTTTATTTACTCTGTGGAAGAATAGGTCATTGAATTGGCTGAGACATTTTCCTTCTTTTTTAAAATATAAGTGTTTATTGCTATAAATTTCTTTCTAAGCTAATGGTTCTCAAACTTTAATATACATAATTATGAATCACCTGGATGGTTGTTAAAATGGATTGCTATGTTCTAACCCCTGGTTTTCTTAGTATGTGAGTATTGATGCCAAGAAACTTCCATTTTTAAAAAATTTCTAAGTAATGTCATTTGCTGCTGTCAAGGAACCATCCTTGAGAGTGATTGCTTAAGCTGTCTCCTGCATAGTAAAATGTATTTTTGTTTCCATTTAATTCAAAATATTTTCTAATTTTCTTTGTGATTTTTTTTTTTTTTCCTGGCTCCTAGGTTGTTTAGTAGTATTGAGTTTTATCCAAATGGATGAAGATTTTTCAGGTCTCTTTCTTGTCATTATTTCTTATTTCATTTAGCTATTGTCAGAGACTATATTTTGCTATTAAAATTTTTGTGAGTCTTCTGAGAATATGGTCTATCTTGGTGAATGTTAAGTGTCAGTTAAAAAGGGTATGTGTCTTCTGCTGCTGTTGTTGGGGTGTTCTATGAATGCCAAATGCATGATGATGCTTGGAGTTGTTTAATATTGATATTTTGTTTAAAAACATGTTTTCCTTAATTACTGAAAGACTAATGTAGAAATCTCCATTTATGGTTGTGGATTTAAGTGTTGAATTTTTTGGTTCTATCAGTTTTTGCTTTATACATTTAGATGTTTTGTTATTAGGTATTTATATAATTAGAATTTTCAGGTCCCTGAAGTAAATTGTCTGCCTTCTTTTCGAGTTATCTTCTGTCACCATTTCTGTTATCATCTGTTTGAACAGCTTCTTTAGCATGTCTTTCAGAGTAGATCTGCTGGATATAGATTATCCTGTTTTTTTTTTTTTAATATATATATCTGAGGATCTTTTTATTTCACAATCATCCCTGAAGGATAGCTTTGCTTATCATGGAGTTCTGAGTTACATTTAGTTTTTGGCATTTTAAAAAGTGTTGGTACTTATTCTGGCCTCTATGGTTTCTTAGGATGAAAATCACAGTCATTCAAAATGTAATTTTTGTTTTTCTCTAACCGCTTCTGAGATGTTTTGTTCATTTTGAGTGTTCAGCAGCTTGATTGTGATGTGTTTAGGGGTCTAGATTTCTTTCAGTTTGACTTGTTTGTGATTATTTCAGCTTCTTGAATCTGTAGGACCATTAATTTATTAACTATACCTTTTTGTCTTATTTTTGTTGAAGTTGCTCTAGGGATTACAATATACGTTTTCAATTTATCAGATTCTACCTTTTTTTTTTTTTTTTTTTAAAGATTTTATTTATTTATTTGACAGAGAGAAATCACAAGTAGATGGAGAGGCAGGCAGAGAGAGAGAGAGGGAAGCAGGCTCCCTGCTGAGCAGAGAGCCCGATGCGGGCCTCGATCCCAGGACCCTGAGATCATGACCTGAGCCGAAGGCAGCGGCTTAACCCACTGAGCCACCCAGGCGCCCCAGATTCTACCTTTAAATAATGTTCTACCACTTCACATATAGTGTTAGAACCTCTGAATTTCCTGTATTTCTTCTCTTTTCCTTTGTGCTAATATTATGTCTCATATGTTATGAACAGCATCATAAATTGTTATGCTTTTTGTTTTAGGAAATAATTTATCATTTTAAGGAGACAAAAAAAGGAGAAATTACGTCTTTTATATTTACCACCTAGCGACCTTTCTTGTGGTCTTCATTCATGTATGTAAATCCAAGTTCTGTCTGGTATCGATTGTTATTTTCATTCAGCTTGAAGAAATTCTTTTGTCATCTCTTGTAAGGCAAGTCTGGAGTAGTACATTATCTCTCTCTCTCTCTCTCTTTTTTTTTGGTCTGAAAAAGTTGTTTCATCTTTGGAAAATACTTTGTTGGGTATAGAATTCTATCTTGATAGTTACTTTTTTTATGGGTAGAGAATTCTAGGTTGACAGATTTTTTATACCTTCTGAGTAGTTTAAAATGTGAGACTTTATTGTCTTCTGACTTAAATTCTTTCTGATAAGAAATTAGTTGTAATTCTTATTTTTGTTTTTCAGGTTGTACATCTTTATTACTTAATGCTATTCCTTGGCATGGGTTTCTTTCTTGCTTGCTTGTATTTCATTGATCTAGTCCTGGAGTCTGTAACCAGTCTGCCTTTACACTTTTCAGATTTGTCTCTTGCACTGTTTCCAGTGTCTGTTGTTGTACTTAATTAGGGGGAGAGGAAGAAATGAGTCTATACCATTTTGTTCCACTTATCAACTTTTAAACTTTTGGTGGCTTTCTGCAAACTATTTGTTAGTCTTTATCTCAGGGCTGTTTATAAATACAGAAATGTATGTGAGAATAAAATTTTCCTTTTCCTGTTGCACATCCAAAAATTTTGCATTTTTAATATTTCAGAATTTAATCCACAGAAAAACTAGTCTTACTCAACTTTAATCTCTAGCATCTAACATAGTAACTAACATCTATTTAATAATTGTTTTTTGATTAAATGAATATTAATTATACTTACTTTACTCATAAAATGTGCTATTAGAATTTGCTTATTGGTAGTTTGGTGATATATTAGTTATATTTTTAAATATTCCTTGAAGTTCATGGTTTATCTTCTTTCATTTACAGCATCAAACACTTGGCTTGTTCCAGAAACTAAAGGAGCTATTGTTCAAGGTGGATATGGCCATACCAGTGTGTATGATGAAATAACAAAGTCCATTTATGTTCATGGAGGCTATAAAGCATTACCAGGCAATAAATATGGATTGGTAGATGATCTTTATAAGTATGAAGTTAACACTAAGACTTGGTGAGTAGATTGGATAAAAGTATGATGAGAAACTTTGTCACTGTTTTATTTTATATTTGTATAATAGTGGTATTTATTAAATATTTTCAGGGAAACATTATTGTCCTTTTTTCCTGTTTATTTCAGCTAACGAAATTCTCTTGTACAGCAAAGGCACAAAATAACACATTCTCTATGTATTCATTATCACTTTAAGTGATTGACTTTGAAATGTTTTCTGATTATATAGATATGCTTATTCTGTATATATTACTTATAAGTGCTGATCTCATGTTCAATTCAGATGAGCAGACTTGCTTACCAATGGAACTTTGAGCTTTGATATTTTTTGCTCTGTGATTTTTTTTACATTCATATTTTAATGTCATTTGTAAATTTTAAAAGCATTTCTTCAGTTTCATCATCTAATTTCCTTTGAAATGCAAAGCTTTTGCATTTTTTATTGTTGTTATAAACAGTGTTACATTGTACATCTTGTACTGGTTTCCTCATGCAGATATGCGAGAGTTTTTGTAGGACATATACCTAAAAGTGAGATTGTTGTGTCTGAGGATATTTACATCCTCAATTTTACTACATGTTGCCCAACTGCACTCCCAAGTCACTGTGGTAATGTATACTTTCACCAGCCAGATGTAAATACCCCTGTTTCTTCATATTACCACCAAAATTTGGAATTGTGAGGCTCTTTTCCTTTTGCACTTGAGGTGGATTTGCATGGTATCTTAATGATATTTATTATGGATACCCAGATTATTGTTGTGACTAGGCATCTTTTTATAAAAGTGTTTATTTGCTACTTGTGTTTCCTAGTGAATTGCCTATTTATAACCATAATGTTCTTTTTTATGTTTCAAATATTAGTAACTTTTCACTTATTATTTTTTCTATATATATGAGTTTTAAAATAGATTTTTTTTTAGGTTTTTTTTTTTTTTTTTTTTTAAGATTCTATTTATTCAATAGAGAGAGGATCACAAGTAGGCAGAGAGGCAGGCAGAGAGAGAGGGGGAAGCAGGCTCCCTGCTGATCAGAGAGCCTGATGCGGGACTGGATCCTAGGACACTGAGATCATGACCTGAGCTGAAGGCAGAGGCTTAACCCACTGAGCCACCCAGGTGCCCTGAAAATAGAATTTTTTTAAAATAGAATTTTTGTTGTGTTCAAATATTTACCTTTGTAAAGCCTGGGAAATGATTCTTTTGTTTTCTTAAGACATTATACATTCCTTTAAACTCTTATGAAATTACTTTATGCATTGAATGAAATAGAGTTTTTCACCAAATTTTGATTTGTTCTATCCCCTTCACTTTCAAACATACATTCTAAATTTTATTTTCTTTGATAAAGAAAGATGGAATTAAAGAAAAGAGACATTTCCTTTGCATGATTTAGTAATTTTTATTACTTTTTGTCTAATCAATACATTATTATCCTTTATATTTTTATAAATAGTAAAACTAGTAAATCACTTTTTTCTTTTATATAATTTTAGCATTGCATTTTATTTTCTATTTTAAACTTTCTAACTTTAACTTTTTTTCTGATAGCAAGAGGAACTATGATTTAGTGATTAAGGCACTATCAATCTGCTTAACATATTTTTGTGATGTGAATGGATAAGAGAACTATGGGTATTATTTGAATGAAGTCAAAATGAGAGTTATTTGTTGCTCACCACTTGAATGGGATTTGCTCAGATTTTAACATGATTCCCTTCCTGAAAGTTTCCCATAGTGAACTTTTAGGTAGAAGAATGTAATTATCAATCTTGGCAATTTTAGTATATGGACAAATACCATTGGATACTTATCCCTTAGGAGAATTTATTGAAATAATTTGCAAATTATTTTTAGTACCTTATTAGATATATATTATAGATACATATGATACTTTAAATATTTTACTGATTTCTGTGTTTTTAAAAAATATCATAAAATTATTAGTGAGTACTAAAATATTTTTCTATTATTCTTAAAGTTTTGATACTTGTTAGCTTACCTTTAAAGTTTGCTATCATATAGCAATTAGTATGTATAGGTTTATTTGTGATATAATTTAAAAATGTCACTAATATATATCTGTTGTACAGATTGATTTTTAAGTTTTTATCACCTCAGAACTAGTTTTATTTTTTAGTAGATATAGTTTATAGATAGGCTACTTTGTTGAAGTATTAGTAAATGGGTGTTTGGAGGAATTCTTTTTCATTGGTATAATGGATTATTTTGGAATATTTTTTCCATTGAGAAGAATTAGGAATTACATCTTTTTAGGCACCTAAGAACTGTCAAGGCAGTGAGAATCTGTGGATCAAGATCTAGGAGAGGTGGAATGTCAAGGGAGGTAAAATTGGCATTTTGTGGAACTATTTTCCCTTTAGATGATAATAAATCCTGAAAGCTGTCTAAGAAACTGAGTAGAACTTTTGTCGATTAATATGGAGGAATAAGATTGGATTTCCAAGTGTGCTAATGAAGATGGACTTCGCTACACACATAAGGATTTGGTTTACTCCCTGAAGTTCTAGGCCTACTAGTGTGGATAAGTCCACTTTGAGTCATTGGATTGCAGTGATCTGCTCATAAACTATGTAGCTGGCAGAACATAAGTAAATCCTCTCTTGAGGAAGATAATATCACACAGAGCCTCAAATTATTTCTTCAAAAAACATATGCAATATCTGATACAAAATAAAACAATGATAAGTCTTAGAAAAAGACAAGATAGGAAGAAAACAGCCTTTAGAAGCATAGCTTTAGGATAATGGTGTTTTAAGACAGAAACTTTAACATAAAAGGTAGAAAGTATTAGGAAACAAGGGGAAACTTTTACTGAAGAATCAAATGGAAATTTTAGAAATGAAGAATACATTAAATGAATGAAGAATTCCTTAGATAGGTTTAACAACAGGTTAGATACAGCTGAGGAGGGAATTAATGAAATGGAAGATCAGAATGAAATACCCTCACTGAAATAAAGAAAGAGAAGAATGAAAAATAAAATAAGGAAGGAAATATTAAGGACCTGTAGAATGGCCTAACATGCATGTAATTGAAGTCCAGAGGAAGAAAAGTTAGAAAATAATGTAGAGCACTATTTGAAGTCTTAATGACTGAGCATTTTCAAAAGTGATAAAAAACATCAAGCTACAAATTGGAAAACTTCCATGTGCAACATAATAAAAAGAGATGTATACTTAGAAATATCGTGTGATGAAAATCCAAACATGAAGGGAAAAATTTTAAAGCAGCCAATGGAAAAAAAAGTCATACTCTTTAAAGAAACAATATTAAGAGTGACAACTGATTCATTCCTCCCTTCCTTTCTCTGTTCCTTCCTCTCTTGCTTCTTTTCTTCCTTCCTCTCCTCCCTCCCTCCCTTCCTTCCTAAGGCTTTTATTTATTTATTTGAGAGAGAATGAGAGAGAGCATGTGCTGGGGAAGGAACGGAGAGAGAGAGAGGGAGAAGCAGACTTCCCTGCTGAGCAGGGAGCCTGATGCGGGGCTCAATGCCAGGATCTTGGGATTGTGACCTGAACCCAAAGCAGATGCTTAGCTGACTGATCCATGAGGTGCCCCTAGACTGACAACTGATTTCTTAACTGAAAAAATGAAATCTAGAAAACATGGTCTTCAAATTGCTGAAAGGAAATAATCACCAACCTAAAATTTTGCACCTAGTGAAATATCTTTAAGAAATGAAAGCAAAATAAAGATATTTTTCAGTAAAACAAGAGTTAAAGGAATCTGACAAGAACAGACCTCCAATAAAGGAGATACTAAAAGAAAATGCTATTGAAGTAAAAGAAAAATGTTGCCAGATACTGGAATGAATAGGAAACTTAAGAGTAAATTGAAATAATTATTTGTTATTTTAAACTATAAAAATAATAGACGCTTAAATGGATATAAAATTTGAATGCATGATAATAACATCTCATAAGTCAGGAAGAAGGGTAAATGATGTTCAAAATACTAGGGGTTTTGTTACATTGGGAATTGGTAAGAGAAGTAGTTTATAGTAGACCTTAATAACTAAGGATTTATATTGTAATTATTAAGCAACAAAAATAAAAGTAGACCTTCATATCTAACAAGCTAATAGGAAGGAAAATAATACTACTTAATGGATTTGGAAGAAGACAAGAAAAGAATGGAATAGGACAAAGTCTAGTTGGGATACTTGTAAAGGAAGTAGGAAGTGTATTTAACTCCAGATATTTCAATAATTACACTAAATGTAAGGGAATAAATATTCCAGATTACAGTAAATGTAAGAGACTAAATATTTCAATGAAAAGCTAAGGATTTTTTGGACTTTGTATAAAGCAAAACCTAGCCATATGCTGCTTAGAAGAGATATAAAAATCTAAAAATATTTGGAAAAATTGAAAGAAAAGAATGGAAAAAGATACACAATTGCTAAACAAAAGAAAGTTGAGATAACTTTACTAATACCAGACAGATAAGAATTTAAGTCAGACATCTACTTGGAAGATAGAACAGTGAATTTATATGTGCCTTATAACATGTGTTAAATAAAGCAAAAAAATGATGGAACAAATGGGGACAGATTATATTGGGATATTTTTAATCCAGTTATCTTGGGAACTGATAGCACAAGGAGACAAAAAACAAAAAACAGAAAAGATATGAATGATTTCAACAGTCTAATAATTTTGTGTTCTTCAGTATTTGAGAGGATATTATCTTATAACTGTAGAATATGTACTGTTTTCAAGTACATATGGAACATTTTCCAAAATTTACCATATGCATTTTAATGCAAGTCTCAACAAATTTAAAAAGATTCAAATTATACAAAGTAATTGATCACAATGAAAGAAACACAGAAGTAACTAGAAAATCCCTAAGATGTCTGGAATTAATAAATTTCTTAAAACTAACTGGTCAAAGGAATTATACTAAAATTAGAAAATATTTTGTACAGAATAATGACAGATCAAAATGTGTATGATGCCACAAAGAGGGACATTTATAACTTTATTTATTTATTTATTTTTAAAAAGATTTTATTTATTTATTTGACAGACAGAGATCACAAGTAGGCAGAGAGGCAGGCAGAGAGTTAGAGGAGGAAGCAGGCTCTCCACTGAGCAGACCACCCAATGTGGGGCTCGATCCCTGGACCCTGGGATCATGACCTGAGCCAAAGGCAGAGGCTTTAACCCATTGAGCCACCCAGGTGCCCCCATTTATAACTTTAAATGCATTTGTTAGAAAAGATTTTTAAAAAGCTTGAGAATCAGTGTTATAAAAGCATAATCTCAAGAAGTTAGAAAAAATGATAGATTAGTCCCATAAGAAGAATATAAATAAAGATAAGAAAAAGAATATGAGATAACATAAATTAATGAAATAGAAAAGAAACATGATAAAAATGATCCATATAGTTACCCCAAATCAATAAAATTGGTTGTTTGGAAAACGGTAACTTAAAAGCAATACAATTTATGCTATCATAAAAACATTAACAACTATGGAGAAAATGCAATGACATGTATGTACGAACTTTACACAGAAGATTAAAAACCTTATTTAAGTGAGAAATAAATAAGAGCCAAATAAATGGAGGCTACATTATGATAATTGTCAGAAAAATGGAATAGTGTAGAGATTTTTTTTTGGTTTTTTTTTTTTAGGATTTTTATCTATTTGAGAGAGAGAGCACAAGTGTGTGCATAAGTTTGTTGGGGGGAGTGGCCAAAAGAGAGGGAGATAGACAAGCAGACTCCCTGCTGAACAGGGAGCTGGATATGGGGCTTAATCTCAGGACTCCGAGATCATGACCTTGTGAACCAAAGGCAGATGCTTAACTGCGTGAGCCACCTGGTACCCCTGTAGAGATCTCTCTTTTGCTCAAACTGATCCTGTAAATTTAGTGTAATCCTAAACAAAATTATAGCAAGTATTTTTTTTTTTTTAAGATTTTATTTATTTATTTGACAGGCAGAGATCACAAGGAGGCAGAGAGGCAGGCTGAAAGAGAGAGAGGAAGAAGCAGGCTCCCTGCCGAGCAGAGAGCCCGATGTGGCACTCGATCCCAGGACTCTGGGATCATGACCTGAGCCAAAGGCAGAGGCTTAACCCACTGAGCCACCCAGGCGCCTTTTTTTAGAAGTTGATGTGCATATTCTAAAATTTATATGAAAATGCAAATGACCAACTATAGCTGAAACAAAGTTTAAGAAGAACAAAGCTAGAGGACTTCTATACCAGATCTCATGATTTTGAAGCTATGGTAGTTAAGTGTTGTTGCAAAGATAATGAAGTAGACCAGTGTGGCAAATAGGAGTTCCATAGGCAGACTCACATATTTGTGGACATCTAATTTATGACAAAGTTGAACTACAGAGCTGTTTTTATGATAAATTGTTGTGGACCAGTAAAATATACAATTGAAAAAAAAGAATATTGGGCCCTACTTCACACCATACACAAAAATCAGTTTCAGATCAGTCGTGGATCCAAATATGGAAGGTAAAATAATAAGTGTTGTACAAGATGACATAGGCAAATATTTTTATATCGTTGGTAAAGAAAGACTTTTAAGGTAGATTTAAATAATTTCCTTTTTTTTTTTTTAAAGATTTTATTTATTTGACAGAGAGCGACAGAGGGAGAAGGAGTAGAAGGCTCCCTTCTGAGCAAGGAGCCCAGTGCAGGGCTCCATCCCAGGACCTGAAATCATGACCTGGGCAAAGTCAGATGCTTAACTGACCGAGCCACCCAGGCTGTTTTAAGTGTTTAAGAACCATGGTGGGGCGAGGGGAGGGGATGGAAGAGGGAGGGACAAAGCAAAATTGTATTGGGAAACTGAGGAAAACTTAAGAAACCTAATAAATGGGTTTGCTTCCTTGTCATGGATTCTGTTAGGACATAGTTCTTCTCAAATTTCCTGTTAGCTGGCATGTGTCATATTTAAAGCAGATTAAGTAGGACAAGCGAGTCAGCAGAATAGAAATGTTAAAAAGAATCATTCTTTTAATCACAAATCTTATTTTGGGGTTTAAAAAAACTTCTAGTTTTAGCCAGGTGTGCGCCTTAATTACTTATTATTTAAATCCTATTAGTAAGCGAGAAGTGATAAACTGAAATACATATGTTTAAAAATACTAAAAAATTAAGTGAAAAGGGAAGGTGCACCATGGAAAGTATTTGCAACACAGGAAGTCAACAAAAGACTGTCTCTTCCTGCAAATATAGGGAAGCACTAACAATCAGTAAGAAAATGTCAGATAATTCAATAGAAAATATGTAAGAATCTTGAACAGGTATTTCACAAAAAAGATATTTGGATGGCTAAAATACATATTAAAAGGTGCTCAACTTTATTTGTTACTAGGACAATTTAAATTAAGACAACATTGACATACCACCACACATCCACTTAAATGGCTAAAATTTGATACTACCTGACTGCTAGTATCAAATATGTATAAATTGGTTTGAAGTACTCTGAAAAAATCTTTTCTGCTAAATATGATTACACTCACACTCTTAATGTATGAATCCTCTGAAGTAGCTATTGTAGTTCTATATCCAACAAATGCGTATATGTGTGCACTGTAGTCATATACAATAGTATTCATGACAACTTATTTATAACAATCAATAATCAAAAACAGGTGAAATATCTATCATTTGTTCAAATGGATGAGTTATGTATTCTTACAATGGAATGCTATATAATAATGAAAATGAAAGAATCATCTCTGTATACATTCATTCAGTTGTATCTCACCAAAATAGTGTTGACCAAAGAAGTCAGACCAGAAGAAAATAATATGATTCCACTTAAATGAAGTTTAACAGCAAGAAAAATTGATCTGTGGTCTTAGAAGTTATAACAGGGATTAGGCTAGAAAGGCTAGAAAGAACTGAGTAGTGATTGGGTGAGCAACAGAGAAGCTTCGGGAATGGTTACATGGATGTGTTCACTTTGTGATAACTCATTGAACTATACCCTCAAAATATGTATACTTTTTGGTATGTATGTTACATGTTATTAAAATTTATTTAAAAACAGAAATCTGTATTTGATTTGACTTTGTAGGTTTAATAGTATATGCTTATGGCTTATAATAATTGGAATAATGAAAGCGGGTCAAGTTTTTAAAAAATTTCTTTATGTATTTATGAGATAAAGAGAGTGAGCTCAAGCAGGGGGAGGGGCATAGGGAGGAGAAGAAGCAGGCTCCCCCTGAGCAGGGAGCCTGATGTTGAACTTGATCCCAGGACCCTGACATCATGACCTGAGCCAAAGACATACACTTAACTGACTGAGCCACCCAGGTGTCCCAAGAGGTTCAATTTTTAATATATAGTTACCAAAATACCTTCTTTTTTTTTTTTTTTTGCCATTGTTAGAAAAGAATTGAAATGTAAAAGTTCTGATACACCAGAAGCCATTGCTGCTATTCCACTACTTCAGGACTAGTTGAATCTGGTTTCTCTAGATTTAAGGAATAAAAGAGATCAGATATCCTGTATTTTTAGGAATTCCCATTTCTCAAAAATGATTCCTTATATATTGTTGGAATGTACTATTTATTGATATCATCATTTAAGAGATTTAAGCTTTGCTGTAATGGTTTTGGTTACTAAGGCCATTGTGGTCTTGATTGCTTAGCCTTGTTAGATAAGACATCTCATAATATTCTTTGCGCATACATGTTTGTAGAACTAACAGTAGGAGGCTTTTCTGTGATAGTGGAAATCTTAGATTTTCTAGACCTTCTGTTGAGGTCCTTTCCTCTACTGCTGTCTTCTTTTAACCTGTGAAAAAGACCAGTAAGTTTTAACACATAAGGAACATATTAAACATTATTGTTTATAACTTATAGCTATTATGATCAACTAAGAAATCTTTTCCCATTTTTTTAAGTGGAAGAAAATAGATTTTAGCTTTGCTTTGAGAAATATTAAAAAGTTAAGTACAAGTCTAATGATAGTACTTTTGTGGTACTATATTAATTCTGTACTTTAAAAAATTTTGGAATCACATTTACCTTAAATGTATTTTTATAATGATACTATGTCTGATTACATAAAATGAGTTCTTTTACATTCTTAAATTTGATATAATGGGAGTTATTTTTACATTGAAGGATTCAAAATTATTAAATTACTGAGTTTTTGTGATTTCTCTAAAATTTCAGCTGTCAGGCTTTGGAAAGTGATAATAAGACAATTTTATAAATGTTATTAGTTAACTTACCTTTTAGTAAATACTGATGAGCATGGTGTCCATCCTTGCTCATTTCTCTTCACAATGAGTGTCTGAAATCTTTTCAACTAACTTGTTGACTCTATTAGGTACTGTGTTGGGAATAATTTATGATATCCTCAGTAAGGAAGACAGAAATTTTATGGTTCATGTATATTTGGGAAATAATAGAAATACACACATACATATATATAAAGAAGTGGAATAGTAGACTTATTAAAATGAACAAAATATATAGGCAAAAAATATTATCATCTTTATAGACATCATGGTATGTTATGGGATTTAGAATTTTGGAAAGTATGGTTAAAACCACACACTGCTAATTTGAAGAAATACTTATCTCTTTAAGGTAATTTTGAGATGTGTTGTACTTACTTTTATCCTAGTGCTCTTTTATAAACTAGGGAATATTGCATATGGTATCTGAAAGCATACATTTATAATTTTTGAATAATAATGAAGTGAACACCTTATCTTCCTGAGCTATATAAGAGGACATTACAATACCCCCATCATGATGGCATTCCCTTCATTATCCCTGAAAGAGATAACCATTATGCTTAATATTGTGTTATTTCCTTGCTTTCTATTTTTTATATGTATTTGCAAACAAACCACTCACTTAGTCTCTTTTGAATTTTGCTTCTATTGTTAAACTTTGTATGCTTTCCTTAGAGATCTTTTAAAAAATCAAATCTGTGTGTTAGAGATATATTTTAATGGAGGGAGGTAGATAATAAAAATGGAAGTAAATAAAACATATTTAAATGATAATAACTGCTGTGGAGGAAAGAGAAAGCATGGAAAGAGGATGGGTTTTAGGTTGTTGCATTTAAATAGGGTAGTGAGAGAAGACATAACCAAGGCCATATGTGAGGAAAGACCTGAAAGAGGTTAGAGAGGGAGCCATGCCAGAATCTGAGGGGCAAGTAGAAAGGTAGTGCAAAAGTCTTGAAATGGGGATATACTTATCATTTGGAATAGCAAGGTGGCCAGTATAGCTGGAGTAGGGGGTCTTAGAGTGGACTGGATGAAATGGTAGAAAGAAAATGATCTTAAAGTGGTAATTGGGAACATTGTCAACAAGCTCAGTATAAGGATTTCGATTTTTATACAATATGGGAAGCCATTGGAGGGTTTTGAATAGAGAAGTGAGATGTTCTGCCTTAGGTTTTTTAGGGGATCACTCTGGCTGTTGTGATGTGATTATGATGCAAGAGTAGAAGCAAGAACACCATTTAGGTTATTGTAGTAACCTAAGAAACAGATGATAGCATCTGAGACCAATGAGGTAATGTGCAAGTGATGAGGATTGGTTAGATTCTGAATATAGTTTTAAGGTAGAGCCCAGAGAGATTGCAGGAACTAAGGGATTGGAAATAGAGTGGTAGAGAGAACAACTGAAAGAGGAGTTAGACTTTGCCTGAAGACCTGAAAGCATGGAGTTGGTATTAATGGAGATGATGAATTTTTTGAGAGGAATAGGTTTGGTGTAGAGGAAGATGAGAAGCTCAGTGTTAGATATATTTAATTTGAGATATAGACTACACATCCTTGTGGATCTGTTTAATAGGTGGATAGGTATAGGAGTTTGGGCATCTGGACACTAATTTTCTGGTCAGAGAAGTAAGGATAAATAATAAGAAAAGGCGACTGAGAATGAGTAGTTAAATGAGCAGGAAAACCAGGAAAATCTATGTTCTAGAAGCCAGGAATGTGTTTCAAAGGAGGGAGAAAATCTGTTCCCATCAGCAGCTGTTAATGGGTGAAGTAATATGAGAATTGGGAGATATTCATAGGATCTGGCAAGCTGGAGTTTTTTGGTGATATAAGTAAGTTCCAGTGGAGTGGTAGAATGAAATTCTGATCAGCATGGATTCTGATCAGGGTGAAAGAGGATTTGGAGAAAAGTACTGGTAAATTTTCTGAGGAGTTTAGTTTTAAGGGAAAGAGAAAAATAGGATAATGGTGGGTAAAGGAGGTGGGGACAAAAGAGGTCTTTTTTTTTTTAAGTTTGGAGAAATGATTGTTTTTTGGCTTAAAGGGAAGATCAACTGTATGTTTAAAAAAAAAAAAATTATGCCAGAGGGAAGAATTTGATAGAAGGAAGTACTTAGAACAAGTAGCCATGGGTTCTAGCGAACACAAATAGTGAGGATAGGTTTTAGGAGCATAGACATTTTATTCATAGGAATAGGAGAAAAGGCAGGTTACATGAATATGGAGCAAGAAAATTGGTAGAGTGATGAGAACTTAGGAAGATTTGATTCTTTTTTATTCTTAATGAAGTGGAAAGTGAAGTTACCAGTTGGGAGAGAATGGGGGATATTTAAGAAGGTGGAGGGATAGGCAGAATGGATGAAGGGAAGTGGGAGATACAGGCTTTCAGTTATGGAGTGTATAATCTAAGGAAATGAGGTACAGCATAGGCAATATAGTCAATGGTATTGTAATAGCGCTGTTCAGTGACAAATGGTAGCTACACTTGTGGTGAGACTAGCATAAGGTATAGACCTGTTGAATCCCTGTGTTATACACCTGAAACTAATGCAATGTTTTGTGTCAATTATATTAAAAAAAAGAATTGAGGATATTTATTAGAGGTTGAAGGTTTGAAGAGAGAAGTTGCAGTATGAAATGTTCATTTAGGAGGAGAGTATGGAAGTATGGTAGAATTGTTGGCAGACTGCAATTGTAGTCTTATGTGAGAGATACTTAAAGTGTGAAAATATTTCCTTTTTATATTTTCTGCCATGGATGGTATTTGGAATGTACCAAGTTTTGTATTATGAACAATTATAGTATATATGTTATTTAGTCTTCTCTTGTTTCATATATAGGTTTCTCTAAGCTATTTCCTTAGTATTATAAATGCTTGCTCATAGGCAGTGTCAAGCTTACTTTTACCCAACTATACTTGAACATTATTTCACTAATTTATACACTTACCAGTCATGAATGGGAGTTTCTAGTTCTCTACAATTTCTCTGAAATGTGATGTTTGAATTTTAAAATAAATTTTGTCAACATGATGGGTGTGAAATGGTGTTCCCATTTGGTTTTCATTTGATTTCCCCTGATTACTAAAGAGGTGAAACATCTTTTCATGTTTTTTGTTTATATATTTCTTCTTCTTGTTTTGTCATACTGGTTATTTTGTGTATCCTTCTTTTTGATATTAATCCTTTGTTAGTCTTCTACTTTGCCAGCCTGCTTTCTCTTGGATCATGGATTTTCATTCTGCTCTTTGTATAATGTTTAATGAATGGAACTTCTTAATTTAAATATAGAAATGATTAATATTTTCTTTTGTGGGTTGTATTTTGTGTTTTGCATAAATAATACTTCCATACTTTAATATTTTCTATATTCCCTACCATTTTATATCATTTTATAGTTTTGCCCCTCATATTTAGTTTGAATCCAACTGGATAGGGATTTTTTTTTTTTAAATGTGGATATCCATTTGTCCCAGACCATTCCTTTAATGATCTGTAATACTAATAAATTTTTGTTAGAATTATTGCTAGGTGTTTGATATTTTTGATATTTTTCTAAATGACATCTCTCTTAGCTTTTGAAGGCTGAGATGACAAATTACCACAATTTATCCTCTCATAATTCTGTAAGCTAGACACCAGAATGGAAATCAAGGAGTCAGCTGGGCCACACTTTCTCTAATGGCTCTGGGGAAGTCCTTTCTTACCTTTACTAGCATCTGGTTAACTCTGGGCAGTCCTGGGTGTTCTTTGGTTGTAACTCCATTCCTCACTCTAATCTCTGCCTCTGTCTTTCCATTGCCTTCTTTCTGTGTGTACGTATATGTGTTTTCACGTGGCCTTCTTATAAAAAGACACCAATTATGGGACTTAGGGATCACCCTAATCTAGTGAGACCTTACTTTACTTAGCTAATTAAGTCTGCAAAGATTATTTCCAAATAAGGTCTTGTTCAGAGGTTCGAGGTAGACTTGAGTTTTGGGGGATTCTATTCAACCATATATTATCTTTTTATTTCTTTTTGGGCTGATATATGGAGATGCAGTTTTTTTATATTTCTTTTGTGTCTAACAACTTGCTGTATTTTAGTAACTTATGTGTAGATATTTCTTAGTTTTTTTTAATAGATGATCAGATTATATGCAAATAATGATAGCTTTGTTTCTTCCTTTTTGGGTCTTACAGCTTTTTATTTTTCTTACCTTATCATTTCAGCAACCATCTCCAGTTCAGTGCTGAATAGAAGTTAACAGGCGTCCTTTATTAGTTCTGAGCTTTAATGAAATGCTTTTGGTGTTTCTCCAGTATGAATGATGTACACCGTGGGTTTTGTAGATGTTGTTAAGAAAGAGCCTTTTTTTCCTGGTTTCCTGAAAGTTTGTATCATGAATGGTTGGATGGATTCTATCAAAAATATTTTGGGGAAAGTTTATCTGATTTTTCTACTCAATAATTTACTGTGGGTAATTAATTATGTTATTATTAACCTAATTTGGGTTAAGTCAAATTGAGTCAATATATATTACTTGTTTTTTGGCTTGCTAACATTTTGATAAACATTTTTGCACTGATGTCAACAGATTTGCATGTGGTTTTCTTGCATATTCTTGTCAGTTCTTTGGTGGTAAGATTATGTGGGCCTTATTAAATGGGTTGGGGACTACTCCTTTTTATACTTTGGAACAGTATGTATGTATGTATGTATGTATGTATGTATGTATGTATAAGACCGGGAGTTATTTTTCCTGAATATTTTATGATGATAACCTTCAAGTCAGGTGTTAGAAAACAACTTTATGTGTAGTATTTAGGTACTATGTCCAATATATATAATGGTTATAAACCTATTTAGATGCTATAATTAGTTCTTAAGTTTTGATGAGACCTATTTTTTGGAATTTATCCAGGAAATGAATGTCTTCTGTTAAATTGTTCTAGAAGTTTATTATGTTCACTTAGAATCTTCAATATTAGCAACATTTGTAGTTATGTTCTCTTTTAATTATTTTAAGCACTATCTGTAATTATCTATCATAGCCATCTATAATATTTTTTCTCAATTAATAGTGAGTTGTTGACATGATGTCACTTTAAACCTGAATATTTTTATACTTATTTACTAAAAAACAAGGACATTCTCTCCCATAATCACAATATAGGTATCAAATTTAGGAAATAACATTAATAGAATATACTAATACAGCCTGTAGATTTTATTCATCTTTCTTAGTGACTCTATTATCTTTTATAAAAAGGATAACACTTTTTTGTGGCTGAATTTGATTTCTTAATAAATTTTGCATGTATGTTCACAGGTGAAATTGCCTGAAGTTTTCCCTTTTTATACTTTCCTACTTAGGTTTTGATATTTTTTTCCTTGCCAGGGTTTGATATCCTTTCCTGATCCAGGATTATATCTAAGATCACACATGTGTTTAGTGGTCATGCCTTTTTAGTCTTTTTTAGTCTGAGACAATTTCAGTCTTTGTTTTGAAGAATTTACCCAATCTGGAATGTTTCTTCATGATTAGATTCACTTTTTAAATTTTTGGTAGAATACCAAAATAATTCCTTGCATGATTTTTTTAAACTATTTTTGTTGACATCAAATTCATGTAAAAATATTCTCCATTTTGACTATTTTTAATGTGTACAATTCAGTGGTTTTTAGTATATTTATAATGTTTTGCAGCCATCATTACTAATTTCAGAATATTTCTATCCCCTCCAAAAGAAATCATATACCTCCCTAAGCACTCTTCCTCTGTCTCCTACAACCATTAATCTACTTTCTGTCTCTAGATTTGCCTATTTTTGATATTCATATAAGGGGAATATACAATATGTGGCCTTCTGTGTCTGGTTTATTTCACTTAGCATAATATTCTCAGACTTCATCCACACTGTGATATGTTTTACTACTTCATTCTTTTTTATAGCTGAATAATATTTCATTGTATGAATATTCCACATATTGTTTATCCATTCACGAGTTGATGGACATTTGGGTTGTTTTTACTTTAGGATATCATGAATGAGGCTGCTATGAACATTCCTGTAGAGGTTAACTTTATATATTGGTTAAAGTGGTGGTTAAAATGGTTCCAGTTTTCTCAACTGTAAAGACACACTTTTTCCTTTTTAAATTAATAAACACCTGTGGAGAGATACTTATAGATTATGTAAGTATTCTGTTTCTTATTAAACTTTTATCTAATAGTTTTAGTATCCACTGATCATTCTTGTGAGAAAGTTATTACCATTGTTGGTTACTGAATAGTGATATCTAATTTTATTATTCCTTCTAAATTGCCCTGAATTTTTCATTATTTTGTTAAATGTTTTATAATGAATTATTGTTTTTCTTTATTTTGCTGCTCAAAGTGTCCCACATTTGGCCACTGTGAGCTCCTTTCAGCCAGGCGGCTGTGTTCTTCAGATGTGTCCTCACTGTCTTTCGACCCCTCTACTTTCTGGCACACATACAACAAAAAAAAATTCCTTCACATTTTGTTCTTTTCCAGCTGGAATAAGTAATTTTCTCTAGGAACCCACATTCCTTTAGTGGAGAATAGCTTTTAAAAACTGAGTTTAGGGCACTAGGTTGTTTATTGCCTTTTTTTTTTTTTTAAAGATTTTATTTATTTATTTGACAGAGAGAAATCACAAGTAGATGGAGAGGCAGGCAGAGAGAGAGAGAGGGAAGCAGGCTCTCTGCCGAGCAGAGAGCCCGATGCGGGACCCGATCCCAGGACCCTGAGATCATGACCCGAGCCGAAGGCAGCGGCTTAAACCACTGAGCCACCCAGGCGCCCCTGTTTATTGCTTTTTTGATGTGTTTATAGATCCTCTCAGAAGATAGAGCCCGAAAATATGCAAACACACATATCTATATCTATTTTTAGAAAAAGGCATATATCTCTGTCTCTATATATTTGTCTGTCTCTCTGCCTAAACCCTGTCCTGTCTAAACTGCATAAGGAGCATCACAGTATTTATTCTAGCCTTCCCCTCTTCTGCATTTGTAAATCCCTTCTGACAGTGAGAAACCTGGATCAAAAGATATCTTGATTTCTTTCATTGGAGTTTTGTACTTTTTGTTACATAGGTAATATATATATATTTAGATTTATACCTATTTTATTTTTTTGGTGCTAATATAAATGGTGTGTATCTTTAATTTCAAGTATTCATTATGCTGGTATGTAAGAAAGCAATTGACTTTAGTTTATTAGCCTTGTATTCCTTACCCTTGTTATAAATCACTTAGTTCAAGGGATTTTCTCCATAGACAATCATGTCATGTGTGAACAAATACAGTTTTATTTATTTTTTTCCAAATTTGTTTATCTTTTATTTCCTTTTCTTATTTGATTGCATTGGTTAGAACTACCAGTACAATGTTGAATAGAAGTGGTTAGAGAATACTTTTTGCCTTCTTCTTTCTCTTAGAAGGAAAACATCTAGTTTCTCACTGTTAAGCCTGATTTTTTTTTTTTTTTTTTTTTTTGTAAATTTTCTTTATCAAGCTGAGGAACTTACCCTCAATTCCTAGTTTGCTGAAAGTTTTTATCATGAATAGATGCTGTATTTTGTTTAGTGATTTTTTTTCTGTATCTGTTGATATGATCATATGATTATTGTTCTTTATGCTGTTCATGTGATAGATTACATTATTTGACCTTCAGATGTTTAATCACCTTTGCATACTTGGATAAATCCTATCTGTTTAATCATTAGATTAAAACATTTTCAACTTAAAATTCTCTCTAGTAACTGAGTATTTTTCCTTGATTCATATATTTCCTTTGCTATTTACTATCTAGATAGTGTTTATTTTGTAAAAAGAGATCATAGACCAGTAGATTTTAAAAGGAAAATGCGCTGTATTTTGTTTAAAAACATTCAACTTGAACGTGCTCTCTATTTGACAGTGGTATAATTTTGTATATGTGCTACTGAAGTGAGCATGACAATGGTATAATTTTGAATCTATAGATTTCTTTTGTAACCAGAAAGGGTTAGGAGAGAATGGGAGACAAATTTCTAGATGAAGCCATCTATAGTAGTTTATTATGAAAGCCCAATATTCTTTCTTTTACAGCCTTATTAAGATGTAGTTCATATACCATAAAATCTACTTACTTAAAGTATCATCTTCAGTGTATAATTCACTGAGTTGTCCAGTCATCACCACAAACTTAGAACCATTTTATTCCCGCAAAAGGAAACCCTATACTTATTAGTAGTCACTCCTTATTTCCCCACAGACCTTCAGCTCTAGGTAAGCACTGTTTACTTTCTATCTCTATAGATTTTTCTTCTGGAGTTATAAATGGATGATACAATATGTTTTTTTTTTAATATGCTTCTTTAAGCCCAATGAGAGCATGATTTCATATTGTAGTATGTATCAACACTTAATTTCTTCTTTTGTTAAAATATATTCTGCTGTATGGATATATCACACTTTACTTATTCACTTGTCAGTTGATAGAAATTGGGGTTGTAATTACTTTTTAGCTATGGCTAATAATACTTCTTGGAACATCTGTGTACATGTTTTTATGTAGAGGTTTGTTTTCATTGCTCTTGGATATATATCTAGGAGTGGATTTGCCAGCTCTACAGTTACTCTACATTTAAATTTTTAAGGAATAGCCAGACTGTTTTACAAAGTGGCCACACCATTTTACATTTCCATCCGCAGTGTATGAGGATTTTATTTTATTTTATTTTATTTTATTTTATTTTTTATTTTATTATTTATTTATTTATTTATTTATTTTTTTTTAGATTTTATTTATTTATCAGAGAGAGAGAGGGGAGAGAGCGAGCACAGGCAGACAGAATGGCAGGCAGAGGCAGAGGGATAAGCAGGCTCCCCGCCGAGCAAGGAGCCTGATGTGGGACTTGATCCCAGGACGCTGGGATCATGACCTGAGCTGAAGGCAGCTGCTTAACCAACTGAGCCACCCAGGCGTCCCAAGGATTTTAATTTCTCCATATGCTTGCCAACACTTGTTACTGTCAAACATTTTGATTACAGTGACCCTAGTGGGTATCTCATTATAGTTTTTCATTTCTATTGTTTAGTTTTGATTTCTATTGTTTTAATTGCTGTTCATATTAAGCATCTTTTCAAGTGCTTTTATTTATATAACTCCCTTGGAGAAATGTGTATTAGGATCCTTTGCCAATTATTTAATTTGATTTATGTCTGTTTATTGTGGAGTTATGAGGTCTTTATATATTCTAGTTGTAAGTTCTTGGTTAATTATATGAGTTGCAAATATTTCTCCCATTTTGTGTGTTACTTTTCACTTAGTTTACAGTGTCCTCTGAAGCTAAAACTTTTAAAATTTGGTGATGTCCAATTTGTTATATATTTTGTCACTTATGCTTTTGGTGTTATATCTACGAATCCATTGCCTAACCCAGTGCCAGGAATATTTACTTCTGAATTTTCTTCTATGGGTTTTATACTTTCAGTTCTTAAATTTAGGCCTTTTATCCATTCTGAGTTAATATTTGTCTATATTGTGAGAGAGGAGTTCTTTTTTCTTTTTTCATTTGGATATTCACTTGTCTTAGAAACATTTGTTGGAAAGAGTACTTTTCCTTTATTTGAATTTACAATTCTTTGAATTGACTATTATGGTTTCTTGAATTTCTACATGATTTTAAGATCAGCCTGTCAATTTCAAAACAAAACAAAACTCCAGTTGGGACTTTTATGGGGAATAAGTTGAATATATAGATCAAATTGTAGAGTATGGCCACCTTAATAGTATTTTGTTTTCCAATCCATGAAAATGGGCTATCCTTCCATTCATTTAGGCCATCTTTAATCTTTAATTTCTTTTAATTTCTTTAATTTCTTTCCTTAAAGTATTCCTGGAGTTGTGGATGAATTTTTCTGTTGTCTGCCTCCACATTATATTACCTGATCCTCTTTTCTGTGTGTGTCTTTTATAAGGACACTTGTCTTTGGAGTAAGGTTAGCTGCATAATCCACAATGATCTCATCTCAGAATCCTTAATTTAATTACATTTGCAAAGACACTTCCTCCAAAGAAGTTAACATTCATAGGTTCTAGGGATTGAAACATGCATTTATCTTTTGGGTTGGAGTACCATTCAGCCTTTATCAGAAGTTCCTTTCTGTTCCTATTTTTTGGAATGTTGTTATCATGAAGGGGTATTAGATTTTATCAAAAACTTCTCCTATATCTATTGAGATTAATTTTTTTCTTTATTATTATGGTATGTAACATTGATTTTCAGATATTAAGCCAATTATGAATTCTTGGGATAAACTCCACTTGGTCATGGTGTATAATCCTTTTTATATATTACTGGTTTTGGTTTGCTAGTATTTTGTGCAGGATTTTTGTGTCTTCCTTTTAAAAGAACAGTAGTCTGTAATTTTCTTGTGATTTGATGGTATCAGTATCAGACTCATATTTTCTCATACAATGAGGTGGACACTATACCATCCTATTTTATATTTTTGAAGAGTTTGTGAGGAATTTACATTACTCTTCTTTAAATATTTGTTAGAATTAACCAGTGAAGTCATTTGGCCTTCTTCTTCTTTCTTTTTTTCTTTAAGGAAATTTTGAAATTCTAAATTCACTCTCTTTATTTGTTATAGGTCTATTCAGATTTTCTATTTCTTCTTGTCTCAATTTTGATAGTTTCTGTCTTTTGAGGACTTTGTTTATTTCATATTGTTTGTATATAGTTGTTTAGTATTGTATTATAATTTGACTTATTTCTGTTAGGTTGGTAGTCATATGCTTTCTTTCATTCTTGATTTTATTTTATTTTTAAAAAGATTTTATTTATTTATTTGAGACAGAGAAAGCAAGAGAGAGTGAGTATGAGCCAGGGGGAGGGGCAAAAGGAGAGGGTAAAGCAGATTCACTAATGAGCAGAGAGTCTGACCTGGGCTCAATTCCAGGATCCAAGATCATGACCTGAGCCAAAGGCAGATGCTTAGCCAACTGAACCACCCAGGTCCCCTCATTCTTGATTTTAATAATTTGAGTTTTCTGTCTCCTTTTATTCTTGTTCAGTATACCTAAGAGTTTGTCAATTTTTTTTTTTTTGTCTTTTAAAAGAAAGAACTTTTGGCTTCATTGATTCTATTGTTTTTCATCTATTTTATATTATTTCCTGTTCTAATTTTTATTATTTTAAAATTCTTTTTGGTGTAGGCTTGGTTTGCCCTTTTGTCCAGTCTCTTATAGTTGAAGTTTAAGTTATGGTATGGAATTCTCATTTTTTCTTTAAATACGTATCTCTGCAAATACAGATTTCCCTCTAAAGTATTGCTTTTGGTGTATTCCATGTGTGTCTTTGTTTTCATTTTCATTCATCTCAAAGTGTTTTTCAAAATGCTTTTGATTTTTTTCTTTGACCCATTTGTTATTTTAGAGTTTTTGTTTCATTTCCACATATTTGTGGTTTTCCCAAATAACTTTTTTTGTTTTAATTATTTTAATTTCAGTGTAGTTAACATTCAGTGTTGTATTAGTTTCAGGTGTACAGTATAGTGATTCAGCAGTTTCATACATCATCTAGTGCTCATCACTACAAGTGCACTCCCTCATTCCCATCATCTATTTAATCCATCCCATCACACCTTCCCCTGTGGTAACCAGCAGTTTGTTCTCTATAGTTAAGGGTATGTTTCTTGCTTTGTCCCTTTCTCTTTCCCTCTTTTTTCTTTGCTTGTTTTGTTTCTTAAATTCCACATATGAGTGGAATCACATGATGTTCGTTTTTCTCTGACTGACATTTCACTTAGCACTATATTCTGTAGCTCTATCAATGTCATTGCAAATGGCAAGATTTTATTCTTTTTTATGGCTGAATAATAGTCCACTATATATATATATGTATATATATACATATGTATATATAATCTCTCTCACATCCTTATCTATTCATCCATTAATAGACACTTGGGTGGCTTGCATAATTTGGCTATTGTATCCTAAACAATTTCTGTTATTTGTTTTTAATATAATTCCATTGTGGTCAGAGAGCATACTTTGTATGATTATAACACTTTTGAATTTATTTAGGCTTATTTTATGACCTAGCATTTAGTCAATCCTAGAGAAATGTTACATGTATGCTTGCAAAGAATGTGTATATTGATGTTGTTGGCTACAGTGTTCTACATATGTCCGTAAGGGCTAGTTGGTTTGTGGCATTATTCAGGTATTCTGTTTCCATGTTTATCATAGAATTCATTCCATTTTTGAAAGTGAATTTTGAAGTTTGCTGCTATTACTGATTTATCTATATCTCTTTTCTGCACATTTTGCCTCATTTTGGGGGGGGTTCTGTTGTAACGTCATATACATTTATAATTGCTGTATCTTCTTGATGGACTGATCCTTTTATCACTGTGAAATACTACTATTGAAGTCTTGGAATTTTTTAAAAAATTTTTTTATTTTTTATAAACATATAATATTTTTATCCCCAGGGGTACAGGTCTGTGAATCGCCAGGTTTACACACTTCACAGCACTCACCAAAGCACATACCCTCCCCAATGTCCATAACCCCACCCCCCTTCTCCCAACCCCCCTACCCCCAGCAACACTCAGTTTGTTTTGTGAGATTGAGAGTCACTTATGGTTTGTCTGGAATTTTTTTTTTAATGTCTATTCTGTTTGATGTTATTATACTATATATTACTCCATTATACTATATATTATTCCAGCTTTCTTATGTTTATTGTCTGCATATCTTTTAAAAATCCTTTTCTTAATATATTTGTACCCCTCAATCTAAAATATGTCTCCTAGAGAAAGCACATAGTTGGTACCAGTTTTTTTTTTTTTAATCCTGTCTCACTCATAATCTCTGCCTTTTATTTGTATATTTAATAACTTTAATGTTATTTTTTATATAGTTGAATTTGTCTGTCATTTTAATTTTTTAAATCTCATTTGTTATTATAGATAATGCTTCTTGTTACTCTTTTTTATTGCTCTTTTTGTATTGAGTAAATATTTTCCAGTGTAACAGTTTAATGCTTTTTTTTTTTTAAAATACAGTCATTTTAGTTACTTCTTTACTATTGGTTCTAGGGCTTATCATATATATCTTAACTTACCAGAATATACTTCCAACTTACCCTAACTTAACTCCAGTGAAATATAAAAATGTTGTTCTTATAGATCTCTATTCCCTTTTTCATCTTTTTTTGCACTATTATATGTAATATCTGTGTTTGTTGTAAGCTCAAAAATACATTGTTACTATGCTAACTTTATGCAATTTTTGCCTCTCAGAGAGAGAGAGAGAAAGAAGAGGAAATATAAATTTGTTTTGGATATTTTTGCGTGCTGCTTTTTCATTTGTTCCTGTTGATTTGCATTACTATTTGGCATCTTCAACAGAATTTTGCTTTCATCTGTCACTTTGTGTGTTATTGTCAAATATATTGTACTTTTTAATGTTACAGATCCAACAATACATATGGTGTTTTGTAATAATTATTTATCAAATGTATTAGGAAAAGAAAGGAGAAGAAATATGCATTTATACTTTGTTTTATAATTACATAATTGCCTTTTCTAGAACTCTGGATTGAAATGACTGATCTAAGACTGGAGAACTTCCTTTAATATCTTATAAAGCAGATATTCTACCAATAAATTTATAATTTTTATTCATCTGGTAATGTGTTTATCTGGGTTATTTTTTTTCCAGCTTTCTTGAACTTCAATTGACAAATAAGAATTGTGTATATTTAAGGTTTGTATGTGATGTTTTGATATACATACACAGTGGGAAATGATTACCATAGTCAAACTAATTAACATATTCATTATCTTACATAGTTCACCCCCCCTTTTTTTGGCTGTGTGTGTAGAGAATACTTATGATGCTCTGTCAGCAAATTTCAAGTATACAAGGCAGTCTTATTAACTGTAGTAACCATGCTGTACATTAGATTTCCAGAGCTTATGTATTCTGCATAATTGAAACTTTGTGTGCTTTGACCTATGCCTCTCCTTTTCCCCCATTCTCAGGCCTTGCAAGTCACCATTTTACTCTCTGCTTTTTTGAGTTTGACTCTTAGATTCCACGTAAAGTGAGATCATGTAATTATTTGTCTTTCTGTGTCTGGCTTATTTCACTTAGCATAATATTGTCCAGATTCATCTATGTTGTTGTAAATGGCAGGATTTCTTCCTTTTAAAAAGCTGAATAATACTACACATATTTATATAATACTAATACTAATACTACACATATTTATATTTATATTTCATTTTCTTTATTCATTCATTCATTGATAGACACTTAAGTTGTTTCCATATCTTGGCTACTATGAATAATACTTCAGTGAACATGAGAATGAAGAGATATTTTTAAGATACTGATTTCATTTCCTTTGGACATATACCCAGAAGTGGGATTGCTGAATAGTATGATAGCTCTTGGTAGTTTTATTTTTAATTTTTTGAGTAGGGTCTATAATGTTTTCCAAATTGATTGTACCAATTTACTTTCTCACCAACAGTGTACAAAGTTTCCTTTTACTTCACATCCTCATCAACACTTATTTCTTATCTTTTCAATTATAGCTATTCTAACAGGTATGAGGTGATATCTCATTTTTTTTTTTTCATTCCCTGATGATTAGGGATGTTAAGTGCTTTTTCATTTACCTGATGACAATCTGTATGTCTTCTTTGGAAAAGTATTTGTTCATATCGTCTGTGAATTGTTTAATTGGATTGTTCTTTTTTATTGATTTTTGTCAGTTTTTTTTATATTTTGGATATTCTATTCTCCATTCTGCAAAGCTAGGTCCAATGCTGAGGGCTTCCCATTTTTTCACTTGGGTAGTGCCTGAAGTGTTCAGGGTTATTCATCTTCTACCAGTGCAACAGAGTTGACCCAGCTGTCTGTGTATGCTCATGAACCATCTGCAGGAGCACGAGTGTGCTACATGAGGAGGGATTTATGGGTTGTTGGGGGAGTATTTGTGCTATTTGGGGTAAGTTTGCAGGTGATGTATCCTATGAAGTTCATGGGTAGGCTCTTGTAAGATATGAAGTGGTTAGTGGAAATGTTGAGTCTTTGTTGAGTTCTGTGCCCCAGTTGCTGTGAGCACCCTTTTTCTTACTCTGCCAATCTTCTTATCTTTCTGGATGGGATAAGAAAGAAGTGGTCCTCTTGGGCATAATCCCTCTTGGCTGTGGAAGCCAGATACATACTATATTCTCCCCTGGAAGTAATTGTAGGTTGAAGGGGTTTCTCTTGGGAGTGAGCAGTGTTGTCTTGGGGAGAGGTGATGTGGTAATGTTCTTCCTACCCTCCTTGACACTCCTATTCTTGGAATTTTTGCTCCAAGTGGTCCTGGGATTTCTGGGCTCCCATAAAGGTACTTTTATCCCTCCATAGTTGATAAAATCTGTTTCTATGGGAGGACGAGGTCAGAAAACTCTTATTCCATCATCATATGTCCCTCCCTGTATTTTGATTTTTTTTTTCATTCAGCACTTTGCATATGTCATTTCACTGCATTTTGACCTTTATTATTTCTAGTGTAAAGTCAGTTGTTTGTCCTATTGGTGTTCTCTTGTATGCAAAAAAAATCCTCTTTCTTGCTGCTTTTAATATTTTCTCTTTCTCTGTAGTCTACAACGTTTTTATTATTTTATGTCTGAATGTGGTTCTTCCTGTGTGTTTTCCTCCTGTAGTTCATTGAGCTACTTGAATGTGTATATTAATGTTTTTCATCAAATTTAGGAAGTTGTCACACATTATTTCTTGAAAATTTTTTACCACTTTACCCTCTGTGCTAGAATTTTCAGTAAAAGTGTGTTGTTGCTGTTAATGGTGTTCTGCATTTCTTACAGGCTTTGTTCATTTTCTTTTCTTATTCTTTAGATAGCAGAATCTCTGTTTTTCTGTCTTCTACGTCATTGATTTTTTCCTTCTTTTTAAAACTGTTTTTTTTTTTAAGATTTTATTTATTTATTTGACAGAAATCACAAGTAGCAGAGAGGCAGGCAGAGAGAGAGGGGGAAGCAGGCTCCCCGCTGAGCAGAGAGCCTGATGCAGGGCTTGATCCCAGGACCCTCAGATCATGACCTGTGCTGAAGGCAGAGGCTTTAACCCACTGAGCCACCCAGGCGCCCTGATTTTTTTCTTCTTGTTGAAATTTACTATTAGGTTTCTGTCATAAATGTAAAAATTTCAGTTCTTATACTTTTGATTTCTAGATTTGGGTAACTTCTATATCTTTTGTTTTATATTTGATATGACATTTTTTATTTTTCTTTACTTCTTTAAACCTGTTTTCTTTAAGACTGAACATTTATAATAGCTGCTTTGAAGTTTTTTTTGCTTCATCTGACATCTGGGTTCTCTCAAAGGCAATTCCGTTGCCTGCTTTTCTCCCTGTGTATAGGTTACTCTTTCCTGTTTTGTTGCATGCCATAGTTTCCCCTGAACACTGAACATTTTAGAGAACATATTGTAGCAATTCTGGATCCTGGTTTTTCCTCCTTTTCTGGAAGTGTTGTAGTTTTACTTATGTAGTGCCTTTGCTGAACTGTTTTAGTGAAGTCATTTTCTTCCTCCAGTGGATCCTCTGATGTTGCTCCTTAGAAGCAGCAGCCTGAGGATGCGCAAAACCCCCCCTGGATGACAGGAGTGTTAGCGGGGCTTTCTGACTTTTCCCTCTGACTTCTGTGGGAAGCTATCTGATCGCATTACAACTACCTGCAAGCACCACTAGTTGCTGACTGTGGGTGAATTATTCTCAGCAATACTCTGGGGGTGTAAATTGCTCCTTAGTCTGAATTCAATTTCAG